>NC_071626.1:26435031-27138853 GCF_014839835.1 Dryobates pubescens
CTCTGTGTGTGTGTCTGTGTATGTGTGTGTGTGTCTGTGTGTGTGTCTGTGTGTGTCTGTGTCTGTGTGTGTCTCTGTGTGTCTGTCTGTGTGTGTGTCTCTGTGTCTGTCTCTGTGTGTGTGTGTCTCTGTGTCTATGTGTGTGTGTGTCTGTCTCTGTGTCTGTGTGTCTATCTCTGTGTGTGTGTCTCTGTGTGTGTGTGTCTCTGTGTCTATGTGTGTGTGTGTCTGTCTCTGTGTATGTGTGTGTGTCTGTGTTTGTGTGTCTGTGTGTCTGTCTCTGTGTCTGTGTGTGTGTGTCTGTGTCTGTGTGTGTGTGTCTGTGTGTCTGTCTCTGTGTGTATGTGTGTGTCTCTGTGTGTGTCTCTGTGTCTATGTGTGTGTGTGTCTGTCTCTGTGTATGTGTGTGTGTGTGTTTGTGTGTCTGTGTGTCTGTCTCTGTGTCTGTGTGTGTCTGTGTGTGTGTCTGTGTGTCTGTCTCTGTGTGTATGTGTGTGTCTCTGTGTCTATGTGTGTGTGTGTCTGTCTCTGTGTATGTGTGTGTCTGTGTGTGTCTGTGTGTGTCTCTGTGTCTGTGTGTCTGTCTCTGTGTATGTGTGTGTGTGTGTGTGTGTGTCTGTGTGCCTGTCTCTGTGTATGTGTGTGTCTGTGTGTGTTGTGTGTTAAAGACTCGAGTGGATCAAAGAAGAAAGGTGAAAACTCAGCACAGGAGCAAATGGAAGCCAAAGCTCCTGACTGAGGCTGAACAATCACACAGAGGCACGATTCCCGCTTCCTGGTCAAGCATGCAGTTGGGATGTCCGGCGATGTACTGGGATGATAGTGCAGGACAAACATCAGACATCTCTAAGTGTCAGGAGATAAGCAGTCAAAAAATGAGCCCATGAAGACTGGGAGCTGGGGCTCTGCTCTAGGCTATCAATGACTTATTTATGGCTAAACTCCATGCCTGGACTTCCATTCCTACACGGCATTCCCTGTACAGAGCTGAGCGTGCCGGAAAGCCTTCCGACGCAGAGGTGCGTTCTAGAAGAGCAGGCACTGGCCTGCCATCAGAAATTCACTAACACTGAGCTACTAAAGTCAGAAGAATTGCATGCAATTGCTGAAAGGTCCTGAAAAAGCCAAAGCACACATCTGTAGCCTAATACATCACTGACAAGCTCCAAAAGCAGCCTCTCGAAAGGCACAGAGGAAAATCGTTCTATGAACTAGAACTCCCTGTGACATGTGCATTCCTCTCTTTTTACCACATGCAGCAGCAGCTTGGGGGATATATTGTATGCAATTTAAAACAGTGCTCTTTGGGAAACCTCTAAGCTCTGTGACAGAGTCTCCTTCTCTTATCCAGACCTCCCCCATTACACTGATAAGAGCTATCTTTTCCCATCCAGAACGGTCTGCAGGGCAGTCTGAACTCTGATGATCCTGTTCTAGCAGCCCCCAAGAAACGTTAAGCATGACAAACCAGCATTTCTAATGAAAGTTATACAAAGCTCTTATGGAGGAATCATTCAAATTGCTTCCACTGCTACAGCCTCTCCTTCATTTAGCCACATAGTGAAGTCAGTCACCCAGTGCCCTGTGCTTCAGCCAGAGCATCTTTGTGAAGGTGGTGGCTGTGCAAGGATTAATTTTTCAGCTTGTGTGCCCTTCTATGAATACTTCAGGCACTGTGAATAGTGAAAAGAAAGCAGAAGCAGCACAGGCAACCACTGAAAGGTCACACCTTCAGTTGCAGCCACTGTTCTGAGGGCAGCTGCTGGACACATGCAGAGCACAGGATTCCTTAGCTGACCGATTCCTTAGCTGCCCAGAGCAAACCAATCACATTCCATAGGTGCCAAGAGCAACAGCCTCACCTTGGCACCCTTGGATTGGCACATGCTGCAGAGGCCACCTCCTTGACACGCTGGCATCTCGCACTGGGAAAAGCTTTTAGCTTACAGAGGTGGTTGGATTTTACTGGTTAGGTGATTGATAACAGAGTGTAAGAAACAGCCAGACTGAGCAAAGGTCACTTTGGTTAGGGCTGCTAGGGACTTCTGCTTCTGTTGGTTAGCTACTTCTGGCTACGGCTTCAGTGCAGGGATGCTGCTAGGGATATGCTCAGGACTTCTGTTAGCTGCTTTGTCTGTTAAGGGCTTCCAGGACTTCTTCTGTAAGTGGGACTCTGAGACTCTGTATTGCTGGGGATTCTGCAACACAGCAGTAAAGGACTCCTGGGAGGACTTCTGAGGTTTTCTGCTCTCTGCATTTCAGGAATCTCATTGCTATACAGCCACAGGCTTCATGCCTTCATTTGTCACCCAATGGCACCTCATTATAAGTGGTCTACAGCTACATTTAGCTACCCCAGACCAGGGGAGCAACAAACTTCTGCTTTAAATTCTTTCTGTTTTTAAATTCAAAACCCCAAAGGGAAAGAGATTCATTATTCACTGCTGTGATGGTTCAAAGCTCGGTGGCACACACTTGTAGTCCAAGCTGCCTGGGAGGCTGAGCCTGCAGCATCCCTTGAGCCCAGCAGTTCTGGGCTGCAGTGCCCAGCAGGCACCCAGGCTATGGCTGGCATCAACATCACAGCATCACAGTACATTAGAGGTTGGAAAGGACCTCCAGAGATCATCCAGTCCAACCCCCCTGCCAAAGCAGCATCACCCAGGGCAGTCCACACAGGAATTAATGCATCCAGGTGGGGTTGGAAAGTCTCCAGAGGAGACTCTACAACCTCTCTGGGCAGCCTGCTCCAGGGCTCTGGCACCCTCACACCAAAGAAATTTCTGCTCATCTTAAGCTGAAACCTTCTCTCTTCAAGTTTGTATCCATTGGTCCTTGTCTCATTGCTGTGCACCACCCAAAAGAGCTTGGCCCCCTCCACTTGACACCCACCCCTCAGCTATTGATAGGCATGGATCAGATCCCCTCTCAGCCTTCTCTTCTCCAGCCTGAACAGCCCCAGGGCTCTCAGTCTCTCTTCACAGGGGAGATGCTCAAGTCCCCTAAGCATCCTCCTGGCTCTCTGTTGGACTCTCTCCAGCAGGTCTCTGTCTCTTGAATTGGGGAGCTCCAAACTGGACACAATATTGCCGGTGTGGTGTCAGCAGGGCATAGTAGAGGGGGAGAAGAACCTCCCCAGCCCTGCTGGCCACACTTTTCTTGCTGCACCCCAGGATCCCATTGTCTCTCTTGGCCACCAGGGCACATTGCTGTCCCATGCAGAACTTGCTGTCCAGCAGCACTCCAAGGTCTTTCTCCATGAAGCTGCTTTCCTGCAGGGCAGCCCCCAACCTGTCCTGGTGCCTTCTGTTAATCCTCCCCAGCTGAAGGACCCTGTATTTGTCCTTGTTGAACTTCATGAAGTTTGCCTGCCCCCAGCTTTCCTGGCCAGGTCTCACTGGATGGCAGCACAGCCTGACAGGCGTCAGCCACCTCCGTAGTTTTGTAACATCTGCAAACTTGCTGAGGGTCCTCTCAATCCCCTCCTCCAGGTCACTGACAAAGGTAGTGAACAAAACTGGACCCAGTACCAGTCCCTGGGATATGGTGAGCCCCAGGGAGCTGGGGTGGAGGGGTGGATCATTATGGTTCCAAGCTGGAACTTTAGCCCAGTTCCTAACTGCAAAATGAGAGCAGGGATTTTCCATAGACTTAAAGGTAAATAAAATCAGGGGTTGGATACAGGATAATCCAGGTCTGTGTCATCCCATTCATTTGCTGGATAGCTCAGACTTGGTTGCACAGATGGCTCTTGCTTCTTTCTTCTCTGTTGCTTCTGCTTGCAACTTCTCTCTCTCTCCATGGCCTTGCTGGGGTAATACCTGTTTGGACTACTGTGTGTGAGGCACCAGGGAGAAGGTTGTTAGGGGAGGAGGAGGTTGCTAGGGGAGGAGAAGGTTGCTAACAGTCCCCCTGGGTAGCCCAGTGGGGTACTCCTGAGTGTTGAGCTGTAAATATGTGTAAATGTATTTTGTGTATGTCTTATCACCTTATGTAACTGCAGATTTAGTCCATTTTCAGAACTGTAACTTCATTTTCCTTCCAACTCCATTCTGAGCTCGTCTGGTGAATTATTCTGGAGATAACTCTCAGTCCTGGGGGTGAATCTCCAACTGCTGGGGGTGGGGAGGCAGATCCTAACCCCACCACAACTATCTTCCAACTCCATGAATGGACTACATCACTAACCTCCAGAAGGCAAACTCTACACCAGAATTTTTGGACTCAGACGTTCTGACAGACACCGAAACCGAGAGGCATCAGAGGAGTGGATCTGACTCACACCGCCACAATCTTACCTTCTTCTGAAGAACATTCACTTTGCGCTCCTTCACCTCCAGCATGTCCTTGAGGTCATGGATCTCTCCTGCTTGAGTCCCCTTCTCCTCTGCCATCTCCTGAATCTGCTTTGTCTTCTTGTTCAGCATGGTCTCCTTCTCCTCCAGACGCAATCGCAGCGCATCCACCTGGATCGGGGGGTGCAGAAACAGGGCTTCCTTAGCACTGATGGAGGGAACTTGGAGCAGTTAACTGTGCTTACACAAGGGAGTGGGAGCTGGCAGATTACAAACAGGCTGACAAAATAACATCCCTTACTTTGAAACCTACATACATAGGCTCATGATACAACAGGTATGGGGGAGACTAAACAGTGGAAATACTGAAATGTTTTATTCCCAGATTCTATAAGCCTGAGGCTCAAATCATACTTCTGACATAGAATCATAGAATCAACAAGGTTGAAAAGGACCTCAAAGATCATCCAGTCCAACCTGTCACCCAACACCTCATGCCTACTAGACCATGGCACCAAGTCCCACATCCAATCCCCTCTTGAACACCTCCAGGGACGGTGACTCCACCACCTCCCTGGGCAGCACATTCCAATGGCTAACAACTCTCTCAGTGAAGAACTTTCTCCTCACCTCCAGCCTAAACTTCCCCTGGTGCAGCTTGAGACTGTGTCCTCTTGTTCTGGTGCTGCTTACCTGGGAGAAGAGACCAACCCCCACCCAGCTGCAACCTCCCTTCAGGTAATTGTAGAGAGCAAGAAGGTCTCCCCTGAGCCTCCTCTTCTCCAGGCTAAGCAACCCCAGCTCCCTCAGCCTCTCCTCACAGGGCTGTGCTCCAAACCCTTCACCAGCTGTCAAAGACAGGCTGCAGTTTTCAATCAAAGACAAAATGGACCAAATGACACAGTACAGGCTACTGTGGGTGCAAAGTGGACAAATAAACATATTCAGAGCTCCCATGCCCTCAATACATTTAGAAAGACTCTGGGAATGTTACGGTGTCCTCACACTTCCAAACTGCCTGTTGAGAAGCGTTTCCTTTTCCTTCTGGATTTCTCTTACACAAAGAAGACAAAATAAATGGGAGAAGGAATCAGCTATCGAATATAAATTTGATGAGAAGAATAAGGTCACCACAGAGCACAGACTAATCTCAAAGGCCATTGTGGAAAACGAAATCCAACACCACCAACCTGCTCAAGATCCCCAAAGGAAGCCACTGACCCCTATCCACTCAGCATTCAGCCAGAGCTCCAATCTGCCAGCTTGGCTGCTAATCTTATTTGACAGTATCAGATTTGGTTTCTGTTAGCTGAATCCATTACAGGACATCAGCCACAGAGTAAACAGGGTGATCAATGAATGTCTTGGTCCTTCTGCACAGCAGAGGCTAGCAGAGACATGAAGTGAAAGGATGTCTTGGACAACTCCAGCCAGGGAAAGAACTGAGGTAGTCACTGTGCGTACGGCATTCTGAGCAGTGTTTATATTTAATGTGGTGTTATAATTCCACTTTATTTTGATTTGCTAGTGGAAAAATTGCCTGCAAGGCTCTGCAGTATGTTATGTCCACAAAACCCTTTGCTGTTTGGTCTGATGCCTTTTTCACAGAGCAATAAGCCCTTGCCAGTGAGGAAAAGCACTGCCCTGCTCTTCCCGTCAGCATGGCCATCCTGCTGCCACCTCGGGGTCTGGAGCCCGAGCCACTTACACAGACCTTATGAACACCACATTCCTGACCTCTCACCCAGCAAGTGGGGCACAGAGGATATTTTGCAGTGGTGTCAGAGCACCAGGTAGCACACAAATACGATTTACAGGACAGTTAGTGCTTGCAAGGAGAAGCTGAGCAGGTGGATGCGTTCTCTGTGGAGACCTGCAGTTTCATAGCCTGGGGAGGTATGCTGCTCTCTGGATAGCTCTAATATTAAAGCTAATATTCTTCTATTAATTCTTGAAGGGAAACTGTAAATCTCCCTCATAAGAAAATCCAAACACTCTCAAGAGTTGTGTTGCAAAGTATTTGAGACAGTCCAGACACCCAGGGCCCAGTACTGAAAGAGACCATCTGCAAACAGAAATTTATCCGCGGAATGCTTCCCGCTTTGTGATTGATTATTCTCTTTGAAGTCTGGATGAGCTTCCCATTTGGGATAAATGGCATTCCTGGGGTTATTTGTGTGAGGTCCCTCCCCAGGAAACCGCAGCAAACCTTTTCAGGAGCCTTTTCAAAGGCTGGCAGGACACACAATCATCACCTTAGCACTATTCCTGGCAGAACACTGCCCCTGTTTGTTCATGTCAGCTCGGTTTATGTATGGCATCCTCCCACAGTGACAAGAATGGAGGCCTGTGGGAGTCAGCTGATGCCAACTTCAACAAAGTCAGCTTAAGATTTCCTCTGCACACGGAAACGACCAGGCAGAAAGCTGCTGAGGTGCTGATGGCCCTTTTCCTGACTGCTCTCTCTTGGATGGATATCTTGTGACCTTCTATCACTATCTTGCAACTATATCATATAAACAACACAAAATATTTGTTTTCCTGATGGCATAGTCTGAAAGACTTAAAAGCTCTGCTCACTGACTGCTTTTGGATGCAGTGGCAGCTCACAAAACTTTATTCTCTACTTTGGACATTGTTCTCTTTCTTATTAATTACATTAAAGCTGATTCTTCACCTCCTTATACAAATTACAGCAACATCCAGCAGGGTCTGTGGAAGAGAGTGAGCTGTTTATGAACATACAGCACCTGGCTACATGGACAACTTAATCAGACTAGATGACTACAGCACAGAGCAGAAGCTGGCTGGCTCCTGCTAGGATCACAGAATCACAGAATGTTAGGGGTTGGAAGGGACCTCAAAAGATCATCCAGTCCAACCCCCTTGCCAGAGCAGGAGCACCTAGGAAGACATCCAGGTGGGTTTTGAATCCAGGTCACATAGGAACACATCCAGGTGGGTTCTGAATGTCTTCAGAGAGGGAGACTCCACAACCCTCCTGGGCAGCCTCTTCCTCAACTCAATGCAGGACAGATGTAGTATCTCCAGGGCCTGCTCAGGTCACAGATCAGTTCAGCTGTTCTTCCACAAGCTCCAGCAGAAGACATTGAATGCTGAAAACATGGGACACTGTTCTGTGAGCTGTCAGCACAGGTCTTCATGGAGCTGGCAGTAACAAGCCTTGTTAGAGACACCAAGCTCCCAATTGCACATTCTTCACTAAACATTATCCATTCCCTAACTGCCTCTGAGTTGAGAGAGTCTACTATGGTTTCAAACTGCCAGCATAAGCTCCAGTAAAGATCCTTAGAGAATTCTATGTTCTTCTGAGATATTCTGAGCAAATAAAATACTTCAGAGGACTGCATTCATTTCTCTACTGAATATTCATCTGTATTTACCATATGGAACAGACCAATTACAGAACCTTGCCAGCTTAGGCAGCATACAAAAATAAAGGGGAATGTTCTCACAGATTCATTTAACCTCCCACTCAGGCCACATACATTCTGGCACTGACCTAAGCTGAAGGCCTCACTGGGAAAAACACAAACTTTGTATGGATGAAGCCTTAATTCCAAAATAAATACTGATGTATTTTTTGTTTTGTTTACAAAGAGATTGTACATTTGGAGAGCTATTTTAAAGGGTCCTTAAGCAAACTGAAAACTTAACCACAATATCCTCTCCACTCAACAGCCCTGAAGATAAACAGCCCACAAGAAGCTCATTGTTCCTTGGAGATGTAGGGTGGCACGTGGCAAAGCCATTTTTTCATGTCACACATAACATCTTTTCCCTTACTACCTACAGCAGACTAGAAGGCAAAGTATCACAGTATCACAGTACCACTAAGGTTGGAAGAGATCTCAAAGATCATCCAGTCCAACCTGTCACCACAGACCTCATGACTAGACCATGGCACCAAGTGCCACATCCAATCCCCTCTTGAACCCCTCCAGGGACAGTGACTCCACCACCTCCCTGGGCAGCACATCCCAATGACGAACGACTCTCTCTGGGAAGAACTTTCTCATCACCTCAAGTCTAAACCTCCCCTGGCACAGCTTGAGACTGTGTCCTCTTGTTCTGGTGCTGGTTGCTAGAGAGAAGAGATCAACTCCCTCCTGGCTACAATCCCCTTCAGGTAGTTGTAGAGGGCAATGAGGTCAACCCTGAGCCTCCTCTTCTCCAGGCTAAGCAACCCCAGCTCCCTCAGCCTCTCCTCACAGGGCTGTGCTCAAGGCCTCTCCCCAGCCTTGTTGACCTTCTCTGGACACCTTCAAGTGTCTTGATGTCCTTCCTAAACTGAGGGGCCCAGAACTGGACACAGGACTCAAGGTGTGGCCTAACCAGTGCAGTGTACAGGGGCACAATGACCTCCCTGCTCCTGCTGGCCACACTATTCCTAATGCAGGCCAGGATGCCATTGGCCCTCTTGGCCACCTGGGCACACTGCTGGCTCATTGGCCAGTGCTGGCAACAGCTGAAGACAGGCAGGAGCTCCCATCCCTGCCCTACTCCCAGTGAAACTTCTTGTATGGGAAGACACTTTTTCCTTAAAAAAAAGCAACCAACACATCACAGGATGCAATGACACACCTCTCAACACTGCCTTCTATCAACCTGTTTCACTATTGCACTTGAGAGGATCACTTGTGGAGACAGAAGAAAGGTAACTGAGAGAGACTGTTTGCAAAGGCCTGCAGGGACAGGAAAAGAGGCAGTGACTAGGGCAGAGCAGATTGAGAGTGGATGTGAGGAACAAGTTCTGCACCATGAGGGTGGTGGAGCACTGGAACAGGTTGCCCAGGGAGGTGGTTGAGGCTCCATCCCTGGAGATATTCAAGGTGAAGGTGCATGAGGCCCTGGGCAAACTGATCTAGTTGGGGTTGTCTCTGCTGACTGTGGGGAGGTCAGACTGGAGGACCTTCAGAGGTCCCTTCAAGCCTGGACTATTCTATGATTCTGTGATTCATTCTATGATTGTAATTGTGCATGATGGTTCAATTATTGAGCTTTCTGCCCAGGAACATCAGCAAGGATGAGAAAGATGGGATTATCTTTCCAAAAGTATAAATATATTCTTGGAATTACATAGACCAGGCTTGTTCAACATCTTTGTGGGTGCCATGGGCAGTGGCACTGAGTGCACCCTCAGCAGGTTTGCTGATGACACCAAGCTGTGTGGTGCAGCAGACAGCTGGAGGGAAGGGATGCCACCCAGAGGGACCTGGACAGGCTGCAGAGGTGGGCACAAGCCAACCTCAGGAGGTTCAACAAGACCAAGGGCAGGGTCCTGCAGCTAGGTCGAGGCAACCCCAGGCACAAATCCAGGCTGGGCAGGGACTGGCTGGAAAGCAGCCCTGAGGAGAGAGCCTTGGGGGTGCTGGGGGAGGAGAAGCTCACCAGGAGCTCTCAGTGTGCACTTGCGGCCCAGAGAGCCAAGCAGAGCCTGGGCTGCAGCAAGAGAAGTGTGGCCAGCAGGGCCAGGGAGGGGATTCTCCCCCTCTGCTCAGCTCTGGGGAGACCCCACCTGGAGTACTGCCTCCAGGTCTGGATCCCCTATGACAAGAGGGATCTGGAGGTGCTGGAAGGTGTCCAGAGAAGGGCCAGGAGGATGAGCAGAGGGCTGGAGCACCTCTCCTGTGAGGACAGACTGAAGGAGTTGGGGCTGTTCAGCCTGGAGAAGAGAAGGCTCTGAGGTGACCTCATTGTGGCCTTCCAGGATCTGAAGGGGGCTACAAGAAGGCTGGGGAGGGACTGCTCAGGATCTCAGGGAGTGATAGGACTAAGGGGAATGGAATGAAGCTGGAGGTGGGGAGATTCAGGCTGGAGGTGAGGAGGAAGTTCTTCCCCATGAGAGTGGTGAAGCCCTGGAATGGGTTGTCCAGGGAGGTGGTTGGGGCCCCGTCCCTGGAGGTGTTTAAGCCCAGGCTGGCTGAGGCTCTGGCCAGGCTGATCTAGTGTGGGGTGTCCCTGCCCATGGCAGGGGGGTTGGAACTAGATGATCCTTGTGGTCCCTTCCAACCCTGCCTGATACTATGATGATACTATGATAAAAACTCTCAGGACCAGGAATGGATCATTCGAAACATCTACCCTGCTAGACTGGAACAGCTTGATAACCAACACCACTGTGTGTGAGTTACAGCCACATTTTACTGTGAAGCACAGGCTAGGCTGGATTGACCAACACTGACTGTATCAACAAACCTATCACAAATACATCAATTCCAAAACAGCAGAGTTAATATTTTAGCTCCACAGCACCTCCTGACCGAAACACAGACAGAAAGAACATTATCTTTCCCTGTTCCTGTTTCATTTATGGTATCTGGAAGCAAACTGTGAAAAAACTAAAAGCAGTAAGTAGAAAAATCTTTCCCTCTCTTCCCCCCTGCTGCTTCCCTTTCAGACACCTTTTATCAGTGCAAAAGAGTTTGCATGTTTCAGAGGAAGAATCCAATTTGGTTTGGTATTGTGGTGCTATATGAGAATCTCATGTGAAAGAACCCAGTGCAGAAGCAGTATCAATCATCTTTTAGCAATGTTACAGCTTAGAGTGTGTAAGATTTTCTCAGTATTAAAAAACCCTACTTGGACTGGCAGCTAAAATCAATCACAACGTTCGGAATAACTGTCACAGGATCATAGAATCACAGGACCAGAGGGTGGTAGGGGCTGGAAGGGACCTCTGGAGAACTTCCAGTCCAACCCCCCTGCCAGAGCAGGACCAGAGAATCCAGCACAGGTCACACAGGAACACATCCAGACAGGGATGGAAAGGCTCCAGAGGAGGAGACTCCACAACCTCTCTGGGCAGCCTGCTCCAGGGCTCTGGAAACCTCACAGTGAAGAAGTTCTTCCTCATGTTGAGGTGGAACCTCCTGTGCTGGAGTTTCCATCCATTGCCCCTTGTCCTATCCCAGGGCACAAGTGAGCAGAGCCTGTCCCTGTCCCTTCCTTCCTGACCCCCAGCCCTCAGCTATTGATAGACATTGATCAGATCCCTCTCTGTCTTCTCCTCTCCAGACTAAACAGCCCCAGGGCTCTCAGCCTCTCCTCCCCAGGCAGTGCTCCAGGCCCTTCCTCATCCTTGTAGCCCTCCCTGGACTCTCTCCAGCAGCTCCCTGTCCCTCTTGAACTGGGGAGCCCAGGGCTGGATGCAATATTGCCGGGGGGGCCTCAGGAGGGCACAGCAGAGTGTCTATCAATGGTGCATAACCAAGTCCTTTTGTTTTAAACTATTTTGTTTACATTCCATGTATTTTATTTGAATACATTACAGTATCATATTTGCTTCCAGAACAGCTGAAATTATGACCATCTGCTGAAGTGTTTTAACCAGTTAATAAAGAACTTCATCTTACTTTAACTAGGTAATAGAGGAACTTCATCTCTCATAAGCAGAAAAGCAACATGTTTTATTACTTAACTGTGTTCCCAGTGTTGTCACAACACTGCACAGTGCTTTAATCTATCTCTATTCTTATGATTCTATGATTTTCAATCACTGCAATGAATCAAGCCCTGCAATTTGCATTTTAAAGTGTTTAGTTAACTAATACCCACTTCCAATGACACTTTGAAATGTAAATAACCATGTAAGACTCTAGGGTGTATTGCTGACTTGCAAGAGAACCCCAACCACCCCCAACCCCCAGACTTAACAGGAAGCTTCTGACTGTAAGCTAGCACACTTTGCCAGTTCCTGCTGCCTGTTGCAATTCCAGCTTCTGCATAAACCTGTGACTAAGCAGGGAAGCCATCGCAGAACATGGAAAGACATTTGTCAGGTAGCTTGATTTCTGCATGCAGACAAAGGCACGCTGAGCATGGCTAAAGGAGAACTACAGGAGGGTAAAAAGTTTAAATCAATTCCCTCAAGCTCCTGTCCCAGGGAAGCTTTAAGTCAGCGTCAGCCACAGTTTCTCTGCACCTTCCTGGGGCCCTGCACTGCCCCGGCGGCTCCAGCGCCAACCTTTGTTGGTGCACGAGCGCCATCTGTTGGCCTTCCCTGCACACTGCAGGCCTCCAAGCCAGGGGGTTGCAATGCTCTCTTCACACATTCCATGCATGTTCTTCAAGCAAGGCCAAGAAGCATTAAGCTTATGCTACACTTATTCTCCACTTGACGTTCTGATACACATTCGTGTCTTATATACAAGGGGAATTTGTTAAGTATTTGCTATCAAAGCACAGTGTTGAAAGATTCTTTCTTTAGCTTGGAATACACAAATTAAATCATGAAAGCCCATATTGCACAGGCTTCCAGGCAAGAGGTCTCAAGGTGTATATGATTGAACAACAACCCCATGGTAAGCTACAGGCTCGGGGGTCTGTGGTCAGAAAGCCGTGACTCAGAGAGGGACCTGGGGGCTCTGGTTGGCAGTTGGTTAAATAGGAGGCAGCAGGGCCCAGGTGGCCAAGAAAGCCAATGGCATCCTGGCTTGGATCAGAAACACTGTGGCCAGCAGGGACAGGCAGTGACCATCCCCCTGTGCTCAGCACTGCTGAGGCCACATCTTGAGTGCTGTGTTCAGTTCTGGGCTACTCACTACAGAAAGGACATAGAGGGGCTGGAGAGGGTGCAGAGAAGGACCTGAAACACCTGGGCTACAAGGAGGGGCTGAGGGAGCTGGGGGTGTTCAGGCTGGAGAAGGGGAAGCTGAGGGGAGACCTCATTGCTCTCTACAGCTCCCTGAAGGGAGGTTGGAGAGTGGAGGGGGCAGCCTCTGCTCCTTGGTGGCAAGAGACAGGAGCAGAGGAAATGGTTGCAAGCTTTGCCAGGGGAGGTTCAGGATGGATGCTAGGAAATATTTCTTCCCAGAGAGGGTTCTCAGACACTGGAATGGTCTGCCCAGGGCAGTGCTGGAGTCACCATCCCTGGAGGTGTTTAAGCAGTGAGTGGAGCTGGTGCTTAGGGACATGGTTTACTGTTGACCCTGCAGTGCTGGGTTGAAGGTTGGACTGGATGAGCTTGGAGGACTCTTCCAACTGGATGTTTTCTGTGGTTCTGTGATTTCAGTGCTCTTCCTTTCTCTGCTCTCTTTCAGCTATAAGGTCATTGAAAAGAAATGATCCCCATCCACAAGAAGGGTCAGATGGAGGAACCTGGAAACTCCAGGCCAGTCAGCCTGACCTCAGTGCCAGGGAAAGTGATGGAGCAGATTATCCTGGGGGCAATAACTGCACCTGAAGGATGGCCAAGGGCTCAGGCCCAGCCAGCATGGATTTAGGAAGGGCAGGTCCTGCCTCTCCAACCTGATCTCCTTCTATGATCAGGTGACTGCCTGGTGGATGTGGGGCAGGCTGTGGATGTGGTCTGCCTGGACTTCAGCAAGGCCTTTGACACTGTCCCCCACAGCAAACTCCTGGCCAAGCTGTCAGCCCATGGCTTGGGCAGCAGCACTCTGAGCTGGGTTAGGAACTGGCTGGAGGCTGAGCCCAGAGAGTGGTGGTGAATGGTGCCACAGCCAGCTGGCAGCCAGGCACCAGTGGCATCCCCCAGGGATCAGTGCTGGGCCCCATCCTCTTTAACATCTTCATTGATGATATGGATGAGGGGATTGAGTCAGTCATCAGCAAGTTTGCAGATGACACCAAGTTGGGAGGAGATGTTGGTCAGTTAGAGGGCAGAAAGGCTCTGCAGAGGGACCTCGACCAACTGGACAGATGGGCAGAGTCCAACAGGATGGCATTCAACAAGTCCAAGTGCCAGGTGCTGCACTTAGGCCACAACAACCCCATGCAAAGCTACAGGCTGGGGTCAGAGTGGCTGAGAGCTGCCAAACAGAGAGGGACCTGGGGGTATTGATTGACTGCTGCCTCAACATGAGCCAGCAGTATGCCCAGGTGGCCAAGAAGGCCAATGGCATCCTGGCTTGCATCAAGAAGAATAGTGTGGCCAGCAGGAGCAGGGAAGTCATTGTGCCCCTGGACTCAGCACTGGTTAGGCCACACCTTGAGTCCTGTGTCCAGTTCTGGGCCCCTCAGTTTAGGAAAGATGTTGAGGTACTGGAAGGTGTCCAGAGAAGGGCAACAAGGCTGGGGAGAGGCCTTGAGCACAGCCCTATGAAGAGAGGCTGAGGGAGCTGGGGTTGCTTAGCCTGGAGAAGAGGAGGCTCAGGGCTGACCTCATTGCTGTCTACAACTACCTCAAGGGTGGCTGTAGCCAGGAGGGAGCTGGTCTCTTCTCCCAGGCACCCAGCACCAGAACAAGAGGACACAGACTCAAGCTGCACCAGGGGAAGTTTAGGCTGGAGGTGAGGAGAAAGTTCTTCACTGAGCGAGTCGTTCGCCATTGGGATGTGCTGCCCAGGGAGGTGGTGGAGTCACCATCCCTGGAGGTGTTCAAGAGGGGATTGGATGTGGCACTTGGTGCCACGGTCTAGTCATGAGGTCTGTGATGACAGGTTGGACTCGATAATCTTTTATGTGTCTTGCAACCTTGGTGATACTGTTATAATGTGAATCCCCTCAGCTCAGCCTTGCAACTTCCTATCTTTCTGTGCCTAGAAAAACCAAATATTAGTGCCTGCATGTTAGTGGAGCATGTCCTACAAGTGTGCATTCACACACAGGAGTTTCTGTACTTGTGCACACATATTTGTTATGATCAATCCCCTGGCCTGGAGAATGAAACACCTAACAGTGCTTGGAAGAGGCAGTACTGAAGGGCTGTGGGATTGTGTGACCCAAGCAAGACCAACCCAATGCTTTTGATTTCTCTCTCTGTGAAAAGGTAGTAAGTGCAGAATTGCCCATTTCACCTCTGTCTGCAGGATGGCAGCTCTTTGCTCTTTAGCTGTAAGAGACTCTTTCAGAACTTCAATATGCTGCTTGCTGTCAGAGAACTGGTTGGTGAGGGTCTCCAGCTTTGTCTGCAGGGCCAGCAGCTCGGTGTCTTTGCGTGACAGCTCCTGTTTCACTTGGCCGATCTGAAAAAGGAAAGGAAAGATGGGCAGAGGAAAAAGCAATTTGTATCTTCCTTACAAAAACAACTACAAATTCACATACAACAGAGAGTGGTATGTGAATACCATACAAACAGTATGATCCTCCAAACTTATCCCATGGAACTGTAAAGCCTTCAGTTATCTTGAATGGGAGGCCAGGAGAAATTTGAGTCATGAGCAACAAGGAAAAAGAGAGGGAAGCATCACATGAGTTTTTCCAGAGGGGCTCTTTTTAACAGTCAGTCTGCTCTTAGTCATATTTCAAAGGACTGACCCCAGACTGAGCAGGGGTTAAGTTTTTAAGGAAGATGAAGCAGAACTGTAATGAGAAAGTCCCCTCACCCTGTAATGCCAGAAAAGATGAGACACCTACAGGTCTCCCCAAGAAGCATGATGTTTGCTTTGAAATGTCAAAACAGTGAGCTGCCGTCCATCTCTCCATCCTCATGATGGAGATCCATCCATCAATCCAGCCTCATGCTTACAGAGTCTGTAAAGACTCCTTTACATTTCCCACTGTTTACAAAACCAACATCTAAATCTTCCAAGAAATACCTTTTCATGGATGGGAGCTCCCTAAAGCAGGTGCAAACCTACACCAAACACCAGGAAAACTGGGTGTGGAATTGCACTTGGTTAAGAGCAATTTCCTAGGTGTCACTGAGTGAATGAAATCGGCATGGAAATGCTTGGTTATTTGAACAGATGTAGCTTGGATGATCATTTAGGAAGATGAGCAGTAAGAAATGGCAAAAGTAAAGCACTGGAATTCTATGAGATCTCATTCTGGGTGCAATCATCACCCAGGATCGTTTTAATGTAAGCCTAACGGGGGGAAAAAATGAAAGAGGAGAGGAAAATCTAACTGGACTCACATCCAAGTTTATAACCAACTTTCTGGTTTGCCTCTGGCACATCTCCCAGAAAAAAAATATTTCACTTTTACCCTCATATCATACATGAGGGAAGGCTTAGGTAAATGTGGGTTTATCTTCACAACACTATTTCATTGGGCAATTAAAGAAAGCAAAGAATGGACTGCCCAGGGAGGTGGTGGAGTCGCCGACCCTGGAGGTGTTTAAGGCCAGACTGAATGTGGCACTCAGTGCCATGGTCTGGTCAGTGTAGTGGTCTTAGGTCAGAGGCTGGGCTTGATGATCTCAGAGGTCTATTTCAGCCTCAATAATTCTGTGATTCTGTGATTAAAAGAGGTCACAAAGGACTCCTGTGTTCAGTGGGAAACAGCGTACGTGAGGAGATAGGGAAGAAGGAGGGCAGAAGAAAGAGGACATGAATCTCACATGAATCTCAGATGAATCTCACCTTACACAAACTAAGCTTTTCAAATGGAATAATGGGAAGGAGCATGAGAAGAATTTATAGAACTATTCAGAAGTTTATTGCCCCCTTAATTCTAACATACTAGGTTGGTTTGGGTTTCATATTTTCACTAAAAGCAAGTATGTCCACAGAAATATTTTACCAGCTGTTTAAATTAGGCACAAAAGTATGGATGTCAAGAACATACTCCTGCTGTCAACCCCTGGGTGATACAACCAGTTCCAGAGGACTGCTAGGCACAGCAGAATAGCTGGGGAGAGATGAACTATTTGCTGCTAGCTATGTTTCCTGGAGTAGAGAAAAGAAAAAGCTCCCTTGACAGTTTGAGATGACATGACCTTTTCCAACGGGCAGGGAGACTGAAGCATAGGAAACCTTTCTCAAATCAGTTTGGTCTTTCTTCAAAAAGAAATTCTTTTGGGGGTCATCTCAGAAGAGATGTTTACCCTAAATACTTCTGGTTTGGTAAAATGCTCTCACCTAAACCCAACCACATTTCATTAACATTCCCAAGCAGCACCCTGGGATCGTTATCCCTGGACATGTCCACTTCAGAGCCGTAAGCCCCTGCTGCCGGTGTGCTAGAGCTCCTTAGGAAACATGCAGGGGGTACCGTTCCACGTTGCAAGAGAAGTTAGGACAGCATTAAGTGTTCACATCTCTCTTCTCAGTGAGACACTAGGATCAGCCAGCAAAAGCAGCAGTTTCACAGGGAAAGAATAACCTAACTACATGCTGCTAAAGTTAAACAATCCACTTGGAGAAGTGTTCAGCATCCAGCTTTTGTTATTTTTTGTGCAAGAATGTTAAGAGGCTTCAGCACGATTTCAATGTATTTATTATTTTTCAACCAGGGAAAACAAATCTCTTGGCAAGTCTGGTGCCAAAATGGGTGCTGAATACTTTGGAAAGTCTGCTTTAGTAGAGAAAAGGAAGTTACTGCTGCAGCAGCTCCAACCGCTACAAACCGCTAACCAAATAGATCGGAATGATGTTACGGACACCAAACCCATGTGAACACAGACAGCTCCCAGGCTGAGCAGGCTGTTAGTTCTACTGTTAGATCAGGCTGTAAAGGAGGTAAGAAAAGCTACCCAGAAAGCCAGAGAGCTAGCAAGCCCCAGTGAATGGCCACTGCACACAAAAGATAAATCTTACTGCAGAGACCTCGGTCTGGAGACCAGCCACTCTTTTTTTCAGGTCCTCCCCTTGAACCTCTTTGGCACTTAGCTCTTCCTTCAGTTGCTCTACCTGTCACGACATTGTTATGCTTTTTAATCTTTAGCATTTGCCAGCTGCTAGTTAGCCTGTTTCAATCCAAGGGCCTGAAAGTGACAAAGAACTGAACAGAAAGGTCAGTGCTCTTCACTCGTTTTCTCTTCTGCGCTTCGTTAAGTCTTCTCAAGAGTTTCATGGCTCTGTAATTGCATATAGGCTGCCAGACAAAAATTTGGTTATGAAACAAAGATGTATGCTCATCTATTTAAATACAGATCTATATGTTTATATATGTCAACCACTGGACACTTCACTCAACAGTACTGAAACTGGAAATCAGAAATTAGGACAGGAAAAGGACATTTTTCAGCTTAAGAGGAAAAGTTAATTGTCAAGGTACAGCCACAGATGACTACAGTAAAATACTGGGGCGGGGGGGGAAAGGAAATGTTGTGCAGTTACAGACCAAGGCAGGACAGCAGGATAACAGGACTGGAGCTGGCTATGAGGCATGAGAGAATAGTTATCAAAAAGGAGGAAATCAAAAAGGAGCAGGAGAAAAATGAGCAGAGGCAAGAGACGGAAGAGATCCAGAACCGAGCAGCTGAACTGATCTCTAGGCACACGGAGGGTGAGACAAAGGAGAAACCGAAGAGCTGCTAACAAAGGGAGAAGTAAAGCAGAAAGGGTGGAAGGAGAGGGTCCTACAATCATCTCTCCATTCTTAATTTGCAGGGGTGCCCTTCAGTTCCTAGAAGTAACCCAGCAGGATAAAGGGCAAAATTTAAAAAGAAGAGGTGTCATTATCTTGAGGTAAATCAGTGAGCTGGCTTGAGGCAAGAGGAAGGAACAGACTTACTGTGCACTTCTGCTCTAGGGCAAGGCACAATCTCCAAGCAACTTTCCCCAGCATACTTGCCTTTCTTTTTTTTGACAAGTAATCTCAAGCAGAACAAATGCAGCAGGTCACAATTGTTCAGGACCTAGGAGAGTAATTTCTGACCTCTGTACAAATGCAGCAGGTCACAATTGTTCAGGACCTAGGAGAGTAATCTTTGACCTCTGTACAAATGCAGCAGGTCACAATTGTTCAGGACCTAGGAGAGTAATCTTTGACCTCTGTACAAATGCAGCAGGTCACAATTGTTCAGGACCTAGGAGAGTAATCTTTGACCTCTGTTCAAATGCAGCAGGTCACAATTGTTCAGGACCTAGGAGAGTAATTTCTGACCTCTGTACAAATGCAGCAGGTCACAATTGTTCAGGACCTAGGAGAGTAATTTCTGACCTCTGTTCAAATGCAGCAGCTCACAATTGTTCAGGACCTAGGAGAGTAATTTCTGACCTCTGTACAAATGCAGCAGGTCACAATTGTTCAGGACCTAGGAGAGTAATTTCTGACCTCTTTCCCAGAGATCTGTACACTGCTTGCAGGGAGTATGCCAAAGCTAACTAAGAAAACCAGGACTGCTCACAATATACTCAAATTTACTGTAACAGGAGGACTTAATCACCATTAGAAAACTTTAGGATGCACTAAAAGACTGAGAAACATTTATTTGGGAGAAACAAAGACTGAACTGACTTTTGGCTATAGACAGCTCAGCAGTCATTGCCATTCTTTATACCTCACTGCTGTATTTCTTCTGTGTTCCCAATGGCATAAATTAATGTTGGCACCACCACTGCTGTTGACTCTACTCCCATTCTGACTCCAGTGCAATGGAAAGCATTCTAGGGATGGTTCATGCTCTTTTCAGTCCTTGCATAACACAAAGACTAAGTGTTATAGTACAACAGTTGCATAAAGAAGCCACTTTTCAAAGTGGACTACATTAAAATGGACTACATTTGAAAAGACCTAGATCAAATGAAACTTAAAACTACAGTGGATGAGCAATGGTATAAAGATAGATATGAAATCCCTTAGCTACAAAGGAAAGCCAGGAGTGACAGTCAGAGCAGGATTTGGGACCCTGGCCTTACCAGGCCACCATTACAATATTTTCAAATTGGAATCTAAAATTCTTGTGAATATCTTTAAGTTATTTTAGTGGCTTCATGGCAGAATACCAACAACATTCTGTTTCCTAACACCAGAATGGGCACTTTGCTGGAGTGTGAGATGTTCTCTCATCTGCTCACTCAGCGCAGTTTATCCTCCTACCATCATTTGTTTTCTCAGTACCTTATTTTTCATGAATTTGGAGTGACTCCTGTACACCTCCATTTGCTTCATCTCCTCTTCACGCTCCTCTGTGCTCAGAGCCCCATTTGACTTCAACATCTGAATCTCCTCTTCCAAATCCCGCAGGCCACGCTCCATGGAAGAAATTTTTGAGTCCTGGAAACGATTAGAAGAGACAGATAAAGATACAGTTAGATGATTTGTTAACATCCTACTGGAGTTTAAAAGGAAAAGAAATAATTAGTGGGACATGTAACTCCCCTTGACATTTACTCCTCCCTACAGCAGTCAGGATAGATGCCTTTACACAGCGTCTGGCCCAGTGCTCCAGTACTAAGTTTTCAATTATTGTATACCTTCCAAGGAAAGGAGAGTGAAGTACTTAGAGAAAACATGGCTAGTGGCAGGGACACAGTATATGATGGATGAATGCAGGCAATAAAGGTGCCTTAGTCAGCATAAGAAGAGGAGGCTCCAGGCAGACCTAATAGCAGCTTTCCAGAACCTGAAGGGGGCTACAAGAAGGATGCAGAGACGGTTTGCAAAGGCCTGCAGGGACAGGACCAGGGGAAATGGCTTCAAACTAGAGAAGAGCAGATTGAGATAGGATTTTAAGAACATGTTCTTTACTATGAGGGTGGTGGAAGCCCCTTCCCTAGAGATTTTCAAGGTGAGGCTCAATGAGGCCCTGGCATCCTGATCTAGTTGAGGATGTCCCTGCTGACTGTGGGGAGGTCAGACTGGATGACCTTTGGAGGTTCCTTCCAGCCTGAACCAGTCTATTCTATGATAAATCAGAGAAATTTAATCCTGATTAAATGAGAAAATGAGCAAAAACAGGAGAAAAAAAAAGGCTTGTTGCTACTAGTAATTTAAGTGAGGTCACAAAGAGACAACATAGCAAACACCCTAATCAAGGAAAAGATTCAGCAACATGGTTTGGAGTGGACAGTCTAATTCTGCATGGATAAAAGACCTTATAAAGATTCTGGCTCATACATACTACATAACAAACATTCCCTTGGCTGACAAATCAAGGAAGCCAATATACCATTATCCTCACAGTTTAGCAGGATGATCAGAGGTTTCCAGTCTACTTGGTCCACTATTGCTTTGGAAGTCTTTTGTGTTCAGAACAGCAGGAACAGATTTATAAAGCACACAGACTTCCCTGAGCATGGACATGCATTTAGAAGTTGGAATCTATTTTTCAGTTCCTTTCTGAAAACCATTTTGTCTTTCCTGAAATACAGGTTAAGATCTGAAGCTGTTCTCCATTCTTGCATAGGCCAACCCTTCATGCATTTTTTTGGTCTGATAATCAAAGCACAGCTGAAGGAAGCATTTTCACATACAGGTTTTCATTTGTGAGAGAAGATTTCTCTAAGGGACTGTTATTAAGACCTAGTCAGATCTGCTTCATTTTTGACAATAGAAGTAAGACAGTAAATGAAAGGCTCCAGAGAAGGAACATCAAGGAATGCTAGGGACTAGAAGGGACCTCAAAAGCTCATCCAGTCCAACCCCCCAGCCAGAGCACCTAGAGCAGGTCACCTAGAGCACCTAGAGCAGGTCACACAGGAATGAGCCTAGAAAGTTAGGAAATGACTATGGAAAACATTAAGATGGGACAGAAAGGGTTGGAAGATGGGGGGAAAAATAAGGAAAAGAAAAAGGCAAAGGTAAAGGAGAAGGGAGAAAGAGAGGATATGTAAATGAAGACAACAGTTTGCAAAGACAGTCTCCAATGTTGTAACTGTATTTGTCCAAAGCCTGCCAGATGCACATTATGGACTATACAAAATATGATTGAATAAAGCTACATAAAGCACAAACTCCAATTGCAGCTCCTGAGCTCTTGGCAAATTGCCATTGTTCCATTAAGATGCTTGAGTTAACAATTGAAGAATTCAATCACAAATTCATGTAGATGAGTCAGGGTTATGCTGACAGGCAGGCATCTTTCTAGCTGTATGATGCATTCTTTACATGGGCTTTGACTTTGCAGTTTGCTGGCTTTGTTGGCGCACAGAATGCAAAGCAGTATTTCCATACTGGTTCTATGAATAGAAAATAACCCACCTAATCATAAAACCTCACTAATCCATCCTTCCCCTTCCCATCCTTGTAATACAAAGGACTCTTGGCTGACTGAATGTGGTGGTTAACGCCCATTCTGAAAAACAAAGCGGGGAGGGCTTGTGAGTGCTTTGCCCTCCCTGCAGGGCGTTTTCCCCTTGGGAAGCTGAGTCTGTTCCACTTCCCCCTCCCTGCCCAGCTAGGGTGTAAAAGGGAAGGCATTGGAGTCATTAGCTCTCCTTTTGGCTCCTGCCTCTCCTGGATGAGAGCTACTGAGGCTGCCTTCCTGCTCCTGTGCCACGTGGCTGGGCCTGATCCTTCTCCCTGCTGCCTCCGTGCCTCTTCAGAGAGAGACTGGTTTTGTATTCTTGGTTTTCCCCCCCCCCCCATCCATCCTTGTTCCTTGCCCTTGTGAACCTTACCTGCTATTGTTATATATCTATATTGTTTAAAGAAAACTCTTTACCTCTCTACTGCCAGGCTGACTCCAAATCATTGCTTGGTGGATTTGCTCCTTCCCTTTCCTTTTTTTTTCCTCTCTGTTGGGAGGAGGGGAGCAGGGGAGAGGTTCTCAGCCTTGGCCCCATCTGAGCTCTTAACTCCCAGTTAAGGCTCAAACCACTACACTGGCAGAGCTGTAGATGCTGCTGCAGGCAGACAGCAGGCAGGTTTCTGCTGTGGCGGATAGCAGCTCTGCCTCTTAAGAGATCAATAATTAAAATATATGTAAAAAAAAAGGTGACTCTAAATGAGAAGGCTGACAGAAGCAGATGGCATTTGGTAGTCACCTTTCCTATGACAACCCATTTGCCAGAGAACAAACTCCTGCAGCCCGTGTGCAAGCATTTACCTTCATCTCAATAACAGTCTGCAGAGCCTTTGTCTTGGCTGTGTCAGGAGCGTTCTCAAACCGCCGGTGGATCTCCTGTAACAGCAGCAAAGAAAGCATCAGCCTCAGGGCATTGTGTCCCATTTAGCAAATACAAACAACATTACAGGAAGCTTCTCTTTCTAATAGCATCATTCAGTGCTGCTTTCTGATGTTCACTCCGTTGTCTCATTTCTCATAGCGGAGAAGGGACAGGAGAAAGCTCAGTCAATAGAATCACAGCCCCAGTTAAAGGACACAGCAGAATCTTGGGCTACCTCCTTACTCAAACTGTTGAAATGCTGGCAAAAACTATGATTGGTTTCTCAGGGAAATGAGTTTCTCACATAATTTATTTGACTAGATGCTCACTGAAAACAATACTGCTGTGGTTTCTGTTTCATCAAGCGTAGGGCACAGCTCTGTTGGTGACTTGCTTTTCCCAACCTTTCTACCCCAGAGCTGCAACATTTGATTAAGCATGATGAAAGTCTTTCTGCACTGGGCTTGCAGCTCAGCTGAAAGTACATGACTGGAAACACATTGCTCTAGAAGCTCAGAGTACACAGCCAGGTGGACATAAAAGTCCATGTGGTATTTCTATTGATGTGAATTCACAGAACTAGAATGGTCCAGACTGCTCCCAAAGGAATAAAATGCTACAAAGCTGAAACATCTTCTTGTACTGTATAAAGCAGTTAGGGGGTTTAAACCAACAAGTGGGAATACAGGAGAAACAATACAGTGTCTAGTCCAATTTTCATTCTTTGTCTTAAAATAGTATTGTCCTTACATCACACACCACTCTTAGAATGTTAATATTATGACACAAAAATAGTGTGGTGTGCATAGAGCATGAACTGTGATACCAACCAACCGAACCACAGATTGCATTTATGCACTCATGGTAGAGCCACCTATTCCCCTCACATACCTGGAAGACAAATCCAAAAGCCTACCCACAAACTCCTGTTTTCAATAGAAGAGAGAACATTTTGTATGACTGTCATGCATGCAGCTTCCTCCATATGATTTGGAGGCTTGATGGGGTTCTTGGTGCCATGGGTTAGTTGTTTAGGTGGGTTGGATTGGTTGATGGGTTGGACGCGATGATCTTGAAGGTCTCTTCCAACCTGGTCTATTCTGTTCTATTCTATTCTATTCTATTCTATTCTATTCTATTCTATTCTATTCTTCAAATGAGAAACCACAGATTCACAGAATACCAGGTTGGAAGGGACCTCAAGGACCATCCAGTCCAACCTTTCAGGGTAAGAACACAGGCCCAGGACCCTGTCAAGCTGGGCCGTGAAACTGTAATGTAGGGGAATCCACCACCTCCCTTGGGACATTATTCCGATGTCTAACAGATCCAATGGTGAAAAAAATTGTGAAGAGAGTCATGAATAGGAATGTTTAAGGTAAAAATGAGGACTATCTAGCATGGGATGTTATGGCTATGGAGTTATCTTTTCAGTGACTCAGTTCCAAGAGCAGGACAAAATCGTGCAATGATATGGCAAGAGCCACGGGAAGAAGTTTGCCTAAGGCAGTTTGCACAACTTGATGCTTGTGAGCAGTAACAACAGGAAAATCAAGCAGCAGCCTTGTTTGTCTTTAAACACTTTTGTATTTCCCAAGAAGTACAGTGGAGGCATATGCTGAACAAAATACCTCCTGAAAAAATAAACCCCAGCCAAACCCCCCACCTGCCGCTGGCCCCGGAGCGGGTCGCACCTGGCACGCATTCAGCAAGACCAAGTGCCAGGCACTGCACTTTGGCCACAACAACCCCAGGCATTACTACAGGCTGGGGTCAGAGTGGCTGAGAGCAGCCAGGCAGAAAGGGACCTGGGGGTACTGGTTGACAGTGTGCCCAGGTGGTCACGAAGGTCAATGGCAATCTGGCCTGCATCAGGAATAGTTTGGCCAGCAGGAGCAGGGAGGTCATTGTGCCCTGTACTCTGCACTGGTTAGGCCACACCTTGAGTCCTGTGTCCACTTCTGGGTTCCTCTATTTAAGAAGGACATTGAGACACTTGAAGGTGTCCAGAGAAGGGCAACAAGGCTGGGGAGAGGCCTTGAGCACAGCCCTGTGAGGAGAGGCTGAGGGAGCTGGGGTTGCTTAGCCTGGAGAAGAGGAGGCTCAGGGGAGACCTTCTTGCTCTCTACAACTCCCTGAAGGGAGGTTGTAGCCAGGTGGGGGTTGGTCTCTTCTCTCTAGCAACCAGCACCAGAACAAGAGGACACAGTCTCAAACTGCACCAGGGGAGATTTAGGTTGGAGGTGAGGAGAAAGTTCTTCACAGAGAGAGTTGTTCGCTGTTGGAATGTGCTGCCCAGTGAGGTGGTGGAGTCGCCATGCCTGGAGGTGTTCAAAAAGGGTTGGATGTGGCACTTGGAGCCATGGCTTAGTTAGTCATGAGGTGTTGGGTGACAGGTTGGACTTGATCTTTGAGGTCTTTTCCAACCTTACTGATTCTATGATTTGTTTCTCCCATAGTCAACAGAGAACTTGAGAGCCTCTGGTCATATAGCATAAACATCCTATAGAGCAGAGTGAAGCAACACTATTATCACACCACTGCTTCCCTGTAGCTGCATTCACATCATGTATTTGCTAAAATCTAAGCAGTCCAGCCAGGCTTTTCTTCTGGCCTAAGATGTCATCTACCTTCCTGGAAGGTGCATGCCCAAAGAAGGGGCAGTGAGCATTCCTGTCTGTTGTGCCTCCCAACTGATGTTCATAGCACTGCTCAGGGAGTGATTTGTCATCACCGGCCTTCCACACTGTTGGTCTCTAGCAGTCTTCCACTTCTCCATCTGCCTACAGGGTTAGAAGCCAGGTTCTTTTTACCTACAGTTAAGCAGATATGGCTTCTACCTAGTCAGCAGGTTTTAAACCAAGTGAGGCAGTCGCTTCAGCATGAATACGCTGCTGTAAAATTTAAGGAGGGGCACATACTACACTGACATGCCCTTTCCAGGAGGGCACCCCAAATAGCAGTGCTGGGCTGGATGTTCAGAGGGAGAGCCTCCTCTACCCATCATGCAACTGATGCCACATGGAGCTACTGTATTGCACTGATAAAATAATAATAATAACAACAATAATAACAATAATAACAATAATAACAATAATGATAATGATAATCATAATCATAAAAAACAACAACCAGGTAGGAAGAGACCTTCAAGATCATCGTGTCCAACCCATCAACCAATCCAACACCACCCAAACAACTAACCCACAGCACCAAGCACCCCATCAAGTCTTCTCCTGAACACCTCCAATGATGGTGACTCCACCACCTCCCCAGGCAGCCCATTCCAATGGGCAATCACTCTCTCTGTGTAGAACTTCTTCCTAACCTCCAGCCTAAACCTCCCCTGGCGCAGCCTGAGACTGTGTCCTCTTGTTCTGGTGCTGGCTGCCTGGGAGAAGAGACCATCCTCTGCCTGTCTACAACCTCCCTTCAGGGAGTTGTAGAGAGCAATAAGGTCACCCCTGAGTCTCCTCCTCCCCAGGCTAAGCAACCCCAGCTCCCTCAGCCTCTCCTCACAGGGCTGTGTTCCAAGCCCCTCACCAACTTTGTTGCCCTTTTCTGGACACGCTCCAGCAAGTCAACCTCCTTCCTAAACTGAGGGGCCCAGAACTGGACACAGGACTCAAGGTGTGGCCTAACCAGTGCAGTGTACAGGGGCAGAATGACCTCCCTGCTCCTGCTGGCCACACTGTTCCTGATGCAGGCCAGGATGCTGTTGGCCTTCTTGGCTGCCTGGGCACACTGCAGGCTCATGTTCAGCCTACCATCAACCAGCACCCCCAGGTCCCTCTCTGCCTGGCTGCTCTCCAGCCACTCTGACCCCAGCCTGTAGCACTGCCTGAGGTTGCTGTGGCCAATGTGCAGAACCTGGCACTTGGATGTGTTCAATCTCCTGCCCTTGGACTCTGCCCACCTGTCCAGCCTGTTGAGGTCCCTCTGCAGAGCCTCTCTACCCTCCAGCAGATCAACTCCTGCCCCCAGTTTGGTGTCATCAGCAAATGGCCTTGAACAGGGAGCCCCCAGTCACCAAGAAGAGCAGACAAGCTGATACTGCTTCTGATTCTTCTGAAAGGGCTCCCAAAGCATCTTCACAAGAGGCAAGTGATTCCAGTCAGAATTAGAGGGGCCCTGCTTCCAACCAGATTGAAAAGAGGGACAGTTGGCTTTATTGGACTGTATGGAACTGACATCTTGGATGTGGAACCTGTCTGTATTTGTGGTGTGACAAAGGGAGCTGCACTCATGCATGTGCCAGAAGCTGAGCACTGGAATGCAAGCTACAGTTTGCTTTCGTTTGGAGGGGCGGAAGGAGTCACTGGAATTGACTGCCCCAGGGATGGAAACACAGCCCCACCATTTAGACTGGTCATGGACTGATCCAGACTGTACTGGAACAGAGTGGAGCTCCAGAGCATCTGCAGTGAGCAGTCCCCTGTGTACTGTGAAGTGATCTCACTTTGAGTGAGAATGGACAGACCTATGATGTCTATTGTCTGATGCTGATTGCTGCTGGGCATCATGCAGATAGTATAGAACAAGGTGGGGAGAATGCAATGAACTGAATTGAACCTGCTGCTGTTATCCAACCATGCTTCAGTCATGCCAGCTTCAAAAATGAATGTCCTGGATGGAGCAAAGTATGATGGAGATAAAAGTTCAGATTGCAACATGGGAGGCTTCCTGCTCCAGTTGTTGCTTCTGGGTTCTGGTCCTTGGGGGTTGGCTCTCTCCTGCAGGCATGGCAGTGGAATGGGTGGGAGTTGGGTAGCTCTGGCTTTGGGTTTCTGTTTTATGCTGCTTTCTCCCCTGTGTATTTCACTGTACTGCTTCTGCAAATAGGTTGAGCTAAGGAAATCATGCATTGTATTATTAGATTAATTAGTTTATTAGCTGAAGTAATTGTGCATTGTGCTTATGATACCTTGTGTTACATTAAACTCTTATCTCTTTGTCTCAGCCCTGAGCTGTGTGTGTCACTTCCCCTCACGTTTGTGGTGGGCAGCAGCAGGTTAGCCCTTGTGCTAAACCGTTCCATAGGGCCAGCTAAAGACTGCAGTGTCTCTGGGATTATCTCCTTAGCAAATCCATAAGCTTTTCTGAAGTAGACAGCAGTCAGCTCAACCAACTGAACCTTTTTCTACTGCTTCCTGTCCCCACCCTCAGAAGAAGAAAAAAGCAGCTGTCAGCACATATGATATCATCAGCACAAACTGGATCAAAATCATCATGTCACTCCTGTTACCTACTCCACTCTCAGCATTTTTCTTGAGACACATCACCGAAACTACTTTTCTAGTCTGCCTCCACTCCTTACTATTCAAGTGGCCACCTCTTCAGAGGTGATGGTGCAGATTCATTTGGTGGTGCTGCCACACACAGTGTTAGAGAAGCAGCTCACCATGAGGTTGAATTTAAAAATGTCATTTCAAGCATAGGACAGTCTGCCACACACTCTGCTCCTAAGGATCTCAGAGCTTAGGTTACTACTGGCAAGAGACAAAAGTCATAGTGCTACATATGCCTTAAGAATAAACTACAATGAGCATCTAATGCTCAAGACCAGCTTAAGCATTTAGAGTCATGTGGTCTGTGGAGACAGGTTGGACTCAATGATCCTTGGGGACTCTTCCAACCTTAGTTATACTGTGATACTGTGATACTGTGAGATAGGACAGGGCACAGATCCAACAGCCTCCACCCATTTCTCAGCACTCTCTATCAGTCCCTGTCATGAGAAACAGGACTCTCCTTCAGTGCCCTTGGTCTTCCTCCACAGAGATTTATTTCAGCTGCCTTCCTTAAGGCATTTGTGGTTTATTTTCCCTTGTTTCCATCTTAGCCAGTTGTAGTGTGTTGATTCAAGACTTTCACAATCATTCCAAGGTACTGTGTCTGCCAGTGCTTTCCACAAGGAGCTTCTGCCTTGCTGCCAGCACAGTGTGCAGACATCTCTCCAGTCCCTCAGCATGTGTGACTCCAGCCAGGCTGAAGCCTTCAGGAATTTTCAAAGGATGCTTTTGCAAAATCAAGTGATAGGAGCAGCCTCCTCCTGGAAGATGTCCATATCTGATGTTTGCAGAGTGGACATGGGGGACTCCATTCATGCACTCACCAAATGGCATACTGCTGGAAAGACACACAGTGGCTTCACTGCTCTGGAAGAGTAGGCCTGTAGCATTTGGGCTGAAATGAACGGTGCTGGTTGGAGCCATCCATTGTACAACACAAACATCAGGGTAGAAACATAACTTGCACCTATCCCTCTGGCTGGGCTTAGAGACACTCCACACCCTCCAGTTCCTCCTCTCAATGCTCAAGCCTTTTCCTGCAGTTCCCTGAGGCGGAGGGAGACAGAGAGGGTAAGACACAGATTGTGGCACATGAAGTGTGGTAGTATGTGAGAGCACTTGCAGAGCACATCCTGTATTGCTGTAATACCAAACTATCCCGTAATGCCTGCTCGGATGTGACAGCACCTCCTGAGAATGTAACCAACTGTCATGGTTTAATGAGCAGACAGATTGCTCTGCTGCTCCAAAAGGGGAAAAAGAATAACACTCACACAAAGGATTGGATTGGAAAGTTGAAATGGAAAGGCTATTCACAAGCTCCAATGCTACTCTTACATAGTGGTGAGCACAGCAAAGCATATAAAATACACACAGTCTAGGCTTAATACACAAGCCCATTAAGCCAAAGCAGATACACAAAACCTTCCACCAAAGCAGACCAAAACCCCAGTATTCCTTTTCTCCCCTCACCTGGGGTTTACCTTAGGCCCCAGTGCTCTTTCTTCCTCCCCATCAGTGAGCTGGTTTCAGGCCCACACTGCCTCACTTTGTTTCTCTCTCCCACAGCCCATCAGAGGAGAGGCTGAGGGAGCTGGGGTTGCTTAGCCTGGAGAAGAGGAGACTCAGGGGTGACCTTCTTGCTCTCTACAACTACCTGAAGGGAGGTTGTAGACAGGCAGAGGTTGGTCTCTTCTCCCAGGCAGCCAGTACCAGAACAAGAGGACACAGTCTCAGGCTGCACCAGGAGAGGTTCAGGCTGGATGTTAGGAGGAAGTTCTATACAGAGAGAGTGATTGCCCATTGGAATGGGCTGCCTGGGGAGGTGGTGGAGTCACCATCATTGGAGGTGTTCAGGAGGAGACTTGATGGGGTGCTTGGTGCCATGGGTTAGTTGTTTAGGTGGTGTTGGATTGGTTGATGGGTTGGACACGATGATCTTGAAGGTCTCTTCCAACCTGGTTTATTCTATGTAAGCAAATGATACAGCTCTATGTAAGGGCTGCCCTAACCCCCCATGCCTAGGCCATAACCGCACACTACAAATACCAAAGATAAGAGAGGTGCCTCCCATGGGAGCAGAGAAGGAAGAAAGACAAAGACATAACTTTGCAGCCAGCTTTATAGGGATGCAGGATTTATGGGAAGAAATACAAAGATTACACCTTCAGGGAGGTTTAGGCTGGATGTTAGGAAGAAGTTCTTCACAGAAAGAGAGATTGGCCATTGGAATTGCAGTATCACAGTATCACAGTATCACCCAGGCTGGAAGAGACCTCAAAGATCATGGAGTCCAACCTGGCACCACAGACCTCATGGCTAGACCATGGCACCAAGTGCCATGTCTAATCCCCTCTTGAATACCTCCAGGGATGGGGACTCCACCACCTCCCTGGGCAGGACATCCCAATGGCCAATCTCTCTTTCTGGGAAGAACTTTCTCCTCACCTCAAGCCTAAACTTCCCCTGGTGCAGCTTGAGACTGTGTCCTCTTGTTCTGGTTGCCTGGGAGAAAAGACCAACTCCCTCCTAGCTACAACCAGCCTTCAGGTAGTTGTAGACAGCAATAAGGTCTTCCCTGAGCCTCCTCTTCTCCAGGCTAAGCAACCCCAGCTCCCTCAGCCTCTCCTCACAGGGCTGTGCTCAAGGCCTCTCCCCAGCTTTGTTGCCCTTCTCTGGACACCTTCAAGTGTCTCAATGTCCTTCCTAAACTGAGGGGCCCAGAACTGGACACAGGACTCAAGGTGTGGCCTAACCAGTGCAGAGTACAGGGCACAATGACCTCCCTGCTCCTGCTGGCCACACTATTCTTGATGCAGGCCAGGATGCCCTTGGCCTTCTTGGCCACCTGGGCACACTGCTGGCTCATGTTTAGGCAGCTGTCAATCAGCACCCCCAGGTCCCTCTCTGTTTGGCAGCTCTCAGCCACTCTGACCCCAGCCTGTAGCTCTGCATGGGGTTGCTGTGGCCCAAGTGCAGCCCCTGGCACTTGGACTTGTTGAATGCCATCCTGTTGGCCTCTGCCCATCTGTCCAGTCGGTCGAGGTCCCTCTGCAGAGCCTTTCAGCCCTCTAACTGACCAACACCTGCTCCCAACTTGGTGTCATCTGCAATTTGCTGATGACTGACTCAATGCCCTCATCCAGATCATCAATGAAGATGTTAAAGAGGATGGGGCCCAGCACTGATCCCTAGGGCACACCACTGGTGCCTGGCTGCCAGCTGGCTGTGGCACCATTCACCACCACTCTCTGGGCTCAGCCTCCAGCCAGTTCCTAACCCAGCTCAGAGAGCTGCTGCCCAAGCCAGGGGCTGACAGCTTGGCCAGGAGTTTGCTGTGGGGGATGGTGTCAAAGGCCTTGCTGAAGTCCAGGCAGACCACATCCACAGCCTGCCCAACACCCACCAGGCAGGTCACCTGATCATAGAAGGAAATCAGGTTGGAGAGGCAGGATCTGCCCTTCCTAAATCCATGTTTGCTGGACCTTAGCCCTTGGCCATCCTTCAGGTGTGCAGTTATTGCCCCCAAGATAATCTGCTCCATAATTTTCCCTGGCACTGAGTAATGTGCTGACCAGGGAGGTGGTGGAGTCACCATCACTGGAGGTGTTTAGGAAGAGACTGGATGAGGCACTTGGTGCCATGGTTTAGTTGACTAGATAGTGTTGGGTGATAGGTTGGACTCGATGATCTTGAAGGTCTTTTCCAACCTGGTTAATTCAATTCAATTCAATTCAATTCAATTCAATTCAATTCTATTCTATTCTATTCTATTCTATTCTACCCCTCCTGGACTCTTGAGCTCCTGGAGGTCTCAATTCTGTGGCTCTCTTAAAGGCACCAAGGCTCAAATGGCCACACCAACACAACTAGAAAAAATGTCATTTAATTCCTTTGAGAAGAAAGTAGTAAAACCAGTCCCCAGGTGAATAAACCCCAATCACATCTCGTGGCCATGCTCAGATTCACCTCTGGCTGTTAAAAAGAAAAAGCAGCTGTATGGGAGGAGAGTAAGAGGGATTTGAATCCCCCAGATTTCTGAATTAGAAAAAAAGCTTTCTTAGCTTCCAAAGTAATGCATGGGGCAAAGGGAGTACTTCTGAAGATGATCCTCTGAGCTCAAACAGGTGACCAAAGACCCGAGGGTGAAATGTACATTATTATTCCACGTCGTGTGAGGTTTCACTAAATGCACAAAGTTTATCTCCGACGGTTCCTGCCACATCACCTTCCCCCCAGCATTAACTTTGCCAGACCAGCACAGTCAGAAGCAAAGGAAGCTGTGTTTACAAGCAAAACCTGCACTCTGCAAGGGGATGCAAGGAATGTGGACAAATATCCAGGAGTTACAATAGTTACATGTGTTTACAATTAATAAACAGCACAAGGACCCCCTGGCCAAGGACCAGGGGAAGCTAGCAGCTTCTCCCTCCCTACCTCCCTTACTCCCCTGTACAAAAGGGACAAGAGAGAGGAGCAGAGAAGTTAGACTTAGCCAAGGCCAGCCTTGAGCACAACCCTATGAGGAGAGGCTGAGGGAGCTGGGATTGTTTAGCCTGGAGAAGAGGATGCTCAGGGAGGACCTCACTGCCCTCTACAACTACCTGAAAGGTGGTTGTAGACAGGAGGGGGTTGGTCTCTTCTCCCAGGCAACCAGCACCAGAACAAGGGGACACAGTCTCAAGCTGTGCCAGGGGAGGTTTAGGCTGGAGGTGAGGAGAAAGTTCTTCACCAAGCGAGTCGTTCCCCATTGGGATGTGCTGCCCAGGGAGGTGGTGGAGTCACCGTCCCTGGAGGTGTTCAAGAGGGGATTGGACGTGGCACTTGGTGCCATGGTCTAGTCATGAGGTCTGTGGTGCCAGGTTGGACTCAATGATCCTCAAGGTCTCTTCCAACCTTAGTGATACTGTGAGACTGTGATCTCTCCTGAGCGAAGCAAAACAGCTGAGATGAGAAGAGAAGAGAGAAGGGAAGAATTGTTATGGCACAGCTCCTCTGATTCCAGCTATTTACCCAATGAGTTTGTTTAGAATAACTTTTTGTTTTCCTTTTCACACCCAAGAGTGAGTTATTTATATTTTTCTCCTTTTCTGCTCAAAATCTGTAACTGAATTTTAAAGGCACAGCCTAAGCCCAGCTGAACAACCGTCCCAGGATTGTCACTGCACAACGAAATCAAACAGCTCGAGATTAGGAAGTTAATGAAAACAAATTCTTGTGCACTTTTAGAAACTAAGACAAGCTCCCAGGGTCAAGAAATACTCAGCCAAAAGGCTGTCAATACATTAGTTTTATTTCAGGAGGGCAATTACATACCAGCTAATTTCCAACCATGCAGCCATGACCTCTGACCTGAGACCATAAAAGCAGCTCCTACAATGGAAATGGAGTAGATGGAACACACAGGGGGAGAGCAGCATGCCACTAAAGGGATGCTGACAGACTGTCTCTGCATTTTACATGGCACAGCATCTTCCCCAAATATAAACTTCTCCTAAGCTTTTGCTTTAGCAGTGCCTGAGTCTCTCCTGTCTGCAGGGATGCTTTGCACTTCGCTAAAGGAAATGTCCTACTTCTATCATCTTAAGTAATTCCACTGTGAATGTGGAGGACATAGCCTGCTGGAAAACAACACCTCCCGCCTCCTGACTGCGTAGTAAAGACTTTGGCAACATGCCTACAATTCTAAAGAGCCTGAAAAGAGGAGCACAGGCAAGTAGAACCTCCCCAGAACACAGCTGTGACTGTGGCTGCTGAAAGAAGGCTGTGCACAGACATCTTCAGCTGTGCAGGACAGGTTACACGCTGTGGTGGCTTTAGGCTCTGCCTTTAAAATTTAGTTACAGATTTTGAGCAGAAAAATATAACTAACTCACTCTTGGGTGTGGAAAGGAGAATAAAAGGTTATTCTAAACAAATTCATTGGGTAAATATCTGGAATAAGAGGAGCTGTGCCAGAACAATTCTTTTCTTCTCCTCTTCCAATCCCAGCTGTTTTGCTTTGCTTGGGAGCAGATAACCTGCTTTGCCTGGCCTTGACTAAGTCTAAGCCACTGCTCTCTCTCCACTCCTTCTCTCTCTAGACCAGGGGGGAGCAGTGGAACAGCTTCCCTGGTCTCTGAGCAGGGGATTTGCCTGTTGTCTGCTAATTGTAAATTAGAATAGGATAGGATAGGCTAGGCTAGGCTAGGCTAGGCTAGGCTAGGCTAGACTAGGATAGGATAGGATAGAATAGAATAGACCAGGTTGGAAGAGACCTTCAAGATCATCGTGTCCAACCCATCAACCAATCCAACACCACCTAAACAACTAACCCATGGCACCAAGCACCCCATCAAGTCTCCTCCTGAACACCTCCACTGATGGTGACTCCACCACCTCCCCAGGCAGCCCATCCCAATGGGCAATCACTCTCTCTGTGTAGAACCTTCCTCCTAACATTCAGCCTAAAGCTCCCCTGGTGCAGCCTGAGACTGTGTCCTCTTGTTCTCTGTAAGTGTTGTAACTCCTGGCTATTTTGTACCTAATCATTGCATTGCATTGCAGAGTGTAGCTCCTGCTTGTAAACACAGCTTCATTTGCTTCTGACTGAGGTGGTCTGGCAAAATAAAGCTGGAGGGGAAACTTCAGCCCACCACACACACTTATCCTTCAGAGGCAGAATGGAGAAACAGTTATCTCTCCCTCATGTGCTCACGTTCTCTGGTGGACGTACGCTGTACAGGTGAATGGTAATGTTTACCTTCCAAACAGGGCTCTGCACAACAGAGCACAGGCCCATGCACAGCTAGGAGGAGCAGAGAAAACCACAATCAATCCTTCATTCCTTGCAAGTTACCCCTTCAGATAAAGGAGTAAAGCATGGCTCCTTTGTTCTATTGCCATACAGAAAGAACTTTCACACGTAACTGATACTGTTCCGTAACAGGCTAGTCAGCCTCAAACCCTTACCTTTGAAACCACTACAGCAAGGGACAGCTCTTACAGATATTTTATCCTAGAATCACACAATTGTAGAATGCTCTGGGTTGGAAGGGGCCTCTGAGGATCATCTAGTTGCTTAGCCTGGAGAGGAGGAGACTCAGGGGTGACCTTATTGCTCTCTACAACTACCTGAAGGGAGGTTGTAGACAGGCAGAGGTTGGTCTCTTCTCCCAGGCAACCAGTACCAGAACAAGAGGACACAGTCTCAGGCTGCGCCAGGGGAGGTTTAGGCCGGAGGTTAGGAGGAAGTTTTACACAGAGAGAGTGATTGCCCACTGGAATGGGCTGCCTGGGGAGGTGGTGGGGTCGCCGTCGCTGGGGGTGTTCAGGGCGAGGCTTGACAGGATGCTTGGTTCCATGGTTTAGTTGGTTGGGTGGTGTTGGATGATAGGTTGGACACGATCTCAAAGGTCTCTTCCAACCTGGTTTATTCTATTCTATTCTATTCTATTCTATTCTATTCTATTCTATTCTATTCTATTCTATTCTATTCTATTCTATTCTATTCTATTCTATTCTATTTCTATTCTATTCTAGTTCAACGTCCTCTGCAGTCAGCAGGGGCATTCTCAACAGGTTACCCAGAGCCCTCTTGCGCCTCCCTGGGCAACCTGTTCCAGCATTCTACCACCCTCATGGTGCAGAACTGCTTCCTAACATCTAATCCCAATCTGCTCTGCTCTAGTTTGAAGCCATTGCCCCTGGTCCTATCACTGCAGGCTTTTGCAAACAGTCTCACTCCATCCTTCTTGTAGCCCCCTTCAGGTACTGAAAGTTGTTATTAGGTCTCCCAGGAGCCTTCTCTTCTCCAGGCTGAACACCCCCTTGGACCTTCTCCATCAGGTCCATTTCCTTCCCATCTGGAGGGCTCCAGAGATGGACACAGCACTGAAGACAAGGTCTCACTACAGCAGAGCCACACTGCTATAGATACAGCCCAGGCTGCAACTGGCCTTCCATGCTGCAAGCTCACACTGCCTGCTCCTGCCCAGCTTCTCATCCATCAGCACCCCCAAGTCCTTTGCCACAGGGCTGCTTTCTATCACCTCCTCCACTAGTGTTGATAGTGAGGATTGGTCAAGCCTTCTTTTAATGCTTTTATAGAATCACAGAATTGTCAGGGTTGGAAGGGACCACAAGGATCATCCAGTTCCAATTTCCCTGCCACAGGCAGGGACACCTCACACTACAGCAGGTTGCTCACAGCCACATCCAGCCTGGCCTTCAAAACCTCCAGGGATGAGGCTTCCACCACCTCCCTGGGCAACCTGTGCCAGGCTCTCACCACCCTCATGGGGAACAACTTCTTCCTAACATCCAATCCAATACCCCCTCCTAGTTTTGCTCCATCCCCCCAGCCCTATCACTCCCTGACACCCTCAAAAGTCCCTCCCCAGCTTTCTTGGAGCCCCCTTCAGATACTGGAAGGCCACAAGAAGGTCTCCTCAGAGCCTTCTCCTCTCCAGATTGAACAACCCCAATTCCTTCAGTCTGTCCTCACAGCACAGCAGCTCCAGCCCTCTGCTCATCCTTGTGGCCCTTCTCTGGACACCTTCCAGCACCTCCAGATCCTTCCTGGAATAGTGGCTCCAGAACTGGACACAGAGCTTCAGGTGTGGTCTCAGCAGAACAGAGCAGAGGGGGAGAACCACTTCCCTGGCCCTGCTGGCTATGCTTCTCTTGCTGCAGAACTGGATGTGATTTGCTTTCTGGGTTGCAAGTGCTGACTGCTGGCTCCTGTTGAGCTTCTCATCCACCAGCACCCCAGGTCCTTTTCTCCAGGGCTGCTCTCAAGCCAGTCCCTGCCCAGCCTATATTGGTGCCTGGGATTGCCCTGAGCCAGCTGCAGGACCTTGCACTTGGTCTTGTTGAACCTCATGAGGTTGTCATGGGCTCACCTTTCCAGCCTGCCAAGGGCCCTCTGGATGGATCCTTCCCTGCAGCCGTCAGCTGCACCACACAGCTTGGCATCATCAGCAAACCTGCTGAGGGTGCACTCAGTGCCTCTGTCCATGGCACCAACAGGTTCAATGATTCTTTCACTTAAAAGACTTGAACAGGAAAATGAAACTCCTTGTTCCCAGTTTTTGTGCCACATGAATGATACTCACTGGCAATTATAAATACTATTAAAACCATGTAGCATACTTATTTCTCAGTATAGCCAGTGGCAACTTCTGGCCACCAGACACCATCACAACAGTGCCAAGAATATTGAAGAATGCTCCATTATCCAATTTCTCTTCCAACTTCTATGTTCAATCTTCCATTGTTGCAAGCCAGCAGATTTTCTACAACTCTTTCACATAAGCAAGAAAAGCTTTAGGTGAGAAACACAGAATCACAAAATCACACAATCACAGAATGCCAGGGGCTGGAAGAGACCTCCAAAGCTCATCCAGTCCAACTCCTCTGCCAGAGCAGGAGCACCTAGAGCAGATCACACAGGAACACAGCCAGGTGGGTTTGGAATATCTCCAGAGAGGGAGACTCCACAACCCCCTGGGCAGCCTGTGCCGGGCTTCTGTCACCCACACAGGGAAAACTTTCTTCTTCATCTTTCCATGGAACTTCCTCTGCCTCAGCTTCCACCACTGCCTCTTGTGCTGTCCTTGGGCATCCCCCAGCAGAGCCTGGCTCCAGCCTCTGGGCACTCACCCTGCACAGCTTTATCACCATGAATGAGGTCACCCTCAGGCTCCTCCTCTCCAAGCTACAGAGCCCTCAGCTCCCTCAGGCTCTCCTCATGAGCAAGATGTTCCACTGCCTTCATCATCTTTGTGGCTCTGCTCTGGACACTTTCAAGCAGTTCCCTGAGGTCCTTCTTGACCTGAGGGGCCCAGAACTGGACACAATAGTAGTGAGGAAGAAGAACCTCTCTCGACCTACTAATCACAGCCCAGGATGCCATTGGCCTTCTTGGCCACCAGAGCACATTGCTGGCTCATGGTCAACCTCCCATCCAGCAGGACCCCCAGATCCTTTTCCCCTTCACTACTCTCCCACAGGTCAGACCCCAACCTGTACTGCTCCATGGGGTTGTTCTTTCCCAGGTGCAACAGTGCTACCACTACAGGTATGCTGTGTCCCCCTCCTGTGCCTACAATTTAAATACAATATTGCTAAACTGAAGAGAGTTCAAAGGAGGAGTGCAGGAGCATCACTTTTCTTTAGAGAAAACCCAACAAAACCCAAATCAAAAATGGTTGTGCAAACTGATCACAACTTAAAGTGCTTGGACAGGCAAGAAAAATGAAAATGAGGTTGTTCTGTCCAAAAAGCACCGAGACGCAGTAACGGAAAGATGAAGGCTACAAACAGTTAGAGCTTTGAAGCAGAGTCAGGGCTGGTACCTCATCACTACCAGCTTCTACTTAAAAATAGCTATTTGCCTTTAAAAGAAAAATAAACACCTGCTTCTAAATAGAAACTAAAGCTGTGCACCATATCACTTTACATCTGCCAAGAAAGCCTGCAAGGTAGCACAAGACCCTGTGAGAAACAATGCTCTAACTGCCTAATTAGTATAATTGCATAGGAGAGTTCAAACATACTAAGAATAGGCTGCCCAGGGGGGCTGTGGAGTCTCCCTCTCTGGAAATACTCCAAATCCTCCTGGATGTGTTCCTGTGTGGGCTGCTCTAGGTGCTCCTGCTCTGGCAGGGGTGTTGGGCTGGATGCGCTTTCCAGGTCCCTTCCAGCCCCTAACAGTCTGTGCTTCTGTGACTGAATATGTAAAGAACAGCTGTGATAAAGTGATTTTAGTGTACCATAAAGAATGGCAAATTCTGTGGTTTTATCTTTACCAAGAAATGCCAAAATAACTAAAAATCAGGGAAGAGAATTGAGAACTGGACAGCTCAGTACTGAGCAGCAGCAGCATTACCTCGACAGGCTGGACAGATGGGCAGAGGCCAAGGGCAGGAGACTGAACACATCCAAGTGCCAGGTTCTGCACATTGGCCACAGCAACCCCAGGCAGAGCTACAGGCTGGGGTCAGAGTGGCTGAGAGCAGCCAGGTGGAGAGGGACCTGGGGGTGCTGGTCGATGGTAGGCTGAACATGAGCCTGCAGTGTGCCCAGGCAGCCAAGAGGGCCAATGGCATCCTGGCCTGCATCAGGAACAGTGTGGCCAGCAGGAGCAGGGAGGTCATTCTGCCCCTGGACACTGCACTGGTTAGGCCACACTTTGAGTCCTGTGTCCAGTTCTGGGCCCCTCAGTTTAGGAAGGAGGTTGACTTGCTGGAAGGTGTCCAGAGAAGGGCAGCAAAGTTGGTGAGGGGCTTGGAACACAGCCCTGTGAGGAGAGGCTGAGGGAGCTGGGGTTGCTTAGCCTTGAGAGGAGGAGGCTCAGGGGTGACTTTATTGCTCTCTACAACTACCTGAAGGGAAGTTATAGACAGGCAGAGGTTGGTCTCTTCTCCCAGGCAGCCAGCACCAGAACAAGAGGACACAGTCTCAGGCTGTGCCAGGGGAGGTTTAGGCTGGAGGTTAGGAAGAAGTTCTACACAGAGAGAGTGATTGCCCATTGGAATGGGCTGCCTGGGGAGGTGGTGGAGTCACCATCATTGGAGGTGTTCAGGAGGAAACTTGATGGGGTGCTTGGTGCCATGGGTTAGTTGTTTAGGTGGTGTTGGATTGGTTGAGGGGTTGGACACAATGATCTTGAAGGTCTCTTCCAACCTGCTCTATTCTATTCTATTCTATTCTATTCTATTCTATTCTATTCTATTCTATTCTATTCTATTCTATTCTATTCTATTCTATTCTATATTAACTCATTATACACCTGTGATTAATGGGTGATGGACTTGATGATCTTTGAGATCTCTTCCAACCTTATTGATTCTATGATTCTATGATAACAGGGAAGGAAGGAATGCAATCAGACCCTTTTCTTCTTCCATGACCTGGCTGTATCAGGTTTCTCAGTCACTCCTGCCTCAGATTGTGCATGGCACTTGGAAGAAATGTGAAGGTGCATTTCTAAGTGATGAATATTTTACCCAGGAGTAGGCTGTGTACTTAAAAACACAGCAAATGCTTTTACACTGAGCACCACAAGATAACACTTTCCAAAGCACAAAAGGACATGTGGATGGATTCCTCTGTGACCTGAGATAGAATGTATGGTCCTGCTCTGGCAGGGGGGTTGGACTTGATGATCTCTTTGGGTCCCTTCCAAGCCCTGACATCCTGTGAGCCTGTGATCTTCCTCTTCCTGCAGAACCTACCTAGGCAGTCAGCTTGTGTCACACCAAGAATAAGAAAATATGCTCTTGCAAACATCATTTTGTCTTTTAAAAGACTGCCAAGAAAATATGATCTGCAATTAAAACCACAGATGTAATTCTGACCTCTTTTATTAACTGGCCTACCTATGTCTTTAGATGACCAAACACAATGTTCTGTGCTGGATCTCTGCATCACTCAGTGAACTGGGCAGTTTTAGTCAGCTAGAAAATATTTGGTGTTATTCTTCAACGTGGAGTTCAGGCTTTAATGTCATTATTTTATAGAGTGGCACATAGGCCATTCCAAACTACATCCATATTTGAAGAAGGAGGTTGGTGCTGGTCTCTTCTCCCAGGCAATTAGTGACAGAACAAGAGGGATCAGCCTCAAGCTGCAGCAGGGCAGGGTCAGACTGGGCAGGAGGAAGAATTTGTTCCCAACAAGAGTAGTCAAGCACTGGAATGTGCTGCCCAGGGAGGTGGTGGAGTCCCCAAGCCTGGCTGTGTTTGAAGGTGGTTTGGATGTGGTGCTTGGGGCTATGGTTTAGGAATGACCCTTGTAGAGCAGGGTTCTGGGTTGAATTTGGTGATCCTGAGGGTGTTTTCCAACCTGACTGCTTCTGTGAGTCTGTGGTTCTGTATAAAGAATCAATGATGCATGCTCTCAAGGTGCAACAGCCCAATCTTCCAAACTTGGATCTACAAAAGCTCTATGTGCTTTCAAATTACTTCTAGGCAACCCAAGTGATTCTGCTAAGGACACAAGTAGTTAAATTACCTTGATTTCAATCCTTTTCCCCTTCTATCCTTTTCTAAAAGGTCAAAAGAATGAAGGAGCAGCAGAAAAAGCAGAAACTTAATTGCTTTAACTCATCAGAAACATGTCCCCTAGTACATGGTAGTTAGAGTTCCAGTCACTAAATCAATCTATCTACTACTCCAGGAAACCAAACAAATCTCTCTAAAAGTGTGCTTTACTTGTGTTGCAGAATCCTGGGACTGGACAAAAGTGTTCTTTGAGATAACTCTAATTGCTCCCTCCAATTAAAATCTCTAAATCCTTCTCTGAGCCTGGAGCAGAAAAGGGTAAGAATTTTAACACATGCATGGAAAAACCTTCATTGTAAAACTTGTCACATTTAATTACAATCTGTGGAGATAAGGTGAAAGCCCTTTCTCTTCACTGGCTATTGTTCAGCAGTGCTGCAGTGGTACATCTACAAGGCATGTCTGTGTCCTTCCTCAGCATGCTCCCTGCTGCTGCTCTTTGACCACCACAGTATCAAGTTCAAGAACCTAAAGCTAAGTCAAGTATATGAATGCTATAGCCTGGGGCACCTGATCACTGCTCTGAAACCATCTACCCTGAGTGGAGGCACAGCAGAGTGCTCACAGAGATTTAGTCTTACTTCCTAGAATAAAGTCAGCACTGTTCAGTTCAGAATAGCTACAACCAGGGATCAGATCTTGTTGTGAAGCCACACTAGATAACTGTAACACAGCTCACAAGCAGGACTTTGTGCACTTGCCATTCTACCAGACACTGAAGATTAAAAGAAATAATAGCTTTTTCTGCTCCAGCCTCTTGCCTTCAGCTCACTGTCAATGAGTGCCCCTAGGAGTGTCCCATTTCAGTGCCCACCTGACATGCTGAAGGAGGCTGAGAGACCTGGGGCTCTTCAGTCTGGAAAAGAGCAAGACTGAGAGGGGTTATTATTAATGCACATAAATATCTAAAGGGTAAAGGTTGTGAGGAAGAGGCTGGGCTCTTCTCAGTGGTGGCCAGTGATATAAGGCAAGGAGCAACAGGTACAAGCTAGAACACAGGAGGTTTCACTTAAACTTAAGGAGAAACTTCTTTGCAGTGAGGGTGACAGGGCACTGGAGCAGGCTGCCCAGGGAGGCTGTGGAGTCTCTTTCTCTGGACAGTTTCAGAACCAGCCTGGATGCATTCCTGTGCAACTCCATCCAGGTGTTAGCAGGGGGGTTGGAGGAGGTGATCTCCAGAGGTCCTTTTGAGCCCTGCCATTCCATGACTAGAACAGCTGCTTCGTTCGGCGTTGCACGCCCTTGTGCTAGAACTCCATCCTGTGGGAATGGGAACAGCTACTGACCAACCTTTACAAACCCAAACTGGAATCTCACAGAATCTCAGAGGCATAGAGTTGTTTTGGTTGGAAAGACCTCTAAGATTGTCAAGTCCAACCATTGACTTGACACCACCATGGCCATCAAACCCTGGCCTCAGCTGCCACATCTACATGGTTTTTGAACACCTCCAGGGACTGTGACTCCACCACCTCCCTGGGCAGCCTGTTCCAATGCCTGACCACCCTTGCAGCAAAGAATTTTTTCCTAATATCCAACCTAAACCTTCCCTGGCACAATTTGGGGCCATTTCCTCTCATTCTAGCACTTGATACTAGGGAGAAGAGAACAACACCCACCTCACTCCTTTCAGGTAGTTGTAGAGAGCAATGAGGTCTCCCCACAGCCTCCTTTTCTCCAGACTAGACAGCTGCTCCTCATAAGACTTGTTCTCCAGGCCCTTCACCAGGCCTTTCATTGCAATTCTCTGGACCTGCTCCAGCCCCTCAATGTCCTTCTTGTAGTAAGGGCCCAAAACTGAACAGAGTATCTGAGGTGCAGCCTCATCAGTGCTGAGTGCAAGGGGCACAATCACTTCCCTACTCCTGCTAGCCACACTACTCCTGATACAGGCCAGGATGCTGTTGGCCTTCTTGGCTACCTGAGCACCCTGCTGGCTCATACCCAACCAGCCATCAACCAACACCCTCAGGACCTTTTCTGCTGAGCAGCTGTCCAACTACTCCTTCACAAGTCTGTAGTGTTGCATAGGGTTGTTGTGAGCCAAGTTCACCTGACCTTGTTAAACCTCATACAAATGACCCCAGCCTGTCCAGATCCCTCTGCTGAGTCTTCCTACCCTCAAGCAGATCAACACTTCCACTCAATTTAGTATCACTGGCAGACTTACTGAGGACACACTCCATGCCCTCATTCAGATCATTGATAAAGATATGAAGGAGAACTGGCCCCAGTACTGAGCCCTGGGGTATGCCCCTAGGGACTGGCTCCAAGTTGCATTTAACTGCATTCACCACCACTCTTTGGGGCCAGCCAGCCAGTTTTTAACCCAGCAATGCATCCACCCATCCAAGCCACGAGCAGACAGTTTCTCCAGAAGGATGCTGTGAGACAGGGGCAAAGGATTTACTGAAGTCTAGAAAAGCAACATCCACAGCCTGCCCCTCATCCACTAAGGGGACACCTTGTCACAGAAAGATAGCAGTAGCACGCCAGAGACAAACAGGGCATGAGAATAACTGCTGTTGTCAAGTCTGTGCTGATATCACGTGTGAAGGAGTCTGAAAATGGGACACCACTGATGAAGCTGTTTGGCAAATACCTGACAATCATGCACAATGAGGCATTTCTTTCTGTTCCCCCTGGGTAGAGCCAGTACAGATAGTTTTGTTTTTACCATTACTTTGAGGCAGATGAGAAGTTTGGCCTAAACCTTCCCCCCCCCCCAAAATCTTCTTTCCTGACTGTGACACTCCAAGTGTATGATTGCAGTTCCTTCCTCAGATACCCATTCCTAAAGACAGAGAGTCACAAACAACCCAAAGAAAAACCCTTAACCAAGTTAGTGTAATGACCTTGGACTGTCCTTACAAGTCATAGTCTGGCCAAAGTACTCCAAGTGCCTGGAACACCACAGCTGGCTACAATCACATCATACTCTACCAAAAGCTGCACTGACAGTTGGGGTATCCATTACTCTGTGTAGGTGAGAAAACCTTATTTCTAGCATTATGGGGCAGGGTGGGAGCAAGGAGGTTGTCAAAAAGAGCCAGCAAGCTTCTGTGTCTTTGGAGCCATGTGCTGTCACAGACATCACTGATCATGTTGCAGCAGGTGAGTCTGGAACAGTGAGGTGGCAGCTCAGGAGCTATTCTGGAAGCTGTAGCCCAGCTGCTGGACTTTGTCAAGTATTCCTTGATGGCATGATAATAATCTTCTTTCTGAAAGTTAAGTCTAGAATGCCAACAGTAATAGGACTAATTTTCACTAAGACTTAAGAAGGGGTATCCAAAATAGCAGTGGTCTTTGTCATAAGCTATGAAGCTTAGGCTTGTTTGCTAGGGCAGAGGAATGCGATGCAGCCACAACGTCATCTGCTGAAGTAAGGGCAGCCAGATCCATGTCTGTGCTCAGGTATTCAGTAAGACTTTCCATTTTCCATTCTTCTGTGTTAATGAAAGTCTGTGTCCTCTGCCTGAGTGAGCTGCCAAATACATCCCATGCTAGATACATGGGACTTGCATGGATGGATTGCTTCCGTTCCTCGGACTTCAGCACGTTCACAGAAAGCCCAAGGAAGTCAAATTGTTTATGGAGATGCCTCACACTAGCTACAGGAGAATCCATTTTACAGCCTGGATAAGGGAGACTGAGACAGTGCTCTGGGAGATGATCAAAGATAAAAGATATTGCACACATAAGGAACAGTTAAGTCGTGTTGGAATTTTCAGCCCAGACAAGAAAGCCCTTGGAAGGGATATGACAGCTCTAGAACTGTGAATGGTACAGTCCCAGCAGCAATCACCCATTTACTGCACCCTCCAGAGCAAGAGAAGAGGCTGTCAATGAAGCTGCTAGGGACAGGTTCAAAGCTGAAGCTGGACAGAATGTAGGCTTGCAGAGCCATTTACCAAACGGTGCTACAGCTACAAACACTTACACGGACTCAAGGCGGCACTGACCATATATACTCAGATGGCAGATCCATGAAGGGTACTACACTGAAGATGGAGCCAGCTCTCATAGCTGGGAAGCCATGTTTGCCTTGTTTCTACCCTTTCCTGGGTGCCCACCTATGGCCATTAAGTGAAACAGAATGCTGGACTAACAGGGCCATTGGTCTGACCCAGTACAGCTGCTCCTTCATTATGATCCTAGCAGAGCCACAAGTCTGGGCTCTGAAGGAGCTTCCTGTCCTCAGAGAATCAGTGCAATCTTAGCACTATCACAGCAATGGCAATAGCATTGGCAAATGAAGAGAGGCTGAGGGAGCTGGGGCTGCTTAGCCTGGAGAAGAGGAGGCTCAGGGCAGACCTCATTGCCCTCTACAACTACCTGAAGTGAGGTTGTAGACAGGCAGGGGCTGGACTCTTCTCCCAGGCAACCAGCACCAGAACAAGAGGACACAGTCTCAAGCTGCACCAGGAGAGGTTCAGACTCGATGTTAGGAAGAAATTCTACACAGAGAGAGTGATTGCCCTTTGGAATATGCTGCCCAGGGAGGTGGTGGAGTCACCATCACTGGAGGTGTTTAGGAGGAGACTTGATAGGGTGCTTGGTTTAGTTGATTAGGTGGTGTTGGATGATAGATTGGATGCAATGATCTTGAAGGTCTCTTCCAACCTGGTGTATTGTATTGTATTGTATTGTATTGTATTGTATTGTATTCTATTCTATTCTATTCTATTCTATTCTATTCTAAATGCAGCAGTGAATTCATGTTTCATTTTCAAGGTCAAACTGCTGGCCACCACACCTGAAACTGCTGCCTAAGAAACCATCTGATGCCCTTGAATCTGGGCATATAGACCTCAAAGTTGAAAAATGGAGGGATACCTTTTTGATTCAAGATGCAGATCATTATTATTATTCCAAATAATAGATAGCAAAGATTTTTCCTAGAAGGCTAACACATTTACTGAGTCAGAAAACAGTAGCAGTGGATTCTGACATCTCAGGACTTGCTTTGGCTAAAGTAGTCAACACTATTAAAATTTTCCTGAGCTTTCTAATGTGTTAGAACATGAAGATTAAATGACAACCTCCTAAGCATGTGAAAATGCTTTTGAGTATTTAAGGAAGAGTTTAGCATGCCTTTCCAGATACTGGGAAAGCTCAATATAGAATCATCAAGAAAGTAGACTGGTTTCCTTCAAGGCAGCTCAAAAATTCCATAGTTATTATGCGGGCTAGCAAAGGGCTAAAATAACCTCAGCTGATGGAAATGCACATAAACACATAACAGTGTAGCTGAGGAGGGTGATGCAGACCCTCCTTAAGGGGTTCTACACTGAGACAGCCTCCAAGTGTGGAACAGTGATAGCAGCTCTGAACTAGATCCTCCATAGCAGATCAACTTGGTGCTACAGTTCAGCAATATCCCCTGATCTTCTCCACACCCCCTGAGCCCTAAGCATGAGACCTGAGTTTTATGCAGACAAGCCATCTCTCGGTTAGCTCAGTCTAGCTCAGAGCTCAAGGACAACATCCAGGTACTAACAAAACCCTTCTTTAAGTGACTCAGTTCCATGAAGGAAATAATTTGGCATTTCTCTGCATGGCACCACGTTTCCAGGGGTGCTCAGCTCCAAGGCTGGATCCCACACTGCATCAGTGGCTTGAGCTACAAGTAACGGTATACCAGTCCTACCCCTCCCGGTGTATCAGAGCTGGGGAGCAGCAAGGAGTACCTAATTCTAAAAGGGGAGACAAACAGCATTTGGACATTCAAAGTCAGGAAGTCATCTCTAACCTATCCAGTCAATCTTTTCCCAGTGGGTTGGGATTGAAATGACTGCTGACTTCCAGGCATGCATGAATTGTACAATGATTTTTCCCTCTCAACACTGACTCATCAGCAGCAGAAACAAATGTAATGATATTGCTGAAAAATCCCACAGCTCCTGACAGCTTTGCATTTACATTGCTGGACTTAAAGCAGAAACAAATGGAAGCCATTTGGGGCTCTCCCTGAAATAGACTCAAGAATTGGAACAGAATTATCATTGGTTGCTAAATAAAGGGAAAACTGTAGCGTAGAAACTCTGGAATCATATTATCTTCACTCCAGACACTCAAGAGATTACTGCTCTGAAAAAATAAATCTGTCCTAAATCTGGCTCAGAAATGCAATGGGCTCTAGCTTTCTTACATAAATGTTTGCAAGAGCACAAGTACAGTGGGTCAGACCATGGCAAACACATGAATGAGAGATGTTAAGAAGTATTTATTTGCTGCAAACACTAATCTCAAACACCTCTGAGCCAGACCTTGCTTCCCTGACTTCTTAGAGAGGGGACTTAAACCTTGTGCACATATCAGGCTTTACAAAAATGCTGAAGCCCAAAGTAGACACACAATGCCCACAGCAGGTCATTAGATTCACACACACATATTACACACATGGGGACAGCTATAAGTGCAGCCATTCCATCTGCAGGTGTCTGTAAACTGATCTTTGCAGAGCCATTTCCCCTCAGTGAACACAGGCACACACACAGCCCCGTGTATGTACACAGCACATGCTCAACTGCTGCCCTTGCAGAAGTTCACATTGGAATGCTTTGGGAGGCTGGTTGGACAATGGGAATATTTGTAACAGTATTCAGACATTTAATGGCACTAAGCTACAAACCAACTCATTTCTCTGAAGCACTTCTATGTAGCTTTCATCCTATTCTGATTAGTTTAGGATGGTAACTACAGAAGACTGCCTACCTTCCTGCCCAGTTAGGGTACTACACAGGTGTAACAATGGTTGGCTTGTTTCTGTTTTCAGAGGGCTGGGGGGAAGGGGCTACCACGTGTGCAGCAGCGTCCCTTTAAGTAATCTTTTTTGTGGCTGTGCACCCAGGGCAGCTGATAGTTTTATCAAACACCCTTCACAGCAAGAGGAGCGTTGCCATGGAAACCAGCGAGCAAGCAGCCATTGCTCCTGCAAAGGCTTCTCGCGGCTCTCTCCTAAACACAGGTAGCTTCTCTCAAACTAAAATAGAACACAACAAGGAATTTTACAGCCTGTGTGACAATTCACCTCCAGAGCTTCATATGGAGAGTATGGGGAAAGTGGGGCCTAAAAGCAGACAACCCCAGAAAGCAGAAGCAAGGAGGACATAAAGAAGTTTTGGAAATTCAAGTCTGATTCTTCCCTCACAGCTGTGCAACACAGAGGAAGCAGAGAAATGCTTGGAGATGAACCCAGAGCTCGGTCACTTACCTCTCTCAGCATGTTGTTTTCCTTCTCCTTCTGTTCCAGAAGGCTCTCCAAGTGGTGCACGTGCATCTCGGCCTCAGCCAGCCGCCTTGTTCGCTCGTGATCCTCCTCGGTGGCTTTTGCTGACAGCCCTTTGCTCTGCAGCATCTCCAGCAGCTTTTTGATGGACTCATCACGTGCATTTAAGGTCTGCTTCTGCGTCTCGATCCGCAGTTCCATCTCTTCCAGGGTTTTACGCAGCAGGAAGAGTTCCTTGGCCTGGCGCTCGTGCTCAGCGTGAAGCCGCTGGAAGTTTTCCTCCGTCAGCTCTGCCACAAAGGGCTCGCTGGTTCTAGTGCTGCTGTCCTGCTGGAACAGCTGGTTCAGGTCCCTCTGGATCCGAAGCTCATCTTGGAGAGCCTGGATAGTCATCTGCATATGCTGAAAGAAAAAAACAAAGAAAATCAGAGGATTCCCTCCAGTGGAGAACTAAAGAGAACAGTAGGAGCCGTGGCAGTCACCTGGAAGTGGCAACCAGGAGCTGCAACGCAGACAGACAAAGTGTTTGCTGAAAGCAGAACTGAGGTGAAACTGGGTTAAGCTACAGAAATGTCAAGCCCCTCTTTATATGCCTGGTAGAGGTTGCTTAACACTGGAAACCTCTTGCTTGGGTGACACTCCTACTTCCAGACACCTGAGTGACTGTTTCAAATGGGAAAATGCCAGCAGCGTAACACAGTTTTCCCCAGCTGCTCATCCACCCCTAGAGAAGATCTCTGCATACGAAGTCCTAGACTGGAGTCACCGTCTTGACAAAGCAGAGGGGCATCTGACTGTTTGAATTTGCATACCAGCTAATAAAAGGCAATCAGCCATGAAGGCTCCTGAGATCTTCACCACTAACACTACACGTAGCACAGATTTCCCAGTAGCCCTAAAGCAGAAAGTTCACCATGTCACAGCTACAGCTAATTGGCTGTCTGCTGGCTGGGGACAAGGATCACACCATACGATTTCATGCACGAAGATTTTAGTACAGAACAGGAATTACCACCTCAGAATGAGGAATGTGAAGCAAATCAAATAATCAGCAGTCATCTGTGGTGGTGCAAGACAATAAATCCTGTCTCAACGACTGTGAACACAGGGGGTTAATGGAGTGGGATAACAGAGGAGAGACACAGCTTGCCTGCAAAAAGGTTCCCACCTCACATTCAGATAATGAGCTGTTTTCTCTCTGCAAGACAGAAGTACTAAGGTAATAATGGTGAAGTATTAACACACTGAACAAAGATGTGATTACCAGGGATGAGAAACCCACCAAGTGACACATCTCCCTTAAGAGTCTGAATGTAAAAATGCCAGAAGGAATGATCCCTGGGATCTACCTTTATATTATGAAAATCAGTGCCCAGAATACCACTGCTTCCAGTATTTGCCAAGACTAAAGTACTAGTTAGGTACTGTGAGTTATAATCTATTATCAAGATTGACAGAGGAGGTTCTCCTCCCACTCTCCTCAGCCCTGGTGCAGCCTCATCTTGAGTAGCATGTTCAGTACAGGGCTCCCCAGTTCAAGGTGAACAGGGAACTGCTCGAGAGGGTACAGGAAAGGGCTACAATGATGATTAGGGGACTAGAACAGAGCTCTTATGAAGAAAGGCTTGGGAGACTTTGAGCTTTTTAGCCTGGAGAAGAACAGACTGAGGGGGGATTTTATCAATGCTTATAAAGTACTGAAAGGGTGGGTGTCAAGAGGATGGGGCCAGTCTATTTTCAGCAGTGCCCAGTGACAGGACAAGAGGTAATGGGCACAAACTTGAACATAGGAAGCTCCATCTAAACATGAGGAGGAACTTCTTCATGTTGAGAGTGGTAGAGCACAGGACCAGGCTGCCCAGAGAGGTGGTGGAGTCTCCACCTCTGGAGTCATTCAAAACCTGCCTGAATGCCATCCTGTGCAACCTGCTCTAGGTGAACCTGCTCTGGCAGGGCATTTGGACAGATGATCTCCAGAGGTCCTTTCCAACCCCTATCAGTCTGTGATTGTCTGACACACTGTTTAAGGTCTATAATGAAAAGAGGGTGTCAAATCGTTACCTTTGACAGAAATCCAAGTACTTCATTTCACTCCAGTATTTGTGAAAAGAGGAGATGTAGGAAAATTGGGGTTTAGGCATTACTTTAAGAATAAACTGATCACAATATTATGTAAAATTCTTTGGGGATACTCAAAAGCTGTCTGGAAATGGTCCTGGCCAACTGGGTCTAGGTCCCCCTGCTTGAGCACATTGGACCAGCTGACCTCCAGAGGTCTCTTCCAGCCTCAGCCATCCTGGGAGTCTATGAAAAGACAATCAACAGAAGGTAGCACATCTGCAGCACAGTTCCTTAGAGCAAGCACTTCCCCTCCCACATTCCTACCAAGCTTTTCAAAACATAAGGTGCTACTCACTAGCAGCTCACCTAAGTCACACTGCTACTAAAAGGAACAGTCCAGCAGCTCTCTCTGCTTCCTTATGGGCTGGCACTGACAGCTGGATCTAAACTGCACCTGGATGAAAACCAGCCCATCAAAAGAGTAAAGAAAAAGCCCTTGCAGCCAGATCTCTGTTCCAGTTTCTGGTGTGACTACACCAGTGCTGATCTTGGCACAAAGCAGGGCTGGGAACGTGCAGTCAAGGACCTGGTGGAGAAGAAAACTGAACCAATCTTTATGGTATTAGTATAAAGTGAAATCAGTTTACATGTGTGTTTTCACAGCTGATTCAAGAAGCTGCAAGTGGCTTTTCTTCTGTTTCAGTAACAACAATACTTGGAAGCTACTAATTCAGTTAATCTAAAGCTGCACTTCAGGCTATAGCTTCTGTGTGATAACATAGTGCAAGTACATTTAGCAAGGGGATTTCTGGGTCCTGAAGGTGCAGCATTTGTGCCAGCATTCAGCAGTAGAAGAGAATAAAAGAAATAGGGCAAGGGAATGGATATGGATTTCCAGAAAGGTTCTAGGAATAACTGAACAGATTTCCACTTACTGCCATTTCCCCAAACCACAGTCAAAGAAAGAATGTCAGTAAGAAAGGAATGTCAACCCTCAAAACTGAGGCACTATCACAAACCTGCAGGCAGACAATCCAAACTACTACAGCTGTTCAATGAATGTATGTTGATCAAGCATGAAGAGAAGGCTTACTGCACCCATTAAAAGGTTTGCCTCATCAATAAAGCCAGTAGGACTACAAAACCAGGTGCAAGAGAATACCTTAAATTAAACTTAACCCTGTAGCCACGCTAGATAGAGCTTTACAATTCCACATGAGTTGATTCCATCTGTATTTGAGAAGCTCTACTTATCCACAGCCCAGCTGTGTGTTGTTCCTCCAGATAACAAATCAATTCCCATATGCTTCCACCTGCCTCTCCACATACTGCCACTTCAGCATTTCCTTTCTCCCAGGCAAGAAAAAAAAAGCTTCTTCTGATCAGCCACATCATCTACTAAATGAATTACTTCCTCTACTCAGTGTTGCCTCAGAATCAAACTTCAGTTATTTATAAACATCAATGGACTAAATCACCACAACCAAATTCCTGCTTTTATTATGACTTCATCTGCTCTGAAATCTTATTTAAGGTTACACAGGCAAAAATTGTGTCTCAGACCCACAGAAATGAACTCCAAGCAAAGCTGGAGCAGCCTGCATGTAACTTTTGGGTCAATAAATAAAAATCTATTTCACAATTCAGAAGCATGATGTGAAAGAAAAACAAAACCCAGTGAGAAAGAAACAGTTAGTTATTGGTATCACAGAATCACAGAGTCACAGAAGGTTAGGGGCTGGAAAGGACCTCCAAAGCTCATCCAGTCCAACCCCCTTGCCAGAGCAGGAGCACCAAGAGCAGATCACACAGGAACACATCCAGGCAGGTCTTGAATATCTCCAGAGAGGGAGACTCCACAACCCCCCTGGGCAGCCTGTTTCAGGGTTCTGTCACCCACACAGGGAAAAAATCTTTCCTCCTGTTTCCATGGAACTTCCTCTGCCTCAGCTTCCACCACTGGCCCTTGTGCTGGCATTGGGTATCCCCCAGCAGAGCCTGAGATGAGCCCTTAGTTTCCTCCTCTCCAAGCTACAGAGCCCCAGCTCTCTCAGGCTCTCCTCATAAAGAACATGTTCCACTCCCTTCATCATCTTTGTGGCTCTGCTCTGGACTCTCTCTAGTACCTCCCTGTCCCTCTTGAACTGAGAGGCCCAGAACCGGACACAATATTCCACCAGTTCTGTCAAGGAAGGATAAGAGAGTTTTGAACCCCTGCCACGAACGGGCAGCAGATGCCTTCAATTGAGTTTCCCAGGAAAAATGAAGAGGTGGGGCAAGAGAAAGGGTAGGCACTAAGCTCATGAATTACTGTCACTGTACCCTAAACTGCTCAGCTGAGAACAAAATTCATTATGGGAAATACTCCATAGCAATTGATTCTATGCTTTTGACACCCACTTGTTTCCAGCAAGCAAGATGTATGCACAATGGGTTCTTTCCTCTGCTTTCCACAATATTTGTTTGGTGGTTCTTATTTTTTCATTAATATCACAGTACCCTTTATTAGCTGGCATCACAAACTACTTTTTCAGTTAACATAGCTCATATCCTGCCATTTCAAAGAAAACATCCTTTCCCTTCCTAAGGAGCAGGCAAGCCTTACTAGCTTCTCATCCATTTCCTGGACTTTAGCTTCAAATTAGTGACTATGCCGGAAAGGCCAAACATTTTCCATGTTCATGTTGTATTAGCTACTAATACTTAATCCTATTTCACAGGCTCACAGGATGTTAGGGGCTGGAAGGGACCTCTGGAGATCCTCAAGTCCAACCCTCCTGCCAGAGCAGGACCAGAGAATCCAGCACAGGTCACACAGGAACACATCCAGACAGGGATGGAAAGGCTCCAGAGAAGGAGTCTCCACAACCTCTCTGGGCAGCCTGCTCCAGGGCTCTGGGACGCTCACAGTCAAGCAAGTTCTTCCCCATGTTGAGGTGGAACCTCCTGTGCTGGAGTTTCCATCCATTGCCTCTTGTGCTATCCCAGGGCATAAGTGAGCAGAGCCTGCCCCTGTCCCTTACTTCCTGACCTCCAGCCCTCAGCTATTGATAGACATTGATCAGATCCCCTCTCTGTCTTCTCTTCTCTAGACTAAACAGCCTCAGGGCTCTCAGTCTCTGCTCCCCAGGCAGTGCTGCAGTCCCTTCAGCATCCTGGTAGCCCTCCCTTGGACTCTCTCCAGCAGATCCCTGTCCCTCCTGAACTGGGGAGCCTAGAACTTAATGCAATATTCCAGGTGAGGTCTCACCAGGGCAGAGTAGAGGGAGAGTGGAACCTCCCTCAATCTGCTGGACACACTCTTTTTAATGCACCCCAGGATCCCATTTGCCTTCTTGGCTCTGACTAGAGGCCTCCATCAGACTTGAAAACTGCAGTTGAATTGTCTTACCTAGAAATAATGAAGTACAGGTACTTTTAATACCACTGAGCTTGGCTATGTCACACTCTGCCAAATAAGTATGAATCATGCTTTGCTTCAATAGTTTAATATAGGTAACATAAAGTCAAAGCAATTATGTTGAACCTCTACAGTGCTTGAAGCTCATTGCTCTTATTACAGATCTTCAGGATTCCTTGATATTCTTTTTCAACTAATGCTATTGATCCTTAAGCCTCACTACAAAATTATAACTGCACCTGCCCATCACGAACACATTATTGTGAGCACAGTTCTCTCGTGAGCCTCTTGCAGGTTATGCCCAATATATTTTTCTCTTGACAGAGCGAGGCCCCTTCAGGCCCACCTCAAATGTAAATCCTAAAAGTCCAAGGAGCAAACATAACTTCTTTCCAGGTGTTCTCCTGCCTCTACGACTTCCACAGGGCCACTGAAAAGTTTGTTCCCTGGGCTCTGCGCAGGGACAGTTCATCTTTCATCCAGCAGTACAAAATCTACATCTTTAAGTAGCAGAACACAATGCAGTCTTTGCCTCCACCTAACAGGATTCAAATTCCCATTTCCCAAACTTGGCAGATTGGTTTGATGGGTTCCCAACCCACAGTGTGATTAGAGCCAATGGTACAGAAGTCCCTCAGACCTGGCTCCCAAAGCAGCCCTGTGGTGGCAGTCTCAGGGCAGCGCGGCACACATCCTGCTCTGCTGCTGAGCTTGGGAACCCTGCTGCAGGCAGCTCTTTTCAGCTCTCCCTGTTGAAGCTTTTCCATTTTGCATGAACTATTTAAAGATTCAGTAAGCCTGACAGACAATACTGCAGGAGAGCACACCTTCTTACTCTCACTGGTAGAAGACACAAGAACAGAAAGATCTGAACAGCAGTGCTTCCAATTAACTTCAACGTGTATCATCTTACCCTTCCAAAGGAAGTAAGGGATGTGCATGTGAGCAGGGACAGAAAAAGAAAGTTAATAGACACTTTACAGCCAAGAACTGTATTCAAATCCTATGTTTTAGACCAAAAGGAGGTAGTCATTGTCACTAGATGATGTTGGAAGATAAGATAAAACCGTGGCATGTTTTTCAAAGCAAGCATTTCCACACTAGTCCTTACAAGAGAGTGTGACCTACCAAACTATGGGGGTGTTCAAGATTCCAACATGCATTTGTCCATCTGGGTTTTGTTGCCTGATTTGACCTATTCACACTGCAGATGCTGTCTTTGTAACTATGGTATTCAGATCATAATTCATCCCATACTTTATTCAAAGTCTAAAAGCCTACATTAGAACTGTGAGTTCTGCAACAGAGGCGAGGTACCTAGGCCCTGAACACTTCTATAGTTAAGTTCTCCTTTATCTTCTGGATTTAATTTCTAAGTAGGTTAACTAAGGAAACTCATTTTTGGAACACCAAGGAAAAATTCAGTCAAAAAAAGGAAGAGCAGAACCTACTCTTTCCCATAAACAAGGGAAAACATAGCATGCAATTATACAACACTGTGTCACAGAAATGAGTCACACCAAGGCAGGAAGAATTGTTACATTCTGCAAAACTCAACCACTTACAAAAAATTCTTTTACACTGGGAGAACACTGAAGACATCCTCATTGGCAAGACAATATGGAGTGATGAAAAGGATGGGAAGAAAAACAGAGGTCCTAATAGAATACCTAGTGGCGTGTTAGAAAAGCTTCAGCCTGGGAGAAAAGGTTCAAGCTCTTATTCATCATCTTCATACATCCCAAATGAGGCTCTAGTCAGCAGGCAACAAGCTCTTCTTGGGTGGATCTTGAACAAGATATTCTAAAAGATGGGACTGACAGAGAAGATATTCAAGGTGAGGCTCAGCAGGGCTCTGGGCAGCCTGATCCAGTTGAGGATGTCCCTGCTGAGTGCAGAGGGGGTTGGACTGGATGAGCTTTGGTGGTCCCTTCCAACCCAGACCATTCTATGATTCCATGATTCTAGGTTCTCATTTGTATAAATATGTGACTATTGAGTAGCTTTGGAATTCAAACCTACACCTCTCACATTTCTGTGCCTAAAGGGAAAGTCTTTGAAGAGCCCCTCAGCATCTCCCAGTGCCCATCTCTGCCCAATCCTGTTCCCTGTTTAGGGGCTGCTTTCAACTCTCCTCTAATTTTTAACTGCAATTCTCGCTCCAGAGGCAAGACATTTTTTCCTAACAGAAGTTTTGTTGAATTCAAATGTTTCTTATAAAAACATGACTGACAAAGTTAGATACTGAGAATTTCCCAGTGACTTGCACTGCTCCCCAACTCTGCCACTCCGTCCTGTACTGAAGGGCAGCTTTATGGCGCACACGTACTTGGCAGCTTCCCGCAAATCTGCTCAGTGCTCAAGATGTTCTTCATGCAGGAAACAGTAAGTGCTTGGAAAGACACAGGGCAGGTTTGCATTTTTTTATAGCATGTCACATGTTTCTGTATTTATTTTTCTGAGATCCAACCCAGGCATAAAGGGGGGGGGGGGGGGGGAGGAGGGGAGAAGTAAAATGAACAAGGCAGATGTAATTTGTTAACTGACCACAAGCTAGGTTTCTGAAGATGCCAGTTTACAGCTAATCTCTTAGTCAGTCAACTGTTTTCAAAACTGGGGAAAAGAGATCAAGCTTTCAGCTACAACAGCCCTTGCAGGTCTGAAACAGATGCACTCTGTAGCACCTACAAACACTGCCTCACTTCTGTCTCGAGATCGCCATGAGCAGGCAGCTCTGGGAAGACACAATCACTGGGATGTATTTTATCTCAGTGAGGTCTGGGACAGAATTTTAAGGTGCTTTTCTTGCTAGAAAATCTGCATGCAGAATCACAAACTCCTGCATCAGGGCAATTCCTTTCATATTCTTCACAGCCAAAGCACAGCGTTGCGAACATTTTAAGAGGATGAAGCACACTCAGCTTAGCAGAGATCACATTCCAAATGCTGGGATAGGATTTGGTCTCTCTGGGAAATCATTCTCTCCCAGTCTCAAAGAGTTAATGTTTTGGCAGCGTTTCAGGGAAGTAGATTCTGCTGAATGCAGGGCAGAAGCAAAGACCTGGCTGGCTGAGGGAGTCCCTGCTGACATTCAGCTGCAGCCCACGCAAAGAAAATGGAAAAAGGGCTAATGTCAGGTGTCCAGCAGGGCTGTGATGAAATAGAACTTGCCAGGTCCAGAAAGGCTACATGCATCCCTGTGAGATGGATCAGGGGCTTCAAAACCCCTATTTAAATGGAAATGAATTAGTGATTTTTTAGCCTAGCTACAAAACACAGTTATGATTTTAATAGGATTTAATTTGTGAGATTCAAGGAAATTCAGAGTGTTTTAAGGACAACCATACATTGTGTTACCTCTGAGACAGCAGAAGGGCAAGATGGTAAAAAAGTGCTATAGATAAAGAGCTTAAGCTGTCAGTAATACATTTGTCAGCTGAGCTAGACTCACACAAAATGACTCATTTGGTTTAAGGGGGCAGTGTGCAGCAGCCTAATTCCTTCATCCTTGCCTTCAACACAGAAACCCCCACAAACCACAAGCAAAGCAGTGGGAATGAATTTAAACTCCCAAAGTGAGCAGATCAGCAACTCTCTCCCCCTTTCAAGGAATAAAGCACCTAAATGGGCACTTTCTACAGAATCATAGAATCATAGAATGTTAGAAGTTGGAAGGGACCTCCAGAGGTCATCAAGTCAAACCCCACGCCAAAAGCAGCAGCCCCCAGGGCAGTCTGCACAGGAATGCACCCAGGTGGGCTTGGAATGTCTCCAGAGAAGGAGACTCCACAGCCTCTCTGGGCAGCCTGCTCCAGGGCTCTGGCACCCTCACACCAAAGAAGTTTCTCCTCATCTTGAGTTGAAACCTTCTCTCTTCAAGTTTGTATCCATTGGTCCTTGGCTTATTGCTGTGCACCACCCAAAAGAGCTTGGCCCCCTCCACTTGACACCCACCCCTCAGCTATTGATAGGCATGGATCAGATCCCCTCTCAGCCTTCTCTTCTCCAGACTAAACAGCCCCAGGGCTCTCAGTCTCTCTCCACAGGGGAGATGCTCAAGACCCCTAAGCATCCTCATGGCTTTCTGTTGGACTCTCTCCAGCAGGTCTCTGTCTCTTGAACTGGGGAGCCCCAAACTGGAGACAGATTTGCAGCTGTGGTCTCAGCAGGGCAGAGCAGAGGGGGAGACCTGCTGGAGACACTTTTCTTGATGCACCCCAGGATGCATCATGAACAGGTACTGCACATCTGATGCAGAGTGAAAAGGTAACTTGTTCTGAAGAACTGTGTGTGCATGCTTGTGTGGTACAAATAAACATTCTTACTAAGTATAGGCAAACCCAGCAAAATTGGGAAAAAAGTGAGTTTAGCTACCAGTTTTTGCACTGTGAATACAGTCCTGACAGTTCTGTGGCTTCCTAACCCAATCTGAACTCTGTGACAGACACCAGGACCTCAAAGGAAAATTATTTCACGCACACAGAATCACAGGAAACATCCTGTTGGAAGAGACCTCCAAGCTCATCCAGCCCAACCTTCAGCCCAGCACTGCAGGCTCAGCACTAAACCATGTCCCTAAGCACCAGCTCCACACACTGCTGAAACACCTCCAGGGATGGGGACTCCAGCACTGCCCTGGGCAGACCATTCCAGTGTCTGAGAACCCTCTCTGGGAAGAAATATTTCCCAGCATCCAGCCTGAACCTCCCCTGGCAAAGCTTGGAACCATTTCCTCTGCTCCTGTCTCTTGCCACCAAGGAGCAGAGGCTGCCCCCTCCTCACTCCAACCTCCCTTCAGGGAGCTGTAGAGAGCAATGAGGTCTCACTCAGCCTCCTCTTCTCCAGCCTGAACATCCCCAGCCCCCTCAGCCCCTCCTTGTTGCCCAGGGGCTCCAGGCCCTTCTCCAGCCCCATTGCCCTTCTCTGGACACACTCCAGCCCTTCAATATCCTTCCTGGAGTGAGTAGCCCAGAACTGAGCACAGCACCCAAGATGTGGCCTCAGCAGTGCAGAGCACAAGGGGATGATCACCTCCTGTCCCTGATGGCCACAGTGTTTCTGATCTCAGCCAGGATGCCATTGGCTTTCTTGGCCACCTGGGCACACTGCTGGCTCCTATTCAGCTGCTTGTCCATGAGCACCCCCAGGTCCCTTTTGGCCAGGCAGCTTTCCAGCCACACTGCCCCAAGCCTGTGGTGTTGTTTGGGGTTGTTGTGCCCCAGGTGCAGGACCTGGCACTTGGCCTTGTTGAAACTTACCGAGGCAAGATCAGAGCGATCTACACTGAGGCCAGCCATGACACAACTTGCAGCCTTCCATTTGATACTATTTTGCATGTGTACAAAACACATCCAGTGTCATCCAGGGTACAGATCACCTCTAAAGGTTGCCTCTGTGGAACAGGTGCTTAGGTGCCATTCAACTCCTGGGACCCTCTCATCCCATGACAGTAGTTAGCAATTATTATGGTACATAAAGCAAAGGAGGATTTTAACATTTACATATGTGTGCCTACTGTTTCCAAATGAAGAGCATCTCCATGGAACATGACTCATTTGCTTAACAGATCAGGAGCCCTTCTGCAAAAACACTGCTATTAGTCACCTCTATCAGGGAGCCAGCAAACAGGCACTTCCATGAGGTGATGCAAGGAACCAGTCCCAGATGAAGCCTGCTCTGAGACACAACCTTTGACCTTGTGTTCAGTATTTTCCAAGAGATGAGCACGCACCAACACTCTGCTTTGACACAGCAAAATAGCTATAGGTTTATGAGAGGACTAGAACACAAGAAAGATGTTGATTTATCTACATCATTGTCCCCATGCTAAGCCACCTACAAACCCAAGCCTAACCCCAACCCCCAGATTTAAACCTTCTTCGAATACTGGTTGGATTGGAGAGATTGAAGTGTCCTGCACCTGGGCCAGAACAACGCCATGCAATGCTACAGGCTTGGGGAAGAAGGGCTGCAGAGTTGTGTGGCACAAAAGGACTTGGGGGTGCTGACTGACAGGAATATGAGCCAGCAGTGTGCCCAGGTAGCCAAGTGGGCCAACAGCATCCTGGGCTGTGTCAGCAGTATTCTGTCCAGCAGGAGCAGGGAGGGGATTGTCCCCCTGCACTCAGCACTGGTGAGGCTGCACCTCCTGCGCTCTGCTCAGCTCTGGGCACCGCAGCACAAGAAGGACATCGAGGGGCTGGAGCCGGGACAGAGAAGGGCACTGAGCTGGGGCTGGAGAGCAAGGCCTGAGAGGAGCAGCTGAGGGAGCTGGGGCTCTTTAGTCTGCAAAAAAGGAGGCTGAGGGGAGACCTCATTACTCTCTACCACTACCTGAAAGGAGGCTGCAGAGCGGTAGGCTCTGAGCTCTTCTCACAAGTAACTAATGACAGAATACATAGAATACATAGAATAGACCAGGTTGGAAGAGACCTTCAAGATCATCGTGTCCAACCTATCATCCAACACCACCTAATCAACTACCCCATGGCACCAAGCACCCCATCAAGTCTCCTCCTGAACACCTCCAATGACAGCAACTCCACCACCTCCTCAGGCAGCCCATTCCAATGGGCAATCACTCTCTCTGTGTAGAACTTCTTCCTAACCTCCAGCCTAAACCTCCCCTGGCGCAGCCTGAGACTGTGTCCTCTTGTTCTGGTGCTGGCTGCCTGGGAGAAGAGACCAACCTCTGCCTGTCTATAACTTCCCTTCAGGTAGTTGTAGAGAGCAAGAAGGTCACCTCTGAGACTCCTCTTCTCCAGGCTAAGCAACCCCAGCTCCCTCAGCCTCTCCTCACAGGGCTGTGTTCCAAGCCCCTCACCAACTTCGTCACCCTTCTCTGGACACCTTCCAGCAAGTCAACCTCCTTCCTAAACTGAGGAGCCCAGAGCTGGACACAGGACTCCAGGTGTGGCCTAACCAGTGCAGTGTACAGGGGCAGAATGACCTCCCTGCTCCTGCTGGCCACACTGTTCCTGAGGCAGGCCAGGATGCCATTGGCCCTCTTGGCTGCCTGGGCACACTGCAGGCTCATGTTCAGCCTACCATCGACCAGTACCCCCAGGTCCCTCTCTGCCTGGCTGCTCTCAGCCACTCTGACCCCAGCTTGTAGCACTGCCTGGGGTTGCTGTGGCCAATGTGCAGAACCTGGCACTTGGATGTGTTCAATCTCCTGCCCTTGGACTCTGCCCATCTGCCCAGCCTGTCCAGGTCCCTCTGCAGAGCCTCTCTACCCTCCAGCAGATCAACTCCTGCCCCCAGCTTGGTGTCATCAGCAAATTTACTGATGATGGACTCAATGCCCTCATCCAGATCATCAATAAAGATGTTTAAGAGCATGGGGCCCAGCACTGATCCTTGGGGCACACCACTGGTGCCTGGCTGCCAGCTGGATGTGGCACCATTCACCACCACTCTCTGGGCTCAGCCTCCAGCCAGTTCCTAACCCATCGCAGTGTGCTCCCATCCAAGCCATGGGCTGACAGCTTGGCCAGGAGTCTGTCATAGGGGACAGTGTCAAAGGCCTTGCTGAAGTGCAGGCAGACTACATCCACAGCCTGCCCCACATCCACCAGGCACTCATCTGATCGTAGAAGGACATCAGGTTGGTCAGGCAGGACCTGCCCTTCCTGAATCCATGCTGGCTGGGCCTGATCCCTTGGCCATCCTCTAAGTGCTGTGTGACTGCACTCAAGATGACTGTTCCATAACCTTGCCTGGCACTGAGGTCAGGCTGACAGGCCTGGAATTCCCTGGCTCATCCAACGGCCCCTCTTGTGGATGGGCATCACGCTGGCCAGCTTCCAGTCCTCTGGGACCTCTCCAGTGAGCCAGGACTGGTGGAAAATGATGGATAGAACGAGAGGGAGTGGCCCCAAGCTGTGCCAGGGAAGGGTTAGGCTGGACATCAGGAGAATTTTTTCACAGGAAGCATTGTAAGGCATTGGCACAGCTGCCCAGGGAGGAGCTGGAGTCACCCCCCTGGATGTGTCTAAAAGCCATCTGGGTGTGGTGCCTGGGGACATGGTGCAGTGACAGCCTTGGAGTGGTGAACTGGCTGCGAGGGATGATCTCGGAGGGCCTGGATGGTTCTGTTGTTCTGTGTGATTCTGTACCTCAGGGCACACATGTATGGGTCACACAAGAGAACTTGGACTGAAATATTTTGAATAGCTGCATCTGTCTGAATCAACCCTGTAGCTCTCATCTAAGAGCAGAAGATATGGAGTGGGCCTGATCTGTAAAGCTTTCTGAGTACTTCAAGCTTATGACTGCTGAGGAGCCAAGAAGCAATAACAAGGTAGGCTGTGAAAAATAAATTGATAATATTTCACAGAACAGAACTGTCAGCATTGGAAGGGACCTCGAAGATCATCCATTTCCAACCCCCATGCCATGGGCTATTAGGTCTCCCAGGAGCCTTCTCTTCTCCAGGATGAACACCCCTTTGGACCTTCTCCATCAGGTCCATATCCTTCCCATCTGGAGGGCTCCAGAGCTGGACACAGCACTGAAGGTGAGGTCTCACCACAGCAGAGCAGAGGGGCAGGATCTCCACTTTCCATCTCTGGCCACACTGCTATAGATGCAGCCCAGGCTGCCATTGGCCTTCCATGCTGCAAGCTCACACTGCCTGCTCCTGCCCAGCTTCTCATCCATCAGCACCCCCAAGTCCTTTGCCACAGGGCTGCTTTCTATCACCTCCTTCACTAGTGTTGATAGTGAGGATTGTTCAAGCCTGCTTTTAATGTTTTTATAGAATCACAGAATTGTCAGGGTTGGAAGGGACCTCAAGGATCATCCAGTTCCAACCCTCTGCCATGGCCAGGGACACCTCACACTACAGCAGGTTGCTCACAGCCACATCCAGCCTGGCTGCAAAAACCTCCAGGGATGAGGCTTCCACCACCTCCCTGGGCAACCTGTGCCAGGCTCTCACCACCCTCATGGGGAAGAACTTCCTAACATCCAATCTGAATATACCCCCTCCTAGTTTTACTCCTTTTCCCCAGTCCTATCACTCCCTGACACCCTCAAAAGTCCGTCCCCAGCTTTCTTGTAGCCCCCTTCAGATACTGGAAGGCCACAAGAAGGTCTCCTCAGAGCCTTCTCCTCTCCAGACTGAACAACCCCAACTCTCTCAGTCTGTCTCTGAAGAATTAGATTCAATATAACCCAGTAAGCTTTTCAACTTCTGTTTGCCCACAGCAATTCAACACTTTTCTTCCTGTCACTCTGGAAAGCAGCATACTGGCATCCTTTACATGTGAGCAACTGTGGAAGATCTCATGGAACTATGGATTGATGACAACAGCAGTAAATGTTCTTTCCAAACTTCTGTCTCCAGAAACCAAGTTAATGTGCAGGTAAGAGATCAAGAGCCCAAGATTCAGCTCAGTAAATACTTGCTAGCCCCATCAGACTGAACTATAAAACCTGACCAGCAGATCACCAGCAATCTGAAAACACTGACATTTATTAGGTGTTATTTGCTGGCTTCTTATAGACATTTTCTTGACCAAGAAAAGCATCAGATGACCAGATAAGGCCATAAATGTGAGAAGACTGCATGAAGGACTTGATCCTGTCAAATAATAGAGCATGTGACATTCAGAATCTCATAAACAACATATGGCTGTAGTGTCACACATGGTAAGTTCTTGCCAATGAAGTCTTTGCATGATTTTCAGTCAAGGCAGGGAAATAACCAACAGCAAGATCAAGCTGCTGTCGCTCAGCTGCATAGACCATGAGTAGAATACAGAATCATAGGATTGTCAGGGGTGGAAGGGACCTCAAGGATCCTGCAGTTCCAATCCCCCTGTCATTGGCAGGGACACCTCACACTACAGCAGGCTGCTCACAGCCACATCCAGCCTGGCCTTGAAAACCTCCAGGGATGAGGCTTCCACCACCTCCCTGGGTAACCTGTGCCAGGCTCTCACCTCCCTCATGGGGAACAACTTCTTCCTAACATCCAATCTGAATCTACCTCCCTTGGATCCATTCCCCCCAGTGCTATCACTACCTGACACCCTTAGCAAGTCCCTTCCCATCTTCTTCTTAACAAGTCTCTCCCCAGCACCTTCAGATACTGGAAGGCCACAATAAGCTCTCCTCAGAGCCTTCTCCAGAGAAGGAGGTTTTGCCAGCCTGTTTATCATGTTCATCTTAGGGAGATGACTGCAGGGTATTTACAGCCCTGTATGCTCAACAGCTCATCTCACCTCTGCAGAAGATGAGAACAATTTGGCTGCATCATGGTAATACTTTCATTCTGGCACTGCTCTCTCCCATAAGCCCTCCCATGCATAAGAGCATCTTCTCACATCGCTCACATCATCATTCTTCAGGGGAAGTGAAACAAGGTTCCCAGAAAAGCACTGACATGTGCTTTACCTGTTTTAAGACACAATAAGGAACCCTTGCAGATCTTCATACTCAACTAGGTCAAAATCCAAAAGGCCTAAAATGATAGTAGAAACAAGACCAGTTCCCACCTGAGTGACAGAATCATAAAATGGGTTGGGTTGGAAGGGACCTTTGAAGGTCATCTAGCCCACCCTCCCTGTAGTGAGTAGGAACACCTTTAACTACATCAGCTTGCCCCATCCAATCTGATCTTGAATGTTTCCAGGCATGGGGCTTCTACCACCTCTCTGGGCAATCTGTGCCAGTGTTTCATCACTCTCCTCATAAAAAGATTATTCCTTTTATCTAGATCCTTTTGTCTAAATCTACCCTCCTTCATTTTAAAACCATTACCCCCTCTTACAACAGGCCCTGCCAAAAAGATATCCCAGTCTTACTTATAGGCCCTCTTCAGGTACTGAAAGGTTTCTCCAGAGCCCTCTCTTCTCTAGGCTTAACAACCCCAACTCTCTCAGCCTTTCCTCATAGGAGAGGTGTTTCAGGCCTCTGGTGATTTGTGTGGCCCTCCTCTGGGCTTGCTCCAACAGACAGACATGCATCTTTCTTGTGCTGAGGCACAGCACTGCAGGTGAAGCCTCTGCAGAGCAGGGTAAGAGGCATGCAGGCACTGCAGAGGACTGTAATTTGTGCATTGCTTTATACAGGAAAAAAACCAATCAAACAAAATCTGCCCCCAAACACAGAAATACAAACTCACAACTCACTGGTCCCTTCTTAAAGTGAGAAGCCTGAGCTTCCTTTGAGTTTTCAGTGCACAGCAGCCAGCCATGATCACAGTATCACAGTATCACTAAGGTTGGAAGACACCTCGAGGATCATCAAGTCCAACCTGTCACCACAGACCTCATGACTAGACCATGGCACCAAGTGCCACATCCAATCCCCTCTTGAACACCTCCAGGGATGGGGACTCCACCACCTCCCTGGGCAGCACATTCCAATGGCGAACGACTCGCTCAGTGAAGAACTTTCTCCTCACCTCGACCATTTTCATAGTATCATAGTATCACAGTATCAGTCAGAGTTGGAAGGGACCACAAGGATCATCTAGGTCCAACCCCCTTGCCATGGGCAGGGACACCCCACACTAGATCAGGCTGGATAGAATCTCATCCAGCCTGGGCTTAAACACCTCCAGGGATGGCACCCCAACCACCTCCCTGGACAACCCATTCCAGGGCTTCATCACTGTCATGGGGAAGAACTTCCTCCTCACCTCCAGCCTGAATCTCCCCACCTCCAGCTTCATTCCATTCCCCCTAGTCCTATCACTGCCTGAGATCCTGAGCAGTCCCTCCCCAGCCTTCTTGTAGCCCCCTTCAGATCCTGGAAGGCCACAATGCATAGAATACATAGAATACATAGAATAAACCAGGTTGGAAGAGACCTTCAAGATCATCGCGTCCAACCCATCAACCAATCCAACACCACCCAAACAACTAACCCATGGCACAATGAGGTCACCTCAGAGCCTTCTCTTCTCCAGACTGAACAGCCCCAACTCCTTCAGTCTGTCCTCACAGGAGAGGTGCTCCAGCCCTCTGCTCATCCTCCTGGCCCTTCTCTGGACACCTTCCAGCACCTCCAGATCCCTCTTGCAAGTCTACCTTGTAGGACTAGGACTTGGAAGTTCTCCTAAGGCAGTCAAGTTTTTGCCAAATGCAAGCTGTGCATCCTTCCAGCTTCAGAACCTTTCTTATTTTCTTTTAAATGCAAGGAGGAAGAAAACATAAATCCATTTTAAACTAAATTTACAACAGCAGCAACCATCAGTGAGACTCAACTAAGCCTTGTCAAACCTGTGGCTTTTTGACACAATCCATGTTATCAGCTCTCTGCCATGACATGTGGGCTACAGTCACAAAGGAATACTTGAAAATGTTGGGTGTTTTTTTTCCCTGGGTACATTAAGTCTCTCATGCTGAGTGTAGTTTTGGGAAGACAGGCAGATCAAATGTATTACTGGCAGTTCAGGATAAATTTAGAATGTGGCTGCAGTAATCATTGTCTCTGTGAAAGAAGACATTAAAAAAACCTGTGATTAAAATGTTCTGCTACTTGGCCTCGTGGTGGAATGACAGCAGCACCTCTGACAGCAAAGCAGAACACAGCACACTAAGTCCCACAGGAGGCCAGGCAGAAAGGGACCTGGGGACACTGGCTGACAGCAGCTGAACATGAGACAGCAGTGACCTAGGTGGCAAGGAAGGCCAATGGCATCCTGGCCTGCATCAGGAACAGTGTGGCCAGCAGGAGCAAGGAAGTCATTCTGCCCTGTGCTCAGCACTGGTTAGGCCACACCTTGAGTCCTGTGTCCAGTTCTGGGCCCCTCAGTTTAGGAAGGACATTGAGACACTTGAAGGACTCCAGAGAAGGGCAACAAGGCTGGGGAGAGGCCTTGAGCACAGCCCTGTGAGGAGAGGCTGAGGGAGCTGGGATTGCTTAGCCTGCAGAAGAGGAGGCTCAGGGGAGACCTTCTTGCTCTCTACAACTCCCTGAAGAGTGGCTGTAGCCAGGAAGGGGTTGGTCTCTTCTCCCAGGCAGCCAGCACCAGAACAAGAGGACACAGTCTCATGCTGTGCCAGGGGAGGTTTAGGCTGGATGTTAGGAACAAATTCTTCCCAGCAAGAGAGCTTGGCCATTGGAATGTGCTGCCCAGGGAGGTGGTGGAGTCACCTTCCCTGGAAGTGTTTAAGAGCCTGGATGAGGCACTTGGTGCCATGGTTTAGTTGATCAGACAGTGTTGGGTGATAGGTTGGACTTGATCTCAAAGGTCTTTTCCAACCTAATTCTGCTCTTCTGTCTGATTCTGTGACCTTTAAGAGGCAACATGATACCCCCTTGAGGGAGTGCAAGATGTAAGCGACAGGAAAGCAAGAAAAGGCACTGGGATAGCTCTGGAAATAAAGCAGCCTAGCACAACCTACCTGAATAGAAGGCACTCCAATTTCTGCTAGATGTACCCTGATAGTGATGGATGCTAGGCTTACAAGCTGCTATGGAAGTACAACATCAAGGATTTTCATTATTACCATCCTAACTGGATCCTAGAATTGTGATGAAAATACCTGAACAGAAAGATTGTTCCATTTAGAAGAGTTCTTTCTGGCAGACATCATTTTGCTAGGTAAGAGAATTTTCAAAGCAAGAGGCCATTCCCCCTGGCAGCAGTGCTCAGCCACCCAAGACTTAAGCCATTAGGGGCAGTAAGCTGGGTTCTTAGTATGCATCAGAAATGCACCTGATCAGAATGTGAAGCAGACAAGGCAAAATAGGCTGGCAGCTAGAACAACTTCCATCAGTGCAAAGCTTTAATACCATCCTGTCCAACCATGCACATCACCCTAGGAATCAAGGGAACAGACAGAAGAACACAGAGGAGATCTGAGTGCGTTGTAATGAACACAAAACTACCTAATGGAATAGTCCTGCCCTAACCACGGATCAAGAGGGACACCTGGTACAGACTCTGGGGGTAAGATCATTCAGGGTAAATCTCTCACTGGCTCCTAATCACTTTCCAGGAACTACTTCCTCATGAATTGTTACTGCACAGTCATTCAAGCAGTACAGCATGCTGGCAGGCTCCTTGCAGAGCAATGCCTCCCATGCTGCTTTGTATACCAGACTGAAAACACACAACGGGTCAAGAGCTGCAAAAACAGAGATGAAATGGGTAGGAATGTTGCCCCAGACAGTCTTTTGGTTCCAATTTGGGTGCATTTATGCAAATTAGCTTGGAATCAAGTGCTCTGCATTTAAAAACTGTTCAGAGAAGCAGCTTAATCTGTTGATAGGAGAAAGGAATTCCCTATTCTGAGGTCGAGGTGCCAATCCATGAACTCTGGCAAGAACTAAAGCACTGCACGAGTGTCTGGACACAGATATTCACCTCAGAGCTACACATTTTATAAGAGCCTGTTAATTTAGACCTAAAAAAAATAAAGGTAAAGGGCATGTGACACTGAAAATTTGGAAAACTCCTCTGTCTAGATGTATTTTATTTCAGGGAAACAGAAGAAGGTGGCTCCTGAAGCACCAAATTCTCCTCATCTGTTGGGTATTGTGACCCCTAACGTCCTGTGATCCTATGAATTTCAGTTACTTGATGGGAAACTATAGGATAGGATAGGATAGGATAGGATAGGATAGGATAGGATAGGATAGGATAGGATAGGATAGGATAGGATAGAATACATAGAATAAACCAGGTTGGAAGAGACCTTCAAGATCATCGTGTCCAACCCATCAACCAATCCAACACCACCTAAACAACTAACCCACGGCACCAAGCACCCTATCAAGTCTCCTCCTGAACACCTCCAATGATGGTGACCCCACCACCTCCCCAGGCAGCCCATTCCAATAGGCAATCACTCTCTCTGTGTAGAACTTCCTCCTAACATCCAACCTAAACCTTCCCTGGCACAGCCTGAGACTGTGTCCTCTTGTTCTGGTGCTGGGTGCCTGGGACAAGAGACCAACCTCTGCCTGTCTACAACCTCCCTTCAGGTAGTTGTAGAGAGCAATAAGGTCACCCCTGAGTCTCCTCTTCTCCAGGCTAAGCAACCCCAGCTCCCTCAGCCTCTCCTCACAGGGCTGTGTTCCAAGCCCCTCACCAACTTTGCTGCCCTTCTCTGGACACCTTCCAGCAAGTCAACCTCCTTCCTAAACTGAGGGGCCCAGAACTGGACACAGGACTCGAGGTGTGGCCTAACCAGTGCAGTGTACAGGGGCAGAATGACCTCCCTGCTCCTGCTGGCCACACTGTTCCTGATGCAGGTCAGGATAGATTTACACTTACCTGTGCAACCTTTAAACCATCACCTCGTGCCTGCAGATGATGATTGTTTCTAATTGCAGTCAGATGCTTTTTGGATGGGAGAATGGCAGTGCTTGTTCTGTAGGGCAGATGGAGCTGAGAGCATAAACCAAGGCTTTGCATTAAGTAAAACTGTTGCCTGTGTGGTTCTTACCTCATTTAGTGAAGAAATTTGAAGGTGGGTAGGACTGAGGGAGCTGGGGTTGTTTAGCCTGGAGAAGAGGAGGCTCAGGGGAGACCTTATTGCTCTCTACAACTCCCTGAAGGGAGGATGCAGCCAGGTGGGGGCTGGTCTCTTCTCCCAGGCAACCAGTGACAGGATGAGAGGACACAGTCTCAAGCTGTGACAGGGCAGGTTTGGGCTGGATGTTAGGAGGAAATTCTTCCCAGAAAGTGAGATTGGCCATTGGGATGTGCTGCCCAGGGAGGTGGTGGAGTCACTGTCCCTGGAAGTGTTTTTAAAAAGCCTGGATGAGGCACTTGGTGTCATGGTTTAGTTGATTAGATGGTGTTGAGTGACAGGTTGGGCTTGGTGATCTCAGAGGTCTTTTCCAACCTATTTGATTCTGTGATTCTGTATGTTCTGGAACCTAGGTAAAATTAGGGAAAGGGCTCCCTCTTTCTAAGACACCACAGCACAAGGCTGAAGAGCCAATGGTGAAATCTATTTAAATACAAAAATCTATTGAAATGCAAAACCAAACCAAACCAACCAAACAAAACCCACACACATAAAATCCCAAACAAACAAAAAACCCACTCTCACCAAAAAACCACCTCAGAACAATTCACTGTGCTTTCCCTGAGAAATAATGCCCTCCAATTTCTTGGAGGTTTTGCAAGTGTTACTCAGGAAACAGACCACAAGATAAATAACAGTTAAATCAGAGAATCACAGAATGGGCTGGGTTGGAAGGGACCTCCAAAGGTCATCCAGTCCAACCCCTCTGCAGTCAGCAGGGACATCCTCCACTAGATCAGGTTGCCCAGAGCCCTGTCCAGCCTCACCTTGAATATCTCCAGGGATGGGGCCTCAACCACCTCCCTGGGCAACCTGTTCCAGTGCTCCACCACCCTCATGGTGCAGAACTTGTTCCTAATATCCAATCTAAATCTGCTCTGCTCTAGTTTGAAGCCACTGCCTGTTCTGTCACTGCAGGCTTTTGCAAACAGTCTCTCCATCCTTCTTGTAGCCCCCTCAGGTACTGGCAGGCTGCTGTTAGGTCTCCCCAGAGCCTCCTCGTCTCCAGGCTGAACACCCCCAGCTCCCTCAGCCTGTCCTTGGAGCAGAGCCACTCCAAACCCCTGATCATTTCTGTGGCCCTCCTCTGGACCTGTTCCATCAGGCCCATGTCCCTCCTGTACTGAGGGCTCCAGACCTGGATGCAATGCCGTTTACCAGTTTCTTCACTCAGATAAACAGATGCCTAGATGAGCTTTACTGAACAGAAGACTTGTACACCTAATCAACACAGAAACTCAGCACATTACTTATAAACCACCCCACAGTCCTCAATTTTATAATCATTGCATTTCTCTTAGACTTCACCTAACATTAACCTGTGTGCTACTCAGCATTAAAACAGTCTGTTGGCAACACTGTTTGAAGAAAGTCTTGTTATGGAGATTGTGAGCAGACACTTCACAAACTCAGGACCAGAACAAAGTGCTCTAAATTCTTGAAGATCCATCTGTGTTTCTCCTCTCTGGCCAGCCCCCCAGAGAATGGGGGTGAATGGAGCTGGGGGCTGTGACTAGTGGGTTGGTTTGCTTTGGTCACAGATAACAATTTGGTCACCTTTTAATTGTGTGTTGGTTTGGGTTTGTTTTAATAAAAACCTCACTAAAAATTCTGCTGCACAACATTCAATAAATGTTAAAGGATACCTGGGATTCACTCTAAAATAACCCCCCATCATTTGACTAGAAAAGGACAGAGCAGCTCCCAGTATTGGTTTAATGAGCAGACAGATTGCTCTGCAAGTGAGGCTGGACAGTGACCGATCTATGATGTCCATTGCTTTGGTGCATGATGCCCATGATGCAGTTGGAGAGAGAGCTTCTGTTGTCAGTGGAAAGTCATGAGCTCTTTTTCAGATGATTAGGATGCCTTTCAGTTCTATGAACTCCTCACCATACACCTCTGTCACCTGGGAAGTCCTGATCCATCTCATTGGAATTGTTTCCTGCTCCTGAGTGATGGACTGTTCTGAAGGACACATGGATGAAGAGTGATCTTCTACTTGGATTTTGTCACATATCATCTAGAGGCTGCTTCTCATTTGATGCTGTGTTTGATGCAGCAGTTATGGTATGAAACAAGGGGTGGAATGTGGCAATTCAGGCTGGGTGCCTTTAAAAAGAAACACCACAGAGCTGAGACCTCCAGTGTCCAGAGTGCTCCTTCCCAGGAATCCTCCATCCCTGTAAAACTGGCTGAGGAGTCAGTTTCTTCCTCTTTCTTCCCTCTCTGCTCCCATGGGAGGCACCTCTCTTGTCTTCTGGTACTTTGTAGTTATGGCCTAGGAATGGGGGGTGTAGGGCAGCCCTGATGGGCCTCAGGAAGAAGAAACAAAGGGAGACAGTTTGGGCCTGGCCTGCCTGAACCAGCCCAACAGTGGCAGGGGACAAAAGAGCCCTGGGGCCTAAGGTAAAGCTCAGGTGGGGGAAAGAAGAGCACTGGGGCCTAAGATAAAGCCCAGGTGGGAGAAGGAAGAGCACTGGGGTTTTGGTCTGAGTTGGTTGGCCTAGTGTAAGGGGAGTTGTGTGAAGCTTTGGCTTAATGAGCTTGTGTGTTGAAGTCAGATGGTGAAATTCTTCACATTTAATATTGCTTTGCTGTGCCCATCACTATGTAGAACTATAGCACTGCAGTTTGTAAATAGCCTTTAAAACTAGCATTTAAACTCTCCAATGCTGTCCAGTCCATCCTGTGAAGCATCAATCTTTTGTCCCTTTTGGAGTTTCTTTCTGAAGGCACCCAGCTTGAACTGCCACACTCCTCTTGATTAGCCTACAATGAGCAAGGCCAGGAAAAAATATCCACAGCAATGTAACTGTTCTAATTACAGCAGCTGAAAAAGCAGTCAACTATCAACTGGCTTCAAATGGAATGTTGTAATTTTTTCATCAATACCCTTAGTTGCAGGATGGAATACTGAAAAGAACAGGAAAGCAGGTATCAATAAGCCACACCTTGAGTCCTGTGTCAAGTTCTGGGCCCCTCAGCTTAGGAAAGATGTTGAGTTGCTGGAACATGTCCAGAGAAGGGCAACAAAGCTGGGGAGGGGTTTGGAGCACAAGCCCTGTGAAGAGAGACTGAGGGAGCTGGGGTTACTTAGCCTGGAGAAGAGGAAGCTCAGGGGAGACCTTCTTGCTGTCTACATCTACCTGAAGGGAGGTCGTAGCCAGGTGGGGATTGGTCTCTTCTCCCAGGCAACCAGCACCAGAACAAGAGGACACAGTCTCAAGCTGTGCCAGGGGAGGTTTAGGCTGGAGGTTAGGAAGAAATTGTACACAGAGGAAGTGATTGCCCACTGGAATGGACTGCCCAGGGAGGTGGTGGAGTCACCATCACTGGGGGTGTTTAGGAAGAGACTGGATGAGGCACTTGATGCCATGGTTTAGTTGATTAGATGGTGGTGGGGGATGGGTTGGACTTGATGATCTCAAAGGTCTTTTCCAACCTGGTTAATTCTATTGTATTCTATTCTATTGTGCAAAACAGGTGGGGAAAAGAAAGCCTGAAAAGCAAAACAATCACTACTTGAACCAGTGAAGAATGATTGATAAACTCAAGCTGCAGCTACTGCAGAAGAACGGGCTACCTAAGAGGAGACTGCAACCATGCAGAGCTAAGGTTTCTTTAGTCAAGGTTAAAGAAATGATGCAATTCCATTTCTGTTACTCAAAAATCATGATCACATCACTTTCCAATCCTTGCTCTCATCACACCCAGATTATCAGTCTTTCAGGCAGCCACTGTCACTTTGATGTGTGTGCTGGTGTAACAACCAGAATAATACCCCACCAAGCCTTAGACACAGGCACACCATAAACACTGAATCAAACTCTTACATGCTGACAAGGATTGAGATGAATAAATAATGGATGAATAAAGGCTGTCATGAAACCATTACCATTCTCTTGGTCTAAAGTCCTTCTTCAGGCTTTGCTGTTCTTGCTTACATCTTTGAAACTATAGCGAGGGCAATAATAGCAAGGTGAATTAATCTTGATTATGTACTTTACATGAACCCCACAATACCCACCCCGTCATCTACAGCTACCAGCCAGCAGTTTTTCTGTTGCATTAAGTAGTGTGACTCATTGCAAAGATTTTCAATTTGTTCTCAACTTGAAAGTTCCTGCTTCTGTCCCTTTCACAGGATCACAGACAACATGTGGTTGCAAGAGACCTCCAAGCTCATCCAGTCCAACCCTTGACCCAGCACTGCAGGGGCAGCACTAAACCATGTCCCTAAGCACCAGCTCCACACACTCCTGAAACACCTCCAGGGATGGTGACTCCAGCACTGCCCTGGGCAGACCATTCCAGTGTCTGGGAACCCTCTCTGGGAAGAAATATTTCCCAGCATCCAGCCTGAACCTCCCCTGGCAAAGCTTGAAACCATTTCCTCTGCTCCTGTCTCTTGCCACCAAGGAGCAGAGGCTGCTCCCTCCTCACTCCAACCTCCCTTCAGGGAGCTGTAGAGAGCAATGAGGTCTCCCCTCAGCCTCCTCTTCTCCAGCCTGAACACCCCCAGCTCCCTCAGCCCCTCCTCATTGCCCAGGGGCTCCAGGCCCTTTTCCAGCCTCGTTGCCCTTCTCTGGACACTCTCCAGCCCCTCAATGTCCCTCTTGTAGTGAGGGGTACAGAGCTGAACACAGCACTCAAGGTGTGGCCTCAGCAGTGCTGAGCACAGGGGGATGATCACCTCCTGTCCCTGCTGGCCATGGTGTTTCTGACCTCAGCCAGGATGCCATTGGCTTTCTTGGCCACCTGGGCCCTGCTGGCTCCTATTTAATCAACTGTCAACCAGAGCCCCCAGGTCCCTCTCTGAGTCACAGCTTTCCAACCACACATCCCCCAGGCTGTACCTTGCCATGGGGTTGTTGTGCCCCAGGTGCAGGACCTGGCACTTGGCCTTGTTAAACTTCATACAGTTAGCCTTGGCTCATGGGTGTCACCTGTCCAGGCCCTGCTGCAAAGCCTCCCTACCCTCTAGCAGATCTACACAGCCACCCAGCTCGGTGCCATCTGCAAATTTCCTCTCATAACAAAGAGTTGTCAAGTGCAGGAGCCTGTTTGCTCTTCTGCTGGCTACATCATCCAATCTAGCAAGATGCTGCACTCCTCTACAAGCCTTTTTGTGGTGATCAGCCTCTCCTTGCAGATTTTTCACAGTCTCACTAAGGTTGGAAGAGAGCTCGAGGATCATCGAGTCCAACCTGTCTCCACAGACCTCATGATTTTCCCCTTCAGAAAAGGGGAATTGTACTACATGAGTAGTACTCCCTCCTGGCAAGTTTGAAGTTGCTGCTTATAGGAGACTTCTTTCTGAGTTCTTTCTGACAAACAGAACTTGGAGGATGGCCAAGGGATCAGGCCCAGCCAGCATGGGTTTAGGAAGGGCAGGTCCTGCCTGACCAACCTGATCTCCTTCCATGCCCAGGTGACTGCCTGGTGGATGTGGGGCAGGCTGTGGATGGAGTCTACCTGGACCTCAGCAAGGCCTTTGACATTGTCCCCCACAGCAAACTCCTGTCCAAGCTGTCAGCCCATGGCTTGGATGGGAGCACACTGCGATGGGTTAGGAACTGGCTGGAGGCTGAGCCCAGAGAGTGGTGGTGAATGGTGCCACAGCCAGCTGGCAGCCAGGCACCAGTGGTGTGCCCCAAGGATCAGTGCTGGGCCCTGTGCTCTTTAACATCTTCATTGATGATCTGGATGAGGGCATTGAGTCCATCAGCAGTAAATTTGCTGATGACACCAAGCTGGGGGCAGGAGTTGATCTGCTGGAGGGTAGAGAGGCTCTGCAGAGGGACCTCGACAGGCTGGGCAGATGGGCAGAGGCCAAGGGCAGGAGATTGAACACATCCAAGTGCCAGGTTCTGCACATTGGCCACAGCAACCCCAGGCAGTGCTACAGGCTGGGGTCAGAGTGGCTGGAGAGCGGCCAGGCAGAGAGGGACCTGGGGGTGCTGGTTGATGGTAGGCTGAACATGAGCCTGCAGTGTGCCCAGGCAGCCAGGAGGGCCAATGGCATCCTGGCCTGCATCAGGAACAGTGTGGCCAGCAGGAGCAGGGAGGTCATTCTGCCCCTGTACACTGCACTGGTTAGGCCACACCTTGAGTCCTGTGTCCAGTTCTGGGCCCCTCAGTTTAGGAAGGAGGTTGACTTGCTGGAGCGTGTTCAGAAAAGGGCAACAAGGTTGGTGAGGGGCTTGGAGCACAGCCCTGTGAGGAGAGATTGAGGGAGCTGGGGTTGCTTAGTCTGGAGAAGAGGAGACTCAGGGGTGACCTTCTTGCTCTCTACAACTACCTGAAGGGAGGTTGTAGTGAGGCAGAGGTTGGTCTCTTCTCCCAGGCAACCAGCACCAGAACAAGAGGACACAGTCTCAGGCTGCGTCAGGGGAGGTTTAGGCTGGAGGTTAGGAGGAAGTTTTACACAGAGAGAGTGATTGCCCACTAGAATGGGCTGCCTGGGGAGGTGGTGGGGTCGCCACCGCTGGGGGTGTTCAGGGCGAGGCTTGACAGGATGCTTGGTTGCATGGTTTAGTTGATTGGGTAGTGCTGGATGATAGGTTGGACACAATGATCTCGAAGGTCTCTTCCAACCTGGTTAATTCTATTCTATTCTATTCTATTCTATTCTATTCTATTCTATTCTATTCTATTCTATTCTATTCTAAATTCTTTGCAATAAATCCTTTAGCCCTGACACAGAGCCGAAGCCACACTCAGCACCGCGGCCCCGGCACACGGCCCGTGCAGTGCCGGCCCAGCACAGCCTGATAGCCTCCCTGGAACATTTGATAATTTATTTTGAGGAAGAACTTAACCCTCAAGATCATTTGCATCATTTTCCTAGCACTAGAAGTACCCATGACTCACTGTTGACAGCAGGCAGTGGCATGATACAATAACCTTCCTGTGCTGCAGAACTGCTAGCTCTGGCAGTGACTCACCAGCAGCTTCACCCCGGCCAGGACTTCCCATGATGAAGGTTTCTGTGCTCGCCCCTCCTTCAGCAGCCTTCCTTACACTCTCAGTTTCACACATCCAACAGCCACAGCCAGCTAATAAAGATGATACCCCCATATCTTGCCTGCAATTTCATGAAAGCAGCTTTGTTTCTTCAGTCCAAACAAAAGCTTTGTCTACATTCTAATACTACTAAGAAATACTTAAAAAAGACATTTGTAGATGTTGTTATTTCCCTCCTTGCCCACGGCAGAACCTGTATTAGGGACCATTTAGAATCACAGAATTGTTAGGGTTGGAATGCACCTCAAGGACCATCCAGTCTCCAGTCCCTGCCATGGCCAGGGACACCTCACACTACAGCAGGTTGCTCACAGCCACATTCAGCCTGGCTGCAAAAACCTCCAGGGATGAGGCTTCCACCACCTCCCTGGGCAACCTGTGCCAGGCTCTCACCACCCTCATGGGGAACAACTTCTTCCTAACATCCAATCTGAATCTACCCACTTCTAGTTTTCCTCCATTCCCCCCAGTCCTATCACTCCCTGACACCCTCAAAAGTCCCTCCCCAGCTTTCTTGTAGCCCCTTCAGATACTGGAAGGCCACAAGAAGGTCTCCTTGAAGCCTTCTCTTCTCCAGACTGAGCAGCCAAAGCTCTCTCAGTTGGGACAGACTGAACCAATTGCATTTGTCTTAACCAACTACACTTAAGGTTTTAAATGTTTCAAGGACTTCTCAACTTCTTTTTGGTTTGTCTACTCTAAAGACATTTTGGTGACAGGAATGGGTTGTGAGCAATATGCTGCCAAACCCAACAATGCTGCTACAGTGTCTTAAGTGAAAAAGCAAGGAGAGAAAAAATGCAGGGACCCAAAAGGAGTCTGCCAGAAAAACTCCCTTTATTTCTTATCAAAAATTAACAGAAGAACTTTGACTCCCTCACAACCAACAGATGGCTGATCATTCATTATGCAAAATACACAGATAAGAGTGGAGTGATGAATCCAAAGCTGAACCAATGACTCCACTGATCCACCAAACCCATTAATTTGCTTTGATAGCAGAGTGCTGAAGGCAACAATAAAATTGATGAAGAAAAAAATTGCCTCTTACAAGATACAAATAATAAAACTAGAAATGAAATTAAAAATGAAGCCATCTTCTATAGAAAACCTACACTGGCAAGGAATGATTTAGTAAAAACCACAGGAGCCAGAAGTGTGCCCAGCTGGCAAAGAAAGCCAAAGGCCTCCTGGCTGGGATCAGCAATGCTGTGGCCAGCAGGAGCAGGGAGGGGATTGTCCCCTGGCACTCAGCTCTGGGGAGGCCACACCTCAAGGGTTGTGTCCAGTTCTGGGCACCTCAATGCAAGAGAGATGTGGAGGTGCTGGAGCCAGGGCAGAGCAGGGCAAGGAAGCTGGGAAGGGCCTGGAGAAGAAATCTGATGGAGAGTGACTGAAGGAGCTGGGGATGGTTAGTGGGAAACAGAGGAGGCTGAGGGGAGACCTCCTGGCTCTCTAGAGCTGCCTGAAAGGAGGTTGTGGAGAGGTTGGTGCTGGTCTCTTCTCCCAGGTATTTAGTGATAGAATAAGAGGGACCAGCCTCAAGCTGCAGCAGGGCAGGGTTAGACTGGGCAGTAGGAAGAATTTGTTCCCATCAAGAGTGGTCAGGCCTTGGAATGTGCTGCCCAGGGAGGTGGTGGAGTCCCCAAGCCTGGATGTGTTTGAAGGTGGTTTGGATGTGGTGCTTGGGGCTATGGTTTAGGGGTGAGCCTTGGTGACTTGGTGATCCTGAGGGTCTTCTCCAACCTGAATGTTTCTGTGATGCTGTGATTGTCCATGTATAATTAGTACTCCTCAGTGGCAAGACTGGCTGCAACTGAAAGCAATAAAAAAGTAGAGAAAAAGTCCAAGTTTAGGAGCCAGCTTCTCCACTTCATTATTAAAATCAACCTCAGAAACCAGAGATAAAGCTTCTTAAAGAACAGAAGGCTTCTCTGCTATTGAAAGAAGTTCCTACACAGACCCAGAAAGGATGAAACCTGTATTTCCAACTTAGCTTTTTATTCAAGAACCCTTGTTATTTTGGCAAATAAACAAGAAACATTAGCCTCACGCTGGACTTCCCAATTCTGGGTGCTGTACAAGCTTCCCTGAAGACATAGTATCATAGTATCAGTCAGGGTTGGAAGGGAGCACAAGGATCATCTAGTTCCAACCCCCCTGCCATGGGCAGGGACACCCCACACTAGATCAGCCTGGCCAGAGCCTCAGCCAGCCTGGGCATAAACACCTCCAGGGATGGGGCCCCAACCACCTCCTTGGACAACCCATTCCAGGGCTTCACCACTCTCATGGGGAAGAACTTCCTCCTCACCTCCAGCCTGAATCTCCCCACCTCCAGCTTTTGTCCCCAGCCTTTGTCCCTACCACTCTTGCATGAGAGATTTCAGTAACTTGCAGTAAGGCTAGTAACTACACACCATGGTCAGTAGGAACAGAGACAGCCAGACCTCCCTTCTTCTATTTACAGGAGAATGATCCAAGAAACCTGCCCATAGGCAGTTGAAGAGAAGAAACAGGGGAATTCTCCAAGCTGAACCTCCAGCTGAGTGTCTGATGTCTGCATAGACAGAGCGAGTTCAAAACTCCTCTACATGACTCTGCTTTGCCAGGGAGGAAGAAAATGTTGCTTCTTGCCTGGAAAACTCTACCAATACTAAAATCTTTACTTAAAGGCTACACCTACTACTGGTGGGAACTTTCTTATGCTCCCTGCCAACACAGCTCTGCATGTAAAGTTTAAGAGATGACTAATCACCATTAGAATTTTTTTGCACTGAAGCACTGTCTAAAGCTTCTCAAGGCTCAGGAAGAGACTGTTAACCCTAAGGGAACTTTTTAAGTACAAGCCAAGCCCCTCCATTTCCACAACTTGTCTTATGAAGGACCTCCACACTTCCCCCAGTCTCCACTTTCTCCTCAACCACACAAATAAAGAGAGACTGTAAAAATAAGAGCAGGGCTTCACAGAAGTGGGGAAGATTTACTGATGGTGAACATACACACAGACTGAACATTTCACATCATCTCCACTCATAACTTTCCTGTTTTCTTCACATGATTGTCCATGTGGACCATTACAGCAAAGGTGAGCACATGCAGCACCTGCACACAGAATGGATTCTGAGAAAACCCTGTGTGTTGCAGCCACTGCTCTGAGGGCAGCTGCTGGACACATGCAGAGTGCAGGATTCCTTAGCTGACCAACTCCTTAGCTGCCCAGAGCAAAACAATCACATTCTATGGGTGCCAAGAGCAACAGCCTCACCTTGGCACCCTTGGATTGGCACATGCTGCAGAAGCCACCTCCTTGACATGCTGGCATCTCTCACTGGGAAAAGCTTTTAGCTTATAGAGGTGGTTGCAATTCACTAGTCAAGGGATTGATATCAAAGAGTATAAAAAACAGCCACTCTGAGCTACAAGGCAGACTGGGGGCTTAGGGCTGCTAGGGATTTCTGCCTCTGTTAGTTATCTACTTCTGGCTAGGGCTTCCATGCAGGGATGCTGCTAGGGATATGCTCAGGACTTCTGTTAGCTACTTTCTCTGTTAAGGGCTTCCAGAACTTCTTCTGTAAGTGGCATTCCTAAGGCTCTGTAATGCTGGGGATTCTGCAATGCCATGGTAAAGGACTTCTGTGAGGACTTCTGAGATTCTCTGCTCTCTGCATTCAGAATAGAATGGAATAGAATAGAATAGAATAGAATAGAATAGAATAGAATAGACCAGGTTGGAAGAGACCTTCAAGATCATCGTGTCCAACCCATCAACCAATCCCAACACCACCTAAACAACTAACCCATGGCACCAAGCACCCCATCAAGTCTCCTCCTGAACACCTCCAGTGATGGTGACTCCACCATGTCCCCAGGCAGCCCATTCCAATGGGCAATCACTCTCTCTGTGTAGAACTTCTTCCTAACGTCCAACCTAAACCTCCCCTGGCACAGCCTGAGACTGTGTCCTCTTGTTCTGGTGCTGGTTGCCTGGGACAAGAGACCAACCTCTGCCTGTCTACAACCTCCCTTCAGGTAGCTGTAGAGAGCAGTAAGATCACACCTGAGTCTTCTCCTCTCCAGACTAAGCAACCCCAGCTCCCTCAGCCTCTCCTCACAGGGCTGTGTTCCAAACCCCTCACCAACTTTGTTGCCCTTCTCTGGACACTCTTCAGCAAGTCAACCTCCTTCCTATACTGAGAGGCCCAGAACTGGACACAGGACTCGAGGTGTGGCCTAACCAGTGCAGTGTACAGGGGCAGAATGACCTCCCTGCTCCTGCTGGCCACACTGTTCTTTCTGGAATCTCATTTTCATTTCTGGAATCTCCTTGCTACATGGCAGTGGGGTTTGTGCCTTCATTCGTCACCCAATGGCCCCTGAATCAGGCAGAAGAGCAACACCTGTGGGTAGTTAACAGAAAGCTCTTCTGCTGGCTGGGTACTTCAGTTAGGGTCATGCTTAACACATGTATGAATGGAAGCACACTGGAAGCTCTGTGGATCTCACAAAGGATAATTCCTCTGAAATGCTCCAGAGAGAGTTTTTCCCCAAACTACCAATTTCCCTTTCTGCTCTGGTGCTCTGTTGCAACACATCCTAATAACCCAGCAGAAGAGGCTCTGAGGAGAATCTGTCAGACCTAGAGTCTTCCCATCAGGGAATCAACAACCAAAAAAAAGGCCTGCTTATATATAACTGAGATGGTGAAGCTCATTAGAAGGTGGCCTGTGTGATGCTGTCTCTGGTAAGGATCGATGGAACATTTTGAAAGCAGGCAAAGGACAACCCTCCACAAAAACTGCAACTCAAGCCACATGGGCTACAGGCTTCAGGTACACACGAAGTTCAGCTGTATGCTGTGAGGAAAACACCATCAAGTGCCTGCATGTCTGAATGTCTAGAGCCCAGTCTGCTGCAGGAATAGCTATTAAGATACCCACTCCTGCAGACAGATAAAACCAAGAAGACCACAATCTCAAGTGGTTAGTCTGCCGTTATTACTTGTTCCATGATCCATTGTGGCTTTGTGTCACTGACTTGTGGGGTCCACAAACTAGCAACACAAGAGGAGTACTTCTTTAGAAGAAAAAATATCAAAGGTTCTTTCTTTACTCCAAGCTCACTGGTATTTCCTAGCTGAATCCCCTCGGGATGGTAACGGAGAGTCAGCAATCAGCTCCATTCACTGAGCACCATGTAGCTATTTGTATGCAATACATTTGCTAATGAACAGATTGAAGAAAACAAGAAGTTGGGAGCGCAGAGACATTTACCAGGTGCTAAGTCTCCAAAATACATGGAGGGAGGAGTAGCTCTTCCTGAGCCAATCAGCTGAAGGACCAAGCCAGAACAAAAGCCAGCATCTGGTCTAAAAACCAACACTTGCAGCCTCAGGAAAATGACTGGTGCTTATTTTAGTCAGAGCAGCAGAACTTTGTTACGAGTTCTAAATAAACGTCTGAATTAAAGAATCAGCAAAGAGAAAGTTTCAGCCTGTCTGGACAGCACAGAAGACTTCCACGAGGCAACCAAACACAAAGCCGGAAGCTACACCAAGATTAATCGCTCCTTAGTGCACGCAAGCTGGGCAGGGAGCATGCAGAGAGGAACCGCCCAGTGAAGCACATCTCACCAAGATGCAGGTCTTACGTGCACCAGCTGGATGGTGAAGGAGCTGTGGGGTGGAAGAGCTTTGAGATCTCTTTTGGCATAAGGAGATGCAGGTTTGTGGTGGGGTTAGGCTATGCCTTTAAAATTTTGTTCTAGAACTTGAGCAGAAAAGTAGAACAAGCTAAATAAATCACTCTTGGGTGTGGGAAGGAAAACTAAAGATGATTCTAAACAAATTCATTGGAGGAATACCTGCTGTAAGACTGCCTGTGCCAAAACAGTTCTTGCTCTCTTCTGATCTCTTCTCTGCGAGATTATCCTGCTCCTGGCTGACCTTGGCTGCATTGTTTCAGTGAAGTCTAAGCCCTGCTTCCTCTCTGCTCCTTTCTCTCTTGGGACGGGGAAGGGGAGCAGTGGAATGGCTTCCCTGGTCTCGGACCAGGGGGATTTTGTGTTGTTTGCCAATTGTAAATAGCTGTGTAATATTGTAACTCCTGGATGTGCTGTACCTATTCATTGCATTCCATTGTAGATTGGAGTTTTGCTTCTGCTCCATTTGCTTCTGACTGAGCTGGTCTGGCTCAGTTAATGCTGGGGGGGAAATTTCAACCCACCACAAGGTTTCTCTTCCTCCTCTATGCATTGCTCTCTCATAAGCTACTTACAGTGGTGTCCTTCCACATTTTTTATCCACATTGATAACTTTCAGTGAAGCACTTCTGAAATGTGCCTTGGAGGTAGCACAGTTGCAGAGCATTCCTCACTCCAGGGCTGTAACAGACCACTCGACTGAATACTTCTATGTAGGAACCAAACTTGTGTTCTGTCCTCAGCATACTTCTCTGAGCAGCTAAATGCCACCTGCTCTTACAAAACATGCATGGACAAGGTAGAGGGCTGGAAGAAAACTCTTCCACTGAGCAGTGACAAAAATGAAGGCTCTCCAGAATGCAACACAGCACTGAAGAACCCACCTAAATCTGTCCAACATTTCAGAGGCTAAAGCAGGAGACAAGGTTGGCTTCTTTATACAGCAAGCTGTCATATTTATATTATGTTTATACAATGTCTGTCCCATCCACAACTGCTTCAGCTTGGGCTTAGTTATGAGGAGCTTGCTCAACAGGAGAATCATCTAGGAGTGCTTCAAGTTGATCCATAAAGGGAGGGATCTCCTCTTGATGCCCTGGAAGTGAGCAAGTCTTGGGAACATGACAAAGACTAACTTCATGCTCAACTTGTGTTCTAGGGGTTGGAGGAGAAACCAGAGTTGAGTGTTCATGTAAATCTCAAATATTCAAGATCACTCTGATTCCAGGTCAAAAGCTGAGGGCTGTGTCCAGCAAATAATTAGGTAGTCTCTCCTCCTCTCCTTAAAAGGCATCAAATTCAAAGCCTTTGTAAACCAAACATCACCTTAGGGATCTGGTTCTCCATGAAAATGTAAGTATTTGGCACTCCTGCTGGGCAAGGGCATAATGGGTGCTGTTCAAACTAGGTCTGCTTCAGGAAATTAAACAGGCATATGGAAGGGAGGTGAAGAGAAAGAATTGCTTAAAACCAGCTAAAAGACATGACACCAAAGTCTATGCAATGCCAGCTGCTGCTCAGCCCTGTGCCACTGAAGATCCTGTGTCATCTCTGTGCTTGAGAGATGCACTACCTACTTCCTTTCTGCTTCACAGATCCATAAAAAAATTGGTCAGAACTCAGTCCAGCTTCTCACTTGAAGCTACACCAGACGAGGTCAGGTCCTCCCAAACACACATTACAGAATCACAGACTGTTAGGGGCTGTAAGGGACCCCAAAACCTCATCCAGTCCAAGCCTCCTGCCTGAGCAGGATCACGCAGAGCAGGTCACACAGGAACACATCCAGGCAGGTTTTGAGTATCTCCAGAGAGGGAGACTCCACACCCCCCCTGTTTAAGTGTTCTGTCACACTCACAAGGAAAAAGCTCTTCCTTATGTTCCCATGGGACCTCCTCTGCTCCAGCTTGCACCCATTGCCCCTTGTCCTATCACTGGATATCCCCCAGCAGAGCCTGGCTCCAGCCTCTGGGCACTCACCCTGCACAGCTTTATCAACATGAATGAGGTCACCCTCAGGCTCCTCCTCTCCAAGCTGCAGAGCCCTCAGCTCCCTCAGTCTCTCCTCGTGAGGAAGATGTTCCACTGCCTTCATCATCTTTGTGGCTCTGTGCTGGACTCTCTCAAGCAGTTCCCTGAGGTCCTTCTTGACCTGAGGGGTTCAGAACTGGCCACAATATTCTAGATGTGGCCTCACCAGGGCAGAGTAGAGGGGAGGAGCAACTCTCTCAACCTATTAACCACAACCCTTCTAATCCACCCCAGGATACCATCAGGCTTCTTGGCCACAAGAGCACATCCTTGTGCCATAACCTGAATTAGCAACTTCATGCATATTTCAAGCCTTGATGTACATGAGTAAAATTTTCCTTCTAGTTTGTTTAAATAGAAAATAACTCAAACAGCAATTGTGCAAAGGCAGAGCAAAAAACCCTCAGTTTTGTTCATATGCACACAGAGGAAGCCAAGTTACAATTCCAAATCCTGGATGTAATGTACATATGGAATAATATTAACCAGAGGATATCTCTGTTCAACCACAACTGTGCAAGGTAATTGTAATAAATTAAAGGTTTAGCCTTCAAGGCTGTATTACAAAAGCCTGTAACACAGCAGAACTGCCTCCACCTTAAAAGAAAACAAAACCCCAAGCATTCTTACCACCATGAAGAGTATGAAAGTATCAACAGATTAGAATACAGAATAGATGGATTCAGTGACTTTTCTACCCTGGTGTTTTTCACAGTTTATTTTGATGACCATGAAACCAACACAAGAAGAAAAGGAGCAGATGTACCACATGGAGGAATGTTCATCAACCAGCAGGATCCAACTCAAAGAAACCAACCAACCCACCCCAAACCCACAGCACCCAGTTCACAGGATCATAGTATAGTATCAGTCAGGGTTGGAAGGGACCACAAGGATCATCTAGTTCCAACCCCCCTGCCATGGGCAGGGACACCCCACACTAGATCAGCCTGGACAGAGCCTCAGCCAGCCTGGGCTTAAACACCTCCAGGGATGGCACCCCAACCACCTCCCTGGACAACCCATTCCAGGGCTTCACCTCTCTCATGGGGAAGAACTTCCTCCTCACCTCCAGCCTGAATCTCCCCACCTCCAGCTTCATTCCATTCCCCCCAGTCCTATCACTGCCTGAGATCCTGAGCAGTCCCTCCCCAGCCTTCTTGGAGCCCCCTTCAGATACTGGAAGGCCACAATGAGGTCACCTCGGAGCCTTCTCTTCTCCAGACTGAACAGCCCCAACTCCTTCAGTCTGTGCTCACAGGAGAGGTGCTCCAGCCCTCTGCTCATCCTCCTGGCCCTTCTCTAGACACCTTCACCACTCTCATGGGGAAGAACTTCCTCGTTACCTCCAGCTTCATTCCATTCCCCCTAGTCCTATCACTCCCTGAGATCCTGAGCAGTCCCTCCCCAGCCTTCTTGTAGCCCCCTTCAGGTACTGGAAGGCCACAATGAGGTCACCTGGGAGCCTTCTCTTCTCCAGACTGGGCAGTTAGGAAAGACTGATATTTTCCAGAGCAGCACAACGCTGTGCTTTGCACTGGAGATCAATAATACCACAGCTTCCAGTGCACAGTCTCCTCCTTTGCAAAGGCCTCTGCACTCCCTTGGGCAACGTCATTTTCTTTTCTCTTTATCTGTTTGGAACACTGGCCAGCTTCTATGCAATGGAAAACAGAAACCAGTTTAGCAGCAGACAGGTTTAACCAACCTAACCAGCAGTTAGGAAAGGGAAAAACAGAAACCAAACCCAAACCCAAACCAAAAATACCCCTCCCCAAAAAAACCCCAACCAAATAACATGAACAAAACCACAAAAAAGCAATAAAGTAACAACAGCAACCAAAACCCAAGCAAACCAACCAAACCTCCAAATCACTACTTACTTCACCAAGCAAAGCAGTGCTGGGATTTGCAGGAATGCATGTCCCAGTAAGGAAGGCAGTGCAAAGGACATGAGCTTCAGCCCTGAGGGAAGACATTTCCAAAAGATCTTTGCTTTCCTTCAACTAACATTTTAGCCTTCTTGTTAGAGATTAACTTCACGTGCCTAAGACACTGCTGCTCCCTCTCCTCCCAAACTGCTTCCAAGAAATGGCCAGGAGAAGCAGACACCGGAATCAGTGCAGGGCCCCATGCTCTTTAACATCTTCATTGATGATCTGGATGAGGGCATTGAGTCCATCAGCAGTAAATTTGCTTATGACACCAAGCTGGGGGCAGGAGTTGATCTGCTGGAGGGTAGAGAGGCTCTGCAGAGGGACCTCGACAGGCTGGGCAGATGGGCAGGGTCCAAGGGCAGGAGACTGAACACATCCAAGTGCCAGGTTCTGCACACTGGCCACAGCAACCCCATGCAGAGCTACAGGCTGGGGTCAGAGTGGCTGAGAGCAGCCAGGCAGAGAGGGACCTGGGGGTGCTGGTTGATGGTAGGCTGAACATGAGCCTGCAGTGTGCCCAGGCAGCCAGGAAGGCCAATGGCATCCTGGCCTGCATCAGGAACAGTGTGGCCAGCAGGAGCAGGGAGGTCATTCTGCCCCTGTACACTGCACTGGTTAGGCCACACCTCGAGTCCTGTGTCCAGTTCTGGGCCCTCAGTTTAGGAAGGAGGTTGACTTGCTGGAACGAGTCCAGAGAAGGGCAACAAAGTTGGTGAGGGGCTTGGAACACAGCCCTGTGAGGAGAGGCTGAGGGAGCTGGGGTTGCTTAGCCTGGAGAAGAGGAGACTCAGGGGTGATCTTACTGCTCTCTACAACTACCTGAAGGGAAGTTGTAGACAGGCAGAGGTTGGTCTCTTCTCCCAGGCAGCCAGCACCAGAACAAGAGGACACAGTCTCAGGCTGTGCCAGGGGAGGTTCAGGCTGGAGGTTAGGAAGAAGTTCTACACAGAGAGAGAGATTGCCCATTGGAATGGGCTGCCTGGGGAGGTGGTGGAGTCACCATCACTGGAGGTGTTCAGGAGGAGACTTGATGGGGTGCTTGGTGCCATGGGTTAGTTGTTTAGGTGGTGTTGGATTGGTTGATGGGTTGGACATGATGATCTTGAGGCTCTCTTCCAACCTGGTCTATTCTATTCTATTCTATTCTATTCTATTCTATTCTATTCTATTCTATTCTATTCTATTCTATTCTATTCTATTCTATTCTATTCTAATGTGCTGCCCAGGGAAGTGGTGGAGCCACCATCCCTGGAGGTGTTTAAAGCAAGACTGGATGTGGCACTCAGTGCCATGGTCTGGCCAGTGTTAGGTCACAGGCTGGGCTTGATGAGCTCAGAGGTCTATTCCAGCCTCAGTCACTCTGTGAGTCTGCATTGTGGCATGGCTGACTAACTTGAATGCAGCCTGGCAGGCCAGGCTGTACACAGCTATTTGGAGCAGCTATTGAGGACAGCATACTTCACAGCACTACCTTCTTTAAAAACCTGGCATCCAAGAATAAGAGTGCAAATGGGATGGAAGTGATCTCAAGCCTGCTGCTTACTCATCAAAGGTGAACATTTTTCTGCATAAATCCCATCTGGAAGAAGTTAATAAGCAATTAAAAAAACACATAGAAGATGCTGTTCCATCCTAAGAACGGTCTGAGTTCCACCATCACTGTGACCCAGAGGCAAAAACTGATTTAAGAAGTTCAGAACACTCATTCTGTGATGTCCTCTGAGACACTTTGTGCCCACGGAAGCTAATCTCTCCAGGGAATGCCCATTCCTAGCAGGAATGCCTACAAGTAAAGCCAAGGAGATACAGCCTTTGGCACAGCTTCCTTAGTCTTTTTTTTTACATCATTTATTGCTTGTACTATATCCCACTGAAGAGTTCTTCAGCTCCTCACCCATTTCTCACACTCACTTACACATGTGAAGAAAGCCTTCCAAAAGATTTAGCTTAACAAAAACTGCTTGAGAAATTGCATTTTGCAGAGAAGGAGGCTCCAAGCTGTGTGAAATGTCCAGGGCTTCTATTAGACACTTACCCCTCAAGCATTTTACAATAGAATAGAATAGAATAGAATAGAATAGAATAGAATAGAATAGAATAGAATAGAATAGAATAGAATAGAATAGACCAGGTTGGAAGAGACCTTCAAGATCATCGTGTCCAACCCATCAACCAATCCAACACCACCTAATCAACTAACCCATGGCACCAAGCACCCCATCAAGTCTCCTCCTGAACACCTCCAGTGATGGTGACTCCACCACCTCCCCAGGCAGCCCATTCCAATGGGCAATCATTCTCTCTGTGTAGAACTTCCTCCTAACATCCAGCCTAAACCTCCCCTGGCGCAGCCTGAGACTGTGTCCTCTTGTTCCGGTGCTGGCTGCCTGGGAGAAGAGACCAACCTCTGCCTGTCTACAACCTCCCTTCAGGTAGTTGTAGAGAGCAATAAGATCACCCCTGAGTCTCCTCTTCTCCAGGCTAAGCAACCCCAGCTCCCTCAGCCTCTCCTCCAAGCCCCTCCAAGCCCCTCACCAACTTTGTTGCTCTTCTCTGGACACCTTCCAGCAAGTCAACCTCCTTCCTAAACTGAGGGGCCCAGAACTGGACACAGGACTCAAGGTGTGGCCTAACCAGTGCAGTGTACAGGGGCAGAATGACCTCCCTGCTCCTGCTGGCCACACTGTTCCTGATGCAGGCCAGGATGCCATTGGCCCTCTTGGCTGCCTGGGCGCACTGCAGGCTCATGTGCAGCCTACCATCAACCAGCACCCCCAGGTCCCTCTCTGCCTGGCTGCTCTCAGCCACTCTGACCCCAGCCTGTAGCTCTGCCTGGGGTTGCTGTGGCCAATGTGCAGAACCTGGCACTTGGATGTGTTCAATCTCCTGCCCTTGGCCTCTGCCCATCTGCCCAGCCTGTCCAGGTCCCTCTGCAGAGCCTCTCTACCCTCCAGCAGATCAACTCCTGCCCCCAGCTTGGTGTCATCAGCAGATTTACTGCTGATGGACTCAATGCCCTCATCCAGATCATCAATAAAGATGTTAAAGAGCACAGGGCCCAGGCACTGATCCCTGTGGCACACCACTGGTGCCTGGCTGCCAGCTGGCTGTGGCACCATTCACCACCACTCTCTGGGCTCAGCCTCCAGCCAGTTCCTAACCCATCGCAGTGTGCTCCCATCCAAGCCATGGGCTGACAGCTTGGCCAGGAGGTTGCTGTGGGGGACGGTGTCAAAGGCCTTGCTGAGGTCCAGGTAGACTCCATCCACAGCCTGCCCCACATCCACCAGGCTGTCACCTTGGCATCTAAGGACATCAGGTTGGTCAGGCAGGACCTGCCCTTCCTAAATCCATGCTGGCTGGGCCTGCCCCTTGGCCATCCTCTAAGTGCTGTGTGACTGCACTCAGGATGACTGTTCCATAACCTTGCCTGGCACTGAGGTCAGGCTGACAGGCCTGGACTTCCCTGGCTCATCCAACCAGCCCCTCTTGTGGCTGGGCACCACGTTGGCAGCTTCCAGTCCTCTGGAAGGGACTAAGTTGAGACAGAAATTGGAACTTTTAATTTCTCCTAACCTCCTCCAGCAGACAGGATGTTTTATTTCTTTAACAGCCTATGCAAAGGAAGTATCACTTAAAGAAAGACTCCAATCCTTTTCTACCAATAGAAATTACAACAGATTTGACTTATAAGGACTAACTTAGAACTCCTCTCTGCAGTACTTTTGAGTCAAGCTAAGTCTGTGAGATTGAGCACTTGGATGGTGGTTGCTGCTTTGAGTATTATTATTCATGGTTTTAAAAAACACCAGCCCACCCCAGAGCTTCAGTTCTAACATCAGCCAGCCAGTGCAGCCTGCAGCTCCATGCTTCCCCACCTCCAAACACAAACCAGGCCATTATCAGTTTGAAAGGTACAGTTCCTGAGGCTGCCCAGACTTGCAGGTGCCAGCTGAAAAGCCTGCCACTCAGGCTACCACTCACTGGTAAGCTAGGAAAATGCCCAGACATCAAAAAGCAGAACCACATGGAACTGGTTCATGAATTCAAAATGACATTCACAGCCAATTCACAGGCTCAGGGCAGACCACATGCCCTGAAGATCTCATTCAAAGGCCACACAGCTCAACATGTACCTCTGTCCTGGGCCCCTCAATTTAGGAAGGACATTGAGACACTGGAAGGTGTCCAGAGAAGGGCAACAAAGCTGGGGAGGGGTCTGGAGCACAGCCCTGTGAGGAGAGGCTGAGGGAGCTGGGGTTGCTTAGCCTGGAGAGGAGGAAGCTCAGGGGAGACCTCATTGCTCTCTACATCTACCTGAAGGGAGGTTGTAGCCAGGTGGGGGTTGGTCTCTTCTCCCAGGCAACCAGCACAAGAACAAGAGGACACAGTCTCAAGCTGTGCCAGGGGAAGTTTAGGCTGGAGGTGAGGAGAAAGTTCTTCCCAGAGAGAGAGCTTGGCCATTGGGATGTGCTGCCCAGGGAGGTGGTGGAGTCCCCATCCCTGGAGGTGTTCAAAAAAGGCTTGGATGTGGCACTTGGAGCCATGGTTCAGTTAGTCATGAGGTGTTGGGCGACAGGCTGGACTGAATGATCTCTGAGGTCTTTTCCAGCCTTACTGATTTTCTGACTCTTCTCTCCTGCTGCCTGACTGGGTTAGGCACACAATTCAGGACAGGAAGGAAAGCTTTTGATCACTTGCCCATCAGCAGCTAACCTTTAACATGTGGTCAGTTTACCTCTCACTTAACAGAGCAAAAAACCAGCTGAGAAGTTTGTACATTTTGTTTACTCTTTTGTTCTGCAATAGGAACTGAAGTGTGGTATCACTAATGAGATTAGGCATCTACTGAAAACTCACATGGATATTCTCCAATCTGTATGGTTCTAAAGGCTGTACCTGGTATGTGAAATCTAAGCCCAAGTCTAAACAGCTAAAATTACCTACATGTCCATTAATCATTAATTTTTGATGGGTTTTGCTTATTCCTGCTCTTCATGAGCACATCTCTCTTCTTTCTCATCTTGTGCCAAGTTGGTAGAGCAAGAGTGAGATGAAAGAAACATTAACTTTTAGGTCACTCAGTCATACTCCAGCAGCTGAAAGTAAAGGTATGAAGACTAAGAAGTGAAGAGAACAGGGTTAGGCCCCTGAAACAGCAGTAAGACATCATGGTGTGCATCAGTCAAGATGGGACAGGGATCCCATCCAGTTCAAGAGGGACAGGGATCTGCTGGAGAGTGTCCAAGGGAGGGCTACAAGGATGCTGAAGGGACTGCAGCACTGCCTGATGAGGAAAGGCTGAGAGCCCTGGGGCTGTTTAGTCTGGAGAGGAGAAGGCTGCGAGGGGATCTGATCAATGTCTATCAACAGCTGAGGGCTGGGGGTCAGGAGGGAAGGGACAGGGACAGCCTCTGCTCACTGTGCCCTGGGATAGGACAAAGGTGTCTGGATGTGTTCCTGTGTGACCTGTGCTGGATTCTCTGGTCCTGCTCTGGCAGGGGGGTTGGAATGGAAGATCTCCAGAGGTCCCTTCCAACGCCTAACACCCTATGATTTACACTCAAAAATGTAGAAACAAGTAAATGTGTGAGCTTTGAATATCTTTAAATGTTTAGCAGCTAATTCACAAAGCAGCAGTAAAATGTCATGGAATAGTTAGGGTAAAGGGAGGCTCTGTGTCCATCCCAGCCTTGAAAAGCAGCGCTTCCTCCAGCAGCTGCTTCTGTCATTACCTTCCTTTGGTGTCACACAATGCTGCACACTGAAACTCTACTGGAATCTTTATCAGGCACCCCTTTACCTTTATGGTTGTCTTTAAGTGGGAGAAACTCAGGGTGGCAGAATACAAATTCTCCTGACAATGTAATCAAAGTGTGCTGCATGGATACAGAGGAGTCAGAATGCTCTGGGGCGCTGGATAAATGTGAGCACCCCCTGAAAATGGACTGATCACAGGCTCACAGCATGTTAGGGGTTGGAAGGGACCTCAGCTCCAACCTGCCAGATCAGGACCACAGAATCCAGCACAGGTCACACAGGAACACATCCAGACAGGGATGGAAAGGCTCCAGAGAAGGAGACTCCACAACCTCTCTGGGCAGCCTGCTCCAAGGCTCTGGGACCCTCACAGTCAAGAAGTTCTTCCTCATGTTGAGGTGGAACCTCCTGTGCTGGAGTTTCCATCCATTGCCCTTTTTCCTATCCCAGGGTACAAGTGAGCAGAGGCTGTCCCTGTCCCTTCCTTCCTGACCCCCAGCCCTCAGCTACTGATAGACATTGATCAGATCCCCTATCAGTCTTCTCCTCTCCAGACTAAACAGCCCCAGGGCTCTCAGCCTCTCCCCACCAGGCAGTGCTGCAGTCCCTTCAGCATCCAAGTTTAGGCTGGAGGTTAGGAGGAAGTTCTACACAGAGAGAGAGATTGCCCATTGGAATGGGCTGCCCAGGGAGGTGGTGGAGTCACCATCACTGGAGGTGTTCAGGAGAAGACTTGACAGGATGCTTGGTTGCATGGTTGAGTTGATTAGGTGGTGTTGGATGATAGGTTGGACACAATGATCTTGAAGGTCTCTTCCAACCTGGTCTATTGTATTGTATTGTATTGTATTGTATTGTATTGTATTGTATTGTATTGTATTCTATTCTATTCTATTCTATTCTATTCTATTCTAGTCTATTCTATTCTATTCTATTCTATTCTATTCTACTCTATTCCATTCTATTCTATTCTATTCTATTCTATTCTATTCTATTCTATTCTATTCTATTCTATTCTATTCTGTCCTATCCTATCCTATCCTATCCTATCCTATCCTATCCTATCCTATCCTTATAGCCCTCCCTTGGACTCTCTCCAGCAGATCCCTGTCCCTCTGGAACTGGGGAGCCCAGAGCTGGATGCAATATTCCAGGTGTGGTTTCACCAGGGCAGAGTAGAGGGGGAGGAGAACCTCCCTGGATCTGCTGGACACTCCTCTGAATGCACCCCAGGATCCCACTGGCCTTCCTGGCCACCAGGGCACATTGCTGTCCCATGCAGAACTTCTTGTCCACCAAGACTCTCAGGTCCTTCTCCAGAGGACTGTACTCTAGCAGATCAACTCCCAGCCTGTACTGCTGCAGTTTCTTATTCCTGCCCAGCTACAGGACTCTGCACTTATCCTTGCTGAACTTCACTATTTTACCTCTTCAGGTCTGATGTTCTCATACAATAAACAGAGACACAAAGGTTAAGAATTTTTCATTGCTGATAAACCTAACAGAGAAGACCTTTCATTTTTAAAAGCCTTGAACAACAAAGCAGAAATAATACAGAATTAGTAAGACAGCAGGATCTAGATGAAGGAAAATGTGCATCCCCAATGTTGCCTCTGAGTAAGCACCTGGGATATTATCCAAATAATATTCCAAATACAGTAGAGCAGAGAATATGCTTTTCACCTCACATTTTTAATCAGCATCTTGAATGCTGTGAAACATTGGGTAAATAATTTCACTGGTATTTTTCTCAAGCTCATACATGCCTCTGAGGAGATTAAATAAAGAACTGAGTTCTCTGTGCAGCTGATGCTTAAAAAGAATTCCTGAAAATGATTTGCTAAAGAAAGTTTTCTTCTTGCAATGTCACTGGAAAGATGCAAAGCAATGGTCACAGTGGCTGTTTTCAGGACAGTCAAGTTACAGAATCACAGAACTAACCTGGTTGGCAAAGACCTCTGAGATCATCAAGTCCAAAATATTACCCAACACCATCCAATCAACTAAACCTTGGCACCAAGTGCCTCATCCAGTCTGATTTCAAACAGTTCCAGGGACACTGACTCCACCACCTCCCTGGGCAGCACATCCCAAAGGTCAATCCCTCTCTCTCTCTCTGTGAAGAATTTCCTCCTCACACCCAGCCCAAACCTCCCCTGATGAAGCCTGAGACTGTGTCCTCTCATTCTGTCACTGGCTGGGGGAAGAGACCAACCCTCACCTGGATACAACCTCCCTTCAGGGAGTTGGAGAGAGCAAGAAGGTCTCCCCTGAGCCTCCTCTTCTCCAGGCTAAGCAACCCCAGCTCCCTCAGCCTCTCCTCCCAGGGCTGTGCTCCAGACCCCTCCCCAGCTTTGTTGCCCTTCTCTGGACACCTTCCAGCATCTCAACATCCTTCTTCAATTGAGTGGCTCCAATTCTGGGCCCCTCAGTTTAAGAAAGATGCTGAAATAAGTTCTACCAAGGAAATGTCTTTCAAAATTGGAGCTGTTTCTTTCAAACCACACCACAAAGCTGCCCAGTCTAGCTAAACACAGCCTGCAGGATTTTATTCATACTGATCAACTGTCAAAAATTGAAGTAACTACAATAAAGTCACTTTCACTCTCAAATTTAACCTCTGGACTACAAGCTGCTGTGGGCAGTTTCTCAGTCCAGATGTGCCATCCCTTATGAAATGCTTCATTTTGCTGCTATAAACTGATTGATTCAAGTGAGCATTTCACTTGCGCTTCCCATTCATTTATCACCAAGGTTCTGCAACTGCTTCTCAGATCTCTTCCTGCTTCTGCATGGGCTCAAGAAAATTGTGAGTGTCATGGGGAAGATTAATTCATTGGGGGTTGTAAAAGAAGAATCAACAAGCATAGTAAACATACAGCTAGAAAGTTACCAGAACCCCACCAAATCAGGGGCAAGGAAGCCTGTGGGACACACTGCCCCAAGGTAACACCATCTCCTTAGGTGAAGGTCAGCACCAAGCTCAGAGAGAGAAACAGCAGCTGTCCCGGCTGACTGAAACAGACAGACTGAGACACAAACTGAACTAAAACTAAAACCTTAAGTTGCATTCCCACTGTTCCACCAAGGAAATTCCTTTAGAACTCTCTTTTGTTTTCCTTTTTTTCCACCAAAACACTCCGCCAGAGTGTTTCAGTAGCTGTCCTTCTTAAAGGCATAGCCTGAAAATGTCACACACCAGAAGCTTGCTTGAAGTCTTTCACAGTATCACAACCACACAGTATCACCAAGGTTGGAAGAGACCTCAAAGATCATCGAGTCCAACCTGGCACCACAGACCTCATGACTAGACCATGGCACCAAGTGCCACATCCAATCCCCTCTTGAACACCTCCAGGGATGGGGACTCCACCACCTCCCTGGGCAGCACATCCCAATGGCCAACAACTCTCTCAGTGAAGAACTTTCTCCTCACCTCCAGCCTAAACTTGCCCTGGCAGAGCTTGAGACTGTGTCCTCTTGTTCTGGTGCTGGTTGCTAGAGAGAAGAGACCAATTCACCAACAATCAGCAACAGCACTGGCCACCTGAACACAAAATCCACAAAATGAAGATAAAATAACTCCACCTTTTAAGCTACATAGAAACACTTCCCCCTACTGCCAGCACAACTCAGGAGAGAAGGATAATAAGGTACAGAAATAACAAGAAAGCATGAGATGCCATGATAAAATGACTCCAGTACCTGCAGAAGAGCTGCCAGCCTGATCACCTCAGGCTTTTTTCATATGATTTAAAGTTCATAATCAATCATCTGAACATTTAAGAGCATGTGATAAGGAAAGACCCCTGATGACAGTGGTTTCACATGTTGGGATATGGCCGTTGTACTAAAGCCAGCTAAAGAAGACCGCAGCACAAAAAGATGAAGAATATTGTTTATTAAATCAGAAACCAATTAATCAGTTTCTTAGAATAGAATAGAATAGAATAGAACAGAATAGAATAGACCAGGTCAGAAGAGACCTTCAAGATCATCGTGTCCAACCCATCAACCAATCCAACACCACCTAAACAACTAACCCATGGCACCAAGCACCCCATCAAGTCTCCTCCTGAACACCTCCAATGATGGTGACTCCACCACCTCCCCAGGCAGCCCATTCCAATGGGCAATCACTCTCTCTGTGTAGAACTTCTTCCTAACCTCCAGCCTGAACCTCCCCTGGCGCAGCCTGAGACTGTGTCCTCTTGTTCTGGTGCTGCTTGCCTGGGAGAAGAGACCAACCTCTGCCTGTCTACAACCTCCCTTCAGGTAGTTGTAGAGAGCAATAAGGTCACACCTGAGTCTCCTTCAGGATAAGCAACCCCAGCTCCCTCAGCCTCTCCTCACAGGGCTGTGTTCCAAACCCCTCACCAACTTTGTTGCCCTTCCCTGGACACCTTCCAGCAAGTCAACCTCCTTCCTAAACTGAGGGGCCCAGAACTGGACACAGGACTCGAGGTGTGGCCTAACCAGTGCAGTGTACAGAGGGAGAATGACCTCCCTGCTCCTGCTTCTTACTGAAGCATCTAAGGTTTCATTACACATGAACATTAAAGAGAGCTCCAGGTTAGGCTTAACATGACTTACTTCCATCTTATTTTAATGCATTTATTTAGAGCAATTATGTTCAATAAAAGCATTGACACAGTTTGGTTAGTTAGTCATTGATTTGCCAGGGCAGGGAGGTACTGGGCTGCTTTGCAGAGACTAAGTCAGCGTGTTTTATATAGTTACAACTTCTGCCTTTTCACATCTGTTTGACCCTGTCTCTCCCCTTATTCCATGGTTCCCCCATGACAATATTGCTTGTGCTGAAATTGCTCCCATGTAACCCAAGGGAGGCAAACAAAAAGCATCAGAAGTGCTTCAGCAATAGAATGAGCACAGCCACCAAGCAGGTCATCAGAAAGACATCAGACTGAGGAAGCAATCCAGTCTTGCATGGAATTGCTTTCCACCTAAAAATAAAGTCCTCATGCTCAGTCAGCAGCAACATTTAGCCCAGCACTCCTTTTCCCACATTTTCAGAGCATGGTTAAGGACTGAGAATCAGCTGGCACTCCGCCGGCAGCCGTGTTGGGCGCAGCTGTCCAGGCGTGGGCAGCACAGGGCACAGGGGGCTCTGTGTGAGAAGGCCAGGGGGTGCCCTGTGCCACAGGCCCAGCTCTGCTGCAGACCCAACCCCTCACTCGTGTCTGGGGCACTTCAGTGACAACAGGGAAGGAGGCCAAAGATGTTACTGGGAAACTCCCCAGGCTGGATTATTATCCATCACTGGTCATACAGGTTGGAAGTGATGGGAGGTTGTGCACACGAGCGCAAGAGCAATTAAACAGGACTCCAAGGCTCTGGGGCTATTGGTTGAAGGATCAGGAGCCCAGGGAGTGTTTTCCTCAGTGGCAGGGAAGGCTGCACTGAACCCTGAAAGGAACAGGAAAACACAGCTGATTTAACACATGGCTCAGGGGCTGGTGCCACAAGTAGAGGTTTGGTTTCTCTGATCATGGGAACATTGCTGTGGCATCAAACATGCCAGGGACAGACTGGCTTCAGCTATCTCAGAAGGGGACAAGGACTCTTGCATGTGAGTCAGCAAGGCTCATTGACAGGGCTGGGGGAAGGGGTTCCAGCCAAGCTCACTAAAGATGAGTCTAGGCATGCCCATGTCAGGGGTAAAATTGAAAGCCCAGCTCGAGTGCATCTACAGTAATGCACACAGCATGGGCAGCAAAGAGGAGGAACACTGCAGCAGAACTGCTATGAACCAGCTGCCATCACCAAGGTGGGGCTGGGATGGCTCCCATGGCTGGAGCACTGCAATGAATGCCTACAAGCTCTTCAGAAGGGATAGGCAGGGAAGGAGAGCTGATGGAGTGGCACTGGATGTTAGGGAGCGTCTTGACTGTCTTGACTTGACGACTGTGATGGTAAGGTCAAATGCTTATGGGAAAGGATTCAGGGAAAGGCCAACAAGGCAGCTATTGTGTTGGGAGAGTGCAGGAGACCTCCCAGCCAGGCTGAGGAGGCTGATGAGGCATTCTACAGATGACTGGCAGCAACCTCTGAATGGCCAGCCCCTGCTCACATGGGGGACTTCAGTTTACCAGACATCTGCTGGAAATACAACACAGCAGAGAAGGAACAATCCAAGAGGTTCCTGGAGTATGTGTCTTGGTCTAGAACCTAGGATGTTTGAAAACATTCCTGTGTGTGAAATTAAGGCACAAACGAGGCCAAATAGCAAAGTGAGGCTATTTATTAAAGAATAAAGTAAACAAAACAGAGGAAGGGAGAAAAGGGAGAGACCAGGGGAGGGAAAATGGAGAGAGAGCAGGAGAGATACTACCACCCCAAGGTGCTTTTCTGTCTTCATCCAGGAGGAGAGGGGTGACATCCCAGGATCTGAGTCCTTTGCATTTGTGACATCCTTGGCCAGAGGAGGGGAGAGGTCTGAGAGTGCTGCCCAGGGTCCAGCGTGTGGTGTGGTCTGTGAAGCTTTGCCTCCTCTGAGCAGGCTCCAGCACGTGGTGGTTACAGTGATGTTCTCCCTCACAGCAGGCATATTCTGGGTCTTTTTATACAGATCCTTACTTGCAGCTCCACCTGGCCCCACACCCCAGTCACCTTACAATGCATATGTGACTCCAGGTGTCACTTCCAGGGGGGGTTTGCTGTGTGCTTGCAGGGGTCAGTGCCAGAATGGCCTCTGCCCCTCTGTGTCTCCCACTTGCTCACCACAACAACCCCAGGGCAGTAGTGCTCTTATCAGGTGAACCACCCAGGATGTGCTTATCTTTGCTGCACATTCCAGGGGCATCTCTCCACTAGACCCCCTGGCTGGGCAGAGATGCCATATCTTATCTTTCTTGAGACATTCCTCAGTTCTTGATCTAATTATCACCTCCCAGGTGATTTGCATGTACAGAGAAAGGCCTCTCTCAATGTGGAATACAGCTGGCAAATGACCCTGCTGGGGAGGTGCCTGGCCAGACCTACTGCTTACAAACAGGGAAGGACTGGTTGGTGATGTGGTGCTCAGAGCCCATCTTGGCCTTAGTGGTCATGAAATGAGAGAATTCCTGACTCTTGATGAAGTAAGGAGAGGAATCAGCAACACCACTACCATGGACTGCCAGAGGGCAGACTTCAGCCTGTCCAGGACACTGGTTAGCAGTGTCCCTTGGGAGACAGTTCTGAAGGGCAAAGGGCTGAACACTCTTCAAGAAGAGGTGCAGGATGTCCCCAGGGGTTATAAAATGAGCTCTCAGGGAAGCCACCCAGCCTGGCTGAGCTCTTGCAGGGGCTCAGGTGCTAAAGGAGAGCTGACCACCTTTGGGAGAAGGGGCAGGCAGCTCCAGAAGAGTACAGGATCTAGGTCATGCAGAGAGAACATCAGAAAGGCAAAAGCCCAGCTAGAGCTCAACCTGACCACTGCCATGAGGGGTAACAAAAATGGTTTGCACAAATACATCAACAACAAAAGGAAAGCCCAGGGAAATGTCCAGCCTTGATTGGATGCAGGGGGGCAGGAGGGAAAGGCTGAGGCACTTAATGCCTTCTTCAGCTCAGTCATTACTAGTGAGACTCATTATCCTCAGACCATTCAGCCTCCTGACAGGGATGGAGAGCAGCAGCAACTCCTCACAGTCCAGGAGGAGGCAGTTAAGGACCTGTTCTGCCCCCTGGACACTCCCAAGTCCATGGGGCCGGAGGGGATTCACCCAAGAGTGCTGAGGGAGCTGGTGGAGGAGCTTGCCAAGCCACTCTCCATCACCTATCAGCAGTCCTGGGTAGCAGGGGGGGTACCAGGTGATTGGAAGTTTGCCAGCATGATACCCAGCTGCAAAAGGGCCAAAAGGAGGATCTGGGGAACTGCAGGCCTGGCAGCCTGACCTCGGTACCAGGGAGGACTATGCAGAGGTTCATCTTGGGTGTGCTCACTCAGTAAGTGCAGGATAATGGTGGGATCAGGCCCAGCCAGCATGGATTCATGAAAGGCAGGTCCTGATCTACCAGCCTCATCCCCTTCTATGACCAGGGGACCTGCCTAGGGGATGAGGGAAAGGCTGTGGATGTTGTCTGCCCATCAGAGGCTTCAGGAAAGCCTCTGACACCATCTCCCACGGTGTTCTGCTGGAGAACCTTGCAGCCCATGGCACAGCCAGGGGGACTCTGATGGACTGAAAACTGGCTGGACAGCCAGGCCCAAAGAGTTGTGACAAACAGAGCTAAATGCAACTGGCAGCTGCTCACAAGCAGTGTCCCCCAGGGCTTGGTCCTGGGGCCAGTTGTTTAATTTATCAGTGATTTGGATGAGGGGATTGAGGGCACCCTCAGCAAGTTTGCAAATGATACTAAACTGAGCAGAAGTGTTGAGCTGCTCGAGGGTAGGAAGGCACTGCAGACAGACCTGGACAGGTTAGATCAATGTGATGAGGTCAACAGAAAGAAGTTTAACAAGACCAAATGCTGGGTCCTGAACTTTGGTCACAACAACCCCAAGTAAGTGGCTGGAAAGCAGTCCAGTACAAAAGGACCCAGAGGTGCTGGTGGCTGGCTGGCTGAACATGAGCCAGCAGTGTGCCCAGGTGGCCAAGAAGGCCAATGGCATCCTGGCCTGCATTAGGAATAGTGTGGCCAGCAGGAGCAGGGAAGTCATTGTGCCCCTGTGCTCTGCAGTGGTTAGGCCACACCTTGAGTCCTGTGTCCAGTTCTGGGCCCCTCAGTTTAGGAAGGAGGTTGACTTGCTGGAAGGTGTCCAGAGAAGGGCAACAAGGCTGGGGAGAGGCCTTGAGCACAGCCCTGTGAGGAGAGGCTGAGGGAGCTGGGGTTGTTTAGCCTGGAGAAGAGGAGGCTCAGGGGTGACCTCATTGCCCTCTACAACTACCTGAAAGGTGGTTGTAGCCAGGAAGGGGGTTGGTCTCTTCTCCCAGGCAACCAGCACCAGAACAAGAGGACACAGTCTCAAGCTGTGCCAGGGGAGGTTTAGGCTGGAGGTGAGGAGAAAGTTCTTCACCGAGCGAGTCGTTCGTCACTGGGATGTGCTGCCCAGGGAGGTGGTGGAGTCACCGTCCCTGGAGGTGTTCAAGAGGGGATTGGATGTGGCACTTGGTGCCATGGTCTAGTCATGAGGTCTGTGGTGACAGGTTGGACTCGATGATCCTCGAGGTCTCTTCCAACCTTAGTGATACTGTGAGACTGTGAAGGGGTTTTCTCATTTCACATGCAGGACACTGTTAGGTTCCCATCATTCCACTTCTGCAGCCTGTTGAGGTCCCTGCAAACAGCTGTCCTGGCCTTTGGTATATCAGCTGCTCCCCACAATGCAGTATCTGCAGCTGCTGAAAGTGCACCCATCCTATCATGGAGGTCATTAACATAGATACTGCACAATGCTGCCCCAAGCATGGCCTGTGAAGAAGACTGCTGGGAACCAGACTGGCACAGGTGAGTTCAATCTGCTGACGTGTATCAACACCATGCTGCCATCACACCAGCTTCAAAACAGAAGTCCTGGCTGGAGCACAGTATCATGGGGCTTGAGGTTCAGATTGCAATGTGAGAGGCTTCCTGCTCCCAGTTTCCAGGTTTGGGGGTCGGTCTTCTCCCCTGGGCTGGCTGCTGCATGCCTGGGAGCTGTTGTGTGCTTGGGCAGGGGGAGCTCTTTCATCACCAGCTTCTGCTGCTGCTCTGGCTAAGGGAACAGTGCAGTGCATGACCTCATTAAAACTCCTTAGCTCAGCCCAGAGGGGTGTTTGTGTCACTTTCCCCCCTGTCTGTTGGGGGAAATCCCTTTGTGTGAGCAGGCTGTGTTAACCCAGGGCACGGACAGCAGTTCATTTTGTCCTGCTGCTAACTATGCTTTGAGCCTGGCTGCCCAGCCACACAAGTGCACTCGTGTGGCTCATGGTTTGCCAATTTGACAGCAAGGATACTGTGGGAGACCACATCAAAGGCCTCATTGAAGTCCAGGTAAACATCCACTGCAGCCCCTTCATCCCCTAGGCCTTCTTGTCCCTCACATCTTTCCCTGTGGCTTCTGCAAGAATCTGCTCCATAATCCTTCTCAAAACTGAGATACAGAGTTCCCTCTACCCTCTTTCTTGCCCACCTTGAAGCTGGGCATGGTATTTGCCCTTTCCCAATCACCAGGTAGTTCCCCCTCATTCATTTCAAAGTATAAAAACAAAAGGTGGTAAGAAGATAGGAGACAGTTGGCTAGAATGTAGCTATGCAAATGAGATACAGAGTAATTAGAAAGTGGCACAAGGTACAGCCTACCACACACCCTTCCACTCCAAATGTCAGAAGTTTAAGGGCCCAGAGCAAGATCACAGGGCAGCTAATGTCTGCATACACATTGTGTGCTCACAGCTGAGTGGGACTTCCAGCTGCTTCGAGTGCTGTCCCCCACACAGGCACACTAATTCAGCACACAGTCATGTGAAAACAGCCACCAGTGGATTTTACTGGGCATTAACTCTTTCTTGTAGAACAACACACACCAGGTAAGACACTCGGAGATCTTGGCAGGTAGATGTCTGACTTTTACGCCAGAAGCACAAGTTCCAAACTTCAGGCAATCATTAAGGTTAGAAAAGACCTCTAGGATCACCAAGTCCAACCCTGAACCAAACACCACCAAGCCATTAAACCATGTTCCTAAGTGCCACTTGTACATGGGGTTTTTAACACCTCCAGGGAGGGTGACTATCCCCACTTCCCTGGGCAGCCTATTCCATTGCCCTGGTGCAACTTGAGGCCATTTCCTCACCTGTGAAAAGGAGTAAATGTTTGCCCATCTCTGGACTCCTCAGCATAGGACAAACCTGGCTGGAGTGGGTCCAGAGAAGGGCCACAACAATTATCAAAGGCTGGGACACCTCCACCCTGAAGAAAGGCTGAGAGAGTTGGTGTGATTCAGCCTGGAGAAGAGAAGGCTCCAGAAAGAACTTATTGCAGCCTTTCAGTACTTAAAGGGGGCCTGCATGAAGGACCAACTTCCTCGCAGAGCCTGCTGCATGGGGGGTGGGGTTTAAAATACAAGTGGCTATTATCTATTATGTAAGCTATTAGCTTATGTTATTGAGAATTTTTTACAGTAAGGGTAATGAAACATTGGCACAGGTTGCCCAGAGTGGAGGTGGGTGCCCCACTCCTAGAAACATTTCAAGTCAGGCTGGCTGGAGCTCTAAGGAACCTGATCTAGTTGAAGACGTCCCTGCTGACTGCAGAGGAGTTGGACTAGATGATCTTTAAAGTTCCCATCCAACTCAAAACCTGCTATGATTCCTCTTGTTCTACCACTAGTAACTTGAGAGAAAAGACCAACAGCCCCCTCAGGGCAACCTCCTTTCAGGTAGCTCCTCCTCTCAGTCTTCTCCAGACTAAACAATCCCAGCCCCCTCCACAGGGGAGACTCTGCACTTTCTGACATGAGACACAGTGGCAGTGGTGCTGAGGCCTAACTTCAAACAGGTCTGTGTATGGATCTATGAAGGGGAACAGCCAAACTGTCAAGGGACCAAGTAAAGATCAGGCACAGTATAAAATCAGGAAAGGTGCAGTGCTTGCAAGGCACTTGCAAACAAACATGTGACAAGATTCTCCTCAGGCACCAGGCTCAATGGGGATGCCAGAGCAGTGCTGAGAGATGCAATAAAATCGGATTGCCTGCTGTAGAACTGGGGCACTTGACAAACTTTGCAAGTGTCTATGATAGCAGGGGTGCTATCCTAGCTAACTAATCTGGTTAGCAAGAGCAGACTACTGAAATCTTGACTGAAGCATGAATGCAAACATCTTGTATAATAAGCTTGAATACTCAGAAATGCATGGCAGCACTCACTCTCAGGTATGCAGAGGTGTACTGGCTTTATGTGGCAAAGCCAAGCCTAAGAAGGGAGGGAGGAAGGGGTTTCCTAGTTGTGATTTTGTTTCACCAGCCTTCTATATTTTTAATTGCCAAAAATACAAATTCACAGTCTCACAGTATAACCAAGGCTGGAAGAGACCCCAAGGATCATCAAGTCCAACCTGCCCTAACAGACCTCATGACTAGACCATGGCACCAAGTGCCACGTCCAATCTCCCCTTGAACACCTCCAGGGACGGTGACTCCACCACCTCCCAGGGCAGCACATCCCAATGACGAACGACTCGCTCAGTGAAGAACTTTTTCCTCACCTCGAGTCTAAACCTCCCCTGGCACAGCTTGAGACTGTGTCCCCTTGTTCTGGTGCTGGTTGCCTAGGAGAAGAGACCAACCCCTTCCTGTCTACAACCACCTTTCAGGTAGTTGTAGAGGGCAATGAGGTCACCCCTGATCCTTCTCTTCTCCAGGCTAAACAATCCCAGCTCCTTTAACTTTGCCCAAGCTGAGTCTGTTTTGCCTATGACAGTAGTGGGCAAGCAATCTCCCTGCCTCTCTCTCACCCACGAGATCTTTCGGCTTGTTTTCTCCTCTCTGCTGAGGCAGGGCAACAAGAGAGCAGCTTGGTGAACATCTGGCAGCTGAGCAAGGCCAGCCCTCCACACAAAGGTGTGAAAAAAGATCTTCTCTCACTATCCTCATTCTAGTAGTACAAATGACAAAACTGATTAGAACTTAAAGCAAGTCAGACTCAGTGTGGTTTACTTCATTTGCTACGAGTTAAACACAGTTCCTCTCTTCCACATCAACAGCGAGAGCAGAGCACGATGAAGATGGTAAAGACTGGGATGGGAATACTGTGAAGCTAGAAACAAGCTAAGCTACAGGCTTGGGGTCATGTGCTTGAAAAGCTGCAACTTGGAGAAGGGACCTGGGGGCTCTGGCTGACAGTTGATTAAATAGGAGCCAGCAGTGCCCAGGTGCCAAGAAAGCCAATGGCATCCTGGCTTGGATCACAAACACTGTGGCCAGCAGGGACAGGAGGTGATCATCCCCCTGTGCTCAGCACTGCTGAGACCACACCTTGAGTGCTGTGTTCAGTTCTGGGCTACTCACTCCAGGAAGGACACTGAGGGGCTGGAGAGTGTCCAGAGAAGGGCAACAAGGCTGGAAGGGCCTGGAGCCCCTGGGCAACAAGGAGGGGCTGAGGGAGCTGGAGGTGTTCAGACTGGAGAAGAGGAGGCTGAGGAGAGACCTCATTGCTCTCTACAGCTCCCTGAAGGGAGGTTGGAGAGAGGAGGGGGCAGCCTCTGCTCCTCAGTGGCAAGAGACAGGAGCAGAGGGAATGGTTCCAAGCTTTGCCAGGGGAGGTTCAGGCTGGATGCTGGGAAATATTTCTTCCCAGAGAGGGTTCTCAGACACTGGAATGGTCTGCCCAGGGCAGTGCTGGAGTCACCATCCCTGGAGGTGTTTAAGCAGTGTGTGGAGCTGGTGCTTAGGGACATGGTTTAGGATTGAGCCTAATCTGGGTGGAAGGTTGGACTGGATGAGCTTGGAGGTCTCTTCCAACTGGATGTTTTCTGTGATTATGTGAAATAAAATTTGCTGAAAGTGGAAAAACCAGGTTGTTAGGCAGAAAAGATTTCTAAAGGCTAGTGACTGGGGCATGACACAAGTTATTATCTTGGACCCAGGGTGTGTGCTCAGGGCTGCGGGCAAAGATGTATTTTGTAACACTTGGAGTGTTACACCTGCAGTGAGAACTCAGCTAACTCAGGTTGATGCAAAACAATGATTTTTTTTCATTAACAAGTCTTAGTGTGGTTTCTTAGCATATAAGTTTTCTATCCAGTATAAACCAGCTTTTAAAAAATCAGGCCCTTAACTTTTAAAGCCTGATCCTAGGTGTGCATTTTATAAACTAGCTATGCAGCCAGTGCAGGGAGAAGTACAAAGTGCAGAGCACAATAAAATGGCTAACTATGGTCTGAGAAATTAAACTGTAAGACTAGACAAACCCCTGAGGAAATCTGGATGAGAAGACTATTGAAAAGGCTGACATAAAGTGGTCTGACCTGAATTGAAACTGAACAGTGAGCCAAAGGCAGAGCAGCCACAGAAGTGTCATCCAGACTGAACACTTGCCTTGAAGTTAAAAAAAGATCAAGTGACAACATAAGGCTCACCAAAACCTCTCATACAGATAGGCCTGCATGTTGATTAATATTTTAAATGTACCACTGCCATCTGTAACATCCTAACTTCCTCCCTCAGAAATGCATTTAAAAATAAACTATGGTCATGAGCATTAGTTGCTTAGGAACACAGAAACTTTGTGTATAGGTGTCGACATTCAAATAATGCAGAGCTGGAGAGAAAGGCTTCCAGGAAAACTCAGCAACATGGGAAAATGAATCTGCAACAGAATCAGAGGCAGTGACACAGCAGGAGACAATATCAATCCAAGAGATCTGTGCGCTGAACCTAGTATTTGGAAAGATAACTGTTACACTTTTACAAGGCTGCTGAAGGGACTGCAGCATGTGCCCTGTGAGGAGAGGCTGAGCGACCTGGGGCTCTTCAGGCTGGAGAAGAGAAGGCTGAGAGGGGATCTGATCAATGTCTATCAATAGCTGAGGGATGGGCTTCTCTTGAGGGCTTCTCCCTCAAGAGAGAAGGGACAGACTCTGCTCAGTTGTGCCCTGGGATAGGACAAGGGGCAATGGATATAAACTACAGCACTGGAGGTTCCACCTCAACATGAGGAAGAACTTCTTTACTGGAACAGGCTGCCCAGAGAAGTTGTGGAGTCTCTGGAGCTTTTCCAGCCCTGTCTGGATGTGCCCCTGTGTGACCTGTGCTGGATTCTACGGTCCTGCTCTGGCATGGGGGTCAGACTCAAAGATATCCAGAGGTCTCTTCCAACTCCTAACCTGTAAACAACCCTGGATTTTGGGAATCCTGTCAAGCACAAGTCTGGAAGTCAGTCTGGATCAAACACATCTGGACTCCTGGAGAGCCTGCATGCTTGATGAAGAAAATTGGCATAGGGCTGACAGCAGTACAGCTGCAACTGCCACGGCTGACACCTCTTCATTCTAGACAGTATCCATGCCACTGACTGGCAGGACACAGAGAAGAGTCCTGTCACTGACAGGCAAACAGTGTAAGCATGGGCAGCTGATGCTCTCACAGCACTGCTATGGCCAGCAAGAACACATCAGCAATACTGGAAACCAAGGCAACAGGTTCCACTTTTGGAAAGCTCAGGTCATAGAATAGAATAGAACAGAATAGAATAGAATAGAATAAACCAGGTTGGAAGAGACCTTCAAGATCATCACGTCCAACCCATCAACCAATCCAACACCACCTAATCAACTAACCCATGGCACCAAGCACCCCATCAAGTCTCCTCCTGAACACCTCCAGTGATGGTGACTCTACCACCTCCCCAGGCAGCCCATTCCAATGGGCAATCACTCTCTCTGTATAGAACTTCCTCCTAACCTCCAGCCTAAACCTCCCCGGTGCAGCCTGAGACTGTGTCCTCTTGTTCCAGTGCTGGCTGCCTGGGAGAAGAGACCAACCTCTGCTTGTCTACAACCTCCCTTCAGGTAGTTGTAGAGAGCAATAAGGTCACCCCTGAGTCTCCTCCAGGCTAAGCAACCCCAGCTCCCTCAGCCTCTCCTCACAGGGCTGTGTTCCAAGCCCCTCACCAACTTTGTTGCCTTGCTCTGGACACCTTCCAGCAAGTCAACCTCCTTCCTAAACTGAGGGGCCCAGAACTGGACACAGGACTCGAGGTGTGGCCTAACCAGTGCAGTGTACAGGGGCAGAATGACCTCCCTGCTCCTGCTGGCCACACTGTTCCTGATGCAGGCAAGGATGCCACTGGCCCTCTTGGCTGCCTGGGCACACTGCAGGCTCATGTTCAACCTACCATCAACCAGGCTAGAAACCTAAGCACACACACTGCACTGTTTTAATCAGTGTTTCAAACCAGAATGTGGGGGCTTTAGGCTATGCCTCTCAAATTTAGTTACAGATTTCAAGCAGAAAAGTAGAAAAATACAAATAAATCACTATTGGGTGTGAAACCAAAAGACTATTCTAAACAAATTCATTGGATACACATCTGGGACAAGAGGAGCTGTACCAGAACAGTTCTCTCTCTTCTGATCTTGGCTGTTTTACTTCGCTCAGGAGAGATAACCTGCTTTGGCTGGCCTTGGCTAAGTCTAACCCACTGCTTTTTCTCTCCACTCCTCTTTCTCTCTTGGAACAGGGGTTTGGGGGGGGGGGGGCAGTGGAACAGCTTCCCTGGTCTCTGACCAGGGGGCTTTGTGTTGTTTGCTAATTGTAACTATCTGTATAATATTGTAACTCCTGGATATTTGCACACATTCATTGCATTCCATGGTAGTGTGCAGATTCTGCTTGTAAACACAGCTTCATTTGCTTCTGACTGAGTTGGTCGGGCAAAGTTAATGCTGGGGGGAAACTTCAATACAATAGAATAATTTGTGGTGGGGAGGACAGCAAGAGGTCAGCTGGTTTAACTTCCTGCTCAGGGCACAATCACTGATGAGATTAAATCAACTTGTTGAGGACTTTATCCAGTCAGACCTTGAAAACCTCCAAGTTTTTTCTTACATCTGATCAGGATTTCTCCTTTGTATTTACACCCATTATTTCACATCCTCCTACCATGCAGAATCCAACAGAAGAGCCTTGTTCCTCTTCTCAACAACTGCCTCATAGTATGGGAAGTTCGCTACGAGGTGTCCCCCCCAGTCATCACCTCCTCATTGACAAGCACCAAAGTGTGTTCCAAAAGGACTCACACCACAACATTACTGGGACTGGAGCAAGAAGCATGGAATTCCATGGCTTATCCTTTGGCATGTTTTGAAGACTGTGGAATATTTGTGTTTGCACAGCTTATGAAGGCTCCTTCCCAATTTATTTAGTCGTTTAAAGTTGTTATAAATAAGCCTTCCAGAGGCACCAAACAGCACCCTCAGATTCATCCTGGGGTCTTGTATGGATCAAGTTCTTTCAAGCATTCCCTGACTCAACCCTCACTCAACCCACCACTAGTAATTTTTCTCCTTGAACCTTGCCTCTTATCACAGAGTCCTAAGAGATCCTCTCAGCTACCTGAGCAGAGTGGCATAGCACAGGAAGAAACAACACTGGGTTCAGATGTGTTCTCTATTTCCATACTGTGGGAGAGAACTTCTTCCTAACATCTAATCCAAATCTGCTCTGCTCTAGCTTGAAGCTATTGTCCCTTGTCCTACCACTGCAGGCCTTTGTGAACAGTCCCTCTCCAACCTTCTTGTAGGCCCCCTTAAGGTACTGGCAGGCTGCTATTAGGTCTCCCTGGAGCCTCCTCTTCTCCAGGCAGAGTAATCACTGATATTGTCCAATGCATCTAGAATTTTATTGCAGGAATTAAAGATGCATCAAGAACAAGCAGAAAACTGAGATTAGTGGGAAAATACCCTTAAGATAAGTGAATGATTTTTCCAGTGAGTTTCTGTCAGGTAGTGACTGTCACTGGTTAAACATTTCCCTACTGTTGACAACGTTCCTCTCTTCTGTTGCTGACCTGACTCTTGGCCATTCAGAAGACAAACAAATCATTTGCAACTATCAAGTCAGTATAAATTGTGCTTTGGACATGAGGCATTATAAGAATTGCATGAAAAACAGAGCCCTTCTTTCCATGTTAGCCAGGTAAATGTGTAGCTCAGATACGTACCTGTGTGTGCCTGAGGGCACAACCTGTTGCAACAAGCTGCACTTGTGCAATCTACATTATTCCAACATGGAATGTGACATAAGAACAACTGTGCTAGTCAACTCCCAACAGCCAGCCCTATGAATAGAATAGAATAGACCAGACCAGACCAGGTTGGAAGAGACCCTCAAGATCATCATGTCCAACCTATCATCCAACCCACCTAATCAACTAAACCATGGCACCAAGCACCCTATCAAGTCTCCTCCTGAACACCTCCAGTGATGGTGACTCCACCATCTCCTCTGAGAAGGGAAAAGAAAACTGTGTTTAAAGAGAGGAAATCACCTCAACAAAACCACAAACTGAGATGAAAGATTTGGGGAAGACAAACCATCCATTTTATCTGCCAATTTAAGTGTTGTAGACAAGTGTACTGCTGCAAGCAATTACCAATCATTTGCCTCTAATTATGATCCAGCTTTAATGCCTTATACTTCATGCTTTATGTAAGTTTCTATTCTCTTGATTTAAAGCTGTATTTTTAAATAGCACCATTTAATGACAAAGCCTCTAATGTGATAAACAAAAGTTCTGAAAGCAGCCAAGATGTTGATTCAAAACAGGCTGAAACAAGTTAGAAGTTAATCTGTGTGTGTTGGTGACAGCCCTATGGTAGTTTGATGAAGTACTAAGCCAGTGCCACTCATGAGGTGTAATTCAGGTTTCTGACATACTGTAAGAGGGATGAAAACTGTAACTGGCAGAAGCTTGACCTGTGTGCAATTCTGTTGCCCAATTCCATCAAGAAGGTGACTTCCACTTGAGCTTTTTAATCAGGTGGCTCCAAGAATGTGGAGATTTACACAAAGTTGCTCACATGGTAAAAAGTTTCTCAAGTTAACCTCCACTTCTGTTTACAATTTACATACACATGAATAAACAAGTAGAAACCACTTATTTTCATAGCTTGGAAGATCAACAACCAAAGCCTAACTGAATGGAAGATTAAGGGCAAAAACATTCTCCACACATTGAGGATTAAAAAGAAGAATTAGGGAGAATATAGCAGGTCTGCTCTTCAAATGAGCAAGCAGTGACAATGCAGAAACACTGAGTTAAAATGACCCATCTGCATGGGGGAAAAAAGTCTGCTATTCATGAAGTATTCTGCTATTAATGAAGTCCAGAAAGTTAAAGTGTTAAAAGCCTCATCTCACCATTTCAGTTATCTCTAAGTCCACATGGCATATTAACCTTCCTTCTTACTGATACATTATGAAAATGAGCACCTTCACTGGCAGATGGTTAACAAAATTAACTGGCAGAGTTATTTAAGCACAGAGAAATACCTGGCAACTGGGCAGGACAGCTGAAGCTCAACACCCTCCAAGAAAAAGTGGCAAAAATAAAAGGTATCTTGCCTCAAGGCTAACCTAAGCACACCATAGAGCTGTCATGAAAACAAGTCTGAAGAGCTCACAGCACTTTGTTTATTACAAAAGGTGGTTTTGCTTTTAACACAGGGGACAAAAATTCTCCAATGCCTCAAACTACAGCAACCACTAATGGCAAGATTTTGAATAATCCCATTATCTCTTAACCCAACTTACTGGTCTGGAGAGATTTTACAACATGCATTCATTGATGGCAATAACATGTACCTTGCTGAGTGATGAAATGTTTCATTCATCAGTAGTTAAGCTCCTTCAGAGGCTCAAGCATTGCAAGCTATACAAACATGACTATGGAGCCAACAGCCTTTTATTTTGCAGCAGCAATACTGTTTGGAAGATCCTCAGATAGTTCCTGCTTGTCACATGTTGGTTGGTTTCACAAAGCAGTTTTGGTGTGTGTGAACTAGATAGAAATCAGACAAACTAGAACAGAAGCTGCGTTACAGGTACACACCAAAGACACACCAGTGCCTAATGAGGCAAGGAGGGAATCCAAGTATCACTCCTTTTGGATAGCCTAAAATCATTTGTGCAGGGGCACAGTTGGTTCAATACATCAGAATAAATCTAGTCAAGAGTTTAACAGCCAGATTATATTCAGCATATATGAAGGGCTCCCAGTACCAACTACTGGATGATGATCTGGATGAAGGCGTTGAGTCCATCAGCAGTAAATTTGCTGATGACACCAAGCTGGGGGCAGGAGTTGATCTGCTGGAGGGTTGAGAGGCTCTGCAGAGGGACCTCGACAGGCTGGACAGATGGGCAGAGGCCAAGGGCAGGAGATTGAACACATCCAAGTGCCGGGTTCTGCACATTGGCCACAGCAACCCCATGCAGTGCTACAGGCTGGGGTCAGAGTGGCTGAGAGCAGTCAGGCACAGAGGGACCTGGGGGTGCTGGTCGATGGTAGGCTGAACATGAGCCTGCAGTGTGCCCAGGCAGCCAAGAGGGCCAATGGTATCCTGGCCTGCATCAGGACTAGTGTGGCCAGCAGGAGCAGGGAGGTCATTCTGCCCCTGTACACTGCACTGGTTAGGCCACACCTCAAGTCCTGGGTCCAGTTCTGGGTCCCTCAGTTTAGGAAGGAGGTTGACTTGCTGGAAGGTGTCCAGAGAAGGTGTGGCCGTTTGACGCTGTGCCTTTAAGAAAGGGGCACACCGGCTAAATGTTTGTAAAATATTTTGGTATTCTAAACGAATTTCATTGGCCAAGGATTGTGGGAGGAGAGATTGGACCCAGGGGAGTTGGGAACTTTCTCTCAGTCTTCCTTCCTTCGCCGTCCCTTTCGGCTGGATCTGCTTCTGGGATTCTGGCCAACTAAGATAAGATACTAACTCCCTGTGCAAGGCCTTTATTCTTTTCCTGCCCTGTTAACTGTCCTCGTCTCTTCTTCTACCTCTTTTGGGGGAGAAGGGAGGTAGGGGGTTGAAGGGGGCACAGGGGGAAGCCCCCTCTATGGGGGGTCTGGTTTCTGGTTGAGTTCATTTGCTGTATATTCCTGTATATATTGTAAAATACCTGTATTTGTTGTGTTACATAGAATCTGTTTCCTTGTAAAATATAATCTCATTTCTCCGACTGGGTTTAGCCGTGGTCTCTTTCTCAGTGGGGGAGGGAAAGCAGAGCCTTTCCTTTCAAACCACCACAGAAGGGCAACAAAGTTGGTGAGGGGCTTGGAACACAGCCCTGTGAGGAGAGGCTGAGGGAGCTGGGGTTGCTTAGCCTGGAGAAGAGGAGGCTCAGGGGTGACCTTATTGCTCTCTACAACTACCTGAAGGGAGGTTGTAGACAGGCAGAGGTTGGTCTCTTCTCCCAGGCAGCCAGCACCAGAACAAGAGGACACAGTCTCAGGCTGTGCCAGGGGAGGTTTAGGCTGGATGTTAGGAAGAAGTTCTACAGAGAGTGATTGCCCATTGGAATGGGCTGCCTGGGGAGGTGGTGGAGTCACCATCATTGGAGGTGTTCAGGAGGAAACTTGATGGGGTGCTTGGTGCCATGGGTTAGTTGATTAGGTGCTGTTGGATTGGTTGATGGGTTGGACACGATGATCTTGAAGGTCTCTTCCAACCTGGTTTATTCTATTCTAAATCTCTACTGAGGTCTTACTGCACCAAATAACCTGCTAACAAGTTCAACCTGTAAGGTACAGATTATTTTTTCCCAGATCAGCCTTCAAAGCCTGTCTAGCATCCAGCAGTTCACAAAGAAACATTAACAACTGCATTAAGTATAAAGTGAATTAAAGATTTCTTCCACAAGAGCCCAGTCTTTCAGATTAAAGAAGCCTGACCAGAAACACTATAAGCATTTAATTAATACTAAACATGAATGACTGACAATTCTCACAGTCAAAATCCAGACAGACCTCAGACCTCTTAAAGATAGACAGAGCTGAGGTGATGCAGCCAAATGGAAAGGAGGAGAGGAATCATCTCTGAATAAATGCACAGTAAATTGATTCAGCTTTGAGAAAACACAGCATGCAGTTTTAGAAGGCTGGTCTTGAATGTGTTCCCAGCCTGGGCAAAAAAAATAGTAAAAGCTTTTCCTGGATAGAAATGGTGACTTGGAACCTTCTTGAGATGGCAAACAGTGGGTTTTGAATCTCATTTCTAGGCGGATGGAGGAGAGAGGACATAACAGCAGCACAATCAAATTTGTTCAACTGTTGTATGTTAAATGCAAAGCCCCATTTTGAAATTAGCTTCTCAACATATTTAGTGACTTCAAACAAAAAGCTCAAAAAAGGCAAGCTGGGGTTTGCAGTTAGAAGGTGCACTATTCCCAACTGAAATGGCTTAAGGAAAGATTAACTGTGGAACCACTGCAAGGACCTCACCAACATGTTACACAACTGCAGAAAGCATTGCAAACCATCAGCTGAACACACACAACAGCAACCACACTTACTCCTTCTGTTTGGTCAAGTATGTGCACAGAGCTTCTCATGAGGCATGGCCAAAGCATACTTACTAAAACATTCCTTACTGCCACAACCACCTGCTAGTTCAAGCCAAAATTAATTCAGTGTTAAGAAAAGCTTGGATTAACTGGGATGGTTGTAAGGTGGGTCCTGGTTTGGGTTTGGTTTTTTGAGTTTCCTCTCCCAGTTAGGTTCCACCCAAACATGAGGAAAAACTGCTGCGAGGGTCCCAGAGCCCTGGAGCAGGCTGCCCAGAGAGGTTGTGGAGTCCCCTTCTCTGGAAGCTTTCAGGACCCATCTGGATGTATTCATCTGCAACCTGTGCTAGATTCCATGGTCCTGCTCTGGCAGGAGGGTTGGACTTCATGATCTCCAGAGGTCCCTTCCAACCCTAACATCCTGTGAACCTGTGATAAATTACTGCAGATAATTCCATTATTTGGAAGGTCCCAAATAGGGTGATGGAATTAGAAGGTCCAAACACCCACTGCAAAGAGGATCACAATATGGTCAGGTTTCATTCTTCTTCATCTGTAAAAACCGCTGCTAACTGCACATACACAGCATGCTATTTACTTTCTTACATGAAAGTACACCTTAGAGAGGTCCCTCCTTTCAGTAACTAGGCTCACAGAACTATTAAAGTAGTTACACATTAACAAGCTCACAACCTGACCCAGTAGATACTGGCTGAAGGAGAAAGCCTTAAAAATTGTCATCCAGATCAAAGACTCTGCAGAAAGAGTAATTTTACTTTAGTCAGCTGATATACAGGTTGATGGGAAATTCCTCTGCCCTCAAAGAACATTAAATACCTCCCATCTTGTGTACAATTACTCTGGATAAACCATGAATCTCCACAAGCTACTCTGTTTGTTAACTTTAACATATGCAGAAGCACAAAAAAAGAAGATTTCAGAAAGCTACCTACATTTGTTATGCTAATGTAAACCACCCAAAGGTGGCCATACCTGGTCAGATCAAGAGTTATCTCCATTTTTACATCTGCTCTCTCCCAAAGTTCTTGTCTCCTTCCTCATCAGGATTACTGAGCAGCATAATCAGGCAAACACTGACACTGTGGTGTTTAACTCTACCTGGTAAACACGTCACTGTCATTTGTACTCCTAAACCAAAGCGAAATGAACCACAAATCATTGAACAGTCTGATTCTCCACATTCATCCAGCTGAAGGAAATAATGCAGGCTCCAGCACAGGGGCACAATTTCCTAGCAACTAATTAAAAGCCTCTACTATGATTGTTCTTTCTGCCCACTTCCTTTTTCTAGCATTATTCTGGGATTCATCATTTCACCTATTAGCCCTGATCAGCCTAAAGCTCTTGTTATCCTCTCCAGGGAGATACTTCTTTCATCCAGCTGAGAAATACTGAAATCTCTTGCCATAGAAGGCAAATCCACGCTCAGGAAGTTCATTTTCAGTTGATGCAAAGTCCAGACCAATAATTAAGTCTTACTGTGAAGTGAGGGATTTTTATCTGTGGATCAGGTGAACAATTATGCCCCCTACGACTTCCACGAAGCACACCATAACCTAAGGAGAACAGGAGCAAATCTTACCCTATACAATCCTTCTCTCTTTTAAAGTATAAAATACAACTAAGACCACCTTCTTCTTAGGTTGCTTCCCATTTGTGTGCATGAAATGTACCTCCTGGTCCCTGAAAAGCAGAAAAAGTCACTTCATTTTGGAGCACACTGGCAGTAAGGTGTGCAGCCCAGACACAATACAGCATAATGACCAGCTACACTGAGAGGATCTAGCCAAGCTTGTAGAAGTGTGACCGCTCTGAAAGACAATTTCTTCCTCTTTAGATCAGATAGAACTGACAATGGATGATTAACATCTTCCACAGCACAGCTTTACTGTACAAGCAGGTTGGTGTTTCTTAGGTATGTTGCTTGTGACATTTTTAACACTTCCAGTAGTTAAGAGCTTAAGAGCTTTGGTCTGATGCCCTGAATCCTTTACCAAATCAAATGGTTAGTATTAAACATTCCCGTCTCTCAAGAGAGACACAGCCATAAAGGCAAGCCTCATGGAAGCTTACAGTTGCAAGATCAGAGGCTGGCATAGGATGCATGGGCATCTCACCCCTCTAATGAGGAAAACTCTTGTCACCCTGAAGTTACTTTTGTTGTTGCTTCAGTTATCTGAGAAGTGATAGCCATTTATAATGTGTAAAGCAAGGGCAGGGGGGGAAACAGTGCTTTGTTTTCTTACAGCGAGACAGGAGGTCTACACAACATCGTCTTCAGTGTCAAGACTTCTTCATGGTCCAAAATAACTGAAGCTTACCAATAGTGTGAGCCCAAGATAAGCATTCTTGCACTTACAGATCATCAAAGACATGCAACATCACAAAAGTATGTTCAGAAAGCTTTTCCCTCCTCTCAGAAATAACTATGTGTCATCTGACACATAATTCCAGTAAAATCCAGGCCATTACACAGACCATTTCATGACTCCTGGCAAGGGGAAAAGGTATGTCACCCTCAGCACACTGCATGAAAGATGGCAGGATTGGCAGATGTGCCTTTTGGGTTTTTTAATGCCAGGGTAATCAGCTGATATGGAAGAACCAGATCCTGTACAAAGCATCTGAAAAACATACAAGATATTCATCTCTGAATGGTGGCAGTTAATGTGCTGACTTCTTTCAATCTCATAAACAAGTGAAAAAGTATCAGAAGATATGCATGACCTTTTATTCTTTGTGTCCAGAGAAGGGCAACAAGGCTGGGGAGAGGCCTTGAGCACAGCCCTGTGAGGAGAGGCTGAGGGAGCTGGGGTTGCTTAGCCTGGAGAAGAGGAGGCTCAGGGGTGACCTCATTGCTCTCTACAACTACCTGAAGGGTGGTTGTAGCCAGGAAGGGGTTGGTCTCTTCTCCCAGGCAACCAGCACCAGACCAAGAGGACACAGTCTCAAGCTGTGCCAGGGGAGCTTTAGACTCGAGGTGAGGAGAAATCTCTTCACCGAGCGAGTCGTTCGTCATTGGGATGTGCTGCCCAGGGAGGTGGTGGAGTCACCGTCCCTGGAGGTGTTCAAGAGGGGATTGGATGTGGCACTTGGTGCCATGGTCTAGTCATGAGGTGCTGGGGGACAGGTTGGACTCGATCTTTGAGGTGTCTTCCAACCTTAGTGATACTGTGATCCACATACTTAGAAGACATCTGTTGTCAAAACTCAACAACCCAAGAGAGCTGGTATGTGAACCATAGCAGAGTTTCTCATGCAGAAGGTCTGAATCTGTGAAACATTTTGACAGCAAGAGCATTTAGTGAAGTACCTATTCCTTGACAGCGCTGCTCTTAAGAACATGATGCATCAAGAGAAGCATGGCCAGCAGGTTGAGGGAGGTGATTCTCCCCCTCTACTCCACTCTGCTGAGACCCCAGTCTCCAGGTCTGGAGCCCCTATTACAAGAAGGATCTGGAGGTGCTGGAATGTATCCAGAGAAGAGCTAGGAGGATGATCAGAGGGCTGGAGCTGCTATGAGGACAGACTAAAAGAGTGGGGGCTCAGAGGAGGCTCTGAGGGGACTTTATTGTGGCCTTCCAGTATCTGAAGGGGGCTACAAGAAAGGTGGTGAGGGACCTTTTAGGGTGTCAGGGAGTGATAGGACTGGGGGGAATGGAAACAAACCCTAGAAATGGGTAGATTCAGATTGGATGTCAGGAAGACATTCTTCCCATGATGGTGATGAGAGACTGGCACAGGTTGCCCAGGGAGGTGGTGGAAGCCTCATCCCTGGAAGATTTTAAGGCCAGGCTGGATGTGGCTCTCAGCAACCTGCTGTAGTGTGAGGTGTCCCTGGCCATGGCAGGGGAGTTGGAACTGGCTGATCCTGGAGGTCTCTTCCAACCCTGACAATTCTGTGATTCTCTACAGTATGTATTGGACAGGCAAAAGTGCAATTGCGCTTAGCGTTGGGACAGACACCGCTGAGGCTCAATTAATGTTGGACTACCACTTATTTCTTGCTTGGTTTTCCAAACTTTGGCTGTCTCCCTGTTTCTTTGCCCAGGCCACCAGAGCAGGGGTGTGAAGGGGGAGGAAAAATAAAGAAGTAGGAAAGGGTCCCACTGTAGAAAGAGAAATGCAGAGTGACACACTGTGGAAGCTGGTAACAATGATGATACCATACAGCAATCGTTACATCAAGTGCCTTTTAAAAAAGCAGAATGATTTCTCCAGCTCTCTGCTGTATTTGCAGAGGTATTTTTTATGCACAACTAATCTTTCTCCCTCCAGAAAAGTATCACAGTCTCACAGTATAACTAAGGTTGGAAGAGACCCCAAGGATCATCAAGTCCAACCTGTCTCAACAGACCTCATGACTAGACCATGGCACCAAGTGCCACATCCAATCCCCTCTTGAACACCTTCAGGGACGGTGACTCCACCACCTCCCTGGGCAGCACATCCCAATGACGAACGACTCGCTTGGTGAAGAACTTTCTCCTCACCTCGAGTCTGAACCTCCCCTGGTGCAGCTTGAGACTGTGTCCCCTTGTTCTGGTGCTGGTTGCCTGGGAGAAGAGACCAACCCCTTCCTGGCTACAACCACCTTTCAGGTAGTTGTAGAGGGCAATGAGGTCACCCCTGAGCCTCCTCTTCTCCAGGCTAAGCAACCCCAGCTCCCTCAGCCTCTCCTCACAGGGCTGTGCTCAAGGCCTCTCCCCAGCTTTGTTGCCCTTCTCTGGACACGCTCAAGTGTCTCAATGTCCTTCTTAAACTGAGGGGCCCAGAACTGGACACAGTACTAAGGTGTGGCCTAACCAGTGCTCAGTACAGGGGCATGCATGTGTTATGCATGAGATGAGAAAAGGCATCACTCCTGTAAGCTGGTTCGATCTGGTGTGCTTACAAGGAACTGCCCGAGATCACTCAGAAACTACCTGCTTGCCTTTCAATTCCATAGAGAATGGGCTGGGTTGGAAAGGACCTCCAAACGACATCTAGTCCAACCCTGATGTCATAGAGCCCAACTGTGGAATATGAGTGACTCCAACCAACTGCTCACACCTGCTGGCTTATAGTACTTGTTTTCCAGAACAGTGACAACATCATTAGATTTTAAAGGCAATCCATACAGAAACTGCAGGCAGCATAGAGTAGTAAGGACCAAAGAATTTTTCTCTGTTTCAAGGGGATCTGGGACCAGCAGTCCCTACCCAGGGCAAAGCAGCCTACTGTGCACACAATTGAGTCACTTAACTAACAACAGGAAAAAGCAGCAGCACCTAAATGTAAAAATAATAAAGTTGTATAGAGATGAGTAAACATTTTGAATGCAACAGCGATGACGACTTAGCCTCACCGGTGACAGCATGTTACTTAGCATTACAGTGTACAAATGAGGTGGCTAAAATTAACCTGGAGAAGCCTGTCACATGCTGTTTATTCCTGTAACTGTTAATAAACAAGTTTCACTCTGCTTTCTACTGCAGTGGTCACCAGAAGTGCACTGAATGGTCTTCTGTGCCAGTGCTTCAGCAGCTGATCATCTTCCCTTCAAAAAGCACACACAGAACGAGAAAGCTAATTCACGCTGCAGGGGGGTTGGGGTTGGTTTGGTTGGCTTGGGGAGGAAGGGGGAGTTGCTGTGGTTTGATTTGGCTGGGTTGTGGGGTTCACAGTATCACCAAGGTTGGAAGAGACCTCGAGGATCATCGAGTCCAGCCTGGCACCACAGACCTCATGACTAGACCATGGCACCAAGTGCCACATCCAATCCCCTCTTGAACACCTCCAGGGATGGTGACTCCACCACCTCCCTGGGCAGCACATCCCAATGACGAACGACTCACTCGGTGAAGAACTTTCTCCTCACCTCGAGTCTGAACCTCCCCTGGCACAGCTTGAGGCTGTGTCCCCTTGTTCTGGTGCTGGCTGCCTGGGAGAAGAGACCAACCCCTTCCTGGCTACAACCACCTTTCAGGTAGTTGTAGAGAGCAATGAGGTCACCCCTGAGCCTCCTCTTCTCCAGGCTAAACCACCCCAGCTCCCTCAGCTCTCCTCACAGGGCTGTGCTCAAGGCCTCTCCCCAGCCTTGTTGCCCTTCTCTGGACATGCTCAAGTGTCTTGATGTCCTTCCTAAACTGAGGGGCCCAGAACTGGACACAGGACTCAAGGTGTGGCCTAACCACTGCAGAGTACAGGGGCAGAATGACCTCCCTGCTCCTGCTGGCCACACTATTCCTAATGCAGGCCAGGATGCCATTGGCCTTCTTGGCCACCTGGGCTCACTGCTGGCTCATGTTTAGGCAGCTGTCAATCAGCCCCCCCCCCCCAGTCCCTCTCTGTTTGGCAGCTCTCCAGCCACTCTGACCCCAGCCTGTAGCTCTGCCTGGGGTTGCTGTGGCCAATGTGCAGAACCTGGCACTTGGATGTGTTCAGTCTCATGCTGTTGGTCTCTGCCCATCTGTCCAGCCTGTCCAGGTCCCTCTGCAGAGCCTCTCTACCCTCCAGCAGATCAACTCCTGCCCTCAGCTTGGTGTCATCAGCAAATTTACTGCTGATGGACTCAATGCCCTCATCCAGATCATCAATAAAGATGTTAAAGAGCATGGGGCCCTGCACTGCAACCCTAGTTAGGAGTGTAATGTCTGGACAGTCTTAATACTTAGCAGACAAAAGAATTGCAGCAAAGGGTCTGCTATTTAAAGCAAACAGCAAAAAAGCACACTTACACTGCCAAGCTCAAGGGTACCACTGATGGCACTTGGTTTATTACAAGCTGCTTTTAAGTTAGCAGCACTCTTCTTGTACATTTAAAGGATAAAGAACAGACCAGCTGCTCAGCCTATGCTACAGTTCAAAGTAACTCAAGGTATTAGATTTTACCTCAAGAGGAAACATGGGAGAAAAGAAGCACTGGCAAACCTAAATAAGCACCAAGAGTCTCATTTTATTTCCTTACAGAACTGCAAGAAGAGACAACACAGAAGGCTCATCCTTGGATAAATTTACAGGAATTTTTGAAGTCACTACAAAGTACTGCAACTTGATAAGTGCCTCAAACATCAAGCACTCTGGAGAAGACAGTCATTGGTTATTCCAAAAGAGAATTAAATTATCATTTCAGGCTGCAACTGGAGAAAGACAGAGGGAACCTGGAAGCTGGCAGCGTTCTGGAGAGCTGACAGACATCTGCCACTGAAAGAATTAAGTGTAATGCTGAGGGATACAGATAATACCTTTATCTAATGCCTATGGAACTACATATTGCACCATTGACCATCCACAATGGAAGAAAGTTTAGCTTTCCATGAACTAGCAACCAACTCAGCAATGGCACTAGGATGAGAATGACAGAGTACTAAGACAAAACAAAACTTGGTTTTTGATGCATATAGTTTAAAAAACAAAACCAAACCCACAGCAACCCAGCAAAATTTAAATCAATGGAGAAGGGGGAACTAATCTGATTTTCAGGGTAAGAGTCTAGTTATTAGAAGCTCAGACAGTCTCACAATGGCAGCACTCAAAGCATGTAAGAGGCTAATAGAGACAACTTGGCTTTAAAACCCAAGATGCTCACTCCATGCTGCTATGAACTGGAGAGTACTTCTCACTCTACAGAAGAATGCTGGTGAAATGCTGCAGGCACACCCATCACAATAAAGCAGACTATTAAGTGCTTACCCCAAGCAAGGTGAAATCCAGAAATATTTCCTTGGTTAAACCCTCTCTCAGCCATACAAGTCCTCTAACCACAAACAGACCACAGAAATACATCAAAGTAAAAAGAGGATTTCAGCAGTACCACATTATTTCAGCTGAAGCATAAATCACATCTTAAAGGTAGATCTCAGTCCAGTGGGAGATCTCGATGCAGGGCATCAGACATTGAGTTTGCATTGCACTACTGCTTTCACAGGACAATCACCTGGCTACAAGCAAGTTTCACCTGAGAGGAGCTCCTTTGCTCTGGAGTTCCATTAGTCTACCATGGTCCATTTATTTACAGAAATTGTTTCTTTCCTTCCCTCTCCTGGCTTCTGATAAAGGAAAACTTAAATGACACAGACACACAAAAACTGTTTTTCAGCTCAGAAAAACACAGTTCTTGCTAAAGCAGGCTGAGGAGAGCGATACCACGCCAAAGCCACGCTCCTGTTCATTGGCTTCATTGGATCCTCTTTTGACAGGGTTTGTTACCTTTGAGAAATCAGTTGCACTTGGTCTTAGCCAAATAAAGCATGTGCAAGAAACCTTTATTAAAAGTCATGTGCTGAAATACTCATACAGAGGTCTAAACCACCATTCCTGCAATTATACTGGAATTAATTTTGCAGGGAAGATGAGGGGTAATGAAGAGATTTTTCTGGTCCCCCAACAGATCTGAGAAATCCCTTGTTCACTGTCTAAACAGAGAAGTCTGTTTAATTACAGTAAATCCTATTAAACTGATCTTCCTTATAAAGGACCGAAGTGACCAACTCCAAAAGGCTGTAGGAGACATAATGAATGCAGAGTTTAATTAGGACACACGGTTAGCTACCCCTAATCTATTAATTAGCATTCTTAGGTTTTACAGCTCATTGCAATAATGCCCTTTTACTTTTAAATTGCACCCTTCTTTTTTTTTTTTTTGCACCAAAGTTACACAATTCCACCAGTGTGGTAGTAATTATAGTGCCTGCCTAGAGAACAGTGGCCTGGAAATATCTGTAAATGTTTAATTAGGAGATAAAGGAAAGACAAGAAAAAACCCCCAACACCTCAGACAGAGGAATCACTGCTCTCCAATCTACTTAGCCATTGCTTCATTCATTTTAACCATACACTCACAGCATTTTTCCTGCAAGATTTCCACAGCATCCTCAGATGTTCAAAACTGGTTTCAGAGGAAATGTTAGCATATTCTGAGGTATTCCCTTCAGTACAGAAACAGAACATAAAAATGGAAAGAAGCTGAGAATTCAAATACTTATCTCACAGCTAATATACAAAGAGTAGCACAAAGCTGAGTGAATGATATTCCATGTATTTATTTACAATGGTACTACAACACTGTAATTTTCACAGGATTACTCTTTTTAAGGAAATTCTGCTTTTGTACTAAAAATTCTTTAACTTTGGGCTTTCTTCACTCCAAGAAGACAGATGAAAAATCGCTATGAAATGTTGCACACAGTAACAAATGCCACGGTGTGAGACTTAACCAGTCAGTAAGAACAGAGTTATAAAACTGCATGACAAGTTCATGCATTACATTATTTCATACTACCTCAGGAAAAGCAACCTACCTCTTTCAACTCAGCTCTCTATAAAGTGAAAAGAAAAACCATCACTGAAAGTTTCAGTGTATCAGGTTACCATTAACCAAATGGAATGTAGTAGTTGAGATAGGTCACCTGAAAGGAGAGTATAACATTTCAGTACTACCAGCATTATTGTCAAGGATTAGGGCTGAGTTGGCTACTAAATAAGTGACAGATGCTCTCTATGACCTACTCTAGCTTCCCAAAGGGGAAGAGATAGAATAAAGGAGAGAAACTTATAGATTAGAAAAGAAAACTAAAACGGCTTCAATGAAAATAGTGACAATAAAATGAAATGTACACAAACAAATACAAAACCAACATCAAATCCAACCCCCCCTGATGGCAATTATATCACTGACACCAATGATGCTGTGGGAAACACTGGAAAAGTCCCAGAATAGACTCAATAGCAGATGGGAACTAGATTTAGCAGCCGGATTCTGGAACTACATTTGGGAACTGAGGACTGGGCTCAAGGGTAAACCACAGAGTCCTCCTTGGACAGCAGCCATTGAAGAAGGAAGCTTGACCCTTAGCTTTACACCCAATATGATGTATATGGGAAGGAGTCCCTCAGTGGTCAGTTTAGGGTCACTTGCCCTGTCCACCCCTCCCTGCAGATGCAGCTTTTTACTCCGCATCCACAACGCAGTGCGTAAGATTCAGCAGCGACTTTGGCCTGCATACCAATCCTTGGTGCTAACTGCCCTGTTACCATTACTAGAAGCAGACACTGTGAAAGCATGCCACTAATTTCAGGAAGTGCAGGTGCTCAGAAGAGACTGAACTGAGACATTAAATCACTGAACAAAAGTAGTTCTGTTGTAACTCAAACCGGCACAACTATTTTTCTCCTCCAGCAGTTTCCCTCTCCCCTCCAGCATTCTAAAGCAAATCTTTTAAGCAGCACTGCCTAAAATAGCAATTGTGCTCGAAGAGTTTCAAGAGCTTGGTCGTGCTTGAATGAGGGAAACTATTTTATTAAACTTTCTTGGAGAGTTAAAAAACTCAACAGGGAAAGTAACTGTGTTGTGGTGACAGCTGACTTACGTTTCAGGAAAGCCTTGGGGGCGTGTTCTCTCAGAGTGGTGAAGATTCTTCGCCGAGTCCAGAGAGATGCTTAGCTCGTATTTGGGCAGAAAGGACTCACCACAAGGACACTAACTCAAAGGCAAGTACTTTCTTCACAGTTAAGCAAGTAAGAAGGCCTAGGTGGGAAAATTTTTAATATCCAGAGCTGACTACAAAAAGCTCTGAATTTTAATCAGCCTCTCAGTTTTTATTCTAATTTACAGATGCTCTTATGAGGGACAAAACAGCAGACCGAGACACCTGAGATTCTCTGTTCTTCTGCCTACTGTCTAACTAACCAGACCACTACAAACGAAAAAACCCCTGTAGGGTGCTTTATGATAGTTGCATAACAAGATATGCAGAGCTTATGACAAAGGAATAGATGAGCAGGTATTAAATAGTAGGTATTAAATATTTAAATGTAGTAAGGAACACAACTGATACCTGTTTGTGGAGACTGCGGGTCTGGAGGTTTCAAGTGGAGCTCTAAAATAAGACCAATGCAACGTGAACTTTGTTTTACTGGCAACCTGTCAACATTCAGCAACAGTTCAGTTGTATCTGGGGTCAGCAGTAAGCACATTCTGCATCTCAGGGAGCGCTTCAAGAGGTAAGCACTGATGAAATATTAATTCTGAACAGAGTAAAACACTTCCAAAAGGAAACTGAGTGGTTAGCATCGGACCGAAGAGAAAAACCATCTGACACACGAGGAGAAATGAGCACTCAAAAAGCGGCTTACACTTCTGACACGAAACATTAAGAGGTTTGCAAATTGAAGACATACCTTATTCATATCCATTGCCTTGCAAAAGAACCAATATAGTTTAGCTACTTAAATGTAACATGCAGGTTTATTAAACTCGTGTAATTTATTAAGCTCATGCAACAGCGACATTAGATGACAAACCTGGTTCTCTTCTTGCAAAACTCTATATTGCTCCTTCCAAATGGTGATTTTTGAAGCTTCATCTTTCCTCAGAGCTCGTTCCTTTTTTAGCTCAGGACTCCAGAAGGTCTTGATACTGTTCATGGAAGAGCTCAGCTTGCTTTCTTTCACCTCCACATCCTTGCGAAGCAGATCGTTTTCTCTCAATACCTCTTTGAGTTGCGTCTGCAGATCCATTATTGTGTTATCCCTGGCCTGGCGCAGCGAGTGAGGCACGGTGGATGCCATACTCACTGGAGGGAGATGGTGATCTCCAAATGCAATAGTATCACTGGCAACTCCACTACTGGCAATGTTAGGGCTGCTACCCATCGCAGTCATCCTAACACCGTAAGGCAGCCGCCCCCCAGATCGGCCCAGGGTCATGGTGCTTTTTGGGGTGTCTGCACCAACATTCTCATGGTCACTTAGATACATAGGGCCAGACGTAGCGTAGGCAGCATTTAAGGACTGAATATTTTCCATAGAAAGAGTTTTCCCACTGCCACCCCCAGTACTACTCCCAGAACCACCTCCTGTACTGTTCGTTCGACGATGGCCCAAGCGTGGTGACCGTGGCAGCCTTGGTGAACGCCCTGGACTCTGGTTGCTTGGCTCAACCTTACCGACTGACCGAGCACTTCCATACATGATTAAGCTGGTGTTGAGAGGCAATTAGATAGGCATAAAATCAGGAATGAGAAAAATCCTGTCAAGTTCTTCAACGGTTCTAAGTCAGCTTAAGGCCAATCACAACTTATAAGGGATCCAGCTGTCCATCTTTGCAGTCACGTGCTCACGATGCTCAGGACCATATCTGTAGCAATAAGAATGACACATTAAAATCTGTATCAATAAAAACAACAAACTGAATACCTCATTTATCACCAGCCATTTTGTTCCACAATAAAGTATGTTCTACTACCTTTGCACTGCTCTAGCATCTTTTCAATTCCCCCTCACAAAAAAGGCAATTTTACTTCAGCTCACAAAGGAACATGCAAGAGTTTGCTTTTCTAATGCATATTACAGTAAAAAGAGAGAGAGAAAAAAGGACCCATCAACTGTCAAGTCCTGATTTTGTTAATCATGGCCTGAACTCTACAAAAGTTGTATTTTTTTTCCCCTTATTTCCAACTGGCCCTAATTCTTTAACTGTTACCTTTCTGAGAAAGGGAGACAATCACAATGCAAAGCCCAGCCGCAGCAATGGGATCAGCGAGGTCAAGAAGAACAAGAGAATCACACCTGCACGGAAAACTGGTTCCAGTCTCCTATTGCCCTTCAAACTGGGATTCAGTCCTAAACAAGACTTAAATATTTGCCCCAGTTAAGTACTGATTTCAATCAAAATATACATCTCACTAACCAGCTCAGATTAATGCCATTAAATAATATCATTCCCACAGCAGGGACCTCTTAAAACACAGAGCAGTATGACATCTTCATGCTGCCATTCCTCCTCCCCTCTACTTGTTCATGTAAACAAAAACTTTGGCAGTGTACAAAACAAAATTCCTGAATTTTGCACTGTAAAGTTATGCTGTTCTACAGCTCCTTCATACAGGGGCACTGGGCTGGGGTCACTGGTAGTGGCCAAGGTCTAGTAGAGGAGCAAAAAGGAATGAAATACACACTTGTGACTGAACTACTGCACCATACAACTACTCTCACTACACATCTGTCTTTTTTATTTAATACTTTTTTCCCAGGGCACACTGTTTCAAGCCACTGTTGGGCTCAACTGAAATCAAAACTAGGACACTGAATTACCCCTGATCTGACTTCTCCCCATTAGATCAAAAAACACCAGAGAGCGCCCAAAGAGCAGCAGCCTCTTATAGATCCCAACACATTTCCTTTCACACCAGCCTTCATCTAGCCTCACCTTCTGCTCAGAAGTCAGGTTTCCCAGATATTAGGAATCAATTTTTCCAAACCCTATGGCATGATTGAGAGATAATAATTGGGCCAAGAGATGACAGACGAGTCTTACGAGAGGAATACATTTAGAAAAGAAATTGCAGGAATAGTAAAAGGGAGTGGAGGGGAAGAGACCAAAAGTATCACATTGCAATGGAATGAAGCTGGAGATGGGGAGATTCAGGCTGGAGGTGAGGAGGAAGTTCTCCACCATGAGAGTGGTGAAGCCCGGGAATGGGTTGTCCAGGTCAGTGGTTGAGGCCCCATCCCTGGAGGTGTTTAAGGCCAGGCTGGATGAGGCTCTGGCCAGCCTGATCTAGTGTGGGGTGTCCCTGCCCATGGCAGGGGGGTTGGAACTCGATGATCCTTGTGGTCCCTTCCAACCCTGACTGATACTATGATACTACTATATAAAAATGAAAAACCACTGGAAAAGGGTAGGAAGGAAAAAACAACTAAAAGCACGATGAAGAAAAGAGACTTCATTTATCCTTTCAGGAACAAGTTCATAGAGCAAAAGATATAACAAGAAATACTTTTGAAATGTCCAGTTTAACCCTAAATTGTCAAATACAAATGGCATCAGAGTGAAACCAGGGCTGTGGCATTTTCACACTGTTTCATAGGAGACACAGGAGTGTGAGTCATTTTACAAAGCTTATGGAAGATGTTTTGTGAGCAATTATCAAGAGTTCAAGTGCTCACTCTCTCTCTTTTTTAAAGTGACAACCAAAGCTAGCAACTTTATTGCTATGGAATATTCTCCAACACACATGTACAGGAAAATGGGCCCAGGAAAGATAGCCTTAATAACAGAAGCTGGCTACTGAAGCACCATCCACAGATTACCCTGTTTGAGAGAAGCTACAGAGAAGCCATTTCTTCTATTTCAGCTACATATCCTTATGCAAACCAGCACAGAAATATGAACTCTATAACAAAGTCTCCAGTGTTCCGCTGGAGCTGCTTCAATAAGCAAGATACTGGGCCCAAGATCTGGAATAAATATGCTTCCTTCCAAAACCAAAAGTTATTTCAAACTTCTCTCACTGTTTGAGATATCAAAATGCTAACAATGCTGCTGGGCAAGCCACATATTATTTCTTAGGCACAACACAAAGGACACTCCACTGGGAGCTGGCATTCATGAAGACTCCTCAGAAAATTAATCCCAGTCACAGCAGCAAATCAGGTGACAAAGGAAGAAACCAGAAATAGTTGTTTAAAAAAATGAGACTACTGAAGCCAGCATTAGACCCTTTCTCCTCAAGACAGCTTGCATACCTTCACAGTCATGAAACAAATCTAGGAAGGGCAAAACTAGGAAGGGCAGGTCCTGCCTCTCCAACCTGATCTCCTTCTATGCCCAGGTGACTGCCTGGTGGATGTGGGGCAGGCTCTGGATGTAGTCTGCCTGGACTGCAGCAAGGCCTTTGACACCATCCCCCACAGCAACCTCCTGGCTAAGCTGTCAGCCCATGGCTTGGACAGCAGCTCTCTGAGCTGGGTTAGGAACTGGCTGGAGGCTGAGCCCAGAGAGTGGTGGTGAATGGTGGCACAGCCAGCTGGCAGCCAGGCACTAGTGACATCCCCCAGGGATCAGTACTGGGCCCCATCCTCTTTAACATCTTCATTGATGATCTGGATGAGGGCATTGAGTCAGTCATCAGTAAATTTGCAGATGACACCAAGCTGGGAGCACATGTTGGTCAGTTAGAGAGCAGAAGGGCTCTGCAGAGGGACCTCAACCGACTGGACAGATGGGCAGAGGCCAACAGGATGGCATTCAACAAGTCCAAGTGCCAGGGGCTGCACTTTGGCCACAACAACCCCATGCAGAGCTACAGGCTGGGGTCAGAGTGGCTGAGAGCTGCCAAACAGAGAGGGACCTGGAGGTGCTGATTGACAGCCGCCTAAACATGAGTCAGCAGTGTGCCCAGGTGGCCAAGAAGGCCAATGGCATCCTGGCCTGCATCAGGAATAGTGTGGCCAGCAGGAGCAGGGAAGTCATTGTGCCCTGTACTCTGCACTGGTTAGGCCACACCTCAAGTCCTGTGTCCAGTTCTGGGCCCCTCAGTTTAGGAAGGGCATCGAGACTCTTGAACTTGTCCAGAGAAGGGCAACAAGGCTGGGGAGAGGCCTTGAGCACAGCCCTGTGAGGAGAGGCTGAGGGAGCTGGGGTTGCTTAGCCTGGAGAAGAGGAGGCTCAGGGGTGACCTCATTGCCCTCTACAACTACCTGAAGGGAGGTTGTAGCCAGGTGGGGGTTGGTCTCTTCTCCCAGGCAACCAGCACCAGCACAAGAGGACACAGTCTCAAGCTGTGCCAGGGGAGGTTTAGGCTGGAGGTGAGGAGAAAGTTCTTCACCGAGCGAGTCGTTCGTCATTGGGATGTGCTGCCCAGGGAGGTGGTGGAGTCGCCGTCCCTGGAGGTGTTCAAGGGGAGATTGGATGTGGCACTTGGTGCCATGGTCTGGTCATGAGGTCTGTGGTGACAGGTTGGACTTGATGATCTTTGAGGTCTCTTCCAACCTTAGTGATACTACACTTTAACCAAAGCTTCCAAAGACCATCCTGCCTATGAGCCAAATTTTAAAATAATCTCCAAAATGTAGCATTAGCCAAAGTAAAAACTTCATTCAGGTCCCTGGATTGTCACAGCAGCTTCGCCAGTACAGAGACATACAACTGACCTGCTTTAGTATTGGTTGAAAATGCTGTCTGGTGATTACAAAAAAGACTGAAAGAATAACAATAAAAAGCGTAAAAAATAAAATATAAGAAAAAGGCAGTTATAAATACACATTCTGTAGGGAAACGGTAAGAGAGGCAACAGTACATCCTGCCTGAAGTGACAGGGATGAAAAATGTATTTAGAATAGAATAGACCAGGTTGGAAGAGACCTTCAAGATCATCGTGTCCAGCCTATCATCCAACACCACCTAATCAACTAACCCATGGCACCAAGCACCCCATCAAGTCTCCTCCTGAACACCTCCAGTGATGGTGACTCCACCACCTCCCCAGGCAGCCCATTCCAATGGGCAATCACTCTCTCTGTGTAGAACTTCTCCTCACCTCCAGCCTAAACCTCCCCTGGCGCAGCCTGAGACTGTGTCCTCTTGTTCTGGTGCTGGCTGCCTGGGAGAAGAGACCAACCTCTGCCTGACTACAACCTCCCTTCAGGTAGTTGTAGAGAGCAATAAGGTCACCCCTGAGTCTCCTCTTCTCCAGGCTAAGCAACCCCAGCTCCCTCAGCCTCTCCTCACAGGGCTGTGTTCCAAGCCCCTCACCAACTTCGTTGCCCTTCTCTGGACACCTTCCAGCAAGTCAACCTCCTTCCTAAACTGAGGGGCCCAGAACTGGACACAGGACTCAAGGTGTGGCCTAACCAGTGCAGTGTACAGGGGCACAATGACCTCCCTGCTCCTGCTGGCCACACTGTTCCTGATGCAGGCCAGGATGCCATTGGCCCCCCTGGCTGCCTGGGCACACTGCAGGCTCATGTTCAGCCTACCATCAACCAGCACCCCCAGGTCCCTCTCCACCTGGCTGCTCTCCAGCCACTCTGACCCCAGCCTGTAGCTCTGCCTGGGGTTGCTGTGGCCAATGTACAGAACCTGGCACTTGGATGTGTTCAATCTCATGCCCTTGGCCTCTGCCCATCTGTCCAGCCTGTCCAGGTCCCTCTGCAGAGCCTCTCTACCCCCCAGCAGATCAACTCCTGCCCCCAGCTTGGTGTCGTCAGCAAATTTACTGCTGATGGACTCAATGCCCTCATTCAGATCATCAATGAAGATGTTAAAGAGCATGGGGCCCAGTACTGATCCCTGGGGCACACCACTGGTGCCTCGCTGCCAGCTGGCTGTGGCACCATTCACCACCACTCTCTGGGCTCAGCCTCCAGCCAGTTCCTAACCCAGCTCAGAGAGCTGCTGCCCAAGCCAGGGGCTGACAGCTTAGCCAGGAGTTTGCTGTGGGGGATGGTGTCAAAGGCCTTGCTGAAGTCCAGGCAGACTACATCCACAGGCCTCCCCACACATCCACAGGCCTCCCCACACATCCACAGGCCTCCCCACCTTCTAAGGTCACAGGTAGTTGTCCAAAACTGCAGAGACACACAACATGAACTGTGGAAAAACGTATTTGAATGTACCACAGTGCAACTGGACACTAAAATGTCACTAAAAGTCACTAAAATGACTTTTTTTCATTACAATAGCCTAGTCATAGCCAGTAAAAGTAACAGAGAACCAAGCCTCTGTCAAAACAGGAAAGTAGATACCACTCCAAGAAGTACAGAGATCTCCAGAACCACACATCAGTGACAATGGTCATTCAAAGCAGCATGAGAGCTGGTAACACTGGCATCAGAATGCAATGTGCCTCAAGAACAGCAAAATACCACCTCTCCAGCTTCATGCAGGCTCACTTGCAAGGTATTTGTGAAGTGAGAGAAGGCAGGCCCAGGTGTACTACTCTTGTCAAAAGACCTGGTGGTTTTCAATAGAAGAATTGTACACAGCCATAGCAGAAGTGTAAGAAATTCTGGAGGGATCACATTAACATCAGCTTCAGGATAAAGAATCCAGTGAGATGTGTTTGCCAACACTGTCACGCTCAGCCCCTGTATCTAGTATTTAATGTGAACCAAAGGCTCAGGAAACAGACATTCCTGGCTACAGCTGACAGCAAGTGGAAGGTTCATTAACACAGAGTTTTGTTAACCTCTGGAGGATCTCTCTGTCATGTAAGTATATGATGCTTTTTATATCTCCCCCTGCTACAGGAGAAATACTCTCACTGCAGTAACTACTTCTAGGTAACTGAGCAAATCCAATGCAGAAAAACGTCCTGCAGAAATCCAGAGAAATCCCTGATTACATGTGTTAAAACAAAAAAACTGTGGACTAACTTCTGCAGCCTTCAGCAAGCAACATTTCCTCTGAATGGCTTTTCTGCAGCTGCTGTGCACGACTGACACCGGCTGACAGACAGGAACATTAACAGAGCCAACTCCTTCACAGCCTCGCTGCCTGATAGCTGGGAACGGGGCAGGCAGGGACACCCCACGGAGCAGTGACCCCTCCAGCGCTTCCCATCAGCCTCAGGGAAGCTACATACCCAGCTCCCAGAAGACTGAACTTTCTTGCAGCACCGAGCCCTGTCTGCACAAGGAAAGCTTTGAGGGTCAGTGCTACAATAACAGAACAGTCAGCCTTTGCATGAGCCGCCTCAACCTGATAAAGGCAGTGCAGCAGACCCATTAGACTGCATCAACGGAGGGAGCAGTCATTCAGAGTTTCATAATTAATACCTTAACAGTTAATCACAAGTAAGAATGACTATGACTACAGTATACACCGGGACCTGGACTGGAGAAAGGAGATGAAATTCAAAACAGTAAAAGCATATACTCCAGTAACCCCCTGACAAATATCTTTACCCAGCAAATCAAACAGTGGCTATGAGGAGAGCCTACATAGGATTGACAACAACTTAGAGGTGTCAGCCGAGACAAAGACAAACCCCCCTGGATTCCTGGGACTTTCTGGTGCACACCACAGTTACAAAAGCTATGGTTGCTATGCTACATTAAAAATGTCAAAGTAAATATCTGTCTTTGGACTATCCTGTTAAGGTTTTCCTAGTTGTGGAAGGTAAGAAAGCACACTGTGTTAGAGGGTAAATTAATGACTGCTACCCAAGAGAACCACAGAAGAAAGTTTACTTTGGAAATCATTTGCAAAGTCTACTTTGGGAATCGTCTGCAAGCCAGCCAATGCTGAACCCCTGGAATTCAGGGTTGTTTATCCCTATCAAAATATTCTTGTCCTCATGGCCTTGACAGCAAGACAACAAAAAGGATGATGGAATGACCAATAAACCCGAACTGTTCCTATTATGACTGACTCTCTTCCCCAGGTAGCACACGTACACATGCCCAAGCACCAATGCCTGCTTCTGTCCAATCCTTTTTTCAGTGCCCTGGGTTTGGCTAGGATAGGGTTAATTTTCACAAGTGGGGTGGGTCACTGTCAGGATAGCTGAACCCAAATCAGCCAGTTGGACAGTTGGACATTAGACTTCTGCCCAGGACACGTAAGAGGGGAGCAGGCTGGGGAAGGCAGCAGTGGGGCAGGCAGGGGTGTGCGCTGTACACCACTTGTTTAATGTATTACTCCATTGTTATTACTGTTTCTTCCCCTTTCTGTTGTACTATTAAACTCCCCTTATTTCAACTTAACAGGGTTTTACCTTTTTCTCCTGATTCTCCTTCCCACCCCATCAAGGTGAGGGGATGATGGGCAGGGAGGAGTGAGTGAATGAGTGGCTGAGTAGTGCTCAGTTGCCAGCTGGGCCTAAACTAGGACATAAAAGTAGATTGTTGTATTGTTTGTTTGCTTGTTTTTAAAGTAAGCTCTCTGACTTACAAGTCTGCTCAGTTCGCTGAAATCAACAGTGCCCTTCTGTGTCACAGAACACCAGAAGAGAGGAAGTCTCCCTACTATATACAGACAGAAAAATCTGCCAAGAAAAAATATGTCAAAAGTTGCTGATAATCTTTAGGTGACCAACAGATTGAGAACCAGATTCAGTAAAAGGCCATCAGCTCTAAGGTCAGCATCCTAAGGGAAAACCCAGCAGTCATCTGTCTAAGGAGTGCTTTGTTCCTAAACAAAAAATGGCACTCCTGCTACCCATTTTTTTGAGTTGAAAGGTTAACATAAGTGGTACACATGCCCTTCAAATCACCATAAAACATGGCAATGCCTTCATTAATTGTCCATTTTACACCCCATTGCATTTCCTGTTCTTCTCTCCTATTCCTACAAGATATCCCATCTAGAATACACTACCTGTGAGGCTCCAAACAAGAGCCAGAAATATTATCAGCTTCCTAGTTACTGTCTCCCATGAGTATATGTTTCCTTTCATGAGATCTAGTCACTCCACAAGGAAGACATGAACAAGATGACAGAACATGCTTTACTCTAGAGCAGTTTCTTTGCAAAAGCAGTTTCGCCCTTTAGATCTTCTTTGCCAGCAAACAAGGCCACAAACCCAGAAGAGCTCTCTACTATTATAAAAATGCATGCATTTCAGCTAAGCCTTGATTTATTCTTCTTTGTATACTCTGTGACACACCACTTGCTTATAAGGACTCTTCTCCTAAAGCCCTGGGGGTCAGCCACAACTCCAGGCAGAACATGAGGCGCTGTTAGTGTCCCTGTATTTCTAAAAGCCTTACCTCTTCTCCCTTGTCAGGCTAAAATGGTTCTGCACAGTGCACCAAGAGTTAACCTGGTCACTAAATTTGGGTGCCTGAGCAAATTCTTTCCCTTTGCCACACTGCTGTGTACTTAGAGAAATCTTTCTTCCTCCAGAGACAGAGGCACATATATCTTAACAGTCTGGACATCACACTTAAAGGCTTCCCAGATACGGCAGAAGCGCTGGGCACTGTTCCACTGTTTATTCTCTCAGCTTAAAGCATTTCAGAGGAAGTTCTGAATTGGTTACAGGATTCTGCACGTTCTGCAGGCACCTTGTGGATGGTTCTCAATTCCTGGTCTTGGCAGGGTTTACCACAGATTGGACCCAGTGACCCACATGGTCCCTCCCTGTCCTACATTTTTAAGATAGACGTGTTGGAGGGCTAGGAAGGTACATCAGGAATGAATGGGAGCTGCTTACAAGTCTCTAAAGTTAGAGCAGACAGGAGTTAGCACAAATTATCATGTGTCTTCCTGCTTCTCAAAAAAATCTGAAACACAAAAAGCAACAGGAATACAAACAAGGACATCAGCTTCCCCCCCAGATCTCATGCACCAACCAAGAGTGTAAACACACTGTTAAAAGTGATAAAGAGGCATCAAGAGCCCCAAAGGGCCTAGAAGCCCTGGTACAGCCATGCAGGCAGCTCAATTCAGCACACGTAGCATCCCTGTGCAAAGCAGAGCATGCTCCATCTCCAGAATGTCCATCAGAACCTCACCCTGACAACAGAGCTGAGTTAACAATATTGACACAGCCCACACCCTAGCAAACATCACTTGTCCTCCATCAGCACTGGATTTGCTAGGATCTCGTGCTCTACCACCGCCACAGGGCAGCCCACTGCATGCCAGAGTGTGAAACTCCTGGCTTAAACAGGCACTCACTGATACAATCCTCATCACCCAGGGTGTTCTTACAGCAGGGTAGCCAGCAAGGTTCATGAACATGTGCTACTGTCACTATTTCCTGATTCCAGCAATCAGTCTGATTATCCACAAGTACATTTCTGAGCATACTATATATAAAACAAGCCAGACACAGACCACCACTCACAAGTGTCTTAGCCAGGTTAAGTGTTGTAACAAACCTCTCATACAAGAGGCTCTGGGGGGAATAAGCTTGAAAACAGGGAAGGGAGAGGGGAGAAGGGCAACAATGGGAGAGTATCCTGCTTCACAAAATAAGGAATAACATCGAGGAACTAGCAGGCTGGTTACAATAGCATGGTGGAATAGCTCTATTCACAGAGCAACACAGATAACTGCTAGCAGGAACTGAGAAAGTGGCAGATTCAGACCAAAAAAAACCAAACCACAAACCCCCCCTAGGTTTCTTTCATAACCAAGATTTGCAATTCAATAAAAAGGTACAGGCCATGTAAATACCAAACCTGCTTTTTTTGCCAGTCAGGCCATTAGCCAGATGTGAAGGGATGAAAAGTTATGTGAACAGAATCTCATAAAAGCTTGTGACAGGATCAGAGAAACAATGGCAAGACTTAGGAAAAACACAATGCTTTAATACAGCCCAGATAACAGAAACCCAGACTGAAGAAAACCTCCTAACACCCTCACTGTGATTTGATTACAGCTCAGTTGGTTTACCAGAAAACGGGGCAAAACTCAAGGAATAGCAAATGTTATGATCAACTCAGGTTTCACCCAGAAGAGCCCCAACTTTTTTCTAGCTGCAGCCCTCCCTGCAGCTTGGTAGATTCATACAATTCCTAATTTCTGGATAATATAACAAAGTCACACACATGATTATCCAGCAAACTCCTGAGCTGTGAGAAAGTTCTGAACTATGCTTCCAGAACTCAACTACCCTCAGCACAGCTGCTTCACTTACTTAATAACTAGAGGTTTATTCCAAACACCTCAGTGCTGGAAAACAATTCATTATTGCACTACCAACTCTGCTCACACCAGCATGAGCAAGGTAGTGATTTTTTTCTCTTTCAGCCTTGCTTGACATGGCTGTAAGGATACTGGCTCGTAAGTGACCCTGAATTGGGGCACACATCTGTGCTGCTACAGTTTTCAACACAAAACACAGGCTGTAGCCACCTACAGCTACAGCTGCAGTAACCCCTGGGAGAGAAGGAGGGCAGGCAGCTAGTGGAGGTTACTGAGGGCACTGCCACAGACATCCTAGCCAAGTTTGCCTTTAAGAATCACAACTCTGCAGCCAAACCAGACAACCTTTTCTTTGTTGTTGTTACAACCTGTTGGATCTGAGGTAACATGTTATCCAGCTACAACCACCCTGCATACACCAGCGTGCCCCAAAATGAGCTTGGATGACGTCTTAAACATTCTTTGTTCTGCAGACCAACTCTGTTTCTATCCACTTGCTTTCCTTCTCTTGGCTTCTGTACTGCCTCCCCGTCCAGGTGTTTCTTTATATCTTTCCTTCATATCTCCGACTGGCTCCCATTTCCACTAGGATTTCACTTTAAACCATTTCACACCAGGTCAGCACAAACCATAACGTGAACTTCCACCACGCATGCAACATTCCATACAAAGTAAATAATATAGCTCAGAACTAGGATTTAGAGTTCGTGCTGCAAGCCAGACAGATGTGGAAAGACGGCAGTCCCTGACACATGCTTCAGGATGGCAGCAGATTCAGAAACAAAGCACTGTGTCAGCTGACTCCTACTTCGTAGTAGATGCAATAAAATAAATGAGATGTGACCGCTCACAGGGCAAAAAATAAAACAAATCCCACGGCAACGCAAGGTCTAGGTGAAGAGACACCGGTCACCATTACCTCAGACGATGTGACAAGACAACAAAAGCGTCCGCTTCCCAAGGACAGACTAAAGAAGTAGAGACGGAAAAACACAATACGGAACGCGAATGGGAAGAACATGAAAGCCCTACTGTACGAGGCGAGAACCAACCCGCCCCGGCGCACCACCGCCCGCCCCGGCGCACCACCACCATGAGCAATGCCCGGCAGGACGCGGGGCCGCTCGCCTGCCGCCAGCGAGGCGGCGCGCAGGGTGATGTGGCCGTCCCCTCTATGGTCCCCGCGGGCCGACCGGCCGGGGGCAGCCAGGCCCGGGCTCTCGCCGCCCAGCCCCCGGGCGGTGACAGCGTGCGCGGGGCCCGGCAGGGGCGAGGCCCCGCACCCCCCCTGGCCGCGCCCGGGCGCCCCCTCTCTCCGCCTGGCCGACAGGCCACGGCAGCCCTCGGGAGTGCCGCCTCCGGACCCGGACCCACCTGAGCGGCAGTTCCCCGGCGACAGGCCCCGCCGACCGCCTGCCCCCTGTCCCGCCGCCGCAGACCCTGCCCAGCCCGGCGACTGCCCGCAGCTACCGGCTCCCGCAGGCCCCGCCCCGCTCCTGGCTCCCTCCAGCGGCCGGTAAGAAGCGTAAACCCCCCTGCCCCTCCCTCGACCCCCCGCACGGAGCGAGGCCCCTCACCTGCCTGTCAGCCCACCGGGAGGGGATGCACGACCGCGGGAGCGGGCGGCGGCGGCGCCCCGGCGTGATCGGGTCGGCCCCGTGCCTGCCGCTCTGCCTCCGCCGCCCTCAGCCTCTCGCGCGCGAGCACCACCGCTCCCTCCCGCGCCCCCGGTGCGAGACGCACAAGCCCCGCCCCAGCCGCCGCCGCCGCCAAGGCGCGACGCCCCGCAGCCCCGCCCCCCTAGGCCGCAAGGCGCGCGCTCAGGAGCCGGGTTTCCCTCTCCCGCCCCCTTGGGGTGGGGGGGGCCCTCTGCGAGGGTGGGCGTGGACTTCGGCAGCCCCGGCGCTGCGTCACCGCCTCTCGCTGCCAGAGGAATTTTGACTCCTCTCCTGTGCCGTAGCGGCTGTTCCGGAAGCCCCACCCTCTTTTCTGTTCCTCCTCCTCCCCGGGCGGGAGCTGCGAACTGCCGCTGGAGAACGGAGACTGTCCCCTCGGCCCAGGTACTGTGTCCAGCAGCCCACCGCCGCAAGGCAGGCTGGGCGAGGAGCACTCCCCCGCCCTGGTGGAGGTGCGGCGGCAGCCGGGAGCAGAGCCCGGCCCTGCGCGGGCCCACCCGCTGGCCGGAGGGCGCGCGGCGGGGCCGGTGCTGCCTCCGGGGTGCCCGTTGGCGACGCTGGCCAGGGGGCAGCGCCTCCTGGGGGAGGTCGAGTCGCGCCGGACCCTGGCCGCAGCCCGCCCCCCCTCGGTTCTCTGCATCCCCCGGCCTCCTGCCGTCACGTCTGCCGGCTCGAGGTCCCCAGGCCGCGGAGCTGCTCCCAGTCGGCGTTCGGAGCTCCGTCCGAGTGAGCGCCAAATGGCTGGGGCAGCGGGAGGCAGCGCGGCTCTCCTCGGGTGGAAAAGTCTGTCTTAGGCTGTGGCATTCCCGAAGAGGCTGTGCTGAAGCCCTGCTGCTACCTTGGGCAAACGTCGGTTTCCCTGATAAATGCTTCTTCCTTAGAAGATTTCCAGTCTGCTTTCAGCCGGGCGTATAGGGGCCTGCTCCGGATTTTTTTGTGTGCGATTTCGAGCTGTTAGATAGCCAAAACCCAAGAGTTCCTTAACCCTTTTCCTAGAGGACACTAAAGTGAGAGGTTACAGTAAACTGGATAGATATGTAAAACCGCAGGAGTGGCACAGCTGTTGACATGTAAATTGACTTTATTGAAAGTAGTATCTTGTTGCAATAAATGCAGTACTTCAGACGTCTCACCATTAGCACAGCTGACATAGCTTGAGGTCCCAATAACCTGAACCTTTTCAAACAGAGAATCCATTTAAAAGTCATTTCTGAAAAGCAATAGCTGGTGCAGGTAAGTGCATGCTGTAATGTAAAAATGCTTTTGTCAAGCCTAAAGTATCCCCAAAAGGGATACTTTCCATTCCTGCCAAAAAGAAACCCAGGATGAAAATGATACAGGCTTGCCCATGCCTGAAGTGTTGTCAGTTGCAGACGTAAATTGTTTTCTGTTTCAAAACAGCCAGTGTCAACCTGGAGCAGAACAGAAAAACAAAGAGCTGGAGAGCTGTAGGTTTTTGGTGGTAACTTAATTAATGTGTCAGCTTAATAGGGTCTTGCTGCCAGAAGTGTCATCTGTGTCTGTAATCACCATGGGGTCTATGATCTGCAGTTTGACAGACCTCCCACAGCTCTCACAGCCTTCAGATGTTTCATATTCCAGTGTGGATTAATGTCTTGTCATTGGGTTTGGCAACACTGCAGGCTTTCTGCAGTTACAACTGGACGAGCTGCCTCCCCTTTTAAGTCCCCAGCCATTACTCTTGAGTTAAAAAGCCAGCTCTTTTTTCCTTGCAATGACTGAAGTGGCTTCTGCATAAGTGATGTGGTTATAAATCAATCTGACAGGCTTTTAGAAAGAAGTGCCCAGATAAATAATGTATGGTATTTGAGTAATACTTCTGCCAGGTCTGGTCTCAGGGAAGTCATTGTGCCCTGTGCTCTGCATTGGTTAGGCCACACCTTGAGTCCTGTGTCCGGTTCTGGGCCCCTCAGTTTAGGAAGGACATTGAGAGACTTGAAGGTGTCCAGAGAAGGGCAACAAGGCTGGGGAGAGGCCTTGAGCACAGCCCTGTGAGGAGAGGCTGAGGGAGCTGGGGTTGTTTAGCCTGGAGAAGAGGAGGCTCAGGGGAGACCTTCTTGCTGTCTACAACTCCCTGAAGGGAGGTTGTAGCCAAGTGGGGGTTGGTCTCTTCTCCCAGGCAACCAGCACCAGAACAAGAGGACACAGTCTCAAGCTGTGCCAGGGGAGGTTTAGGCTGGAGGTGAGGAGAAAGTTCTTCTCAGAGTTGTTAGCCATTGGAATGTGCTGCCTGGGGAGGTGGTGGAGTCCCCATCCCTGGAGGTGTTCAAGAGGGGATTGGATGTGGCACTTGGTGCCATGGTCTGGTCATGAGGTCTGTGGTGACAGGTTGGACTCGATGATCTTTGAGGTCTCTTCCAACCTTAGTGATACTGTGAGACTGTGCTACTGTCTCCAGGACAAGCTCTTTTATTTCTCTCCATCTTGATACATGTGAAAGCAGCTGCTCCAAAGTGGATTGTTCACTTCTTGGTTTTGTTAATGTTTCACACCTGGAAGTTGCTTCCTTTTCCCTTCAGTCCTACCCCTTGATGTGATAAAACAGAGCACCTCTTACTGCAAACCAGCTTCAGTGGTTGTTCTTTCAGGAACATTTATTTGTATTTTACTTTTTGTAATACTGAAAGCTAATTGGTGGGGGGAAAAAATGCCCTTTACTACTTCTCATGTAATATGTTCTGTATGGAATTGCAGGTTAATGCAAAGAAATGATGTGTAAGGATGTCCAGTCTTAGAAAGCAGATGGATGTGAAATCTGGAACTGTTTGGAATTAGCTCTTTCATAAGGTGCTTCTGATGCATTTTTCACTCTTTGGACCCTTTGCAAGGCAAAAGTGACAATGGCTGCTGGGTTTCAAAACTGATCATGGAGTTGTCAGGGTTGGAAAGCACCTCAAAAATCATCCAGTTCCAACCCCCTGCCATGGGCACTTCACCTGCAGCAGGTTGCTCACAGCCACAGCCAGCCTGGCTGCAAAAACCTCCAGGGATGAGGCTTCCACCACCTCCCTGGGCAACCTGTGCCAGGCTCTCACCACCCTCATGGGGAAGAACTTCTTCCTAACATCCAATCTGAATCTACCCATTTCTAGTTTTTCTTTCCCATTCCCCCCAGTCCTATCACTCCCTGACACCCTAAACAGTCCCTCCCCAGCTTTCTTGGAGCCCCCTTCAGATACTGGAAGGTCACAAGAAGGTCTCCTTGGATTTTGCTCTTCTCCAAACTGAACAACCCCAACTCTTTCACTCTGTCCTCATAGCAGAGCAGCTCCAGCCCTCTGCTCATCCTCCTGGCCCTTCTCTGGACACCTTCCAGCACCTCCAGATCCTTTCTGGAACAGAGGCTCCAGAACTGGACACAGAGTTCCAGGTGTGGTCTCAGCAGAGTGGAGCAGAGGGGCAGAATCCCCTCCCTGGCCCTGCTGGCCACACTTCTCTTGCTGCAGCCCAGGCTCTGCTTGGCTTTCTGGGCTGCAAGTGCTGACTGCTGGCTCCTGTTGAGCTTCTCATCCCCCAGCACCCCCAGGTCCTTTTCTTCAGGGCTGCTCTCCAGCCAGTCCCTGCCCAGCCTGTAGCAGTGCCTGGGACTGATAAGTGATGATAAACTGCCTGTGCCATCCCTGATAGTGAGCAATTCTGGTTCAATGTTAGTTTTTAGTATTTCAACATGATTTGCAAAGAGGTTTTTTTAACACTGCTTTATGAGTCAGGCCATCTCCTAGCACTGCCCTGACCCTGGAAGGTGCTTGAAGCTCTTCTGTTCTCCAGTCAATAGCTTATTATTGACTGCAGTATTAATGTTTAATGTGAGTTAAAAGGTTAGAGGTCAGTGGTGAGGAGAGTGTGCTGCTGAAGAGTGGAACCATATTGTCTTCCCTAGCTCCTGGCTCTGGTGTTGTGGGCAATTTATGACTCCATTTGCAGAATTATCTTTTCTGTCTTACAAACTCATACTCTAAACAGTTTGAAATTGAGGTTCTGTCACTCTGAGATGCTCTGACAACTGCTTGGAGATGCAGAGCTCTGCTGTGCTGTGCTTCACCAGCTAGAAAAAAACCTGAAAGTAAACTGGCATCATCAGTCTCCCTCAGCCAAGCTTCACATCATTTGAATACAAAACCAGTGACACAGAGTCACAGAATGTTAGAGATTGGAAGGGACTTCCAGAGATCATCCAGTCCAACCCCCTGCCAATGCAGCATCACCCAGGGCAGTCTGCATCCAGGTGAGGTTGGAAAGGCTCCAGAGAAGGAGACTCCACAACTCCTCTGGGCAGCCTGCTCCAGGGCTCTGGCACCCTCACACCAAAGAAGTTTCTCCTCATGTTGAGCTGAAACCTTCTCTGCTCAAGTTTGTATCCATTGGTCCTTGTCTCATTGCTGTACACCACCCAAAAGAGCTTGGCCCCCTCCACTTGCCCCCCACCCCTCAGCTATTGATAGGCATTGATCAGATCCCCTCTCAGCCTTCTCTTCTCCAGCCTGAACAGCCCCAGGGCTCTCAGTCTCTCTTCACAGGGGAGATGCTCAAGTCCCCTAAGCATCCTCATGGCTCTCTGTTGGGCTCTCTCCAGCAGGTCTCTGTCTCTCTTGAGCTGGGGAGCCCCAAACTGGACACAGGATTGCAGCTGTGGTCTCAGCAGGGCAGAGAGACACATTTTCATATTGTTCATTGGTAGGATTCTCTCTAGCAGCATCTGATCTTTTGGATTAAATCCATATGATGTGAAGCTGTTCTCAGCAGAATTTTTTACTTCTCATTCAGAAAAAGATCCTGTATCTTGTTCAGAGTCTCCTTAAAGGTGGAAGTCTTTAGGGAATTTAGACTGATAATGGTGCACAACATATACAAAAAATAGCCTTCATAGTGGTTCCACCTGGGGCACAACAACCCCAAGGCAAACTGCAGGCTTGGGGATGTATGGTTGGAAAGCTGCAACTCAGAGAGGGACCTGGGGGCTCTGGCTGACAGTTGATTAAATAGGAGCCAGCAGGGCCTAGGTGGCCAAGAAAGCCAATGGCATCCTGGCTTGGATCAGAAACACTGTGGCCAGCAGGGACAGGAGGTAATCATCCCCCTGTGCTCAGCACTGCTGAGGCCACACCTTGAGTGTTGTGTTCAGCTCTGTACCCCTCACTACAAGAGGGACATTGAGGGGCTGGAGAGTGTCCAGAGAAGGGCAATGGGGCTGGAGAAGGGCCTGGAGCCCCTGGGCAATGAGGAGGGGCTGAGGGAGCTGGGGGTGTTCAGGCTGGAGAAGAGGAGGCTGAGGGGAGACCTCATTGCTCTCTACAGCTCCCTGAAGGGAGGTTGGAGTGAGGAGGGGGCAGCCTCTGCTCCTTGGTGGCAAGAGACAGGAGCAGAGGAAATGGTTGCAAGCTTTGCTAGGGGAGGTTCAGGCTGGGTGCTAGGAAATATTTCTTCCCAGAGAGGGTTCTCAGACACTGGAATGGTCTGCCCAGGGCAGTGCTGGAGCCACCATCCCTGGACCTGGTGCCTAGGGACATGGTTTGGTGTTGACCCTTCAGTGCTGGGTCAAAGGTTGGACTGGTTGAGCTTGGAGGTCTCTTCCAACTGGGTGTTCTCTGTGATCCTGGCATTCAAAACACCACCCCCCTGCTGGGACACAGCTTTGGACACAGCTTTGGGGCAAGCCTGCACCAGGGTTATGTAGGTAAATGCACTTGTTCTGTGCATTGCTTTTTTCCCCAACAGCTTCATCATGGTTAGGATCTGATTTAGGCTGTTTTGAGCGGGGGAAGAAATTTTTCAGTGGTTCAAACTGATTGCTGCTGCCACTCACCACACTTACTATCTGTTTGTGTTTTCTACTTGTCTCCCTCACAGTGCAATGAGCTCTTTGCCTAATGGGGGAAATAGCCTGCTGAAAGCAGAAGGCTTTCTCCTGGTAACAGTAACTTCTCTTCCAAACCCAAATGGATTGCCCACAAATTGCAGCTGACTTTTGATTGAAACACATTCAAATGGGCAAACAACAACTTCCAGACCAAAGAGGAAGAATGCAGCCAACCAAAATTAAGGAGACTGTAGCTGCACCTGGCATCATTGCCAGTGGCCCTGCTTGCCAAGGGACCAGCTCATACTCTCTTTCTGTAAGTTGTTTGCCAAGTCCTCTGTAAAGTTTGGCTTCCCTGTTTAGAGACTGGAAAAACAACTTGTTTGAAATGGTGCTGAATCTGGAGTACAAGAGAAACCCATCTTTATTAGCTATTTAATAAGTCATGGTGTTTAATAACACTTGAATAGTATTTGAGTACTCTTTAATATTATTTATAACATTTAATAATCATTTATAATCTATTTATAATCTGAATCCTTGAATCCAGTTCTGGGCTCCCCCGTTCCAGAGGAACTTGAAAGAGTCCAAGGGAGGGCTACAAGGATGCTGAAGGGACTGCAGCACTGCCTGGGGAGGAGAGGCTGAGAGCCCTGGGGCTGTTCAGTCTGGAGAGGAGAAGACTGAGAGGGAATCTGATCAATGTCTATCAATAGCTGAGGGCTGAGGGTCAGAAACGAAGGGACAGGGACAGGCTCTGCTCACTATGCCCTGGGATAGGACAAGGGGCACTGGCTGGAAACTGCAGCACAAGAGGTTCCACCTCAACATGAGGAAGAACTTCTTTACTGTAAGGGTCCCAGAGTACTGCACTGGAGCAGGCTGCCCAGAAAGGTTGTGGAGTCTTCTCTGGAGCCTTCCCAGCCCTGTCTGGATGTGTTCCTGTGTGACCTGTGCTGGATTCTCTGGTCCTGCCCTGGCAGGGGGTTGGACTGGAAGATCTCCAGAGGTCCCTTCCAACCCCTAACATCCTCTGATCCTGTGAACTCTACTGGCCAAAACCTAGCCAGGCTCTGACTGACCACTCAATCAGTGCTCTCTACAGAGAATTTCAGGCTTGCTCACCCCATTTTGATATCTCAAGCTGCCTTATAGATGACTGATTTGTGCTACATGGCACACAGAAGCCCTGCCCATGGACTCCCAGTTGTAGTCAGCAAACACAATACAAGATTGTCTCTGTGGGCTGGTGTAGAAGTGCTGCTCAGCCCATTTGCATGCTTGTTGCATAAGCTCCCAGCAAGAGCAGTTCCCCAGCAGCAGGGTGGAGTGGTGGTGCAGTGCTGAGTAGCTTGGAAAAGGCTGCCATCTACTGAACTACAGCTTGTCCCAGTTCTTACAGGTTCTGTATGGTCTTCAGCTCTGCATAGTTGGGGTACTGCCATCACAACAAGACTGTGATTATAGAATAGAATGGAATAGAATAGAATAGAATTAACCAGGTTGGAAAAGACCTTTGAGATCATCCGGTCCAACCTATCACCCAACACCATCTGATCAACTAAACCATGGCACCAAGTGCCTCATCCAGGTTCTTGCACACTTCCAGGGATGGTGACTCCACCACCTCCCTGGGTAGCACATTCCAATGACCAATCTTTCTGGGAAGAACTTCCTCATGTCCAGCCTAAACCACAGCTGACAAGCCAGGCATAGACAACTAACATTTTAGAGAGTTGTCTCTCCTTTTCATCAGAGTATGTGTGTTAATAAATGTTGGAAGTGATCTAGGAAGTGCTGAACAGTCTGAAGGGCAATTGTTTAACTCATTGGAGGTGTTCAGGAGGAGACTTGATGGGGTGCTTGGTGCCATGGGTTAGTTGATTAGGTGGTGTTGGGTGATAGGTTGGACACGATGATCTTGAAGGTCTCTTCCAACCTGGTCTGGTCTGGTCTGGTCTGGTCTGGTCTATTCTATTCTATTCTATTCTATTCTATTCTATTCCTTGCCTGGAATGGCACAGTGCATTCATATCTACCTAAAAGAAAAAGAAAGAAATGCCCCAAACCATGTGTTAGCAGTATATTACTTGGAACAAGCACTCAAAACATTCCTTTTTGCTCCCTGTCTCTGCTCTTGCACAGAATTCAGATGCTGTTGATTGAGTTGTTTTTTTTTCAGTAGCATGAGTAATTTATTTGTTCTTTAAATGCAAGAATTGTTGCACTGTTGTCATGCAGTTTGGGCTGACCCTTGCTGCTTTTATTGATGGAAGACTAGCCCAGTGCCTGTGCTGCTAGGATGAAAGTAGCCATTTCTGCATATGTAGCATAATGGATTTAAGAAGGCAGGAGATTGAACACATCCAAGTGCCAGGTTCTGCACATTGGCCACAGCAACCCCAGGCAGAGCTACAGGCTGGGGTCAGAGTGGCTGAGAGCAGCCAGGTGGAAAGGGACCTGGGGGTGCTGGTTGATGGTAGGCTGAACATGAGCCTGCAGTGTGCCCAGGCAGCCAGGAGGGCCAATGGCATCCTGGCCTGCATCAGGAACAGTGTGGCCAGCAGGAGCAGGGAGGTCATTCTGCCCCTGTACACTGCACTGGTTAGGCCACACCTTGAGTCCTGTGTCCAGTTCTGGGCCCCTCAGTTTAGGAAGGAGGTTGACTTGCTGGAAGGTGTCCAGAGAAGGACAACAAGGTTGGTGAGGGGCTTGGAGCACAGCCCTGTGAGGAGAGGCTGAGGGAGCTGGGGTGCTTAGCCTGGAGAAGAGGAGACTCAGGGGTGACCTTATTGCTCTCTACAACTACCTGAAGGGAAGTTGTAGACAGGCAGAGGCTGGTCTCTTCTCCCAGGCAAGCAGCACCAGAACAAGAGGACACAGTCTCAGGCTGTGCCAGGGGAGGTTTAGGCTGGAGGTTAGGAGGAAGTTCTACACAGAGAGAGTGATTGGCCTTTGGAATGGGCTGCCCAGGGAGGTGGTGGAGTCACCATCACTGGAGGTGTTCAGGAGGAGACTTGATGGGGTGCTTGGTGCCATGGGTTAGTTGATTAGGTGGTGTTGGATGATAGGTTGGACACGATGATCTTGAAGGTGTCTTCCAACCTGGTCTACTCCTATTCTATTCTGTTCTGGTCTATTCTGTTCTGGTCTATTCTGTTCTGGTCTATTCTGTTCTGGTCCATTCTATTCTATTCTATAAGTTCTGTACTGCAACAACCTCAGAAAGCAAATCCCCACCCAAGGCTGCAGCAGTTCCATAGGGTGAGAGTATAACATTGCTGTAATGTCCAACCATGACCGTTTCAGGCTGTGCCTTTAAGAAAGGGAGAGTTGCTGGAACACTCTGGCTGAATGTTTTGGTGAAGATAAGGAAAACAAGATATTCTAAACCAATTTCATTGGTAGAATAGAATAGAATACATAGAATAAACCAGGTTGGAAGAGACCTTCAAGATCATCGTGTCCAACCCATCAACCAATCCAATACCACCTAAACAACTAACCCATGGCACCAAGCACCCCATCAAGTCTCCTCCTGAACACCTCCAGTGATGGTGACTCCACCACCTCCCCAGGCAGCCCATTCCAATGGGCAATCACTCTCTCTGTGTAGAACTTTTTCCTAACATCCAACCTGAACCTCCCCTGGCACAGCCTGAGACTGTGTCCTCTTGTTCTGGTGCTGCTTGCCTGGGAGAAGAGACCAACCTCTGCCTGTCTACAACCTCCCTTCAGGTAGTTGTAGAGAGCAATAAGGTCACCCCTGAGTCTCCTCTTCTCCAGGCTAAGCAACCCCAGCTCCCTCAGCCTCTCCTCACAGGGCTGTGCTCCAAACCCCTCACCAACTTTGTTGCTCTTCTCTGGACTCGTTCCAGCAAGTCAACCTCCTTCCTAAACTGAGGGGCCCAGAACTGGACACAGGACTCAAGGTGTGGCCTAACCAGTGCAGTGTACAGGGGCAGAATGACCTCCCTGCTCCTGCTGGCCACACTGTTCCTGATGCAGGCCAGGATGCCATTGGCCCCCCTGGCTGCCTGGGCACACTGCAGGCTCATGTTCAGCCTACCATCAACCAGCACCCCCAGGTCCCTCTCTGTTTGGCAGCTCTCAGCCACTCTGACCCCAGCCTGTAGCTCTGCATGGGGTTGCTGTGGCCAATGTGTAGAACCTGGCACTTGGATGTGTTCAATCTCCTGCCCTTGGACTCTGCCCATCTGCCCAGCCTGTCCAGGTCCCTCTGCAGAGCCTCTCCACCCTCCAGCAGATCAACTCCTGCCCCCAGCTTGGTGTCGTCAGCAAATTTACTGCTGATGGACTCAATGCCCTCATCCAGATCATCAATGAAGATGGTAAAGAGGATGGGGCCCAGCACTGATCCCTGGGGCACACCACTGGTGCCTGGCTGCCAGCTGGCTGTGGCACCATTCACCACCAGATTGGTAGAATGCAACTTTAAGTGTTAGTTCAGTTTGACTCTCAGTCTGTTCTGTCTTGTCTTTTCAGCCTGTCTGTTTCTGTCTCTCTCTGAGCACCAGCTGCTGGACAGAGTTAACCTTGAACTAACAGATCAGAATAATTCTTGCCTACACTTTGAGCTAACAGAATTTCCTCCTTAATAATGACCTTTTCTCTCTCTCTAACCCTTTTTGGGAAAAAAGGGAGGTAGGGGGAGAGAGGGGGGACAGAGTGGGGGACCCTCCTGGCTGGAGGAGCGAGTTAGGTTCTTTGCTGTGTATTTCTGTATCTATTGTAACTACTGTCTATTGTGTATGTATCCATCTGCATTTCATCCTGCTTGTAAATACAGCTTTAATCCATCTCTGCTTCTCCCACTGAGTTAGCCGTGGTTTCTTTGTGTGGGGGAGAGAACTGAACTTTCTCTCACCACCACACCACCACACCTGTTACAGAACAGTGCCATGGTTTAGTTGTCAGGAGGTGTTGGGTGACCGGTTGGACTTGATGATCTTTGAGGTCTCTTCCAACCTTACTGATTCTATGATTGTGTGAGCAGTGTTCTACTCACTGGGCAGTGCACTTCAGCAGCTCTGTGGCACATCTTCATACAGACTGTTTGTTCTCTTACCTTCAGTGTTTCCTTTTTCTCATCCTTAGTGATGCCTGAAGGGCAAGGGAAGGACAGCAAGAGCTACACCGGCACTGGCAGCTCGGCTGCTTGCTTCGGACAGGTCAGTTCCTTTTGCCTGAGAGGGAGCCCCTATGACAAGAGGGGTCTGGAGGTGCTGGAAGGTGTCCAGAGAAGGGCCACAAGGATGAGCAGAGGGCTGGAGCACCTCTCCTATGAGGACAGACTGAAGGAGTTGGGGCTGTTCAGTCTGGAGAAGAGAAGGCTCCGAGGTGACCTCATTGTGGCCTTCCAGTATCTGAAGGGGGCTCCAAGAAGGCTGGGGAGGGACTGCTCAGGATCTCAGGGAGTGATAGGACTAGGGGGAAAGGAATGAAGCTGGAGGTGGGGAGATTCAGGCTGGAGGTGAGGAGGAAGTTCTCCACCATGAGAGTGGTGAAGCCCTGGGATGGGTTGTCCAGGGAGGTGGTTGGGGCCCTGTCCCTGGAAGTGTTTAAGGCCAGGCTGGCTGAGGCTCTGGCCAGCCTGATCTAGTGTGGGGTGTCCCTGCCCATGGCAGGGGGGTTGGAACTAGATGATCCTTGTGGTCCCTTCCAACCCTGACTGACACTATGAAACTATGAAATGCAAGTTTGATGCTTCTGGAAGTCTGCTCTGTGCATTTCCTCATCCTAAAGCTGGATACAGCACGGCCGGAGTCACATCCGTTATCCCAGTTCCCTACAGACCATTTTCCCCCCTTGACAGAAGCCACAATAAGTTGCTTTGAATTCTTCACAAAAGGTTTATAATTTTTCTTTTTTCCTTAAAAATGGGGCTCATTTCAGTCTTACTCCCAGATGGCCTGGAGCATGCTTACACACAGCCTCTGCACCGGTGCACAAAGGTCAACTAAAAAAGAGCAGTGCCTGGGCTGAACAGACTCCTTGGTGGTGTAGTTATTCTGTTCCTCATGCCAGGCATCTAGACATAGCTCTTGAGTATGGTATAAGCAGGTGCAGCCTCCCTTTGAACCTGTGCCCCTCAGTAGCAGGTCTGCATCCCAGTGTCAGTCAGAGACAATGTGGAAGTTTAAGTAGAGCCAAACACAGAGTAGGAGAGGTTTGGCTATTGGAACAGATCAAACCCCTCTTGCAGGGACTGTCCCTGGAAAATGGCATGAAGAAGGGGTAGCTGAAGGAAAAAGGGAGCTAAACCAGGGAGGCTGAGAAGATTTATCTTGTCTTTTCCTTGTGTCAAGTATCAATACACAGCAAGTGAATATCAAGCTATCCAGCATGCTCTTCGCCAGAGGCTGGGTCCGGAGTACATCAGCAGCCGGCAAGCTGGGGGAGGACAGAAGGTAGGAACAGCCATGCACACCTGTTGCAACTTCATTTCCACCCCCTCAGGAAAACTAGGGTAAAAAAAGTTGTTTGGGTGGTTTTTGTTCAGTTAATTTCCCACTGGTGGTTTAATACTGTGGTGGTTAATGCCCATTCTGAACAGAAACACAACAGGGGGGAGGGCTTGTGGGTGCTTTGCCCTCCCTGCAGGGCGTTCTCCCCCTTGGGAGACTGAGTCTTCCCCCCTCCCTGCCCTGCTAGGGTATAAAAGGCAGGACATTGCAGCTATTAGCTCTCCTTTTGGCTCCTGCCTCTCCTGGATGAGAGCTACTGAGGCTGCCTTCCTGCTCCTCTGCCAAGTGGTTGGGCCTGATCCTTCTCCCTGCTGCCTCCATGCCTCTTCAGAGAGAGACTGGTTTTGTATTCTTCCTCTTTGTCCCCCTCCCATCTATCCTTGTTCCTTGCCCTTGTGAACCTTACCTGTTATTGAGATATATGTAGTTTTGTTTTGTTTAAAGAAAACTCTTTACCTCCCTACTTCCAGGCCGACTCCAAATCATTGCTTGGTGGATTTGCTCCTTCCCTTTTTTTTAACCCTCTCTGCTGGGAGGGAGGAGTGGGGACCAGGGGAGAGATTCTCAGCCTTGCCCCCATCTGAGTTCTTAACTCCCAGTTAAGGCTTAAAGCACCACAAATACCCAAATAGAAAAGCCAATGTGCACAGCATAAATTCTGCCTTCTACCGAGTCACAGGTTCCTCTTGCTCTGCCAAAGCCAGGCAGCTTGGCAGTGCTTCTCCCTTTGCAAGGACATGGATCCACTGCTGGGACACTGAGCTCCTTGGTCTTGTTTTCCCCCCAAGCTGGAATCCATGAAGCATTGTCTGACACTGGCTGTGTTTTACCTTCTTCAGTACTTGCTAGCTCTGCCTTCCATTGCTTATGCCATACAGAGGCTCATATTACCTGCCCATCAGTGGAACCTAAAGCTGCATGTCTCTCCTTAGAGAGCAGGCAGGTGTAACTTTACTGCCCCCAGAAGAGTAAATTAAAGACACTCTCATGGAATTGGAGAGAAATACAGAATTGTATTCAAAAATACACAGAAAGATACAGCATACATGAACCCCTAAGACCTAATACATGTTCCAAAGAACACAGCATGCATGAAAACCTCCCAAAAACCTGCCCCCAACCAGACTAAACCAAACCCTCCAGTGCTCCTTTTCTTCCCCCCACCCCAAGTATTGCCTCCCTTCCATTAGGCCTAAACAGACCAAAACTGCACAGGACAAATTAGTCAGGGCCATGCAAGCCACCAACAGGCCTGAGATGCTCTCCCATGTTACCAAGTGAGGCCTCCCTCCAGAGAGCTGACAGAGGGGAGAAAAGAGCACCAGAATCTGACTCTGCAGCCAGTTGTCTAGGGGTGCAGGCACTGTGGGAATGAAAGAGAAAAGAGTACACTTTCTGGTGTGTATCTTCTGGACTGTCTACCTCCTGGGAGACTTCTCTGTGGTTTAGGACATCCCAGTGCCTCAAACCCTGCACCATTATGCTTTTAGTCACAATATCTGACCCTGGACCTTACCTGAGTTTCCACAGTGTGAGCTGATGGGTGTGATGCCTCTTTGAAATGAAGCAGGTACAGGTGTGTGCCCTTGTGTGTGTGTTTCTGTGTTATTGATGTAGACACGCTTTGCTTTCCAGGTCTGCTACATTGAGGGTCACAAGGTAATCAGTCTGGCCAATGAGATGTTTGGCTTCAATGGCTGGGCCCATTCAGTCACTCAGCAGAATGTTGGTGAGTGTCTCTTGAGGGTAAACAAATCTTTCCTCTCCTTTCCCTGTGAGGCACTGTCATGGTTTGAACAGAATCATGTGCCCTGGGGTAGGACAAGGATGGAAACTGCAGCACAGGAGGTTCCACCTCAACATGAGGAGGAACTTCTTGACTGTGAGGGTCCCAGAGCCCTGGAGCAGGCTGCCCAGAGAGGTTGTGGAGTCTCCTTCTCTGGAGCCTTTCCATCCCTGTCTGGATGTGTTCCTGTGTGACCTGTGCTGGATTCTCTGGTCCTGCTCTGGCAGGGGGCTTGGACTTGAAGATCTCCAGAGAATCCTTCCAACCCCTAACATCCTGTGATATATTCTGCACATATTCTGCACCACTCTGAGTAGTGCTTGCTGCATGACAGAAGTGAGTGCTGCTGGGATTGGTGAGGCTCAGGGGATGTTCTGTAGTTTGTACAGTTCCCTGCTCTGGGGTGGGGGCTGGGTTTTCTCTTTTCCTGTTTTGATTTCCTGTGGGGGCTTGGCCCAGGTACCTGTGCAGATGCACCTGTGTGGGTTCAATGGGGTCTTTTCCTTTTGTTGTTCTCCTCTCTCTTCTGGTGTCATCTGATACCCCTGCAACAGAATAGTAACTCATTGTATATCTGCATTAAACCTCTCTACCTGTGCTTTGTTGTCTCCCAGGCAGTGGGGAAGAGAGGGAGGGTGGGGAGAAGGGGGAAGTTTGTTTTAACCCCTTACAGGTACTGAAGCCACTTAGGTAAGGCCTAGAGTATCTATACTAGAGCTTGTTCACTTCAAAACCCTGGGGAGAGGCATGGAGAATCTCCAGGAGTTGTGGCAGGTTGTAAGAATGAGAGAAATTGCACAACAACAGAGCCTCTCTTTGCTTCAAATCTTGCACTGGACTCTGTCATTATTCTGAGCGTGTTATGATGATTCTGGAGCTATGCTAACCAAGTTTCCTGATCTCTTGTGGGAGCACTCAGTGACTGCAGTCAAGAGACATTACAATGAAGCTATTTAACTCCTGACAGCTCTGAGCCAACTTGTATACTCACTTGTAATTTGTCTATTCCAGCAAGTTAATGTGCCAGGTTTGTACTGCCCTCAGCTTCAGGCACCCATCTTTGTCTGCAGCTCCTTCAAGCTGCCACTAGCTCAAAAATCCTGAGATTTTTTTACAGCAGAAAACTTGGGTGGGGAAAAAAATCTTATGGGAAATGCTTATTGAGATATCTTGAATCTTACTCTTCTCCCATCTCATAGCTGAAGTAGAACCTGCCAGAGGAGTTGCCCTTCTTTTCAGTCCTGCTGTGCATACTCTGAAGACTGGCTGTTGAAGCAGCTCAACAAAGCTGCCTGAATATACCTCCTGCCCTCCCCTCTGCCTTCACAAACCTTTTCTTTCTTCAGGCTGGTAAATTCTAGGCATAAACCAAGTTACTTCAGTGGTTTGCATCTCTTCTGTACCACTTTTTCTCCTTTTCAGTCAAGTAATGCTGTAACAAGTCACTCAGTAGTGACACAGAGGGTTCTGGTTTGATTTTTATTGTTTGAGTTGGTTTTTCACACCCCTCTCATATTTACAGAACAATTAGCTAGGCACAAGGAGTACTGAAAAGCTTTTGGACTCCAGAGTGCAGCTACTTGAACTTCACAGAATCATGGAATTATTGAGGCTGGAAAAGACCTCTGGGATCATCAAGTCCAGCCTATGACCTAACACCACCACATCAGCTAACCCCTGCCACCAAGAGCCACAGCCAATCTTTTCTAAAAGACTTTCAGTGATGGAGACTCCACCACCTCCCTGGGCAGTCCATCCCAGTGCCTAATCAGCCTTTCCAGGAGGAAGTGCTTCCTAACATCCAACCTAAACCTCCCCTGGCACAGCTTCAGGCCATGCCCTCTCCTCTTGGCACAAGGTACCTGGGAGCACAGCCTGACCCCCACCTGACTACAGCTTCCTTTTAGGTAGTTGTAGAGAGTGCTAAGGTTCCCCCTAATCCTCCTCTTGTCCAGGCTGAGGTGTCATGTTTCTGTCAGCCTTGCAGGAGTGCTGTACCTTACCTAGCAGTGCTTTGGGTGTAAAGCAGGGTGGAGTAGAGAGTTTGGATGCAGAGTTTTATTGCAGCCCATTAAGTTCTTCAGGCAGCTTGTCCTTGATAAAGCCTTGTACAAAATCTTGCAAACTGGAGGCTTCTTGTATATCATAGGGGAAAAAAAAGCCTTTTATGGGCAACAGTTTCTTCTCCACTGCTGTTTTTGAAAATTGATATTTCAACTTTTCCTTCTAGCTGAAAAAAAATAGAATCATAGAATCAATAAGGTTGGAAGAGACCTCAAGGATCATCAAGTCCAACCTGTCACCCAACACCTCATGACTACTAAACCATGGCTCCAAGTGCCACATCCAATCCCCTCTTGAACACCTCCAGGGACGGTGACTCCACCACCTCCCTGGGCAGCACATCCCAATGGCTAACGACTCTCTCTGGGAAGAACTTTCTCCTCACCTCCAGCCTAAACTTCCCCTGGCACAGCTTGAGACTGTGTCTTCTTGTTCTGGTGCTGGTTGCCTGGGAGAAGAGACCAACCCCTTCCTGGCTACAACCTCCCTTCAGGTAGTTGTAGAGGGCAATGAGGTCACCCTGAGCCTCCTCTTCTCCAGGCTAAGCAACCCCAGCTCCCTCAGCCTCTCCTCACAGGGCTGTGCTCAAGGCCTCTCCCCAGCCTTGTTGCCCTTCTCTGGACACCTTCAAGTCTCTCAATTGAGGGCCCCAGAACTGGACACAGGACTCAAGGTGTGGCCTAACCAATGCAGAGCACAGGGCACAATGACCTCCCTGCTCCTGCTGCCCACACTGTTACTGATCCAGGCCAGGATGCCATTGGCCCTCTTGGCCACCTGGGCACACTGCTAATTGTTGTGCTTTGAAGGTTTAGGATATGTAGCTGAATGGGAAGTGACACAACTGTTCCTTGTCTCCTGTGTCTGAAGTGTATACACATAGCAGTAGGGTGTGAGTGTTTGGCACACCCAGCCCCCAGCAAGCAGAAAGCATCACAGCACATGCCCCAGCCTCACAGCGTTCTCAGCCTACACTTAATACTCTCCAAGGCATGCTCCATTTTACAGAGGATGATGCAGTCCCTTGGGCACATTCAGCAAGTGTGGTCCATAATGATGAGTTCTCAAAGGACAAAATGTGGCTGGACATGCTTTTGTATTACCTGGGCTGTGCTTTTTCCCCTCTCACAGACTTTGTTGACCTCAACAACGGCAAGTTCTACGTGGGGGTCTGTGCATTTGTGAGAGTCCAGCTGAAGGTAAGTGGATTCTTTTTTTGCTCTGTCTACAGCTGAACAGTTGCCTAAAGATGTGAATTTAAGTTCACACAGGTCAGCCTGTGGTTCTTGATGGAACTACAGCAGAGGACCTAGTGGCTTCCAAAACACTGACCTTGCTTTAGGACAACCAGCTGAGTCCAAGGCATCAGGCTTAGGGAAGTACAGCATCTAACAGCAAGTGCTGAATGTGCAGAAATTCCCTCACACCTACTGTTTTCAACCCTTCCCTCCAGGATGGGTCATACCATGAAGATGTGGGGTATGGAGTCAGTGAGGGCCTAAAGTCCAAGGCCTTGTCCTTGGAAAAGGCAAGAAAGGAGGCAGTAACAGATGGGCTGAAGAGGGCACTCAAGTAAGTGGAGATCAGCATGTGTCCATCTGTCAGAAGTTAAATGAGCATGAAGTGTTCTTTGCAGTCACAGGGAGCTCTCTTGTTTCTCAGGTGCTTTGGGAATGCTCTTGGCAACTGCATCCTGGACAAAGACTACCTCCGAGCTGTCAGCAGGCTTCCACGCCAGGTGTGGTGCTCGGGCTGTTGAGAGGAGGGGCTGGAGAGGCTCCCTGCTCCTGGGCCTTCACCTTACAAACATTGCAAGTAGTTACAGCACTGCATCCCAGCCCTAAACACATGCACCTTTGCCTGCTACTTTGTGTGAACTCTCTGCTACAGAGTTCTCCCAGACACTTTAACACAGCTGCTCTGAATTCTTGCTGCCTGCAGTAGAGATCAGCAGGGGAAGAAGCAGTCTCCTTCTCCAGACCTCCCATGACAGCTGTGGCCGTGTTGTCTCTCTGCTCACAGACTCACAGAAGGTTAGGGGCTGGAAGGGACCTCAAAAGCTCTTCCAGTCCAACCCCCCTGCCAGAGCAGGAGCACCTAGAGCAGGTCACACAGGAACACATCCAGGAGGGTTGTGAATATCTCCAGAGAGGGAGACTCCACAACCCCCCTGGGCAGCCTGTGCCAGGGCTCTGTCACCCTCACAGGGAGAAAAATTTTCCTCCTGTTCACATGGAACTTCCTGTGCCTCAGCTTCCATTCAATGCCACTAGCACCTCCATCTGTGTTCACTGTCCAGAGAGAGAGACAAGAGGTTGTGCGGTACATCTTCATCAGTGCTGTCAGCCCAGTCCTTAGGAGCTTTCAGGCTGTGTAAGGTTGCTGTGGTGTAACACAGCAGGCTGCATAGTGTTGCAGCCTGCCTGCCTGTTACTGAGGTTGCTCCTCAGTAACCAACATTAATCTTGCGAGCTCCTGCTGTGTGCCAGCTGGGGGCAGTAGGCTTCTAGGCCACAACCTACCTTGCTGATGGAGGAAACTGAGCCTCTTGCTGCTGCTGACCCATGGAGTTTCATAGTCACACTAAGTCTTAGCAAACTCTGCTAGCCAGACTAGGGCTTGTAGGATGGTTCTGGCTAGCTAAATTGGGCAGCAGGAGCAGATGCAAAGTGACATCTCCCCAAGGCAGCACAGGTCTCTGCTTCTCCATTGTCCAGTAGTAGCATTGCCAAAGATTTGTAAAATCACAGAGCCAAACCATCTTTAATAAAGAGAGAAGAGTGGCCCTTCCTCGGTGACCTCCTGGTGGACAGAGGCTGGCTGTGCCCTTTGATGCAAGTGTGGAAACAGAACTGGCAGAAGGAACAGACCCAGCAGCTTGGGAGATGGCCTGAGAAGGTGCAGAATCTGCCCCAGTCACAGAATCAGAACGTTAGAGGGTGGAAGAGACCTCCAGAGATCATCCAGTCCAACCCCCCTGCCCGAGCAGCATCACCCAGGGCAATCTGCACAGGCATGCATCCAGAGGAGACTGCACAACCTCTCTGGGCAGCCTGCTCCAGGGCTCTGGCACCCTCACACCAAAGAAGTTTCTCCTCATGTTGAGCTGAAACCTTCTGTGTTCAAGTTTGCATCCAATGATCCTTGTCTTATTGCTGTGCACCACCCAAAAGACACCTGGCCCCTTCACCTGACACCCAGCCTTCAGTCACCTGCATCTGTCCTGGTTTGCAGAGGGTACACAGCATGGGGAGGGATGAGCCCTGAGGCACAGAACTGCTGAGCTCACACAAAGCTGCAGCAGTTCAGTGATTAACTGAACGACTTCATCCTGAAAGAGCTTTTCAGCTTTCTAACTCACTCTGCTGGGAGCAGGCAGGCTGAGGTCGAGCAGCACTGTGTAGAGAAAGCATAACTCAGTAACGGCAGGAAGGCCAATTCTGAACAGGTGTTTGGTTTCTTGTTTTCTTTTCCTTTACTAGATCCCCGAGTTAGATTTGGGCACAGCCAAAAGACAGGACTGTGAGCCTGAAATCGAGAAAGCAAGGTACAGCAGCTGCTTGGAGAGGCAGAACACAGGAGGCAGACAGCACTCTGAGCTGGCAGCTAATTGTAAGCCTGATCAGACGGAAGCTGCTGCAGCCACGGCAGGTCAGAAACAGCCAAACAGTTCCAGGTGAGACTGCTGCTGTCAATTTCTAATGGAAACTGCAGGCTGAGAGGCTGCTGCGGGCCAGCCCAGAGGCTGTTCCCAGAGGCTGTTGCCAGAGGCTGCTGCAGCCCGGCCCAGAGGCCACTGCCAGAGGCCGCTGCAGCCCGGCCCAGAGCCCGGCCCAGAGCCCAGCCCAGAGGCCGCTGCAGCCCGGCCCAGAGCCCGGCCCAGAGCCCAGCCCAGAGGCCGCTGCAGCCCGGCCCAGAGCCTGGCCCAGAGCCCAGCCCAGAGGCCGCTGCAGCCCGGCCCAGAGCCCAGCCCAGAGGCCGCTGCAGCCCGGCCCAGAGCCTGGCCCAGAGCCCAGCCCAGAGGCCGCTGCAGCCCGGCCCAGAGGCCGCTGCCAGAGGCCGCTGCAGCCCGGCCCAGAGGCCGCTGCCAGAGGCCGCTGCAGCCCGGCCCAGAGGCCGCTGCCAGAGGCCGCTGCAGCCCGGCCCAGAGGCCGCTGCCAGAGGCCGCTGCAGCCCACCCAGAGGCCGCTGCAGCCTGGCCCAGAGGCTGCTGCCAGAGGCCGCTGCAGCCCGGCCCAGAGGCCACTGCCAGAGGCCGCTGCAGCCCACCCAGAGGCCGCTGCAGCCTGGCCAAGAGCCCAGCCCAGAGGCCACTGCAGCCCAGTCCAGAGGCCGCTGCAGCCCGGTTCAGAGGCCACTGCGGCCTGGCCCAGAGGCCGCTGCAGCCCAGCTCGGAGGCCACTGCCAGAGGCCGCTGCAGCCTGGCCCAGAGGCTGCTGCAGCCCAGCCCAGAGCCCGGCCCAGAGGCCGCTGCAGCCCGGCCCAGAGGCTGCTGCAGCCCGGCCCAGAGGCAGCTGCACCTTTCAAAGCCCGAGGACAGCCTCAGTCAGCAGATGCCATAAGAGCCTAGTTCTCTGCATTCTCCTTGCTGTTATTTCTTGAGGCATTTTTGCCCTGTATAATGAGATCCTGTTTAACTCTGTGCTCTCCTGTGGGGAGGAGCAGCCGCGCAGAGTCCTTAGCCATGGACTGCGATGCCACCTACCAGCGGAAGCTGCGCCAGCAGCAGCTACAGCAGCAGTTCCGGGAACAGATGGAGAAGCAGCAGCAGCAGCAGCTTCCAGCAGGCACTCCCAGCAGCAGGAAGGGTAAGGCTGCACAGCGGGACGGAAGGGTTCAGTGGCAGCTGCTGCCAGCCGTGGCTTACCCTCAGCACAGCAGCCTGATCAGTTTAACTGGCTTCTGTACTGTACTCCTGCCTCACCTTTCAGGCTGAAGGAAGGAGGAGTATTGTGCTTTTCCCCTCTGTGTTCTTCAGAGTTACAGGACTGGCAGCTCTTGAGCTGCATCACGAGAACTGCAGCTTTCCAACCAGCCTGAAGCTTTATGCAGCACAGTGGCTGCATGTCTGTAACCACTGACATGCTGCAGCTGAGCTGAGGTGGTTGTAGGCAAATAGATTGTGTTAGCTGCTCTGATGTTGTTCTTTACTCATGGGGAAATCTGGACAGCTGTGTGGCAAGCAGAAACTTGGGGATGGGGTAAGGCTGTGCCAAAGCAGTGCAGTTGCTCTTGTCAGCTGCAGTAAGGTACAGAACCTTGCTACTGCTAACCAAAACATAGCCAGCCCTAGGAAAAAGAGGGTACCTGGCAGCAGCTGCAGCTGATCTTTTCAGACTCATGCCCTGCAAAGGAGCAAAAAGGTTCTTCTCTGTTTGTATTGATCTTTCCTCGTGTTTCCTCCCTCCAGCAACACCTGTGAAGCACAGCACTCCAGCAGCAGCACAACAGGAGCAAGCAGTGGAAGAGGAGTTCTTTGCAGGTCAGCCAAAAAGCCATGAGTAACAGAGTTAAAGCATTTAAATCAGCTCCTCAGAGTGCTGTGTAAGTGTTGTGAGGAGGTTGGAATAACAGAAGTGCGAGTGTGAGCCTGATCTTTACTAACCTTGCTTGAGTGGCAGGGAGATGCTGTTGGTCACTACGAGAGGTTCCACACTGGAGCCCTTCAGCAGTTGCTCTATCTGTATTCAGTAAACCCTTTTCCTGAAGGGATATTGCAGAGAAAGAGTATTTGGGGTGGGAAGGGGTGACTTGTCTTACCATAACTGTCTCTGACTCACACCACAGTGCCTGGACATTGCTTCAGCCCAGAGCACAAGGGTGGCAGCATTGCCCTGCTGTGCACTGACATCAAAAGGTGCCTTACAGTTTAACTTTTGCAGTGGGCAGTTGTGGGCTGAGAGGACTTCACTGCCATTCCTGTGGTGCCATAGCACCACCTGTGGTTGGATCACCTCTTTGTTCTAGATGATCCTGAGTTCTGGGACATTTCCTTGGAGAGCATTGACCTTAAGCTGGTGGGTCACAAAACAGCAGACCCACCAGCTGGACCCCAGACACCTGCAACACACCCTGGAGGGCATCAGATGACTACTCGTAACAGGACACCTCACAGAGCCAACTACCACACAGCCCCTGCTAGGCTGGCACAGCTGCAGGCCTCTGCTGTGATCAGGAGCAACAACAGCTGTGCCAACCAGCACAGCCCAGGTACCTGCTACCAAAGCGTGGGGACTGCTCTGTGCTTTCCAAGTGGCACAGCTGGCTCAGTAAATTAGAGGAGGAGAAACATTCCTCTTCTCTTGGGCTTGGCTGCAGGTGCTGGGAAAGTGAGCTACAACTCTCTGGGGTTTCCAGCTAAGTGTCCTAACAAGGAAGAGCTAGAAAAAGAGGTTGATAAAGATGTGCAGGGCAGTGGGGGGAGGACAGAACCAGACTCTGCTCAGGGATGTCAAAGGACAGCACAAGGGACACTGGGGGCAAGCTGGAGCAGAGGAGGTGCCACAGGAACAGAAGGGAAAACTTTGTCACTGTGGGGGTGATGGAGGCCTGGAGCAGGCTGCCCAGAGGGGTGGTGGAATCTCCTCTGGAGACAGTTGAAACCCAGCTGGATGTGCTCCTGGGTGATTCTGCTCTGGCAGGGGGGGTGGGCTGGATGAGCTTTTGAGCTCCCTTCCAAGCCCTGCCATTCTGTGATTCTGTAGAAGAGGGCTGAGGAGCACTTTTAGAAGCAGAAAAGCAGCTTTTACAAAGTCTGTTTCTCACTGTTTCCCTCTTTGGCAGACTGCAGCCCCCACAGGAGAAGTCAGAGCTTGAAGAAGAGGAGGCTGGAACCTACATAAGACACCTGATGGTATCACTACCTCCACCCTGGATTACATCTTAACACTGCAGTTAGACTCCCTCACAGAATGTGAGCAGCCAAGGCACCAATGGATTTTTCTGTGTATTATGGTGAAGCAACCCCAAAGAGTTCAGTGCAGGCAGCAGGGACTCGATGGACTTGTAGGTTACTACATGTCCCAGATGCCTTTGTCTATGAACAAGCCATGGGTTGTGCTTCTGCAGCAGCAGCATTGGGGCTGTGCTCCAGACAGACAGGAGATGATTGGCCTGAAATGGTAACAGAATTCACCGTCAGAAGGAGATGCAATTCATAGCTTTTCATCAGGGAAAAGAGAACTTTCCAGCAGGAGGGGGAGGGGGTGGGGTGCGGTCAGATGACAAAGCCTAGGAGCTGTGCTTGCCTGTTGAGTGAGGCCGAGGGCACAGGACTGCGGCAGTGTCAGCCCCTGCTCTCCAGCGCCACCGTTGTCCCTGTGGCCGCACGAGCAGGGTCGGAGCCCAGGGCTGCTCCTCAGCTGCATCTGCTTCCCGGTGCAGCAGCAGCACGTTGAACTGTGACTGCAAGAGGGCAGCAAGGGCAGGCTGGGACTGGTGCCAGAGTTGCAGGCAGCATCTCGGCCTTGGCTTGGACCTTCCACAAGATGAATGGGAGCTGCACTTCTGTTTTTAAATAAGCTTTCAACCCTTTTCCGTATAAAAATAAACATGGACCTTGACAAACCAACCAGGCTGTTCCTGCCTCTACAAACCCCTGCAGCTCATTTCCTCTTGAAGCAGCTCAAAGAAGTTAACACCTTAGGAGGAGTTACAAGTAAGAAGCTAAGGAGGTGGTCTCCCCACAGCTGCAGAGCCTGGCATTTGCTGTGGCATGGGCAGCAGAAGTCTGCCTGTGGGGCTTAAACTTCAGAGCAAAGCCACAACTCTTCCTCCCAGTAAGAAGGTCACTGAAGAAAGTTTAAGCAGTATTTCAGCCTGGGTACAGCAGCACTTAGCACAAGTGCAGTGCTGGAGCCAAGGAGAAAAATACTGCAGACCTGGGAGTTAGAGCTGGACCAGCAGAACTTACACAGTGTAAAATCTTTGATTAGTCCAAACCCCAAATCAATGTCAGACTTGAAAGAGGGCCTGGCTCCTGTGCTTTGCCAGCACTGCTCCAGCTGGGTGAGTCTCTTAAAGCAGCCTAAATGCAAAGTATTCAGCATTTATTCTTCCTCCTACTTTCCTCCTTCCCCACTTAATCAGCTGGCTTTCCTTAAAACGTCCTCTGCTGCCCACCTACCTCCTTAAGAAGAGCAAGGACTGACTGCAGTGTGGAAAGAGCCAGGACAAAATTAAGAGTACCTGGAGAAAACAGTTTCATATTTCACCGCTGTAGTTTCTCACCAGTTCAGTATTGCCTTCAGGGGAGAGAGACATACCAGATGTCTGAGTCATGCACTCCCTGCTGAAACTAGAGCCCTGTTGGGAAGGAAGTGCTCACATCCAGCACTGCCACACGCCAAGCTTCTACAACAGACCACTGCCTCATACAAACACAACTGCAGCAGCCTCGGCTCTGCGAGCAGGGCCAACGCAGCCCTGCCTCTGCGCAGAGGAATCGCTGCGGCATGCCGGGTCCCTCTGAACTGGGCAGTACAACTTAGGCTGGGAGATGAGGTGGTTTATTTTTCCCTTTGAGGCCTTGCACAGCATGACTCAGAGCAGAAGCTGCTCTTAAAATGGAAATGCATGCAGCAGCAATTAGTGTTTAGAAATGCCAAGCAATTCCTGCAAGTCTGCAGCCGTCTGAGAGTGACCCTGTGAGGTAGTTCCACTCTCCTGCTCTGGAAGTAGTCATATTCTAGGAATTCCAGCTCAAAATTTGCATCTACACTGAAACGTTTCTTCTCAGCCCCACAAGTGCCTGCCCCAGCCCCCTTCCACCCCAGAGGGGCCCACCGGAGAGAAGCAGGCAGTGCCCTGCTCAGGCCGGGGCTGCCGCAGGCCCGCACACGCTCTGCTCTAACAGCACCGCCGAAAGGCAGCCCAGAGGTGCTGCTGGCAAAGCTGCGCCTGTGCCGCCGGCAGGGAGAGCCTTGGCCTTCCTAGGTGCCACAGCGGAGCGGTTTCTCTGCCGATTGTCAAGAACTGCCCATCCTCAGCCGCAAAAGCAACGGCACTGCTTGTACCTTATCCTTCACCCCTCCCACCGCCCCTCGGGGCCCTCCCCTGCTAAACGCGATCGGTTCTAGGCATTGTTCTTTCAGTAACTTGCTCGCAGTCCTCTGCCACGAGGCCAAGCGCTCCTTGCTCATCGCTGCTTTTCCAGCGTCCCACTGAAAGGGGTTTCTTGCACTTTCCTGTGGTCAGCTGATAAACGGGGTAGTGGTTCAACCACTCCCGTGAGAAGGTGGAGAGGTGGGAGCCTGCTGTTCAGCATGAACACCCACGGCTCAAAAGCAGCAGGCTTGCTTTATTTGAACGACTCCAGGAAGGTAACAAAGGGAGCAGGGAGCGGGGCCCTGCAAGCGGAGCTTGGGTCGGGCGTGAAACACAACTGACTGCGGCCAGGGAAGCCCAAAGGTTCAATTCATTTCAGTTTTTATTTTCACTTGTTTTGTTCTGTTTTTTTACAGTGTACATTGTTAAATAATGTAAAGAAAACACTTGTAATTCAGAAACAGATTTTTTTTATGTGGAAAAAGATACTCAAAGTGTAATATTAAACAAAATAATTTAACAGTTCAGTAGCATTAGTTTATTCCTCTAGACTTCAGTTATTCATCCACAGGAGGAGGAGTGGGGAGGGGAAATCAATGGTAAATGAAACCAGCTCTTGCATAACATTAAGTGAACAAACGACCTCAAACTTACAGCTCAAACTTAAATAACGCCGTGCTGCATCCAGCTGTTGCTTCCCCTGCCGTGGCCGTTCCCCGCGGGCCATTACTGCCTCAGGCCTGCCACCGCTCCTGCTCCCGGGCACGCCTCTGCCCTGTCCCAGCTGTGTTACCCAAACCCCTCCTGCACCCCTTCAGACAAAGAGAAGAGGCTCTCTGTCTCACTTCAGCCACCGAGACGCCTGCTTTCTCCTTCCCTTACACCACAAGCACACCACGAGCCTCCTCTCATCCTGTAGCTCCAGTCTGTGCCTCAGTCACCAAGAACAACCTCCTAAGATCTAAGGAGCTCAGAGCCCAGCCCTCACCACTGCCTTCTGCCCTCGAGTTCATCCCCAGCCCACAGCTGCCCTCGCTGCCAAACTGCTCCAAACCAAGTGACAGGAAAGGAAGGGATCTTGCACAGTTCCGTGTAAAAAACAAGAGTGAGAACATCTGCAGACAGAAAACCTCCCTGTTAAGGCTCCATGGGGAACAAACTTCAGGCAGGTAACGTGTGTGTGAGCCACCATCTTCCAGGGTACCTGTGAGCTACTGCCAAGCGCCAGGGAGCAGCGCCCTCACCCTCCACGGCTCCGTGCAGCACTGCACGAACACTGGCAGGTATTATTTTTACTCTGAAGAGGAAACCAGAACTTGTGAAAGATGAGAAGGGAGAATGAACGAAGCAGAAGGTATAGTACAGTTACTAAGAGGTGACATAGTTACAGTCCTGGTACCAGCTTGACATTTGTTAAGAGTGAACAAAACCTTAAGTCCTCCGAGAGAGAGAGGAAAGTTCTTGATGCCGGCGGCTCCGAGAACATCCATTGCCGGCAATGGACGTTGCGCCAGGACGGTCAGTTCCTGGCTTCAATGGGGTTTACCAAAACAAAAACACACACACACACAAAGGAAAAAGTAAGGAGGAGAAGAAAAACGAAAGGTAAGAAAAGCGATCCCAGCAGACAAGCCCATGCCAACCAGCAATGGCACCTCTCCCTCAAGTCACATCCTGACCAAACATCTCTACCACTTAGCAGGTGGAGTCAAACTGCATCTTCAGTTGGGCCTTTCCCAAAGACACAAGTTCTCCCCATCCCTTCTCCATCTCTGATCCAGCCCTCCTGCTCTCTAGACAATATTGGTTAGTCTCATTTCAGCTTCACCCACGACCCTCCATCCCGCCCTCACCTGGCCCCTGTCACACCAGCACCTTCAGATCTGCCGCCCGGACGAGTTTCGCCGACGCACGGCCTGCCGCCCCAACGCCTTCCCGCTGCCGACAGGAACAGCACCCTACACAAACCTCCTGGCCACTGGGCACCGGCGAGCCCTCCTGCTCTCCACTTGCCCTCTGTCCACCCGGGGGTCTGCTGGGAAGATGATGCTAACTGCAGAAGCGAGAGAAGTCCAAGGCACTAAAATATCCAGCGAGCATACTGGGAGAACAGACAAGTATTCAAGTACATTAATTTATACAATTTTACATTCACATTTATTTATCTAATACAATGAAAATACAAAGGAAAAAGTTAAAGTGTCTCCAATAAGTGTAAGGATATAGCTAGCTTTTTTTTGTTTTTCTCCTTTTTAACTTTTTTTTGTTTTTAACCCTCTATATTCCACTCATTTTTAAACTACTGTTGTCCAACAACATTTATATATCACAGTGTTTCCACATCAAAACTGATGGTAAGTACATGTCCGCAGGGAACTTTTAAAAATCTTTAAACAATTGCTCTAATGCTGCAGTCAAAGCTGTTAATACCTTACTGAAAGCAGTAATGACCTATCGAGCAGGGGCCGCGCGGCAAGGCCGGCTGCGCGCCCCGCCACGGCGGGGACGGAGAACTGGGGAGAGGGAGGGGAGGGGGACCGGGCCTGGGACAGCGTTTCTCTTGGTCTTGGTTCTTCAGGGGGAGGTGGGCAGCATGCTAAAGCCCCATGCTAGGATTCGGCTCTCCCACCTCGGCGCCCGGGGATTCGGCCTCACGCCAGGGAACTCCTGCGTGAACCGAGCCCTCGACTTCTCTGCGCGGCTCTCGTTCCACGCAAGAGCAGACTCCCTCCGTCAAAAGCACTGTCCCATCAGAAGGATGCTGATCATCCTCCTCCCCTGCAGAGTGTGTGGGGAAACTCCCTTTACAGAGAGCTGACAGCAATGGTTGGGAAAGAGAAGATCGTTCCTGGTCTGGCAAGCTACCAGCTGGCTGCAGCACTAGTAGCTGATAGAGCCCCATCGCCCTCCCCAGGGCCCGTCCCAAGGTCTAGCCAGCAGGGCCTCCGAGCGCAGCTAAGTGGTCCGCAGGTTGGAGCCTGGAGGGTTGCTGATGGACTTTTGCAAGTTGCTGATGTTGAAGCTCTGCAGAGATGCAGCCCCCACGGGCTGGAACTGGCCGAGCGGGGGCGGTGCTGGGCCCCCTGCCCCGCTCCACGGAGCGCCAAAGGATGCTGCTGGGTAGCTGAACTGCTGCGGGGGGCACATGGCCTTAGTGAAGGGACCTAGAGAGGTAGCTGATGCTGCAGAGATGGGCGTAGCACCCAGGGAAGATGCCATGGAAATACAGAGCTGACCTGGTGCTGAGAACTTTCTTGCCATTCCAGGGCCCTGAAAGGAAACCCAACCCCCAAGAACAGTTACACAGCTGCACTTGACCACCACAGGCTCAGCCCTCAGTCCACAAGCCATTCCCAGGGGACCTTCGCAAGCACATGCCACAGCTCTCCTCCTCAGATAGACCCCAGCCCTTCCACAGCTGGTCATACAGTCACAGAATAATTGTCAGGGTTGGAAGGGACCTCAAGGATCATCCAGTTCCAACCCCTGGCCATGGGCAGGGACACTTTCCACTAGATCAGGCTGCCCAGAACCACATCCAGCCTGGCCTTAGAAACTTCCAGCCCTGCAGGTAAGAGTGAGCTGGTAGGTTTCACAGTAGTTGTCCCAGCCACACAGCAACTACGCCACAGCTGTGTTTGACACTGTACTGACAACCACCACCCTGACAGTTTCTTACCACAAACGCTCCCAGGTGACATCTTACCTCATAGTTGCTATGCCCTTTGCCAACTTTCTTGCCAGACAGGTTCATGGCATCTCGGGCCCAGTTATCTACCAGCTTGTGCAGGTCATCTGTGAAAGTCCCTTTCCGGCTTGAGGCGATGGCAGCAGGCTGCGGTTGGGGTGCTTGGCTGTTCACTGTAGCCCCGACTGTGTTAGTGCTGCTGGTCCCTACAATTGCAAAGGGCTGGAATCAGGCCTTGGGTTAAAGATCATCCTGCTCTAAGCTGAGTAACTGTGGTAATGGTACTTCAGGAGAGCGCCAGTTAAAATGCCATGCAGATTACTCCTAAGGTTCAATTCCAGCACACACCGAAGTGGGACCTAGGAGGACTCCTACAGGCTTGCCTCGGGTTAAGAGTATGTCACAGGTGTGTTCCCTTGTCAGGAAGTGCTGCAAGTAGTCGTCTTAAGAGGGGAATGGTAGAAGCCTACAGGTCTTTGTAGAGGACAAAGGAGGCGAGATTTCAGCACTGAATGACAGCATGGTCAGGTCCTCCTCTCCTCCTACACCTTTAACTAGCAGCAAGCACTACCGCTACAGGTCAGCTCCCCCTTGAAGGACAGAGCTGGATGCCGGGTAAGGAGCAATACAATCAGCATCACCTGCTGCTCTGTAGCAAATTATCTCCACATCGTAATGCAAAGAGAAAACTTCATCCAGATTACACAGAAAAGCCAGAGTGAGAAAGAGCAGTCCTTGTTTCTAACAGCTGCCATACTCCAGCTCTTGAGGATAACCAGAGGGGGCTGTCTTCATCCACCAAAGAGACAGCATCACAGGGCAAGGCTGCACTCCACTACATTTTGCTGTTCGCTTCTGAGAGCATTTTTTGGCCATTATGCTCAGATTTCCTGTGTCAAAAGAAGGAGCATTCCAGATGCAAACAACTAACACAGCTCAGGGAAGACACAAATGGGAAGCTTCCCAGACGCTGCTTTGACAAACCCTTCTGTTCACCGGGTTGATTGCAAGAACACAAAAAACCTGTCCCATAAACAGCAGGTTTTGGTGCTGCTAAAAAGCTTGCTGAACACTATCCTCAACTGGAAATAAAGCTCCAGCAGCTTTGTTCTGGACAGCCTCACTATCCCCTCCCACCTACAAGAACAAAGCAACTGCACTCCAAAGTAGGTTTTTCCAAAGGCAGACCTCCCAACAGGAATCAGAGACATTGTTATCCTGAACCCCCCCAGGACTGCAAAGGACACAGGTGGAAGAAACAATTAAACACTGGGGCAGATTCTTCTGAAGGACATGGTAAAGGTAGACTGAACCTAAGTTTCTCAGATGCTTTCAGTACAATACCAAGCAACACCACCAGCAGGTGGCCACTGCAGTGCTAAACCTAGCACTCCTTGGCAGCACAAATCCTCCCCTACGTCCTTCTCAAAGCTCCTCAAATATTTCTGCTTGCTCACTCTGAAAACTGCACTTGGGAGCTCCAAGAAGACCTGAGTTGATGGTAGACTACTCTGAAGAAAACTGATTGAAAGGTGGAGTATCAAAACTGCTGGCCAGGAAAATCATCTCTGTATTGCACAGGCCAGATGACAGAGTTGTCATCTCTTGCCTGACAGCTGCTTCCACTTCCCCTCTGGCTATCGGCCACAGTCCTTGCAACCACTGCATCAAAGAACTGGCTCCAAACCATGGCAGGAATGTTTCATATTGAGGAGTGAATTAGGAGGGTGACATACTTACTATGCAGGATAAATAAGCAAAGTGTTACTGCTTCTAGTAGTGCTGAGGAGGGAAGGACATACAGCCCTCCCCCCACCACTTCCAGCTCAAGCATGGAAGTGGCTCCCAGTCTGGGTGCCCGCAGGCAGGGCAGGCGGTGTTATAGGCAGAGGCATGCAACAGTACACATGGAAAGGAAAGAAAAGGTTTCCTTGTCCAGGCTGTGCAGCCCCAGCACAGATGAAGAGCAATAGGAACACACGGTAAGATGGCAAGGAAAATCCATCGTGAACCAGCGAGCGCTTGGAGCATGCATCGTGTGGAAAGGGACCAGAACACAGTTAATGAGTGAGGGCAAGAAACATTAAAGGGGAAATTAAAAACACAAATGAGGCAAAAGAGAGAGGTGCTTGGGGGGCTGCCAAACCCAGTAATCAACACATTGCACTGAGGGTTCATGCAGGGATTGATACACTCACTCTCATCCTCTTCATGATGGCCAGCAGCTGCTTTTGACATTTGCCATTCCCACTTCAATCAGTAAGCACACTAGTTCCTGCAGCTACACTGGGAAGCTTCCTCAGGCCACAGAAGGCAGAGACTTATCAAGGTATGTACTGTAGTGCACTCAGCTAAAGATGTGAGAGATCATCTAGGAAAGCTGGAGTGTTTTGGAAAGAATTGGATTGAGGGTGGAAAAGGCGGGAAGCTGTAAAAGCTTTGTCTCCAAAGGTGATTTTGTTAGGGAGCTCCTCTCTCAGGCTGCAGCCAGCCTACAGCACTACAGGTGAGCTGAGCAATGACTAAAGCTCCCATGTGACATTACTTAAAAGATAATGGCTTCTCAGGCACTTCCCATCTCAGCTGTGACACGGTCACTGCCTGCAGAAACTGCCATCCAGAAGAGGCTGAACAGGAAGTGCTTCAGCATGCAGCATTCAATGGAAACCACCCCCCACATTCCTGCTCGGTCACAGCAGCCATCCCCACTTCTGCTCTGACACCAGGGATCTGACATGAAGCAGGCTCTTCCCTACAGCCTGCTGCCTACAATGCACTCATTCTGCTCTTGGGATTGCCCTACCCCCATAACCCAGCAGTCCAAAGACACCTTTAGAACAGTGTTACGTGAGGTGAGCACACGCAGGCTTTTCCGAACATCTCTGGCTTTGGGGCACACGCTGGAGACTTCCCATAGCTTATTCTTACTCTTTAAATGTTGAAGGGTGTCTGCAATTAGATCCATCACTGAGGTGGGAAGCCCCATCAGATCTGTAATCAAAGCAGCTGCTCAAAGGCAGGACTCTAGCACATTATTAGAGCAAGCAGCTGTCTCACTGAGGCTTGGTTCAGTCTGGCTAGCCATGAGCAGAGAGTTCCACAGTGGAGGTGAAGTTCTGCCTGCCTCCACTGGTCTGCAGGAGCAAGAGCCAGACTATTCCATAGGCTAAAGACAGAGTACACATTGGAGGGCATAACATAGACAGACAGATGCTGTGCTGAGACAGAGTCAGGGACATAAGGCTTCGGTGACCAGAAAAAGCTGATGAGTAGCTTTACACTCAGAAACCAGAGAGAACAGAAATAAGATAATTACTACAGAGCTGGTTGCAAGGACAGACTTTTTTCACCATCTTCCCTGAAGCACAAAGAGAGAGTCATTTGTTAAACAGTGAGAAACGTTTAGTATCAGCAAACAGTACACAAAGCTTGGTGAGAAACAGAGGACACAGCACAGCAGGGCTCTTGTGGGCACTGCTAGGACGTTGCAGGGAGACCCACAGCCAGCTCTGACAGCGGGATCAGTTGTACATTTCTTCTTCAGAACTCCCATCCCCTGCTGAAGAGTGTCAGGACACAATACGAGTGGCCACGAACACAAAAGGTAAAGTGAGTCCATCTTCCACCTCTGTCAGGATACAGGATGCATTTTGAGGCTACCAAAGTCCGGTTGGTTTACAACAGGAGGAAGATGAGGTAGGTCAAGCCACCCTGTCTGCTCAGATGGGTGGAAGAGTTTCAGGCATTCCCTGCCAAGCTGTACCACTCTGTTTCTCCAGCTGCACAGTTAAAAGCATCAATTACTGCACAGTTTCCTCAACACCACTTGATTCTAGCCCAGCATCTTCTCCAGCTGCCACTCTCCATGACAGTCTGCAGTAGCATTTCAAGGACAAGATTTCAGGAAGCAAGCCACCTGCAAGAAGCCAAACGCCAGGCCAAGCCGTGCCATGCCAGGTATGACTCTGCCTTTACAGGACAGCTACAGCATGCTTTGCAGAAGGAATCCATTTCCCTTGGCACCAGGCCCAAAAGCAAGAGACACACATGCCAAAATGCTCATAGCTCCATTTGCAGCAAGACCAGGCCTCAGAAATAAGTGATCCTCCCCCATATTCAGTTCATTGCCAAGTCTAGAAACTGAAGGGCTGTTTCTTTATGTTCCCTGGCCTGAAAAAGGACAGGCCAGACTCAAGAGAATTTCAGCTTTGGTACAAATTTAACTTGTTCCAAGAAAGAGGTCATGAATCTCGAGATGAGGTGTGTCAGTCAGTTCACATCTGCACATTACTACACCTAGCAAAGACATTTAAAGCTGCCCAATTTGAAAGACTAAAACCTGTTAGTGCTTACATACCCAAATCCAATGAAGTGGCATAGAGGTATCATTGTAGAACTGAACAGCCAGGGGAAAAAAAAAAACAACTTCCTCTCCCTTTGACACACTCCTCAGAGGATGGAGCTGGTTGCATGGCAGCTGTCTCTGCAGCAGGCCAGGCCCAGTTGCTGCACACAGCTCTCTGGCTCAGCTGTGCTGCTGCCAGCTGTAGCAAGACGTGCTGCAGACATGTGGTACCATCATGCAGTGCAGCCACTGAAAGTCTCTTTACACCACTTAAGGCTTTCTCATATCAAGGCATTCCAGAGGTTGGGAAATGAATGCTGGACATTTAAAGGGTCCAGCCTGCAGCATGGGAGATGTTGCAGCACTCCCAATAAAAGCATGAGATGAGCAGCCTCCTCAGCTCAAGCGTACCATTGCTTCAGTCACATCAGAAGTTTGAGGCTCTCCTGGAAGTCTGGCCTCATAAAAGTACAAGTGAAAGAATTCAGAGGAAAGCTACAAGATAACTTGGGAGGGTTGGCAGGGTCCCTGAAGTGTCTTCACCCACCTTTACTGCTCTTTCCTGTCCATTTAGTGTATCTCCAATTCATACTAGAAACTCCTACACCCAGGCCCATTAGTAGTTAAGGATCTTTTGTGTTTGCCTGAAAGTATTCTCTAAAGCTTTTTCAACCCCTCAACACCTGAACCTTGAGCTATCCATCTGCTAACGAACAGAAGTCCACAGTAACTGCCTACAGGTGGCATCCACGCTCTGCACTGATCAGCACTGAGAACACTCAGACACATCCAACTCACACAGCAAACATTCTGCTGGAGGAAGCCAAACTATTCCCCCCCTGCCCATCGGTCACAGCAGTGTTCAATAAAGGAATCACTGGGGAAAGAAATCTTTGCTGCGCTACTTGAATGGCTACCTCCCCCTCAACACTCATTCAGCTAACACATACTGAAGCATAGATACTAAAGCAGGCCAAAAGGAAATGCCCATGCACTCACAACTTGCTTACTCCCCAGTTGCTACCCTTTCTCTGAACTGTCTTGAAATTTTCCACCCCAAGCCTGAAGAAATGAGTACTGGTTATGAGTTTGACAACAGAGAACCCAAACTTCTCAAGGTGTGCCAACAGCAGCTCAGCTGAGCCATGGGATGGGAGAGAATACAAGGTGGCGGCGGATGGACAATGGGCTGCATGAAACAGATCCAAGCAGCAGAAAAAAAACAAACAACCAAAAAGACAAACTAAACCAAAAGACAAGGAAGGAGTAAAGGTGTTACACACAAAGAGCCAAGCAGGGCGTACTCAGAAATCGGGTCCTCCTGCCCCCAGGCTTGAAGGTGACTCTCTCAGACGCACAGTTAAACTTCGCACAGCCTGTGAGAAAACAAAAACGGGAAGAACAGAGAAAGGAGAGGAGAAGAGACACGAACACCACTACAGGATGTTAGCAGCTTCAGGTTGGAGAGGTGAAATGCATTAACATGACACACAAGAATAAGCCTCAAGGTGTGGACCAAAGAGCATGTGGACAATATACGGAGTGAAGACTCCCTCCAACACCTCCGGACATTAGGACAAGTTTGCAGCGTTACTCCCCAGTACCCAACAACAGGATTGGAACCTCCAGGAGAGCTAGCTCCTGGCAAGTATTCAGTTACTAAATGGCACTACACAGCTCTAGAGAGATGATTCAAGTAGCTTCACAATATTTGACACAGGTTCATTAAAAAAAATTCCTCTAAAGAAAATATTCTGAAGGGGTTGCTTCCTTTGCCTCCCCATACTGCTCCAGTTCCAGGGAAAACATGCATTGGAACTGATTAACTCAGCTTGTGGCAAAGCTTTCTAAAAGATGCTTCAGGGGAGAACAAACCTGGAACAGCTACATGTAGGGAAGTAAAGGAGTCAAGCAATCATTCTCTTAATCGGCAAGCAAAAAACCCTCTGCCTACCAAATCAATCGGAACAGTGGCTGAGATGTTAACGAGCAATCCACCCCTGGAGTAACTTGAGCAAATGAACCATTTACTATTCCTACCATTCCCTCTCTCCACACTAACCCTTCCAGGATCATCCTTTAATTCAGCTGCAGAAGGTGAGCCTTTTTTTTTTCACCTACTGCTCAAAAATCCCACGGACAAGCAGCCAGACCTTTTGGATCTCTGAAAGGACTCCAAGTCTTCAGGCACTTCCTACCATTTCAATTTTCTGCTAAGAGCAAAGCTGCTCTGCTCCTTCCTTAATCTCACTTCACATTTCCAGTCCCCAGTTCTCATCTGCCTTCTCCTCCTTTCCCCCAGGTAAGTAGAATGCTGCTTGCCACCAGCATCCTGGGTTCTTCGGTATTCTCCTTGGGGCTGTCACTACAGCAGCGAGGGCAATGCCCCGTGTGCTCGTTCCTTCAACAGTCTCACCCCTCACCTCTGGGGGAAGGCAGAAAACAACACACAGAAAGAAAAACAAAACCAGCTGGCTCGAGACTACCAATCCACTTTAAGCTATGTATTAAAAATGAAGTGTCATCAAGCTGAGGGTCATTCACCAGTAACAAGGGTGCAAGACTCAACACCGATTCCATTGCAAGTCTTACCTTGGCCTGGTGCCGAAAGGCTTGGTACCGAAAGGGCACCATCACTGGTAAAGGCAGAGTAGAGATTTTCGCTAGAAGGTGAAGGTTTGAGGGGCTGTAACAAATGGTTCTGCCCAGTCTCTGGCACACTACCAGGAGGATGAAGAGTCTGCTGTGGGGGCAAGACTGATGGTGCACTTTGAGCTGACAGATTGCCTAGAGGAAGAAGGAAGGCAAAAAGTCGTTCAACGTTTCCCCACAGGATTTTTGAAGCTTCTGTCATTGTTCCCAAGAGACAGGAGGGAAAAAAAACCACAACAGAAAAGTTTGACTGGAACATTAATGAGGGAGAGAAGTCACTATCAAGTGACTGAAATTATTAGATGAGCTACTACACTTACTGCTAAATGGGGGGAAAAAAAAGTGTGCTATGGTGGGGGTAGAAAGGGTATCATCCTCTGGTCAAGCATGACAACCCAGGCTAGAGACAAGGAGAGAACTACTCCAGTTTGGGAAAGCAGTTAGGACTAGAGAAATGATTTACTCAAGTTTTAGGGCATCTCCATGCTAGATCACTGTCACACACACACACAGAGCTCCCCTATCACACAAGAAACCAGAAATGAGCACCAGGGTACAGAGACTGGGGCATAACATTTTGTGTTACCCAAGTGAAGGTGCAGGAAGCAGCAGCAAGTGTTTGTGCTCAGGGTGCTGGCCCTCTGGTAAAGCTCACTGAATGCCACAGAATTTAAGACACATCTACAATTACACAGCAAGCATCTGACACTGGTGTCACTCAAACAGGAACCAGAACTACTTTTCCAAGTGCTGTTTACGACAAATGGTTTCATCAGTAAGAAAAGAAGCCTGACAACCAAAATTGTTTCTCAGTTCATCTGCACAAAGCCCTTGGAACGCCATTTAAAACAATTAAAAATCCCTACTTCCAACATCTACCCATTGTGACTAAGTATCTGCATTGTAAGGACACAGGTAATAGCATGTTTGGAGTGCTACTCAAGCAGCCAACCAACAAACCACCCAGAGATGACTGAAGAGACCTGCTCCATTCTGCAAAATCAGTTGCAGGAAGCAACAACATCAGCTGATAGAAAAAACCAAAGCCAACAAACAACCCCCCCAAAAGCCCCTCCATTAATACACCTATAGAAATTTTTGCTGTTCCCCTTGCTCTCCCTGGCTAGATTTAATTCTAAGTGCTTTTCTACCCAGGTGTCTTGCTGCTTGGGCAGCTTCCTTATATGCCCCCATTGCAGCTGTCCTTTCTTCCACTCCTTATAGTTTCTTTTTCTGTGATGATCCTTGAGGTCCCTTCCAACCCTGACAATTCTATGAACAACAACAAAACAACAAACAAAATAAATAACAGGAGACCCCACACCACCACAAGACCAAACTCACAAGGAAAACAAAAAGCCCACCACCACCAAAACACACACCTTGAAAAAAAAATCCCACAAACCAACACAAAGCCACAGGTTTCCCCCTCCCCCATACTGTACATTTACATCTTTCTTCCTAGTCAATGCCTGATCCCTGAAAAAGTATAAATCACAGCTTTAATATTGCTCCTACAGAACAATTTCATGATATCTGTCAGTAGATTTTGAAAGCCACAAGGAAGACTACCAAATAGGAAAAGCAATTACATAAATGATCCAGCAATCCAGGCAGGGGAGACATTGGGACACAAATGCCCCCCCACCTCCAAAACACAAGACAAAGACAGCAACAGAGATCTAAGAATAGGAGATGGCACCTTCCCTGTTTTATCTATTGAAGAGCTCTGCTTTGAGTGCAGGGGAGAGCTGTGCATTACAACAGAAGCACCCATTGGCAACACTTCTCAAACTGCAATTAAAGCAAAGCCTCCTGCAGTTTCTTGTCTCCATGTCTACAGGACAGCAGCAACCACCCTTGCTTTAAGAGACTTTGAGCTGAACTTCACATATTTGTGCTGGATTGAGCATAGAGTTGGCAGCATCAGGTGGAAAAGAACAAGTGGAGTATTAGGGAAGAACCATAGGAATCACAGAAACCACTTCTCATTTCATTCAGTTGAAGTTTATTATTAGAAAAGATGCAACCATGTTTCCTTTTACAGGTGAGGTTTAGAATAACCTTACTGCAGTCTCTTGGAAAGAGTTATTCTCTTAAGCGTGTCTCCACAAACCATGGGAAGGAAGTTAAGAAGCAGAGCTAAGTGGAAAGCAAGTTTTTTTTCCTTCTGTCACCATTGCCTTTTTCCTGTAGGCCATGCTATTTTGGAGACTTAAAAGGGAATTTTCACTTCAAAAATTTCCTTAAAATGGAGCCTATCTTACCCGAGAGCTGAGGGCTTTTATTTCCCTGGGAGCTGCTGCGACTGGACTTGCTGCTTTTTCCTTTAGTAGGCCGTCTCCTCCTTCCCGAAAGGGGTGCAGCTGGGGGAATAATTACTGCAGGTGGAGCCTTTCCCAACTTCATGTACAGTGACTCAATCTCCTGCTTCTGGCGACTCTGCAACTCCTGGATCTCTTTAAGGTGCCTAACAAGTTACAAAAGAGTAGGACTTAACCACAACGATATGTAGATGGAGGCCCGCGCACAAGCCCTCCCCTCCAGCCCAGCTCCATCAGCTGCTGTGGTCAAATTCTTACTAACATTTAAGAAAGGAGAAAACAAATCTTTTCCACAAATAACCACCGAATGCACACCACAGCAGACCTGCCATTTTCCACTGTGCTCTATCCCTGGCTAGAGTTCCAAGAAAAAATTCCCAACACTGTAATCATAACCCCCAAGCTGAACGACAGCACAAACGAGAGCATGCACCTACTGTAGGAGAGCAAATCATCCAGCATTAAAATGCTACAGAAATAGTGAGGTTTACTCCTTTGCCAAGACCAAGACATGGCCTTGAAGACTTCTACATTTTGCCCTAAGGATTTTGCAGAGCAGTTGCACACACAAAGCTTAAAATGGGCAGCTGCCCTAAAAACCATTCAGCTTCCAGCATAAGCCAGCAGGTTATGTTGTTAGACTCCACTGGTTTTTTCCTAAGGCAAGGAGGATTCTTCCAGAAAAGAACAGCCAGAAATGCACTTTAGAAATGCAGAGGGTTGTGTGTTACTTTCCAATGAGACAACTTTTCTCACTACTACACTTCAGGGAGATGCAAAAGCTCTGCAGTCTTACCCACAATGCAGCAACCTACACAAACACACACAAGGTTACAGGTTAGAGAATGAAGCATGGCAAGCACAGATACAGTCTGTCATAACTATGCTCCACTTCCCCACTAAAAATCTTACCTCCCACAAACACTGAATCTTTTAATAAAGCCTACTTTTGTTCTTTGCAGACACAAAGCACAGATGAAGACAGTAACCATCCTGTGTACACAGGTCTTACACGAGCACACAAGGAAAACCGCCTTACTTTTCCCGTAACCGACGGAGTTCCAACTTCAAGTCTTCATCTTCGATGTCAGACTCGTTGTCACTGCTCATGTAGGAAGAGTTGAATGAGTTGCTAAGGCTCTGAACAGGAAGGCTGATCTTTGACCCCAGGGGCTGGAGGGAGTCTGGGCTCCCTGAGCCATCATCCAAATCCTTAGCCATCCCACTTAAGAAGGCAGCCTCCGGTTCAGAGGATGGACCATTCATGTGTGGGGACTGTCTTGACTCCAACTCTTTCTTCGGAGCCGTAGCTGAAGCAGCAACTTGTTCCAAGCCCACAGAGCGAGGAAGAGTCATTGGCTCTTTCTCTGCACAGCTGACCTCATCCTGAGTCTTTGACACGGAGAAGCGCCCCACTTGATCCATTGTCGTGGTTACCTGAAAGCGCCCAACCTTAGCGGGCTGAGCAACATCTGCTGGTACCTGCAGCACAGGAGCTGCCTGAGGGATGCCATCTACCACATCCAGGGAAGAGCCGGCCACAGCCTCGCTCCTCCGACAGCCAGCCTGCTTCACCAGAGTGCTCTCTGGGCTACTGGCAGAAAGGGATGAAGAATCAGTAGAGGTGGTTTCAAACTGCACAGGCTTAGCTTCAGGTTTGTCACCCTCCTTCAGCACATCATCCACTGCCACAGATACCTAGAAGAGAAATTCAATCATGAAGACTTTTACAGTTCTTCTTTAACTGATGGTTTTATTTACCTTAGCAATAACATTGTGCCCAAGAGAGGAAAATAACAGCCCAACCCCCCTGCCAGAGCAGGGCCACAGAATCCAGCACAGGTCACACAGGAACACATCCAGACAGGGATGGAAAGGCTCCAGAGAAGGAGACTCCACAACCCCTCTGGGCAGCCTGCTCCAGGGCACTGGGACCCTCACAGTGAAGAAGTTCCTCTTCAGGTTGAGGTGGAACCTCCTGTACTGGAGTTTCCATCCTTGTCCTATCCCAGGGCACATGATTCTGTTCAAACCATGACAGTGCCTCACAGGGAAATGAGAGGAAAGATTTGTTTACAGTAGTATCACAGTATCACTAAGGTTGGAAGAGACCCCGAAGATCATCGAGTCCAACCTGGCACCACAGACCTCATGACTAGACCATGGCACCAAGTGCCACATCCAATCCCCTCTTGAACACCTCCAGGGATGGGGACTCCACCACCTCCCTGGGCAGCACATTCCAATGACGAACGACTCTCTCAGTGAAGAACTTTCTCCTCACCTCCAACCTAAACTTCCCCTGGCACAGCTTGAGACTGTGTCTCCTTGTTCTGGTGCTGGTTGCCTGGGAGAAGAGACCAACCCCTTCCTGGCCACAACCACCTTTCAAGTAGTTGTAGAGGGCAATGAAGTCTCCCCTGAGCCTCCTCTTCTCCAGGCTAAGCAACCCCAGCTCCCTCAGCCTCTCCTCACAGGGCTGTGCTCAAGGCCTCTCCCCAGCCTTGTTGCCCTTCTCTGGACACCTTCAAGTGTCTCGATGTCCTTCTTAAACTGAGGGGCCCAGAACTGGACAGAGGACTCAAGGTGTGGCCTAACCAGTTCAGAGTACAGGGGCACAATGACCTCCCTGCTCCTGCTGGCCACACTATTCCTAATGCAAGCCAGGATGCCGTTGGCCTTCTTGGCCACTTGGGCACACTGCTGGCTCATGTTTAGGCAGCTGTCAATCAGCACCCCCAGATCCCTCTCTGTTTGGCAGCTCTCCTGCCACTCTGACCCCAGCCTGTAGCACTGCATGGGGTTGCTGTGGCCAAAGTGCAGCACCTGGCACTTGGACTTGTTGAATGCCATCCTGTTGGACTCTGCCCATCTGTCCAGTCAGTCGAGGTCCCTCTGCAGAGCTCTTCTGTCCTCTAACTGACCAACATGTGCTCCCAACTTGGTGTCATCTGCAAATTTGCTGATGACTGACTCAATCCCCTCATCCAGGACCACAGAATCCAGCACAGGTCACAGGAACACATCCAAACAGGGATGGAAAGGCCCAGAGAAGGAGACTCCACAACATCTCTGGGTAGCCTATCCCAGTACTGTGGCACCCTTACAGTAGAGAAGTGCTTCCTCATGTTAAGGAGAAACTTCCTGTGCTGTGGTTCCCATCCACTGCCCCTTGTCCTATCCCAGGGCACAAGTGAGCAGAGGCTGTCCTGACACTCAGCCCTCAAATATTTATAGACATTTATTAGATCTCCTCTCAGCCCTCTCCTCTCCAGACTAAACAGCCCCAGTTCAACATCTCCTACCTGGAACCGTCCCATCTTAAGCACGCTGGCTCCTGCTGCGGTAGCCACAGCACTGCTCTCTCCACCACATGATGCTGGAGCTAAGGAAAACAAGAATGGGATTAAGAAGAAAACGAGCAACAAATAATTTGAACTCAAATTACTTTTTACTCAGCTATTAAAGGAGTCAGTACAGCTTCCATATTTCCATCATGGCCCCTTCCTACATGTTGACATTTAATGTGTCTAGCACAGCAAGGCTGGAAGCAATTTCAACAGCTACCAGGTAACTCTTAATGTGCCACCAGATTCATGGAACCTGATCTCTTTTCTCTATTCAGCTTTGCCACACCGAATGTTGAAACCACAATGTTAACATCAAGTATTTTGATCACTAAGTATTTTAATGCACTTTTAAAAGTGCATCTTTAGATAGCAGTGAAAGCAGCACACCCATTTTGAGCAAGGACATAAACCAGCCAACGAATAAAAAGCACTGGAATTGAGATGAGAAAGCTCATTTTAATTCAATGCCCACCGACCACCTACATTTCACACTGCTGGGGACAATTTAGGAGGAGGAAAGCAGTAAGTTGGAGAACTGCTAGAAACCACATTGACTTCAAGCAGCCTAGGTGAAGCTTTGGGGCTGGATTCTTAGGCATCAGCTGGCAGCATGAGATTACAAAGCTGAGAAAGACAAAGCTATTTTTAAATCAGTCCTGCTGGCTGGCTTGGTGTCTTTACAAAGCAGCTTCCCCATTTGTTCACTTTCACCTTCTAAACTTTAACAGGCAAAACCCAACTCAGTTTCTACCAGACAAACAAGTTCTGCAGTGCAGTACATGACCAACACAGCAAAATGGGAATATTTGTTTTCCTACTGGTTTTATTCACTTCTGAAGGTTTGATAACCTTCAGAAGCACATGAGAACTTTCAGATAGAACTTCAGAGGCACATGGAAGTGGAAGTAACTTTTACTACATAGCTAGAAACAATTTTAGTACTATACGTATAGTTTCTTTAGGAAAAGGAAGATTTTTAAAGCATAAAAAATTAGAGGAATACTAACAGGGAAGTCTCAGACTATTTTACACATTTTTGTGTTCCTCCCTCTAACAAGAACTGAACTCATTTAGATTTGAAGGACTGATCAGCTGGACAAACTGCTGATCATCCAGTCAGCCTTCAGCCAGAAAGAAGTCTGCTTTTCCTACTACCATATTTAAATTTTGAGTAACTTAACCTTTGTTTCTCTAATTAACTAGAAAAGCAGCACTCTCAGGTCACTACGAGGTATCCCACACGCAGAACACACAACAAGGACACAAAATGAGAAGTCCTACTGTTACTGCCACACAAGGCAGAAAACCTCCTTCAAACCTGAAGCTTTACCTCAGCAGCATGCTGGAGATGCTTTGCCAGTCTTTAGCATTTTGGACACCTTTAAATCCTGTAATACACACTGATCATTCCCCTCTCCTGGCCCACAGTGGGAAATTTTGTTCTTCTTACCAAAACCTAACACGCTCCCTAAGGAATTGCCATTGCATGGTTTACTGAAAGAGGCTATATATATGCATTATACACACACACATATATACATCTCCTTCCAAGTTTCTAGTCTGTTTAATTTTGGACTCTATCTTCCTGATGAGAAACCATCTAAAATAACAAAAGGCTGTCTTACCATCCTTCAGAGCCTGTGCTGCTGTGGACACCAGCGTGGTAACCGTTGTAGATGCTACTGAGGGCACAGACTAGAGGTTCAAGGAGGGGAAAGAAAAGAAAATGAAGAAAGTGAGCAGTTTCATTGAATGCCAACAAATTCACTCTGCTGCATATTACACAATCTTTTGTTTCCAGAGGCAAAGCATGGCCCACAACCAGACAAATGCAAGCATTTTTAACCTCCAAAATAAGCAACGTGGGCACAAAGTTTTGTGTGCCTTGCAGCTTTGAGGCTGTCACTATAATTACCCCTGTGCTTTGCACAAGCAACAAACACATAGGTAGTCACTTGGAGGTCACAATGCCAAGTGTGATCTTCATTTCATATCAAGAGTTAATTATTATGGTCTTTTGAACTGTCAGGTCTGCACTTTACATCACCCCTCCCAAATTAAAACTGACATATCACATACTGCTTGTTTAGTGCTCCTCCCCCTTGCTCTACAGCCACTTCCCTGCTAGTGTGGTGACACTCATGACATCACCAGAAAAGCTAAATTAAGAAGTAATACCAAACTCAGCCTCAGGAAATTTGCAATCATTACAAATAGATTTCTCCCCCCATTATTTTTGTTGACTATGTCCCACAACCTGGAAGATGACTCCTCAGTTTCATTTATTAGAAGTCTAAAGACTGCTGTAGTGATACTCAAGGCAGTGACCTAAGAGCACAACCTTGAAAAAGCACTGAAGTTCTCTCAAGACTACTGAACTGTCAACACTGCAAACGTACACAGGCAGGAGCAGATGTCACGGGAACAGTCTCCGGACTGAGGGTTCTTCTCAGCTTAGCATCCAGATCCTCCAGCGGCTGTTGGGACTAAGAAAGGAAAGAGTAAAGAGCTGTCCCAGCTCAGGAGAAATAGAGCACATTTGAGAAAGAGACAGCTTTAATAAAGAAAATGTAAAGCAGTCAGCACAGCTTCCATATTGCCGTCATGGTGCCTTCCTACGTGTTGACATTTAACACGTACAGCACAGCAAGGCCGGAAGCAACTTCAACAATGCAGCAGAGGATGTGGATTAGGGTTTATCTAAAAATCTTCAAGAAAGCCAATTAAGGAAAAAGAATTTGCAGAGCAGTTAAAAAAAAAACAACTATCATTTCAAAAGCAAGGATGGATAGGCTGAGAATAACATTTTTTTGTGGGGGGGAAGGAACAAACAAAACCAAACCCCAAACCACCCAAAAATCCAACCCCCAAATACACACACACGGGGGGGGGGAAATACACCACACTATAGAGACACAAACCAACCATACCCCCAGAAAAGCCCAAAATACTGATTAAAACCAGACAAAACAAACCAGCCAAAGTCCCCACCTCACATCCTCCCCAGGTTCCCTCAAAGAAGCCATCTGGATGGATTGACTAAAGAGGATGAAAGAGGGACAGAATCGCTCCAGTATGACTTAGATTTCATCTGAGTTGGCATCCAAGATGTTTTTCAAACTTGGCCAATTCAATTGAGACAGGGAAAAATTAAGATAAATTGTCTAAAAATATCTCAGAAGGTAAAAGTTCAGAAGCACTCAAAATGCTTAATTAGGGCCACATCCAAAGATGCATGAAGAAGAAGAAAGCCTGGGCAGCTGTCACTAAGCTATGGAGTAGAAATCTCCATCTAACCTTTAGCATCGTTGATCTGGCCAAGTCTTTTGTACTAAAAAGCGACATCTCTTTAGAAGCGAAGCTGACATCACCACAACATAAGAACATTACCCTCCACTGTCAGGAAACTGAAAGCTAGGAGGACACAATAGCATAAAGATGCTTTCAACAGGCTGCCAGGACTACATTCTTCCTGAGTTGTGGATTTCAAAAGATGTCAGCAAAACCACCCCAAGAACAATGTATCAATTCCATCCAAAGAAGAAGAAAAGCAAGCACCAAAAGATGCAGACTTCTATGCCTCTGCAGAAAGCCAAGTGCTTAGCAGGCAAGGGGCTAATTTAACTCAATAATATTGTAAAATAAAGAGGATATTTCACCTGAAATGCTGCACAAATACTTAAGGCTCCCAAGAAAATGTTTGCTTCAAAAAGCCTGAGATATCAGAATCAAGCAAATAAAAGATTTCTTTCTGGAACACGGGAGCCAAAATGAAGCTTGAAACATTACTCTCAATACACTTTAAAAAGCATTAAAGACTTCACAGAACAGGTGATTAAGACTAAGGAACTAAGAGTCCAAAAGTGGTCTTGCAATGACAGATTTTGGCTGCAAATTAGGAGTCTGGTACTAAGGGAAATAAAAAAGGGGGGGGAGGTAAATGTGTAATGAGCTCAGGAGAGAAGCAGTAGGGAAGGCAAGCCCTAGCTACTTGAAGACAACCCAGGAATTTTCCAGAGAGCACTGTGTGATAGCAGTAAATGCTCTTAATATTTGGTTAAGTTTGGTCTAGTTGGTCTCCTCTAACTTTGTCTTATTCCCACACAGGCTTTACTATTCACATGAGAATTGAAATGAGGCAAAGGAGAAGAGGCAGGGGATCTAGATTTGCCCCTCTTCCATACCAGAAACACCTGGCAAACAGCAAGAAGCCTTTTGCAGGGGTGCAGTGGCTCGAGTCACATAAGTGGCTACAAGTGGTTTGAGTTTGGAACTGAGAATTAGTCATTTCTTCCCCCAAAACAATGACAATAAACACAACTATGAACTTAGTGTGACTGGTTTTAACCAGCTGCCTCCAGATCCATCTGCTACCTCTGCCCTTGGTAAGAGGGCAGATAATTAGCACCCATTTGTTGTTGCCCACTCTGCTGCAAACCCATGCTTCAGAAAAGTGGCCGACAGGCACAGTCCAGATTCTGTCTTTAGAAGCCAAAGGAAAATAAAGCAGTGCTGCTTGCTGACACTACTATCTTGTATCTCTACACCAGTCATGCAGCTTCCTGCTTGGCTGGGGGCAGAAGATCTCCATTTCCTGATCACTCACAGAGCAAGAATATGGCCTTCATTCAGCCTGCTGGAAAACTGCATCAAAGCAAACACAGCAGCACTCACTCCTTCCTGTGACAGGTTTCCAGAGCCACACGTTCACCTTCACTGTTTTCTGATGCCAAGAGCATTGCTTTTTCACACTGAATAATGCCTGCCAAGTATTTGACTGATTTTCATGGCTTTATAAAAAGATTTTTAAATGCTTTTTAATTAAAGCAGAGACAATAAGGAGACATTCTGGACAAAGAAACCTCTTGATTAAGGTCACTGATTTGTATTTGCTCCATTAGGTCAAGAGCAAGAAGGTGGTGGAGCTGAAATAGACAGGATGAGACATCTACTTCCAGCACATTGTAACTTAGGTCCACTAAACTACTTCCATTTTAACCTCCAGAATCACCTATGCCAACTTGGTCTAAGAGATACCACAAACTAATGACCTTTACTGGGACAATTATAGAAACTGCTGAATAAAGACAAAGCTTCTGCACAGACAGCACTGGATGAAAAGAGCTGGAAATGTGAAAATGGTCTATTAATGTCACAGACATGGAAGCAGCTAACATGCCCTGCTGCTCACCTCTATTCATGTCTCCAGAACCACAGATGGTTAGGGGTTGGAAGGGACCTCAAAAGCTCATCCAGTCCAAGCCCCCTGCCAGAGCAGGAGCACCTAGAGCAGGTCACACAGGAACACATGCAGGAGGATTTGGAATATCTCCAGAGAGGGAGATCCACAACTCTCCTGGGCAGCCTGTTCCAGGGTTCTGTCACCCTCACAGGGAACTTCCTGTGCCTCAACTTCCATTCACTGCCCCTTGTGCTGTCCTTGGGCATCATTCAGCAGAGCCTGGCTCCAGCCTCTGGGCACTCCCCCTGCACATCTTTATCAACATGAATGAGGTCACCCTCAGGCTCTCCTCCTAAGGAAGATGTTCTACTCCATTTCTATTGTATTTTATTCTGCACTGGACTCTCTCAAGCAGTTCCCTGAGGTCCTTCTTGAACTGAGGGGCCCAGAACTGGATGCAATATTCCAGATGCAGCCTCACCAGGGCAGAGTAGAGGGGGAGGAGAACCAGGTAATACCACAGTTCTCACATGAGAAAGACAAATGGAAATACTATTGCAATGGTGTATTTGAAGATTAGTAGCCTAAGACATGCAGTTCAGTGCTTAGAGCTCCAGCTCACCAACCAAAGCTGCCTTACCACATTTTCAACTGAAAATTTTCTATCCCAACTCTGTTGTATGGCAGTCAGCTTAAACCCTGCCAGGCAGAACTTCTCATCAAGCTATTCTAAGTCCCAAAACAAGGAACAGCTTGCAAAGAATTAAAATGACCTTTAAAATTCATTTTGAAATTGCAGCCACAGGTGAAGCTTGAATTCAAGAGCTCCAGTGCTAGAGACAAGAGGGAAAAACCTTACCAGATTGTTATGGAGAGGACTTAAAGTTAGCTCAGTCTGCATTAAAATTCAGAGCTCAAGAATGCAAACAAAGAACATCAGGCCACAGTGCTACTCAGTACTGCACACACTGTCATACTGTAGCTATTTTTCATAATTGCTTTACAATTACAGTGAAGAATTTCTTTCCATAAAAGGACAGATTCCAATTCAGGAGCAGCTTTTGGACATGTATTCTAAGACTATTCCCCGTGGACTTCAGCCACAGGTGGAAGAGGTTAATACTGTAAGCAGCACATGGAGACAGGAACTAGTGGATTTAAGTCAGTATTGTGCTGAGCCTTAAGCAAGCACCATTAGGTACTTGCTTGAGTATCTTCTTTACAGGTTTCAATATAAAATTGGGATCATAATTCTGTGCCAAGGGTACTTCAGTGACACTTCAGCATAATCCAATTTTGTGTTCATTCAGGTTTCTTCCCAAAGCAGCACAATTTTCTCTCGCGGTCTCAGGGGTGCGTTTTGTTTGGGTTTCTCTTTTCTTTGCCTACTGAAGTGTGGTGCTCCCATGCTACAAGTCATTACACAGCACTGAGGAGATGCATAAAACTGTTTCAGCTCAATGCAGTTCTTTTAATTACAGACATTCTTGGCTATTTTTTTTTAAACAGAAGTGAAGACAGATTTAATCTTCGTGGCCCGAGCTCATCACCTGTGCAACTCACATACCAAATATCCAAGCTAACTCTTGCATGTAGAGGTCAGAATCTGAGCAAGTGGAGCCTCTGCCACATTACAACTCACGTTTATGATCAGGAGACTCAAATACCTTTGGCAGATTTGAAAGTGAAATCAGAGTGCAGTAACAAGCACTGAAGAACAGAGCAGGAATTGGCAGATCCAGCAATTTTTCCCTTTTCACCAAGATTTAATTGCAGTATACACTGCCTCCCTGGAGAGCTATTGTTTTGCTACTACACCCTCTCCAGGCTCAGGCTTTATGTACACACTCACCTGTGCTGTTTTTAAAAATAACCTCCTAAAGTTAGTCAAAACCCCAAGGCTGATTAATTGTTCCTGTACTTCAGACACTGGTTACAGCCTCCTGAAGCACAAGCTACACAGCCAGTGCTGAAGTGACTCTGGGTACTGCTACGAGTCACACAAAAGGGGTTACTCAGTCAAAGGAAAAGAAAAACCAAAGGCATTAATAACATGCAACGGAGAGTTTAATCAAAACATGCTCTTGGAAAGGAAAGGCAACAGAAAAACAATCTGCCCAGTGATGTAGCACCTGAGTTAGTGAAGGTCCCGGAAAAGGTGGCAGCGGCTCGCTGGATGGAGTGCCAGCCGGAAGCTCAGAACCTACTGGTAGCACCTAGGGACAACGAGGAGGAAACGCGAGTCCATCAGACACAGAGCAACAGAAGGATCAGACACCAAGCTACAGTCACTCAGGTCATACAAAGCCTCAACGTCTTTCCTGGAGAGACTTACTTCCTGCAGAGCTAGCACAGTCTTCAAAGCTTTCTGCAACAAAGTTGGGGGAAGTTGTTGGCTTGCTCGTTATTTTTGAATCCTAACTGGTTTTGAGTAGCCACAACTTGCAGCTCAAACAAGCTGCTGCATCCAGGGGCAAAGTACCCTGTTTGTAAGAACTGCTAGAATACTTCTCCCACAAAGCAATTCATTTCCCAAGAAGTTTAATTTCTAAAAGGGTGCAAGAATGCCCTCAATCTCCTTACAACAGACCTGCATTAACTGCCCACTCGCAGCAGCAAGTTTATGTGCCTCTGGCAAAGTGTTCCAAGAAGCATCGCTTCAGAACAAGAACTGTCATGCCTGAGGATAGCCCTGTTTGTTGAGAAGCAGACTTTTAGACCTCTTCCACCAGACTCTCAATCTGTCACTTTTGAGCCTGAATGGTGTTGATAACCCACAAAAGATGAGGCTAGGCCATGCAACTGGGTAGGGGAAGTCATCCAGGTTATGTGGAAGAGGTTAGAGAGACTGGAAACGTTAGGAGGCAGCATCAAAGCCTCCCCACCAGGTCAGGTAGCACATTCCAGTTAGTCATTTCCATTGTTAGGGAAGTGGGATGTTCTAGGAATTAAGCAATCCATTACAGTTTGCAATGCTCATTCTCATCTGTAATCCTGCAGCTTGCCCACGACTTTGCATTTTGAGAAGCACACAATATCCTTAGGAGTGACAGCGTGGGTCAGCCGGCTTCCCTTCTACAAGTCAGCACTGCTGGCTGCTGGTAACTGCCCCAAAGTCCTCTACAGTCCTCCAGAAGCAGAACCATTTCTAGCTTGCAGTTATGTTACCACAGCTTAACTAGTGGTTCAAATTGCAGCAATACCTGCCCACTGAAAAGGGACTCCACAGTTACCAACAGACTCCAATAGCTGCCCCATCCTCCCAGGAATACACCGAATTGAATTACCCCAGCTTTTTTTGTGCACTAGGGACACACACCTGGACATTACCTATTCTGAGGCACGATGAAAATTTAAGCTCTGCTACATTAATCATTTAGTCTATAAAGAACAGGCAAAACATACCTTAAAGAAATTCATAAGACAGGTCAAAACACATTTAACTGTCCAGGTTAACAGGTTGGCCACAAGCAAAACAGAATATAATACATACAGTTTAGCAAACCCCAGAAAAATTGAGCTTCTTAAAGCCTGAGAGCACAACACAGAACATGAAAGCTCTGAAAACAAAAACAATCTAATTGATAAGTAACAACTTCAGAGAGTTTTTCCACAGCTGACAATCAAACCCTCCCAACATTTATCGCATTTCACTGCAAGCCTTTGTAATTACAGGTTTGCAATTAGCAGGTTTCTACCTACTCCGACTGCTCCTGAACCTGAGCTTTTAGTTACAAACATTTCTTTTCCTATTCTCAGCTTCATTTCAATAGCAATTAACACTTCTGTGTCTAGATTTCCTTCCCAGCTTCCTCAGCACACAATCCTACTCCTTCTTGTCAGAAATCATCTACTTTGTCTGAATGCAAAGAGTGCAAAGGAATGAGTAGAGCTGCTAGGACCAATAGCTGGATTCAAATGGCCTGAAACTAGTTAATGGCAAGGCTGGCTGAAGACCACCAACACAGAGAGCTGGTGAGTGGAAAGAACATTACAGAAACAAAAAAAGTCAGCACTGAGGTTTCTGACTTGTTGAACACCTGAAAAACTCTTCAGCCTATTTCCATTTAACTTTGATAAGCAAAGGGCTACCAATGGTTTCAAATACTGAAATTCCCTGTCTGCCAGGGCAGGGAGCCATGGAGAAGAAAATAAGTAGGTTCATTTCACATGTTGATATGCATGGTTGGGGAGCAGGAAACAACACCCACATGTCTCAAGTCCTTACTGTCAGTCAGGACTATGTGGGAATGTTTGTTTGAAGAGCACAACTCAAGATGCAAACATTTGTTTCCAGATACCCAGGTACCTCTTTAAACTTCTCATAGTTCTGCTCTCATGGATCAAACATTTGGAAGGAAGAGAGCATCCAGGCAATACACAAGCAGCAGGAGACCTCAAAAAATAACTTTGTCAGATTCCTCCTTGCCTTCACAGAACAGGCCAACAATAAAAAGCAAAGCTATGCTATCCTGACTACTTTGTGAAAAATGCAACCACCAGCCTCACTCTAGTGGTCACATGTAAGATAAAAAAAATACTATTTAAAACAAGCTTTCAAATCCTCTTTGCAAAAAACCCCACACCCAACAACAACAAACCAACCACAGTTGCTTCACTCTTTGTAGTTTAGGAGTATGAAAAACTAGCAGCAGCACTCCCTGAGGCACTTCTTTTTCCCCCAACACGGACAAAGTAAAGCACCTCTTGGGACACACAAGAATGACCACAGCACAAAATCTTCAGTATTCTATTCAATGAAGACTGCCTCAGTAATCTTTTTCTTTACAGAAGGGCTCCTGCTCAACAAGGCTGCTTCCCACAGTACTTGCACATTCTCACAGAGATGTTGGTTTTCTTACCGGTACCCTGCTCAGCGGGGGCTTTGAAGGAGAGCTCCCTGGTTTCACCACTGCTGTTGCGACGCTGCTTGACGCCGAAATATAGCTGACCGGGGTGATCACTTGCCCAGGAGTGGCAACTGGGGTCAGCACTGGCAAGCCAGTTGGTCCAAGAGGCAAACTGCTGGGAGGTATACAAGTGCTAATGGATGTCAGGGGCTTAGTTGGTGCAACGACTGTGGTTGGAATCCCAGGGGTAACTGTGGTCTCCATGACCAGTGATGTTTCCAGAGACACCGATGGATGCGTTGTTCCCACGTTACCATGTTCACTGAAGAGAGACCGCAGCTTTTCTTCCAGGGTCTTTATATCATCAATACCAGGAGCTTTAGACTGAGCATCAGCATCAGCCTCCAGGCAGTGAACGTGAGGCTGATTGGGCAATGGAGCTGGCTGAGGCTGGCTGTGTATCAACGTTTGCTGTACTGCAGGTACGTTAGTGACCGGTTGTGGCAAGACACCAGGTAAGGGAACCTGGGGCAGCATGGGTGTTGCACCTGGAATCTGGGGTAGGACAGGTGTTGATGTAATTCCTGATGGGACAAGTAAGGGATGGATCACTGGCTGGGTGACACTTGTTGCTACTGAGGACGATAAAGGTGCAGAGATTGGAAGAGACAAACCAGCTGTGCTGCAGAGCTGTGATTTATCCATAGCCTGCCCGCCCTCAGGCAGTGACTGTGGAGCACTTACAACTGTTGTTTCTGCCAGGCTGGAGACAGAGCCACTGCTACTAAGTTGAGGCAGTTGCGAAGCCCCGCCCTGAGCTAGAGAGAGGGCAACAGTTGTCTGTGGTGCTGCCATACTACTCACAATCTGAGGAGCAGACTGAGATGTCACAGCTGGTGCAACACCAGTGACACCAGGAACCTGGGTAGACGAGGGTGTGCTGATACTGGGGGCAATGTCTCCAGTTGCTGGTTGAGCAGGCTGGGATGTGGTAGATAGGGAGAAAGCAGCAGGGGCGCTCACGCTGGAAGGGACACCAGTTGATTGCTGTCCAGATTGTGAGGCTGGAGGTGAAGAGATAGAGCTTGGCACACTTGTGCTTGGTGCAACTCCAACAGCTGCACTTTCTGAAGGCAAAGTAACAGATCCAGGAAGGGAAACACCTGTGCTGGAGGGAGCAGATACTGAAGCAGCAGCCATAGATGCAGGAGGTGCACCGCTGCCCGCCATGGTAGAAAGTGCCGGTGGAAATGGAGGCATTGTTTGATTGAACACTGGAGGAGCTGTACTGGGTCCCTCTGTCATCTGAGCATGTCCCATCTCAGAGAAAGCTTGCTGCAAGCTCAGTGATGATGCTGAGTGAGAGAGATTCATCCCAGGACCATGTAGTGGAGATGCAGCAACTGGAAGAACAGAAAAGCTGTCAGTCCAGCTGGGAAAGTTAGTTGCAGTATTGCTGCCTGTTGCGAGCTTGAGCTCACATCCACCTCTCTGCATAATTTGAAAAAAATTACAAATCCAGGCTTACATTAAAACACAGAATGAAGGTTTCACAGTCTTGTAGAAGGCCTGTCAGCACCTTCTCCCCCTAAGAATTCTACACAGTATCACCCAAATTATAACGACTTCCCTGCAGTACAGCCAGGTCCTGCCCTCCCCAAGCAGTTTTGTTAACTAACTTCACAGTTGTGATGACCATGTCTCAGCCATGAGAATTGAAGAATTGAGGTAAGTTACCAATATCTGGAGTTTCCTGTCCTCCAGGCACAGCAGACGTGAAAAAGCTCTGCTCTTTTAACCTGCTCTCAGGGACAGGGCTGACAATGAACCGTCTTCCTGCTGAATGGACAACCTGGGTAAAGGAGTTAGGAGGAACCCCTAAAGAGAAAGAAGTCAGGCATTTAGTGACACGTGGCTGTAACTAAATACATCACCTGCAATATGGAATGTGCACTCCATATCAAATAAAACACTGGCTGCACCCATCTGCTGAAAAAGGTAACTGTTGAAAAACAATAATCACAAGAGACTTACCTATTCTTTGTGGCATGGAAGATGTAGGATCTGGCTGTTTGAACTCTAATTTCTGTAAAGTAAGATAAAATTTAAAGTTCTATTCTGAAATAGAAACCCCCAAGATAGTCCTTAAAACAGTAGCTTACTGAAATGTGGGCATTTAAGTTAAGCAGTACCTTGGACCCAAGCACCACTACGAAAGCAGTGGAATTCTACCTAGATAAATATCAGCTACACTGTTTTTAGAGCTTCTCAGCTTAGTAACCACCAATATAACAAATGGATCTAAATACTCTTGTTGTTAACAGGCAGCCAACTGATTTCCTTAAACATTCAGTAGCTAATGGATGTTTCAAACTAATTCTGGGTGGAGATAAGGCAGAGATTAAGAAAACGTCACCCTGTGTTACTGCCAGCAACTGGTTTCCAAACCTGTGCTTCCTAACCAAGCCATCCAATCTCTTAGTAGCTCACTACATGAAGGGTCTGAGTCTAGGCTCCTAAGTGTTCAGTGAGCAGAACAGGGCTGGAGGTTTTAGTGTCCTACATGTCACAATAAACTGAAACCCAAGAAGTGTCAGCGTTGAAGATCTGTCTCTTTAGTTGGCTGTCATGAGGTTCAACACCTTCAGAAGCATTAGAGTACATCAAAAAGCAGGTGGTCTGCGGCACTTAGTTTTCTACATGAATTTGAGGGTCTCAACACTTTCTCTGGCATTTCACATACAATTAAGCTTTGGTCTTTCTGATGCAAGAAAGTTGCTGTTTCTAGCTAGCTAGCTCTGCTCACCACACCATACCACCCAAAGCTGCCAACAGGCATGGCTAACAAGATCTGTCCTTCACGTACCTGTGACCCTGGAAAGAAGCCATCATCTTTTGTCCGCATGCTCTCCAAACCCTGATCACCCTCCGGCTCCACACTGACATCCTCACTCAGCATCTCATCTGCTTTCTCGATGATCTCTCGTACCTGTTCCACGAATGAGTCTCTTTCAGTTGCTAAAATAAACTCATTCTGCACCTGCAAAGAGACCAAAGAAACAAACTGGTAATTTTCCACCACTGATTTCAAAACAGTATCTTGAATAACCACACTTGATTTTTGATGTTACTGGCTGTGGTCCCTCCACTTGTTCCTAGGCATAAGGTGAAGACGGACACTTCACAGAACAGCAATTGCTTCTACAAATTATCTCCAGCACAGAAGTATTTGCCCTGCTTTACTCTTTGCTGTGGAACAACATTCAGTCTCACTTCTGCTGTCACCTCAACCTTTGCTTAGCACAGTGACATTTCACAGTATCACTAAGGTTGGAAGAGACCTCAAGGATCATCAAGTCCAACCTGTCACCACAGACCTCATGACTAGACCATGGCACCAAGTGCCACATCCAATCCCCTCTTGAACACCTCCAGGGATGGTGACTCCACCACCTCCACCATTGGACTCTGCCCATCTGTCCAGTCAGTCGAGGTCCCTCACTACTTCTTAGGAGGAAGTTCTTCCCCATGAAGGTGTTGAGACACTGGCACAGGTTGCCCAGGGAGGTGGTGGAAGCTTCTTCCCTAGAGGCTTTTGCAGCCAGGCTGGATGTGGCTCTGAGCTACCTGATCCAGTGTGAGGTGTCCCTGGCCATGGCAGGGGGATGATCCTTGAGATCATTAAGGCTCTGCAGAGGGACCTTGACCGACTGGACAGATGGGCAGAGTCCAATGGGATGGCATTTAATAAGTCCAAGTGCCAGGTGCTGCACTTTGGCCACAGCAACCCCATGCAGAGCTACAGGCTGGGGTCAGAGTGGCTGGAGAGCTGCCAAACAGAGAGGGACCTGGGGGTGCTGATTGACACCCGCCTAAACATGAGCCAGCAGTGTGCCCAGGTGGCCAAGAGGGCCAATGGCATCCTGGCCTGTATTAGGAATAGTGTGGGCAGCAGGAGCAGGGAGGTCATTGTGCTCCTGTACTCTGCACTGGTTAGGCCACACCTTGAGTCCTGTGTCCAGTTCTGGGCCCCTCAGTTTAAGGACATCGAGACACTTGAAGGTGTCCAGAGAAGGGCAACAAGGCTGGGGAGAGGCCTTGAGCACAGCCCTGTGAGGAGAGGCTGAGGGAGCTGGGGTTGCTTAGCCTGGAGAAGAGAAGGCTCAGGGGTGACCTCATCGCCCTCTACAACTACCTGAAAGGTGGTTGTAGACAGGAGGGGGTTGGTCTCTTCTCCCAGGCAACCAGCACCAGAACAAGGGGACACAGTCTCAAGCTGTGCCAGGGGAGGTTTAGACTCGAGGTGAGGAAAAAGTTCTTTACTGAGTGAGTCGTTCGTCATTGGGATGTGCTGCCCAGGGAGGTGGTGGAGTCACCGTCCCTGGAGGTGTTCAAGGGGAGATTGGACGTGGCACTTGGTGCCATGGTCTAGTTGTGAGGTCTGTTGGAACAGGTTGGACTTGATGATCCTTGGGGTCTCTTCCAACCTTAGTTACTGTGATACTGTGATCCTTTCCGCCCCTGACGATGTCTGCTGGGAAACAGTGGTGAAGCCTGAGACGTGGATCTTCACATGAAGTTTTTGGGATGCTGGCTCACAGGAAGGGAAGAGACAAGCACAATGTGCTTGCACTCGCCTTGCAGTGCAGAACACGTTCTAGGGAAAGAAACCTTTGGTGCTTTAAGTTGGGCAGTGACTGATACCTTCATAAGGTGTGCCTAATAGCATTCTGATTAAAAGGAAACCAGAGAGTTTGACTATCAAGTTTCCTCAATATTCAACAAGAAACCAACAAGCACAAAGTGCCATATCCAGCTGTCTAAATTAGGTTGTACACTTCCCATTGTGTAACTGCTTTGGATGCACATTTCACTTCACTTCTACCCATCTTCAAACATTTGCCTTTTTTTTGTTAGGGGGTGTGTGTTGTTTACCACTTTGTCTGGTAAATCACACTCTTATCAATCCTCCACAGAATCTCTTCAGCTTTGAAGCAAATACATCTGTATGTTCTCTCCATGTTCTTGGCACTTCACTTTTTTGCTGCCAATACGCATAGCCAAGAAGCAGCTTTTCCCTCTTTTTCAGAAAGCCTTGAGTTGGAAAGATGTCACTGATTTGGTTCCCCTTGACAGGTATGAATCCAGCACACATCATCTACTACTCTGCTGCATCTCTTAGCCAAAATAACATGCACAAGCGTTCAAGGTGACAAAAGATCCCACTTCTTGTCATCCTCCCTTGCTTCAGTAAAACTACAACAATCTCAGTTTCATTCAGCTTGCTCCAGCCCAAGAATACTCTAAGTTCAAACTTTAAAAAAGTGCATGGGGGGTGGAAACTTGATTCCCTGCAACACAGTACTCCCATTTAAACGTGTCTCCACAGGGCAAGTTCATTCCTAGTGCCTGACCATTAGACATTGAAGGGGGAGAAGCTTTTCTCCTTTGAGAAAATCAAAAGCAGCATCACTCATTACTGACTTTCAGTAACTAGAAAGTGATTGCCATTCCTTAAAGGCAGAATCTTGCCATTGCAGTTGAAAACAACAGCAAAACTCTCCAAGCTTAGGCATAAGTTTTAAGAACCTAGCAACATTTGCCATCAGAAAGAGACAGCAGAACTTGTTTAACTTGGTGCTTTCAGAGAGTTGTTCACAGATTTTCCAAAAATGAGATGCAAAAAACCCCAAGCAATTTTACTCAATGAAACTGCAATTCTCAAGGCAAAAAAATGGTGTGAGAAAATGCTCATGTGAGCTGAGCATGCAGTATTAGCTATAAATTTGGTGTACTACTCTGATCAGAGCTTCTAGCTGTGCTCCTGTATCAATAAGGTGAACACATGCCACGCTACAACACACCTGAAACGCACCCAAGAAAATAAGGCTGCTTATATTACTCCTGAATCTAGGACCAGATTCAATTCTTCATCTCTTAAGATACACCTTACCATAATGGAGGCTATTTCCTCTGGGTTGTCACCATCCAAATCGAATTTGAAAGTAACCATTTTTCGATTGTGTGTCTCCAGCTGGCACTCCACTACTCGATCACCTTTATTGGAAACCTGGAACACAAAACACCACTTCAAACCACAAGCCTGGGATCCTGAGTGTGACAGTTTTAGGCTGTGCCTTTAAGAAAGGGACAGTTGCTGGAAAACACTGGCTGAATGTTTTGGTATAATAATGAAAACAAGATATTCTAATGGAATTTCATTGGTAGAATGCAACTTTGAATTTTAGTTCAGTTTGAATCTCAGTCAGTTCAGTCTGTTTCAGCCTCTCTGAGCAACAGCTGGACAGAGTAGACCTTGAATTAACTGAGCTAACCAGATAAGAAACTAATTCTTGCATATGCTTTGAGCTAACAGAATTTCCTCCTTAATAATTACCTTTTTCTCTCTCTCTCTAACCCTTTTTGGGAAAAAAGGGAGGCAGGGGGAAAAGGGGGGTACAGTTGGGGGGGGGACCCCCTCTTCTTGGAGCAGGGAAAGGTGTTCTGTGTTACATTCTTTGCTGTATATTTCTGTATATATTGTGTATATATTAATCTGCATTTCATCCTGCTTGTAAATATAGCTCTTATCCATTTCTGCTTCTCTGACTGAGTTAGCTGTGGTTTCTTGGTGGGGGCAGGGGTTGGAACTGAATCTCTCACCACCACAATGAGGCTTGTGCTTCAAAGCTCTCAGAGACAAACCAACAGCACTCAACTAATACAGCACATTCTCTTTCCAGCCTAACAAATGGTGCCATGTACAGCACTTTTTTTACCCTGAGAATATATGAAATAACATGTAGAATCATTGGTGGCTAAGCAAGCCAATTATGTTCTAAGGAATGCTCCAAAATGTCTCTTAATTTAAGACAACCTTTCCACTCCTAGCTTCAGAAGCTGAACAGATGGACTGGATAGCTTGGCGTGCTTGACTGCAGGCAGCACGTATTCCTCCAGGGAAAAGAAGCTTTGTGAAGCTCAAGTGAAGGCATCCTCACTACCACAAATCTCACTGCAATGAAAAATGCTCACATTTAGAATTCTCAGTTTGGGCCTGGCAGTCTTCTCATGGCGAGAGCGGCTGCGGACAGACCTCCGCATGTGACGCTTCGTAGTCCTCCCTTCGTGCCTGCCGCTGGAAGCTGGAACATTCTCATTGCCATCACTCAATCCTGAAGCAACATCAGAATGTGCACTAGAACAGACAAACACCCCATGACAAACAAAACTTTACATCAGCATCCATGCACTCCATAAATGCAACACCAGTGCACCCTGCTAGACGGCATTCCCTCCAGCATATAGGGCAGAAATGTCCTCTCAACACTTTGCTGCCTGAATGCCCCTTTTAATAGCAGCTATTTAGCCACACAGCTCTTGCAAGCTGTTGTCTTCTGAATGTGTTTTCAAGCTGTTTGGAGTTTGACTTCTGTTTTAAGTGCCAAAAGGACAGGAAAAAAAAAAATACCCTTTCTGATCCATTTGACATGACCAAAAAGACTGATTAGGAGTTAGAGGACTACAGAGAATCCTCTGTATTTCCTCCCTGCTGTAAATCTGATCTTACTCCACCTCGTCAGCCTGTACTTCCTCTAGAAAGTCTACTTTGTCACATCCTCATGAATGCCCTTCAACTTAAAAACAAAAGTCATCTCTAGAGGAAAAAAGTATACCTAAAGAACACCCAAGGAAGAATAATCTAGCACATGAAGTTGAAATTAATATTGGCGAGAAGGGAACAATGCTTACCTATCCACAGAGGAAGCCAGAGGAGTAGACTGAGCAGGCTGTGTTGCTGGAAGAGCCTCTGAAGGAGCAGTCTGTGAGACTCCCTGAGTACCCTATGAATAGAAACCTCTATCAAGAACCTCCCTAAAGAATACCATTCTTTTTCAAGTAGCCCTCCAGTCTTCAATGTTTCCTCCCAAATTAGTTGTAAAGCTAAAAGCACTACCATTTGAGACTCTCAACAGCTCTCATTTACAAACACTTCTCAAGCAAACTGCAGGGAAGCAAAATTGTTGTCTGGGGAGAGGTGGGAGGGGGACTCAGCCATCCTCTCTACTGCTAGGTGTCACTACAGCTTGCCATGCAGCCAGTCTGACAAACAACGTGCAAAAGGCAAGCCAATGCAGAGCTCAAAGACAATTCACATTCTCCCTAGCAAAAATTAACACTACAGGGAAGAGGACTGATGACAGATTCTCAAAGGCTATCAGCTGAAGTTTGTCTTTGATATGGCAAAAAAAGTGTTCTACATTACTGGCAGGAAGTGAAGTGTTAACAGGTTTTTGCCTGCAGGATGCACACTCACTTCCCAACAGAACAGCCAGTGGCAACAAGGTCCCCACATTGGCCTGACATTCTGTGTAAGAGAAAGGTCATTTCAGAAATTAATCTCCAATTGCAGCCAAACATGAGAGGGATGAGCTCCCCCCACACACACTGATGCAGCACCCTAACACCCTCAACGTGTTGTTACGTTACGTTCAACATATTTACCTCCAAAACTGCCTGCTGTGAGGAGGCAGATGAGGCCTGTTGAGCTAAGCTCACTGTAGGCTGGGGCACTTGAACCTGTCCTGCTAGGCTGCCCATGGAAACTAAAACGTTCTGCTCCGCATAGGGCTGCGAGACAGGAGCGAGATAGCCTGGCTGAGCCACTGCATCTGCGGGCAAGGGAGGGGACAGGACGGCAGACGGAATGCTAACAGAGGCCACAGCAGAGGAAGGTGCAGCATTTGAGTCCCCTGGGTACTGAGGTGGAAGCCGAGACTGGAAGCCCTGAAACAGAAATAAGGGAGTCAAATTAGTGAATGTCAGAGCTAATTAGGAAATGGGGGGAGGTGGGGTGTTGGGTGTTAATTAGAAATAAAGAAGTATCGGTTCCAGAGGCACTTTCCAACCTTTTGTACTTGTTCAAGTACTCCCAAGTTTTCCCAGCAAAGGCAGAGCAAACTGCTCACGTAGCCAAAGCTCAGCTTGAACAAGGAAATTTCCACTCAAAGTTCCAAGTCATAGGCAAAATGATCTTCATCTCCCACTCTTAGGGCTGCCTATTTGGCTTAATACTTTAAGTCCTGAGACTTGGGATAAGGTTGAAGTACTTTCAGGCTGAACAATTACTGCTTGGAAAACATTACACAACTGCAGATGATTGAGACTAGCAGCAAAAATGCTCCTGTGTTCCTCCTGTCCTCTCAAGATGAGCTCAGTCCAGTACTACGGAACATTCCTCACACAGCTTCTGTTCTACAGCACTCCTCACAATCCCAGTGCAGGTATTTCTACCTGCATCTAATTTTTGTTCCAGAACAATAATTGTATGCCACATTTCTATTTCTGTCACTGTTCAGATTGCGCAAGCGCTGTGCAAAGCAGCTGAAGCAGTCTGTGCCCATCAGGTGTTATGTCACAGTCAAGATCCATGGTACATGACTTATTTCTAGAAAACCCACATCCCCCCTGCCTCTTCCCAAACTGGGAATGAAATGCTGAGATTGCCAAATGTGCTGCCACTAACTCCCTTTCCATCACATCTTCCAGTTCTTGAGCTATAATTTTATTCTTCCCCCCTCACAAGGCAAGCTGACAGACCTTAGACATATAGTTGTCCTTCTCACACTGGTTGAACAGAGTCCTGTGTTGTGATTCTGTCATTTTAGACAAATTCCTTTGCCAAACAAGAAAAGCTCAAACCACCAGGGTCTCCAAGGACTGTTCTTTTCCCCCCTCTCCTTAAAATGGGCCTTCACTACACAACAGAATTCATCTTGGTGGCTTAATGGCTCTCTCATGAGAAATGGCTTGTCCAGGGCACACAGTTCAGAAGCGGTAAGTTAGAGGAACAGGCAAAAATGTGGGGAAGAGCTCTGCTGGCTTGCAACAATACCTGGTAAACAGCATCTCCAGCAGGAAGTGAAGTTTCAGCAGCTTGTCCAATGCTGACTGGCAATCCCACGGACTGGACAGCTGGCTGCAGGAGCTGTGGGAGAACCTGGCTGGGCAACTGAGCTACAGGCTGCAACAATGTGGGAAGCTGACTAGGGCACACAGTTGATCCCACAGGGACTGCGGTGGCTGCAGCAGATGTTGCCAGTGTGAGCAACGGTTGACTGATGCCAGCTGCCATTGAAATGGGCAGAGACTGGAAACCTGGCTGAGCCACCGACACGTGAGGAGCTGCTACGGGCAGCTGAGAGACTGAGAACTGGGGAACCATGGAAGTTGGCAAGGGCTGTCCCATGGGTAGAAAATGAGAGCCAACGGGGACTGATGGGGCAACTGAAGGCTGAGGGAGAGAAGGTGCTGCAACAGGTAATTGAGGCTCGCCTTGGATGATCGACACTGGTTGGGAAACAGGAAGCTGGGGAGGTAAAGAAAATAGAGATAGATTTTTTTTTTAAAGCAGGGCTGCAGAAAGCAAAGCTTTTACACATTAGTCAAAGAAAGAATTATTCAAGTTACAGCACTCTGTTATAGTGGGCAAAGAGCACAGCTGGCACAGTGGCTGGGAAGTTGGATGGAGTTCCACTTTGCAACACTTCCCTTGAGGAACTCAAGTTTTCGAAACAGACACCCACAGAGGGTGGAAGAGCCATGTTCACATGCCCTGAAGCACTAACTTGTGCATAAACAGAATCAAAACCCCCTCAATTCTGTCCCCAGAACCAAGCCTGCTCTCTTACAGGAAAGAAGTACAAATCTTTCAACAGATCTGGCAGCTTTGAGCGTGGGGACTAAAGCCACGGGGAATGCAAAGCCACTGTACCACCACTCGGAGACCAGCAGGGGACATGTCAATTAAAGCCAGAGAACAATGCAACTGGAAAGGCAGTTCAGATGAATAAGCAACAGAACAACAATTTAATAAAAAACAAATCAAGGCTCACATGTTCAAGATAGGGATATGAGCCAAAAATGAAGTAATAGTCAGTAACAGAAGCTTCTTGATCAGGGAGTAAAGGAGAAGAGCTGAATAAGAAAGACGAGAGCGTGGAGAAGGCAGTCCTTGTTTAGGCAGTGAACGGTAAGTGAAGGTACTCCAGACATGAAGGTACAGAAGATAGCCAGTGTATGGGAAGCAGAGGAATGACAAGTTCTGGAAATCCATTCATAATGTACCATTCAGCAACAGGCCTCAGCGCATTTGGGATAGTTTAAAGATCTCTGTGCATGGAAGTGCTCTCTCCCTCAAATTATTCACAACTGCCACGTGTGAAAGACAGGGTTTCCAGCACACCTCCCAGTAAAAGGTGACAGTTGCAGTGCACTAGGAACAGTGTTATCTGGATGAATGGTTTTGAACCAGTAGAAAAGATGACAAAAGTGAAAGGAGCAGCATGTTGAATTTGCCAGCTGTAAAGAAGGAAAAACCCAAAAAAAGAATAAAAACCATCTTCTGCTAGAAAGAATTTTGTTTACCTGTGTCCCAGCTGCTGCCTGAGGCATCGGCATAACCTGTGATGATTGAGCTTGAGAGACACTTTGTGTGGAAGCGGCACCAGCAGAAACGGATGGCTGCTGCAGCTGGTATTGGCCAGGCTGTTGGGATGAGGCTGGCTGCTGTGCATTCTGTAGCGAGGACAAGAGGCAAAAGCTGGTTTGCAACCCCAACAGAAGTTTGTTTATGCATCCTGTTTAAATTCTACTTTTTCATTCCTCACTGGGACAGCAATGGTTTTTCCAATTTATGCTACATCAATTAAGCTTTAAGAATTAACTTATGAGCATTACTAACAACTCCATTATCAGCACCAAATCTTGGAGCAGAACTATTTCACCTGTGAAATGAGTGAAGATTCCATGAAGGACAAAAAAGGCAGTTAAGAGGCTGTTGCAGTGTTGTGGGTTAAGAGTTAACAGATGGACCCTAAGGTGGAAGCCCGACCCCGCGGGAGGGGGGGCGGGGGGGGGGGCAGTATTCCCTCCCCTTTCCTGCCTAGCCTCTGTTTAAGGGGCAGGAACATCTGGGCAGCTCTCTCTTGCCTTTCGCCTTCCTGCCTGGTGGGGAGCTGCTGCTGAGGGAAGCTGCTGCTGCTGCAAGCTGCTGCCACGTGGTCGGGGCATCCATTGCCATCCAACCTTCGGTTTTGTATCTATCTGGATATATCCCCTTCCTCAATTTCTCTGCACATTCCTTTTCCCTTAAAACCTTTCAATTTTTGTTAAAATTACTTTCTTAACGTCCAGTTCTGTTCAAGTCCTTTTGTTTACCCTTACTTCCCCTGCCTATCTTTTCCCTGAGGAAGAAGGAAAAGGGGGGGGAAGGAAGGTAATCTAAGTTTTCTGTCCCAGGAGTTCCTGCCCTGAAAACCTAAACACCAACATGCAGAAGGTAGTATTTCCTGTTAAAAGAAATGGTGGTCAGGAATGCAATCTGCCCTTCTAGACAGTCTAACTTGCAAATCCTGACATGTCTCCCCTTGAATGGGACCACCACTGCAAACTCAGGTGAAGCTGGGGAAGACAGCCACAGGAAAACAAGCATTAACGTGATCCTAAAAAACAAACTTCAAGTAGTCAATGAAGTTGCAGCATGCTTGACAGAGTAGCAACCAGAGGATTCCTTTGCTTTTGTCCACAACTACGAGATGAAGGCAGGACAGAGGTAGTCAACTGCTCTTAAGAGTCAAAAACCTATACTACTGTGGGTTTAGGAATCGTGATCTTACCTGCTGAGCATGCTGGGCAGGCTGGGGTGGTACTGATGCATTGCTTGAGGCTGGCTGGCCTTGCACCTGTGTCTGGAGCAGAAAAAGATAGAGAATCAGCTTCAAATCCCATGGGCCCTGCAGCAGGCAGACAGCATTTCTGTGTAGAATGATCTGGTTGGAATAGGCTCCTAGCTGTTCTTTTGAAGAAGCCACTCAAATTGGGTGGCCAAATTCCACTGTGACAACCAGAACAATCTGGAGCTTCACTTTAGGTCTTCCAAACCAACCGATACGTTAAGTCTTTGCAACCCCCACAGGAGACAGACCTGCCTACCAGCTGCTTCCACTCAGGAGGCTTTAAGAGCAGGATGCCTTGGAATGATAACTGGAGTAAGAGGCATTAAGTTTTACCTTTACATGTGTTCTACACCTAGAATCAGAGTGGGGGGAATCAAAGGCTAGAAGGAAATACAACTATAAAAAAAAAAATTAGTCAAAAGATACAGAGGTTTGTAGCTCAATACCAAAGTACTTGGCACACAGACATGGCATGAGTTCCCTTTGAGAGGCATGGTAAAGTACAACTTGAAATCATTTCCAGACTCGCTACTTAGAACCAATACTGAAAAATATGGAGGTTCACCTTCTAGCCAAGACAGAATTTTTGACTAAGCAGCAAAGAAAAACCCAAAGATGAATGGCATACAAATGAATGTGGGAGATGCAGAGGGAAATGCATGGATCTGCATTGGTACTTTTGTGACTGACATTTTTTGATTAGATCCCAGGACTTTCATTGTTATTTTTGTGACAGTCACACTTCTGTATCAGCTCCTGGGAGTCAACCAAAGACCTCCAGATGAGTTCCCTAAGCATGCAGCATTTTGGTGAACTGCCTTTCTGTGAGACATATCTTTTGCATATGTACCATATCAGAAACATCTACTCAAATTCCTTAATGCTGTGATAATTCAGCTTGCAGGAGCTTATTAGGAACAAGTTTATTGAAGTCACATACTTGATTTGTAGAAACCTTGGGGAAAGTAGATTGCAAATTAAACATTTTTTTTATTCACTGTTTTAGAAGCTTGTGGCTCTTATTGACTAGGATCTGTGTGCTGTCTCCCACTGCTCTAACATCTGCTCTCATTTGACTCAGTTTGTGCTTTGAATACTGATCTTTTAAAAGTAGGTAGAAGATCCCACAACTTCTATTCTGTAAAATGAATGTGAAGCCTTATTGCGGTTTCCAGATATACTTAACATTTGGAATTCACTTCCTGAACTCACAGCACAGAAATCCTCCTACAGTATAGAAATTCCTGACTGTTAGACCAATTACTGAAGCTGTTTCAGCTTTAATAAACACCTCTATCATCCTTTCCAGAAAGCCTTAAATAATTAGTTCTTGATCTTGCTACAAAAAGAGAAAATATTCTCCTCCGGTTCCTTCACACAAATCCTGAAGTCACTAGCTCTCCACTAAGTAAAGTGTCAGAGAACCCCTAACTCCAGGAACAGGAGTAGGAGAGACCTCTACTCAGGAAATCCTCTCTTCACACCCAGTTGCCTAATGAGCCGTTTCAGACAAGCGCAGACACAACGTATATAGGGAGACACTTCACAGCCAGCCTCTACGAAGGGCTCACTGACCACTGTGAGTGCAGTACCACAGACACTGGCAAAACAGCTACCTCCAAACTAAGCTCCAGGCCTCAAGTTTTGCTTTTGATAGGGACACCATATTCTAGGCTTACAAAGCAGCAGTATCTATTAGGAACAGTTGTTTGTGTCACTAATTTATTACTCAGCTTGTTTAGTTTCTTTAAAGATCCTACAGCACGTTTCCAAATGCACGTACACATACACAACATAGCCCCTTCTATTCCTCTCTTCTCACTTTCTTCTCCCAGGCCTAGCAAAAGCTCTTGCATTTTGGACAGTCAAATTAACCTTGTTGCTGTCTAATGGAACATTACTTACACCAAAGTTCAGCTTCAGATAACACATTCTCATTAACTGGCTAAAGAGCAGCAACAGGAATACAAAGGAAGTTTCACTATCACTGCTGATTCAAACCATGGCCACCACATTTCATGGGATCCCTTGTTTAAAAGCCAGTTTGGTACTCTGGCTGTCTCTTCCCAAAAGAACTCGTCACAGGATGAACCCTGACTATTAGTTGCCCATAGCACAAAAGCCCTCCTAATAATTCAGCCAAATCTGAACACAAACCAAATGGTTGCCTTACTACTTCATTGCAACCTGGTAACTCTTGTTGCTAGCATACCACTGGCTTGGCAGAAAAACACACCCGAGCATACTAGCGCTTAGAACCACACAGAGCAAGTCTAAGAGCAGGGCACCCCTTTAAGTGCAAGGTGTGACTCGTAAAAAGCAGAGAAACTCTGGAAGGGTTTGCTCCTGTAACCTGAGGATAGAGTGCAGGTGTTCCTGATGAAAGCGAGGTGGACAAGGCCTGCTGAGTCGAGGCTCCCTGGGGGAAGCAGATGAAGAGCTGCGACTCCTGCAATACCGTCTGAGGCAGCTGAACAATGGGCAATGAGAAGTCTGAACCAAAAGCAGAAGATGAGCCCCCTGTAGGGGGAGGAGACTGGAAATCGCCAGTGTCAGAGGAAGTCAGCTGTGAGGAATCACTGGAGTATTCTGGGCTTCCTTCCAGCCAGCTCCGCCTGGCAGAGCCCCGACTGGGACCTGCTAACTCAGGACCAAGAGAGTTACACAGCTCCTCTGTCACAGGCTGAAGCCGACCATGAGACCCTGGGCCTTGAGCGGATTCCTCTTGACTGGTCTCCATAGAGCCCCGGCGACTTCTGTAGACCCGCTGGGGTACAACTGCCCCATCTGCTGGAGCAGAAGTTGGTGTGTGCACATGGAACTCAAAGACACAGCTGGCTCTGCCATCACCGCTGTGAGAGAGCACAGCGGGGGCAGAGTGCGGAACAAATACCTGGTGGAACGTCATCTGAGCAGGGTCTGCACTCAGAGGAGCTGAAACACTGGATAATGGAGAAAGGGGACCCATCCCAGAATCCAGCCTCAGGTTCTGAACTTGTCTTGCCAGGTATGTTTGCCCCAATTGAAAGTCAAACACGGAACTGTGTGGAGGACCACCTTGCCCAAGGTTTGGCTCAGAGACCTGCTTCAATTGTTGTTCAGTCACATGAGAGTTATAAGCTACTTGATCGCACTGCTCCGATACCTGTGAGGGGTAGTGCATGCCCACCAAATACACAGCTTCTGGATGCATTCTGTAGTGAGCATCCTCTGGAGGTGTTGGTCCAGATCTATAGTCACTGTGGACAGGAGCTGGCTCAAACACGGGATTAACTTGCACTTGCAGAGGCTCTCCAGCGACTCTCTGGGCTGCTGTGCCCAGCATAACAAATGCCTCTGGTGTCCAATTGGTGGGACTACCACCAGGTGGAACTAAACTCTGGCCAGTCTTCAGCAATGGCTGGAAGTGGCAAGTTTGGGCTTCCAAAAATGAAGTGCTCTTGCGCCGCTGAGCGACTGCCACCTTCGGCGGGCAGACAGGCGGTGGGGAGAAAGACACCGGCCGCTCATGGACGGTTGGGAAAAATATCTGAGAGTCTGGGAACGTTGGTGTTCCCCCACGAGGGTGCTGAGGCTGTATTGACATGAACAAGACAGGTAATTCATACATTAAAAGTGAAAGCACATCAACATGCATAGTTCACTTGGCAGTTCTGTGAGGTAACTTTATAGAATGACTACTCAACTCATGGTCAAAAACATACAGTACTCAGGAAATTTAGGTGAGTTGTAAACAGCCATTAAATACATCCATGGCAGGCATAGCTACAAATGGAAACATTTGCTTGGGTTAGAGCTGCTTTTCCAGTCCAATTCCAACAATTCACAAAAGGAAGAGTTCTGCTCCTGGCAGTGGAATGAGCTCTACGGCCACAGGCCATCCATTGAGCCAAGTGCTGGAAATCCAAACCTGAGCTTACTGCCATGTTCAGATTGTGATAGCAGCAGCAATGCAGGGCCTCTAGTTTGTACTTGGGAAATGGAGTTCTATTAACTCTTAGTATTATTCAACACAGCAGGCAGTGCTGATATCCCATGGGCCATCTAGAGAACTGAAGTGAAACCTTTTGTGAGCCGAAACTGAGGCATTCCAGCCTACAGCTGGGAAAAAAAAGGTATGACAAGACTGCAGAGCTACAGCTGATCATCTCTTTTGATCCCTCTGATTATCTACGCAAGAGTTAGGTTTGTTCCAGAGTGCTAGTTTCTCTGAGAAAAGGTGTGATCAAACATTCACAGATTTAGTACTAGAGTCCTCAGGCAGTTTCACACTCTCTGATGTGCTACTTCAGATGAGGCTCACCTTATTTCACATTGGTAGGGAAAATTCCCTGAAGAGTCCCATAAAAGCATGCCAAAATTTAGTAGTTCTGCATTTTTTCATCTGCCTGTCTACAGTAGGCCAAGACACACAATGTATTGTCTGCCACAAAGGAAAACAAAATTGCAAGAGTCAGCAGCAAGTGCTTGATCTTTAAGACAGATGGCGTTCAAGACTTCAATTGGTTTTGGGGTTTTCCCCCCACACAGACCATTCTTTCTCCCCAAACCCTTTTTTCCCCTGGAAAAGCAGCAGCAAATTTCCATATAGACCAATAGTAACAAGGTCCTACAGTATGAAGAACTCTTCCTATGTTCTGAAAATTGATTCCGTGTACTTCACTTTGCAGACAAATGTTTCTTGAAGTTTATTTTGTATAAAGCAAAGCCCGAAACTGAGAAGAGATTACCTCACGCCTTGCAACTAACTTGCATCAGACGTTTTGAGAAGCATGAAACTACGGCTTCTTCCCAACAAGAAGCATCTGAAGTGGCATTTCCAGTGACAAGTTAATAGAAAGATCTTCAAAATACATTCATACTCTGAATTTACAGTATCACTAGCACAGCTAGCCAAGGCTTTTAGCATCATCACCTACAACCAGCAAGCTTTAAGAGCCGGTTGTTTTGTGCAGGGCTTACTAACATTCAGTGCTTGCTTAGAAATGGGACAAATAAAGACTCAAGGGGTAAGAAGCAGTCATCCCTTTACCTTCTAGGTTACAGGTGGGTAATGTAATGCACACTACCCTAAAATACAAAAAAGAATGGTCAGCCACTGGTGGATGTTTAAGTGGACTGCTTCCCCCAAAAAAATAATAATAATTGAAGAATCAACATTCTGGCAGCACAAAGAATCAGCTCTTCCATTTCTCATTTTAAAAATGCCCAAGGCCCAGGATGTATTTAATGATAACTTATCTTACTATGCCAGGAGGCAAATGGTAACACATACAGGACTGACAGAGAGGGAGGGCAGGCTGGAGCGTCGGTGCTTGCGTGGAGAGGCAGAGTGCATGGGCAGGACACTTTCCAGGGCTTTAGAAAGCTTTTCTGCAAAGGTTTCTTCAGGGACAGTCCGAAGGTAGAAAGGAGAAAGAGGTGCAGACAGCGCTGGTGGTGGGGTGCAAGGAGCACTGAGAGGGATGCAGGACACAGAGGGAGGAGCAGGAAGGTGGGGGACACAAACTGACATGCTACGACCACGTTGAGGCTAAAGGAGGAAAACAAAAGATAAGAATTGAACACTTGGAAAAGAAAAAAAAACCAACACAACAAAACTGGCAAAAATCTATAATGAGGTAGAAAAGAAATGCAGACACAATGAACAACCCTGACTAGTATGTGTGCAGGAAGATTCAAGGATGCTGAATGAATGGCAACACACACTGGGAACAGGCTGTGTGCACCTCGGAAGACCCAAGTTGGTCTTAGGTTACTGAGCAGCGTGGGAAGCTCCCTTGTACCCTTCTAAGCAGCATGTGGAAGGCAGACCAGACAGGAGAGAATTTTCTCTGGGGCCACTGATGGAGGCCACACTGTGCAGACTCACAGCATCTGGTAGTCTGACAAAAGGAAAAATCTAAATAGCTAATGACAGGCTTTCAAACATCCATCCTTAGCTTAGAGAGTGGATGTGTGCTTACACTCACCACCTCACCCAGACTCCCTGCTTGGGCACCTCCCTGCCTCAGTGAAGTGGAGTAACTGTATGCAGCTGACTCTTTAGTAACTAAAATATTACCATAAAAATGAGCACACACTACAACCCAAGTCGTGGAAAAAAGTTGGTTTAATGCGTGGAAAACTCAGTAAAATTAGTCTTAGCCAAACATTTTCCAGATGCAGGGCCAATAAAAGCATTAGGGTTTTGTAATCTTGTCACAACCCAGAAGGCCACAGGTCAAAACCCAACAGAGCGAGAAGAAACAAAATTAGGTTTGGGGGTGGGTTTTGGTTGGTTTGTTGCTTTGTTGGGTTGGTTTGTTTCTTACTTATTTTTTGGTATGGTGTGGTGTGTTTCATTGGGGGTTTTAAGTGAAGATGATGTTTTAAAGGCAGTCTTTCAGCAGCAAGTTTTCCTTCACTAACGTTATGTGCCTCTCACAAATTTAATCCACAACTTCTTAACATAACTGAAATCAAATACAGACCTTCAGAGGGAAAAAAGCTTCAAGGTCTTCAGTGGAAATCTGATTTAAAGCTTTCTGACATGAGAACTCTTGCCAGACTACTCAGGAATTTGAAAGAGAGGCAGAGGGGAATTCAAAGTGTTAAATAAATATTTGAGTCATAATCTTCATCTGTTCCAAGACGGGGCTAGTTAGGTGTGTCATTCCTGACTCTCTAAACTGTTCAAAGATATCTCCAGTGAAGGAGACTGCAATACTTAACTGTCCTTGTTTGTTAGGAAGAAGAAAAATCCCTTCCCAAACAACAATTCCATGATGCAATTTAGGTTTATTATTTCCTGCTCTGACAACGATGGTGTGATCGGATTTGCCTTCTCCCCTTTTCCACAGCAGCCTTTACAGCCTTCTCTACCCTCAGACTCATTTTTCATAGACTCAGCTTCACTATTTCAGTTTTCCCCCACACACCATGCTTTCTGTATTTCTGGTGGAGTGGGGGGTTTTTTGTCACTGTCCTCTGAATTCTCTCCCAATTCCCCCTCAAATTCACCGAAGCAGGGAGTCCAGGATAGGTTTATCAATAGCCAAGAGCTGAAGAACTATTTCATGTAGCGTGATGTTTGCATTTGTCACAACAGCATGATGTTTTTGACCATGTCCACCTTGTGGGCCAGGAAAATCCCTGACTTTTGGGTTATTGTGTTATGGGGTTTGGGTCTGTTTGGGGGTTTTTTTGGGTGGTTTGGTTTTGGTTTTGGGGGTGGGGGCAGAATTGCAGCCTAGCCAGTTGTTGGTCATCCTGTACTTGTGCAGCTGCTTATTCCTGTTTAAGCATGAACTTTGTCCTTGTCCTGTTTGAACTGCACTCTATTTCTTTTTAAGGACACTTCTCCAGTTTTCAGTGTAATTTTTGACTTGTCATCTTGTCTTCCCAAGAAACTGTTAGTAGTTCCTGGAGTGTTCTACTCCATCCTGTCAGCCTCCTGGTATTACTATCATCAGCACAGAGCATCAGCACCTTTTAGCAGTGAGCTAAGCATCTTGACTACACTCCTATTATATGCTTGTTCGCCTATCCCCTCAGAAGATCTTTGTTTCTCAGCATGGAAGCTATCCATCCAAAGAGAATTAAATGGCTTCTGGTCCAGTAAATGCCCACACATGAAAATATGGTTTACACAGAACAAGAGCTTCTTTAGAGGGATTAAAAATTCATTTGATCAAGGCTTAGCAGTATCCCACGCTTCAGGTTAAGTGCCTTTGAAAAAGATAGAGATGCTTTGCTTGTGAATGAAACCAGGATGCTTTCCAAAAAGCCTGGGACACCAACAGTTCTCTAAGAAAGCCTCCAACTGCAAGTACAAAGAAGTGAAGGCCCTGAGTCTGAAGTGTCACATCATCTCCCTTATGGTATTACTACATTATACTATAATATCTCTGCCTCAGCCTTAGATTTTTACTTGTGTAAAACACGAGTGACAAGGGAACCACTGAAGACAATGTAACAGTAGCAGAAGTTCTACTCCAGGGTTAGAATAGATTTCTGCTTGCTCTCATACTCAGATCTAAAAAACATACCAAGGGAAAAAACATACCAAAATAAAAAGGGCAACACAAATGAACATAGTAGGAAGAGTATTTGTGCCCAGTGCAGACTTTCCAGGGAAAAGGACGCATGGCAACTGATGAGCAAATCAACACAAGCTAGAAATAAAATTGGGAACGAGGGTGTAGGGGCTTTTCAGTCTGGAGTTCTCACATGCAGCATTCTATAAGAGTTAAAAACATCTTACCTGCTGAATCTGAAATCAAAGCCTCACAGAAAACACACACAGCAATTCCATGCTTCAGCAATAGCTCAAACTATTCTAATTCCTTCTCCAAACCAAACAGCTTGATCCCTGGTAACTTCATATACCATTTATACCATCACCTTCCCAAATGAGATTAAATGCTTGCTTTCATATGAAAGCCCTTCCCTGAGGATGCTATTTACATCCATTAATAAATAAATTAATAAAGCCCTAACCCATCATTAACCTCTGCTTAAGTGCACTTAAGCTTTAAAGATGGAGGCCCTCGCCCTTTCCCTCCCCTACCTAGATTCAGTCACCTTGCAAACACAGCCCCTTCACTACTCCCCATGCAAAATCTGCATTACATGCAAACTCAAACATACATGGATGACTGCCTGACAGACCTTCCTCTGGCTTTCCAAGAGAAATACATCAAATCACTCCATGCTTTTGCAGTGCTGTATGTTGTGGCTTACCGCTGCAGGCGGCTGATAGCCTCCATGCTGCTGCGACTGCACCTGGCCGGCTGGAGCTGCGTACCCCTGCACCGCGGCCGTGGGGATGGACTGATCGTGCTGAGAGCCATAGGATACAGTCTGCTGACTGCTCACACATGATTCCGTATAAACAGAGGACCCTTGCCCACTGTCAATTGTCCCATCAGCTGCAGAAGTTAAAGAGAAAAAGCTCCATTTCAAGAACTGCAGTCTGGATTCACAACTTGAAAGATACTACAATCAAAGAGGAGATTGGTGTTTATGCCATGCCATGCAGAACTCTGCAGCATTTTACTCCCCTGTAATATATTAGCTGGTTAGAATTCTTTATTTTTCCTTCCTCAGTACAGTAATTCCTTACCAGTATGCCTTCCCTAGCCTTTGAAAATAAATCAGTAACCTCCAGAGGTTTGAGAGGATACTTGATAGTAAATCATGCTTCCTATAAAAGGCTAGACTAGAAATAGAAACTTAAATTCCACATTGCTGTGAATGATCTTCCAGAGCTTTTCCATTACACTTTTCATTATTTATTTGTACACAGATGTACAAAACAAGTCTGCAGTGCCAGCTGGCAGATGTACCCAACGTAGACAGAGAGAATGTAAAATCCCTGTTACTTAAAGAGCAGACAGAAATTTGCTTTTTAACTTTAGCATTCTAATATGGAAGTTCTCCTCTACCATCCTTACTCACACATTCATTCAAATGTTAGGGTGGCAGAAGGGGAGGAGTTGGGAGTGCTAATCATCTTCCCATGGATAGTGTGAAAAACAGAAAATGAAACCTTTTTTCAGAAACAAATTTGAAGCCAGGATGCCTGTACATTAATCCCATCCCCACCTTAAACATCAGTGCACAAGGATTCAAGGAAGTGTGCTGACTGCACTGCAGGGCCAGTATATACTGTCCCCACAGACAGGCTGCAAAACTAAGCTGTGCTGATGCTTCAGGTGCCCTACTTCATTTGGTTTATTAAACTGAAGCAAAGCAAACATTATTTTGTCCCAACACATGGGACTGCAAACTGTGCCAAGACTTGACTCAGCTAAGGCACAGAAGCATCACTTATTTTGCTGAACTTTCTAGTGGGCCAATGTTCTTCAGCAGCCAGCAACAACTGAAGATATTTACTGCTAGACCTGCTAAAAATCTACAAATCTCAGGTGGGGCAGAGCTGTGTAAGTGCAAGAGCTCTTCACTAAGCAAGCTGCCACACTTACAGAGAACAGATATACTGGGTTGTTGGAACTGCAGCTGTTGATGTTGATCAGCTTCTGGCTCTTCAGGCTCCACTTGTGTAGAAACAGATGCTGAAGTAGCAGGGACAGGAGTAGTACCAGTGACAGATGGGGAATGCTTTGACCCTGCTTGGGAAGCACTTGATGGTTGCTGTTGCTCCAGCTGCTGCTTCTGACTACCTTCTTCCTGAAGCTTCTTCTCCTGTTCCTCCCGCACCAGCTGACGCTGCTCTCGCTTTCGCTTAATCAGAGACACCCTGTCCTTGATGGCTTTCGCCATGGTCTTGTGATCCCCTTCACAGACATAGCCAGACTCCACCTGGAGGAGGGGATAGTCACAGAACGCAGACTGTCACAGACAGCAGCTGCTGCAGTGCTACAATACAAGCTACCATTCTTGCACTAACTTCTCATTCACAAACTCCTTACTGTGTTTTATTTCCAGAGGCTAACAGCAGACACAGGCGCTGGCAGCCTGCACGTCGCCATCAGAGAACGCCAGCGCTTCTGATGCTTTGTAAGACGACCAACACTTACCATTTCCTGTGCTACATCCTCTGGGACATCTCTTTCCAAGTCAAAGGAAAACTCTATTGCCTCATTATCTTTATATTTGCCCTTGAGTTTTTTGATGTCTTCAATTCGCAGCCAGAGTTTAATGGCAATTTTTTCTCCATCATCTTCTTCTGCTAGCTCTACCCGCACCCCGGTCTCTTCTTGGAAGAAAGCATGGTTCAAAAGGTCCTTAATGGCATATCTGGTGTGTTGGGAAAGAGCATGGAAGAAGCACAGTTAATAGGCTTTCACAAAACATTCAGGATGATAACCTTCAGTTTATTCTCTACATTTCACACTTCTCTCACAAACCGACAGCCCCTCATTCACAGCTTTTTAAAAGGATGGTGAAGAAACAAAATGCAACAGTGCTACACAGGTACCAAAATCAGCACTGCAGGCTGGGCAGAAGGAGCAGATTTAAGGCAGCTGAAGAGGATATAGATGAACTAAAATAATAAGAAACCTTGAAGAAATAAGTTTGGCTCCAGTGAACTGAACAGACAACCCTTAGTCCTCAAGTCAGTAATCCCAGTATGTATTTCAGCCTATTTCAAGATCTCAGCAAAAGCTTCATTTGGTATATTCAGCACTAGACAAGCACCATCTGATTTCTTTCATACTTCATACTATTTTGAACCACACAATTAGGAGCTTTGTCCTATGTTCATACATTTAACAGTAGCAGCCTAAAAGTGAACTGTTTAAACTACGTGGCTAGAACAACATGACATGCCACCAGAGGAGCAACTTTAACTGGGGGGCAGGGTTTGTTTACAACTAAGGAAAAGAGCAGCAATTAAAAATATACAGCAACACCATCAGATGTAAAGCTTCAAGAGTTCCTAGAAGGGGATGAATAAACATCCATAAACCAGACAAAGCTAGTTCTGAACTAAATAGGGGAGGCTAGGATGGCCAAAGGCTGATACACTCTTAAATGAGACTTTCAGTAAGCAACAACCATGTTAAAAGCAGACAACAGCACAACCCAAACATGCAAGTAAGACAGCAGTTAGAGACTTCTAGTAATGCTACAAATCAATCATTTCAAGCAGAAGTCACCCTGCAGAAAATGCAGATGGGAGCAAGCAGCAAGAATTTCTGCAAAATTTGAGACCTCAAAATATTCATCCATAAAATGCCAATAAAATCAAGGGACAGGAAAAACAGAGGATTACAGAGTAACCAACCAACTGAACAATCCAAATACCTGGGAACCCAGAAGGATTACCCTCCACTGCTTTGCTGACTAGGTCTAAGTTTTAGTAGAAGCAGCAGAATTTTTGACTGAGCTGCTAGGAGTGGTCACTACAGCATTTGCACTTCTGACAAGTGCTGAATATGAATCTACCAAAGAACAGAAACTGCAGCAACAATGCTGGCTTCCCACCTTTCATCAGAACACAGAAGCCCCCAGGAGTTAACTGGATCTGGTGCCACAGATGTAAGAATCCACCTTTACCCCTGCAAGGAAAAGCGCTTACCTTTCACCTTTGTTCTGCCGGATGCATCCCTCGATGATCTCCTTCACTTCGGGGATTGCTACTTTGTCAAAGCTGGCTGGCTTGACACCCTACAACACAAGAGTAACAGAAACTGCAGTGCCCCCTTGGGACAAGTTTTGCCTTTGTTTACTCAATAGACAGCTGGCCTGAATAGCACACTAGTGCAAATTACAGAGAAACTGGAGCCCAGTCTCACTTCCAGCTGTTTGTCAGCGACTTGTGCAAACTCCCACCACCCCCATTCCTCGGCTACACTTCAGTGACACAAACCTCTGGCAGTTAGGTGCTCAGGATAGAACTGTTTAGTTCTCACGGAGATTACGGTGGTCAGAGGCTACTACACAAACTGGAACATGGAAGGAAGGAAATGCTTCCTATGTGACACTAATTCATGAACACATACGATTAACTTAGCCTCCAAAGGGTTCTACTGCTTCCCACAACGTTTCCAATATGCTATTACATGAGGAAATTTTGGCATAGATTGATTTCTCAGGGAAAACCTTAGCTGAGAATGATCTGAGTGGATCACTCAATGTTTTAAACAAAAGCCCAAAAAAGGAAAATAAATAAAAAGTACTTTCCTGTATCTTAGCTCTCCCCAGAAGACCTACTACATTATGCCACACTGCTTCATCACTGCCATTGTGAATTCAGGAAGATGAAGTTAGCAATACAGACCTTTACTAAAAGCCCTGCAACACCACACAGCAATCTCTTCTCCAATACATGCTAAAGCCATTGGGGGAGAACAAAACAAAATCTTTGTATGATCAGCTACTCAAAGCAGCAGAGCACACAGGCCATGAGATATGGCCATCTGGGAATTCTGCAAAACACTGCAGGCAGAGAGCCAAGCTTCAGTACTTCATTACAGCCAGCAGCTCTGTTTCAGAGACAATTGCCCACAACAGGAAAGTTTAGCACTCAATTTTACTTGATTCAGCCTTTATCCTTTCTCATTCTGCTGTCTTAAATAGAGTCTGAAGCTAAAGACATCCTGTTCAACAGCTGAGCAATTCTGAAATCATATGCTTGATACATCTGAACCCATGTCACTGGGAAATCACAACCAAACTGAAAGTGAAAACCAGAGAGTCTCAAGTACAGAAATAAAGGCACAAGCATCACGATTCGCATCCTAACCAGAAAGTGCTTATTCCAATATCCTGCACGGCATTGCTGCCCACCAAGTGGGGACAAGACATGACCCTTCCTCTACTGCCAGTGGAAAACAAGTCTTGAAACTGAAAGGCTCAAGCCTGGGAACCAGAGCCTTTGCAGCTACAGACCTTCCTTGAACCGACTGTGGAAATTTAAGACAATAATCATTTCCATTTACAATTAGCTATTTTTTCCCTTGGCCAAGCAAGGCACTTCATTCTCGTCATAGGTTCACTACCCAAAATATTCTCTACCACACTCTTCCAGCTAAGGGCACAGTCAACATCAACTTTAATAGATGCAAGCTACTCCAAGACTTGGAGTAGCACAAGAGCTAAGTCTTCCAGTGGACAACAGCACTATTTGTCACTACAGAGGTACTGTAACTGAAAGTTCTCAAAGGGCAAACCCCCAAACCTATAGCAAGGCACAGGTTTTCACTTGATAAAATACTTCCTGTTACAAAAGCATTCTGGCTACCTATTCCTTTGCTCTCAAATTTCCTCTTATGAAATTCTGCCAGCTGCAATTCACAGAACTGAAGGGTATATTGTGACTGGAATAAGCCTCAAAACACAGCATGTCAATGAACATTAGCTTAATGCTTTTAAAAGCCTCACTGAACATTAAGGCTTCTGGAGATCAACGCCTCAGCTAAGACACCAAATTGGAGTGGTACAGGCAAGTTTAATTCTGTAACCAGGTCATACCATAAATCTTTGGTTTCTAAGGGATCCATAGGGGTTTTATTGTCTAATGTTGGCATCAAGTACCTGTCTGCATGTGTGTCTGCTCATATAGCAGACTACTCAGAGACACCCACCTCTAATTACCACCAAGTTTAAAATGCTTCCAGAAGTTCAGGCATGCTTATGTACAGAGAGACGTCTCCAAACATGATTACATGTTCTCCTATGTACACATACATAAAGAACCCTATAATTATTCAAGTGCTTATTTTATAGGTCTGTATCTAAATTTGCCAAAAATTAACACATCTCCCAAATAGCTGAAGCCCCAGACGTGGCAACAGCCTGCACGTATGTTCAGTTATGCTGCGGCAGCAGAAGGAAGATGTCAGATCTGGGACAATGTCACTTCAGACAACCAAAAGCTGGGTAAGACAACTGGTACAGCAACACAGAAGCCAGAATGTGGGGGTTCTTGTTAACTGTTTTACCACATGCTCTGTTCTTGCACACAGCCTGAAAAGGTAAAGCTAAGAATGGATTTTCCAATCAGTGACTCAATCTGCTACCTTTTGTTTCTCTATTCTGAGACACATGAAATAGATGTCCCAAATCTTCAAGCCCTTCCATGATGGCTATTTTACAATACTTCATTGCATAAATTCCAAAACAAGAGTTCATTTAAAGAGAAGGTTCCACCAGCCACCTCCAGCATAGCTTCTATGTTCCTAACTACTCCTCAGAAAAAGCTGGGACAATCTAACCCTAGGGCCTAAAGCCAACAGAGGTTTCCTGTGCTCAAGTAGCTACCTGTTTCTCAGTTTGTTCCACAGCCCACAAGAAGAGTTGCCTTAGCCTAGTCTACAGTGCTGACCAAGCTGAAGTTCAGATGCTTAAGTACCATATTCTCCCAGACAGCCAGCACTAGAACAAGAGGACACAGTCTCAGGCTGCGCCAGGGGAGGTTTAGGCTGGAGGTTAGGAAGAAGTTCTACACAGAGAGAGTGATTGCCCATTGGAATGGGCTGCCTGGGGAGGTGGTGGAGTCACCATCACTAGAGGTGTTCAGGAGGAGACTTGATGGGGTGCTTGGCACCATGGGTTAGTTGTTTAGGTGGTGTTGGATTGGTTGATGGGTTGGACACGATCTTGAAGGTCTCTTCCAACCTGCTCTATTCTATTTAAAAACTGAGTACATTTTCCCCTCCTCCAAGCACTAGGGGAAGTGTCAAACATTTACATAACAAGACAAAGGATACCACAAATGCTAAAAATCTATAGATCAGTGAAGCCCTTGCAACCCAAAAACGCCTGTACACCTTAATCTGCCACCAGAGAAGAGCCAAAGGGAGGCCAGGCCCTGCAGCTCACATAACCTTGACATGTCCTTAAGGGCACATGCACTGTGTGGCCAAGCATATGATCATTAGTCTCTCAAGCACATACTAAGCCCTTCTGTCCTTCCTGGTTTTCACCAGTTACTGTGGGGTGGTGACATCCTTATTGGCTTCTCCTGGTCCCCAAACTCCTTAGAAGAATCACAAGCCATCTCAAACCCTTTAGTCCTATTCCCCAGTGCCAGTTTAATAGGAACTAACCACCCAACTCCCACTGTTCTGAGCTTGCTGAAGAAATAAAAGGAAGAGCTCTTGCTGGGAAGAAAATAAACCAAACCACCACACAAGTTTAGAGGGCTGTAATAGGCACACATGAAAGTCATCAACATTTTCTCAAGCTCCCATCTAAACCAGCATGAAATGGCAGTGCTCCTGAAAGCAAGCCTCCTGTTCCCCCACAGGTGACATTTCTTCCCCTTGGCCAGCACAGTTTTATAATGACCCAGATCAGTGTTTATCAGACTGGAAACATGTCCAACCAAAAATGCCTGCAGCAGTTTCCAGTGAGATGAAGCTCCCCAGTCTGGTTCCCTACACTGTTGCATTAGCTCTAAGTCTTACAGAAGGAAAATGGACAAGCAATAGTCAAGGAGGGCAGAACTGTGAAGAGTGCCAACTTGTAACCTACCGAACACTTAAATCTTGAGAGCACCTCCAAAACACAGGCCTATGCAGGCAGCACAAAGGGCAACTGACACAAACCAACACTGATCTTGGTTTTCATGTTAACTGTAAGAAGAGGTCTCATTTCTCCTGTCTCAGATGTGACAGTCTGTGACTTCAGATGTTATGCATGTGGCAAAAAAGTGTGTTCCAATATCCAACGGCCACATTTACAGGGTGGAGGGTTATCTGCTCCATTCAAGGCAAGATAAGTACTCAAACAAGAGATCTGCAAGACTTTTTTCAAACCCAAATTACATGCTATGCACAGCTCCTCTTCACTATTTCTGCCTGGAAACATGAAGTGTCCTACATTTCCAGAAGAGTTCCATTTGGATTAACACAAATAGAAAACAGCAGAAGCACTAAGTGTTCCAGCCTTGCTGTTCAGGGGTTTAATCTCCATTTAAAAAATCACAGGGGGAAAAGAGAGGAAGAGCCCAGCCAGGTTGAAAAGCTGAAGACTGAAGCTATGAAAATGCAAAGCAACTCAGTAGATTTGTCCAGAATTCTGACACACCCTCGCCCAAAATCCTTTCCTATGGCTACACACACCATACAGAGCTGAAATGCTTACTTACCTCCTTAGTGCAATCCTTGTGGCAGCAGCAACAGTGTGAATTCACAATGACAAATACAGGACACAACTCTCTTTTTGTAAAATCCATCAGGAAAAGAGACACAGAACCCCTGAAGAGCAAGCTAGGTGCTAGCTGCCGACGAGAATCTGCTGGGCTGTGGCCTTAACGCACAGCAGAAGGAAAGCAGACATCAAAGTTCAAAGGGACCATTGTTTTGTCTTGGACACCTCTTGTACTTTTCCAAGTCCAGTACATGAGGCTGCAGAGATTTGAGCTCAATATCTGCTTTTGGTACTCAAATACTGAATCAATACTGAGTCAATACAAGCAAGAGGGAAGCGTGTCCTTCTCTGCCTGCCCAGCGAGCTGCAAGGAGGAGGAAGAGGAGGCAGCGCAGGGAACCTTTACTTCCTTCATGTCCCCGCCCCCCTCGCTTGGCTGCTCTGCCTATTCTCCACCCAGGTTTTCTTCACTAGTCTAAGGCTGCATGCAGGATCATCACCCAGTTCACTCCTGCTGTTACAGAACTGCACTTTCAAACAGCAGGGGACAGGTTGGGGAATGCCTTGTTCCAGCCCAAGGTTTCTGGCACTAGTTTTGCCCCAGAGAATGAAGACAGCTGCTCTTTCTCCTCTTCTTTCTACTGAGCTATAGAAGTATAGATACAGCTGACTACCATCTAATCCTAACAAAACACTGGTCAGGACAACAGTAATAGAATATATTGCACAGGTAATACAATACATTCCACCTCCCTCCTTCCTGCCAATCACACTCTGCTACCCTTGGCAAAGATCATCTGTTTCCCTTTTACTAGGTACTTCGTGCTAAGGAGCAGGGATTTGAAGGTGGTTTTCAAACTGTAAGACAAAGTCAGAAAGCTGCATCGTGGCTTGTTCTACACCACACATGCACAAGTAACCCACAAAGCTACACTTCTTAATCACAGCACTGTTTTGGTTGGAAAAAACCTTTAAGAGAGTCTGACCTCTTGGCTAGATTCCAAACCTAACCCTTAAGTCTGACTATTTGTTTCTTTCCCCTCTGGTGTCTAGTTTCAAACAGCCACACACACTAATGAGTTGCTCACAGCTTCAGGACTTTTGGGGAGGACACAAGAATCATTATGACAAAAGCTTCAAGTGTGAAATGAACCAATGAGTTTTGACCTAATCAGTGAGAAACCGATAGAAGTTAAATTTCCGATTGCCAAGAGCACTTCTTTCACTCCAAACCAGGATACTTAATTCCTCAAAATAGATCACAATTATCCCAATCTTGCTATTCTACCACAACACAATGTTGCAAAATCAATACTTACGTGGTCCTTTACCGGGCCCTTTAAAAATCCTCTCCACCCCCAGCTGCTCTGGAAACTTAGTGGGGCCAAGGGAAAAGGGTCATTAAAAGTCCTGCTCTATTGACTGCTCTTCCAACTGCTTAGCCAGCCATTTTAAAAGAAACAATAGAAACAGATCAAAGAAACTCTCGATTATCATCTCCACTTTAACAATGCTCACTAGCACAAAGCATGCTGGAATTTTGCTTGCCATTGCTGCTACCTTTTACTGTTGTTACAGTTGCACTCAAACCAAACAGGCACTCTGCACTCCAAGCAAATCTGCTTCCACTGGAATAAAAATCTAACCCTTTGGACACCCAAGTGAGGCGACACTGTGCTGGTGTGTGCTGCGTGACCTGCACAGGACACTAATTGCATCTGCTTTCAGCAGGCACAGTCCCTACCTGTCCCAGTCTAACTACCCTTCATGTTTGGCTCTTTTCAAAGGTGCTTTAACTACAGAGCTTGAAATGAATTCTACTGCAACTGATAAAGCTCAAACAAAATGTTCTAACATTGCAGTCCAGAGGCTAATAGAATCGGTAGCAAAGTCAAATCAGGCAAACAAAGTAATTTAAGTCTCCATATTTTCTTTTTTCTAGGTTGTTACCACTCTGGTTTGAACCAGTCCCAGGCTGCCACAAACCATTAATCCCAGGAATTTATGCAGAGCATATGATTCCAGTGGAAAACAAGCCAATGATCCTACCACCTTCCCCCACAGTCTCAAAGAAGCCCCCAGGCAATGGCATGTAAATTGCCCTACCCCATGATCTTCTACATTTCACCATCTCCTATTAGTTACTTAGCCAGCCCTCAGAACCTGTTTAACCATGTCACCTCTTTTTCCATCTCTAATCCCTCATCTTTCTCCTGTTATCCATTCTAGAAACAATCTTTCAGATTTAGTTTTCCTCATTTCACCACAGGGTACACCTACAACTACTCGGTTAATCTCCTCCTCAGCAAGTACGTATTGTGAAAAGGAAGACTTCAGTTTAAGATTTCCTCAGTTCAAAAGAGAGATGGGGCTGTCTACAGAAGAATACTTTTGTCTTGTTAAAAAGCAAGCTAAAGTAGATGAAACTGAAAGGAAAATAATTTAGAACAAAGCAACACATTTCAGAGAGGGGAAATTTTTGCCTCTCCGATGGCAGTATTTTCATAGCAATTAATTCTGGACAATTGATAAGTCTGCCAAGAATTAAATCAGTAAATCCTGCAGAATAAGCTCTGCACCAGATCAGTATCTGAACAGAATAAATAGCATTACTGCAATACAAGCAGCAGGAACAGATGAAAGCTTCCAAAGAGCTGGAGTTCTCATGAAGCCCTACTTAGACTAGGACAGGCACAGATCTCTTCTGTTCGAAACCAACAACCACACATTTCTAACAACCCCTTCTGAATTTGACTGATACACCATCACCCAGGTCAGAATTCTTCTCAGATGTTTGAGACTTCTGTGACAACAAAATAGCTTCAACAGTTAGTCTTCACCCTCTAATGCAGGTAAGTAATCCAAGTCCCAGTGCCTTTCAACCCGATGTCTCCATCACCTGCGGCCGATCCCTGCGTATTCCCAGCTTTCACAGAGACTGTGAAGGCAGCAGAGCCACGGCAGGATTCATACAGACCCATCTGCTACATGGCCAACAGCAAGTTAGAAACTCTCTTCCTCCTCAATTTACCATCTACTCCCCATTTGTGTGACACTAATAGAAGAGGCCAGACACAACAGCAAATAAAGTTCTCCAACAGAGTTCTCATAAGCACAAAGTCTATTTGTATTTTGATTGACAGACTCACACTAGCTGCTTTTTCCTCAAGTTAGTGAGGTTGCTTAGAAGCAGCACCTGGTCACTTGTATGAGAGAATCTCTGCTGAAAAGAATAAAACAGACTCCTCATTTCAGTAGCCACCACCACTTAACATCACCTCTACATTTATTTGTACTCTACAGTTCCAAGCCCAGGAGCTGCAGGACACTTAGCCAGTGTCTCAGTATTGTATTTTTCTAGTTCTACACAGAGAGAGTGATTGCCCATTGGAATGGGCTGCCTGGGGAGGTGGTGGAGTCACCATCACTGGAGGTGTTCAGGAGGAGACTTGATGGGGTGCTTGGTGCCATGGTTTAGTTGTTTAGGTGGTGTTGGATTGGTTGACGGGTTGGAAGCAATGATCTTGAAGGTCTCTTCCAACCTGGTTTATTCTCTGTATTCTAAGGTCAGAGATATAGAGAATTAAAAGCCTTACAAGACCAGTAGAGTAGAACACAGCTCTGTTATTCTGTTTCCTCACAGTTAAGTTTGAATAAGAACTAGTTGTAACTCTTCCTACAAATTGTGGGCCGCATCCCCTAGGTTGAGTTCAAATCTGCTACTATTCATACCATCACCGAACCACAGAAAACATCTGTTTGGAAGAGACCTCCAAGCTCATCCAGTCCAACCCTCAACCCAGCACTGCAGGGTCAGCACTAAACCATGTCCCTAAGCACCAGCTCCACACACTGCTTGAACACCTCCAGGGATGGGGACTCCAGCACTGCCCTGGGCAGACCATTCCAGTGTCTGAGAACCCTCTCTGGGAAGAAATATTTCCCAGCATCCAGCCTGAACCTCCCCTGGCAAAGCTTGCAACCATTTCCTCTGCTCCTGTCTCTTGCCACCAAGGAGCAGAGGCTGCCCCCTCCTCACTCCAACCTCCCTTCAGGGAGTTGTAGAGAGCAATTCTCTTCCTGTCAGCTTCAACATTGAAGTGCTGGCTTGAGCAAAGTATCATGGGGCTTGAAGTTCAGATGGTAACCCAAGAGGCTTCCTGCTCTGCCTGCTGCTTTTGAGTTCTGGGTTTCTGGCTGTCGTCTCTCTTCCGCTGCAATGGCAGCCAGGCAGGGAGGGATGGGAGAGTAGCTCCCTGGCTTTCTGCTGCTTTCTCTGCATGTAGGCTAAGGAAGTTGTGCATCATGTTATTATCTCATCTATAATAAACTCTTAACAGCCTGAAGTGTTTGAGTGTTGCTTGCCCTCGCTTCTGTGCTGTAGGGAAAAGACTGTGTTAAGCCTCAGTACTTCTCAGCACTCTTAAGTTGAAGTCTGTAACAAAGTAAAGCACCCCACAGCATTTGTGATACTGAAATGCAGCTTGTGCTAGGTGCTACTGCTGAACAGCCACCATGCCTCACTATCACCCCACTAAGTACCCAGCCCAGCACACATGGCCTTTTCAGTTTTTACTTTAGACATGAAAGTCCACTGGACTTCAGCACCTCCAGCTGGATAAAAATATCAACCTATTTCAGAAGTCCTAAGAACATGACCATCTAAGCAGGTGGGTTCAGTTAAAGAGTAGACTACTCATAACATCTACTTTAACTGCAACAATTCTAATGAAGGGAAGAAATTGTCCAAGCTCTGGAACAGGAAATTTTGTAGAGCAGGACGCAGTTCCTTAGTGTATAGCTGGCCAACCATTAGGATATTGGTGAAATATCCTGTGTTTAGAAATACACAGTATGTGCACAGAGCAGGGAAACAACTGGGAAGTCTGACTGGACAAGCAAAGTGCACACTAACTTCTCAGTTTAGTTCTTGCACAAGAGTGTAAAGATCAGATCAGTTCCATCTATTGTACACAGGCCTTTAACCTCACACTTAAAAGCAGGGATGCTGCATTTCCCAGCCAAACAAGAATATGCAGTGGTGAAATCCTGAGTCACTAAGTAACTGAATCACCCTTTGCTTTATTGGGACTTCAGCTTAGAAATTACTTCCAAAAAAGCAAGCCCAGCCATGCCTAGACACAGGTTTCAGGGCTATGAATTTTGAAATGCCACAGTAACACAATTTCTAAAAGCATCTTTCTTCTATTTCCAGCACACAGAACAGTTTGGGGGAATCAAATGGTACCAGTTGCATTCTTTGCTATAAGCATCTGCTATTCTAATAAAAAAGACACCCACCCCCAGCTCTCCTTTTTAAATTCAACAACAGGAATGCAAAAGCTAGAAATTCATTCCAGTGGACTTTGAATTACAAAGAAGAACCCAATGTGGGCCACAACACACATTTGGGACCAGATTTAGCCCTTAAAGATGACACCTACCAAAAGGCCTAGGATAATGCTACAAACACCAAAAATAGTGCACTCTTCAGACACTGCACCAAAAGTCACTCTCTCTTTTATTATGCCTTATTCTAATAGGACTGAAAGAGTTCTATTTGTGTAGCAAAAGATTCAATAGTTTCAGAGGATGGTCCTTGAAAGCATCCTTGCTATGCAGAGAGTTTGATGGAGAGAGACTGTTTGCAAAGGCCTGAAGTGACAGGACAAGGGACAATGACTTCAAACCAGGGAGGAGTAGATTGAGATTGGATGTCAGGAACAAGTTCAGAAATATTGGAAGGTTGGTTGTGGCCCCATCCCTGGAGATATTCAAGGTGAGGCTGCAGAGGGCTCTGGGCAGCCTGATCTAGTGGAGGATGTCCCTGCTGACTGCAGAGGGAGTTGGACTGGATGAGCTTTGGAGGTCCCTTCCAACCCAGAGCATTCTATGATGGTAATGGGTGGCAAGATAGAAACGTGTCTCTAAGAATTTTATGTTCAAAGAAAGCCACAAGCTCATAGTGTCAGGAAGCCTCTGAATGCTTCCACAATACAGAGAAGCAACAGCCTTCTTTCTCTGTAGCATAAGCACATTCTGCACAAAACCCAACAGATTTTCTTATCTACACATTTTAGCCTGGTGTGTGTCTCTGGTTTTGGAAATGAATTGCATCTGCAAACCCACACTCAGCCTTGGTGACCTTTACTCTTCTAATACAGGAACAAACACAAGCCCTTAAACAGGCATCCACACACCCTCGTGGTGCTGCCTTCTGTGCAACAGCTCTGAGTAACCTTGAACTGACTGTAACAGCTTCATGTAAAATTTTGGGGCAACCCTGGCCTACAACTCACTCAACACCTTTGCTGTTTTCCACAAGACTGAAACTTCACTGGACCCCTTCCTACCCCTGTGCAACTATAGCAGTATGGCAGGCAGGACAAGAAAGAGTGGCCCATTCACTTCCAGTGACAGTATTTTTGACTAGTGGCCCTATACTGACAAATAACATTGAGCTCTCATTCTCCCCACAATAGGATCACAGGCTGTTAAAGACCTCTGGAGATCTTTGAGTCAACCCCCCTGCCAGAGCAGGACCACAGAGTCCAGCACAGGTCACACAGGAACACATCCAGACAGGGCTGGAAAGGCTCCAGAGAAGGAGACTCCACAACCTCTCTGGGCAGCCTGCTCCAGGGGTCTGGGACCCTCACAGTGAAGAAGTTCCTTCTCATGTTGAGGTGGAACCTCCTGTGCTGGAGTTCCCATCCATTGCCCCTTGTCCCATCCCAGGGCACAAGTGAGCAGAGCCTGTCCCTGTCCCTTCCTGCCGGACCCCCAGCCCTCAGATATTTATATGTATTCAGTGATTCATTAATGGTTCTCATCACACTGCAAATTCAGGCATTTAAAAAACCCTTTGCCCCTTCTCTTTTCCTAGGATGAGCCATCTGCCCAGCTCTTGTTAAATTAGCCTCAGTTAATGTAAGAGCTAAACCTGTGCCAGTACAGGGCAGAGCAGCAGTAGCACAGTTTTAGTTAGACTGATCCTTACTAGCTAATGAACTCTCTGTATTTTTTACCATCCACTATTTAAAGAATGTTCTGGGCACTTGTGTTCTTAGAAACCTATCTGGAAACTCTGCAATACAGCCAAATTTTAGAATTCCAGCTTTCAAAAATATATTAGATTTTGATGATATGCAACTCCAGTATCTGAAGGGGGCTACAAGAAAGCTGGTGAGGGACTTTTGAGGGTGTCAGTGAGTGATAGGACTGGGGGGGATGGAGCAAAAATAGAATGGATAGATTCAGATTGGATGTCAGAAATAAATTCCTCCCCATGAAGCTGGTGAGAGACTGGCACAGGTTGCCCAAGGAGGTGGTGGAAGCCTCATCTCTGGAGGTTTTTAAAGCCAGGCTGGATGTGGCTGTGAGCAACCTGCTGTAGTGTGAGGTGTCCCTGCCCATGGCAAGGGTGTTGGAACTGGATGTTCCTCAAGGTACTTTTCCAACCCTGACAATTCTATGAGTCTAACTCAACCAAAGCTCACACTTTTTAATTCCTGGTCATTTCAAAATCATATCCAATTCAAAGTTGTTCAGCAGTGAACAACATAAACAAGAAATATCTCCTTTTGCTTTAAGCCAAGTCTGCTTTACAGCACCAACATTGACAAAACAGTTTTAGCTGCAATCTAAAAGGCTTTGTTGCTGAATAGTACAAACACCTTGAATAACAGCTCTTAAGTCAGCTACTTTTAGACAGAAATTTGGTTGAATGAGCCTTTTTTCTTCCAACTTCAGATATCATCTGCTCTAGCTGTGCAAACCATATAGCATCTTGTATCTCTGTTCAAGCTGACGCCTGCTTTCCTTCACTTTGATCATTGCCACCTCTTAAAAAGTACTGCTAATTTAGCATGCAAAGCTTCTTAAGATATTAATGCTTCAGAACCCTGAAATCTCACCTCCCATTTTTAAGGCTACCTATTTCTGAACTGATGAGTCAGTCCCTGAACCTCCACCCAGGAAGAATCTTCACACTTAAAGACACTTCCAGCAAAATGCTTGCAACTGAGCTGAACAGCTACAAAAGGCAAGTGGTAGAAGCTTAAAGTATTCTATAGAGCATTCAGACGCAGAGGAATTGCATCTGATGTGCCTGGGTTTCTCTCATTGGATACTTCAGCACCTGAATTTCTTCTTTCAATCAATACATGAGTTTCTTTCTTACAATTAATCTGTTTTCTGTGCTTGGTTGAAGGTTCAGAGTCTTTCAGTACCTGCTTTGTCAAAAGCCTGCTTGCTCTGTTAGAGCATTACCTCCTACTCCTCCACTGATTTTTTTATCCAAAGCTTGAAAACAGCTTGACAATCTGATAGGATGGGTGGCTCTGTACCAGGCCAAGAAACCAAGTTATTGAGGATAAAGAAACAGTTTTATACACGCCTAAAGAGTTGCATATTCCTTCCAGAAAGCCAAAGATGGTGCTCATCAACATTTATTAAACACTGCAAATAAAATTTGCTGCCCAAGACCCACAAGGACAAAAACCTGAACTACTTCAACCACGGCACCTCTGGCAACAAAGAAGTATTTGACTAGCCTAGAAGCTTAGGATGACACTGAAGATGAATTTCATCTCAACTCAGCAAGCTGCAGCACTTTGTAGCTGCCTGGTTTCCAGCCAAGAGAATGACCTTCACTGTAACTAGTAAGCAGGAGTTAGGGCAATTAAGGGTTTTTAAACCAGTTAGGCACTGCCTGGTCAAGTTACTCATTATGTACCTTGTTCCCTTGGGCTTTTTTTTTAAGCTCTGTAGAGCAGCAGAAGAAAAATGTCATGCCCACTATGTGGAACATTTCAGTGTAGAGTAACTTATTTTTTTTTTAAAGTAAAATATTTTCAATGCCTTTTTTTTTTTTTCCTTCTCATCTTAAGGGCAGCTCAGAAGACAGGCATTTGTTTACAGAGAAGAGACTGGGCTTTTGGTGAAAGCAAGGACTAGTGCAAAACCTCACCTTGTGCGAGTAAGCAAGGAGAAAATCAAGAATAGAGCACAAGTCCATCAGAAAAACTTAAAAGGTAAGTTCCTATAATGGGAGGGGGGGAAAGAAAAGGGAGTTTTCTGCTTATATTCAGCTGATTAGTACATTTGAAACTGAGGATTGACTTAGGAACCTTTTTGCAATGAACACACCAGGATTTTTGTTAGTGGTAGATATGCAAGCCAAAAACATTAATAAACCCATTGACTGCCTTTTTATTAGTCCCAGAACTAGTCAACTACCTACAAAATGTATGGTTTGGGATACTCAAGTATTAGATATTGAGCAACCAGCACCTTTATATATTTAAACACTCTCTCTCGCCTGCAAAAATGAAAGCTTGAAGGAAATATTGTGTAGAAGTAACAGAGGTCTGCACATCTGTGAGTAGTAACTGCAACAGAAACAAGTGAAAAATCAAGCTCAGTTTTGAGGTGACTCTGATGCCACCAGAGGCTGAGACAAAGTAACTGAAGCTCCTGAGGACAGTTATGCCTTCACTTGCACCCCAAACAGACTGAATTAAGAAATCATACTTTGGAGGTCTGTTCTGCCAATCTCTGTGACAAATTACTGAACCAAAATGTGTGTGGACAGGTCAAAGTATCAGTCTCCAGAGAGGAATGAAGACAGGGAAGCCTCCCTGTGCTTTAGAAGGATTTTTCATACCTGTTTTGTTCAAGCAAGTATGTCACAGAATTAAGTATCTTGATTACATTTTGTATGCCTGTCTGTATTACCCTGCTATGGAGCAGAATCAGGAAAAAGGAAAAGAGAAAAGGGACCTAGCCTCTAAGGAGTGTAGCAGACAGTTGTGTCTGCACAAGAGGGCAGAGGGAAAAAATAAATACATCACAGGAGCAGTCCAAACCTACCTTAATCATGTGGCTTATTTTCAATTAATTACAGGCTTAGTGGTTTGGTTTTCACTGAGGTCAGGTAGGCAGCCCCTGGCACCCACTGAATGAATTCAATCCCAGCTGAAGAAATATGCTATTTAATCCTCAGAGGAGATTTTCCCTCCAACCCTTCAGTAAAATCTTTGGAGGTGCAATTTCTTTATGTACTAATTTACTTGGAGCCATTTCCAAAGAACAGCAAAAGCCAGCTTCAATTAAAAAAAATACATCAATCAGGGAAGGGGGGAAGTTGAGAGCAAAAATGTTTTCATTCCATCATGATGTTGCAAAGAATGTCTAGGCTCCTTTAATGCCTGAGTGACATCAGACAGAATGTAGATCTCATTGTTCTCTACAGAAATTGCTAACAAAGGGTCTTGACTGAGCATGCTAGAGGATGCAAGTACAGAGATCAATACTCTGTGTCAAACTTCTGCCCACTTCCTTACTAGAACTGTAGAAGTACTCAGCATAACACCTTGAGCCCCACAAATTGCAGAGAGCTGTTGTTTTAAGGCAGACTCTTCCATTGGAAGAACTTGTCTTCTAGCTAAAGTGAGCCTGAAGAGCAGTTTAGTTGTACTTCTGTTTTCTGAGCCAGGGAAGTCAGGAACTTCACCCCAGCACTGCTTTAGGGAGAAAGAACTTCCCAGGGAGACACTGTAGACCATACAGACAAGCATCTTGCCAACAGCAGACTCATGCAGCAGTGCTACTAAGTAATATATGACGCAGTAACAACTGCCTGGGCCAAAAAATCTCATCTCTAGGAGGAGGTTCAGCCTTTACATCCAATAGCTAAAACTTTGCTTACCTAACTATTAAATTTAAAAACTGCTTCTACCCATGAGGGAAGACCCTGAAAAGAAGAGGTGGAACACAACAGAGTACTCAGTGATGCTAGCAAACTCCCCAGTCCAACACTGCAGCACCTGGGCATCAGCTAGAGCAATCCTTGTTACAAGGGGCATAAGGTCAGAATGCAATGCAGCTGAAGGCCATCCTAAAAAACACCACCACAGACAACATGTAAGAAAAGAAATGTTAGCTAGTAGCAACAAGTCCAGTCCTGAAAGGACATCCTGGCATTCAGAAGCCTCTTACAGGTTTCTGTCTTGAGCAACAGCAGGGACTGAAGCTAATGAAGCAACTCTGCTTTTTGACTAAGCCTAATCACTACTGCAAAGAGGGTGGGGGTATGAATTCATTTAAGTATGACTCACCTGCATGTTCTCATCTTAGTGCCTTTGGGGTTCTGGTGGTCTTTAAGCTCCCACATTACATGAACTTTCATGGCTATCAATACCAGACCAGTATTACTATTCTTCCCTCTGGTCTCTGTGGATGCATCTAGACAAAGTAATCCTTTCACACAACAGGACTACAGCTGCTACCTCAAAATATTCCTTAACATGTCTAGGAAAGCAGCAAACTAAGAGGCTGAAATAAATACGGTAAGCATCTTCCACAAGCCACACTGACCTTCCAACATACGTTAGAAGGAAACGTGTTGGTAAGGACTGTTAGAATCACCTACACAGGAGGTTTTCTTACTCTACTCTGTCACTGACGGCTCACACACTGTCCTTTTTAAGTACTGAATTTCTCAACTGGTTCATCCCTCACAACTGCAGACAACTTCCAAAGCCTCCTTTGAAATGAAAGAAAAGTCTTATTTTCTTTGCTGGGGAGCAAAGGACAATGTCAGAACATTCCATGGTTCTTTTTCACGTTGCTTCACAAAGCGGTAAAAAGAATACAACCTAGTATTTTAACTTTCATAATAAAGCTCTGCTTTCCACATTATAGCTTATATTGAATTCTCCATTATCAGTTCAGACAGGTTTGTATTTTATTTCCAGTTTTGTTTGGGTTTTTTAAAGCAAACTGCTTTATGACTGCAATGATATAGAACAACCCAAATATACCAAAACACATTAATTCTCTACCTAAAGCAGAGAAATGTACATTTCATTTACCTTCCTGTCCTTTCCTCCTGATGAAAGGCAACAAGATTTCCTTTATTTCACAGCATAGTACATTTTAGAGCTCTTAATCAGTAGATGAATCAGTAGGGGGAAAAGAAAAATTTCCCCAACTGAATTAAATATGTGAACCTGCAGCAGCAGGGCAGAAGGTGATGTTGGACAAGCCAATACAATTACCAATGTTTCTCACCTACTTACAAGTTCAACAGTCAACCAAAAACAATCGGGAGAAAGAAACATCAAGAGGTAAGTTGAACCCTGGTAAGTTGCTACAGAGCTTTCCAATTGCCAAGTACATCACAGACCAGGAGGGAGACAGCTGTTTAAGACCTTGGGACTTCCAAGACTAAAACTGTCTCAAAATACAATTCTCACCACAGTCCAGAGCACATTTTAAGGAATGGGCAGGGCAGTTACATCAGGTATCAGTCTGGCTCTGGCCAAAGCACATACATAAGCACAGGAAAAAGTATTACTAGACTGTTTTGGTAAGCTATTTTCTTTCACTGATCCAAATGGCCTGCAGATTAGATGAAGCTGTTTGCAAAGTAAAAGCTAGACTTTACCTTTGTGTTTTCTGTTTAGGAAATTACAGGTAAGTCCAACATGGAAAAAAGTGTGGAAACCTATATGATCTTTGACATCTTGGACAAAAAACCTGCTGTTCATCTCTTCTTTCTTCTGTGTTCTCCAACATTCCCCTCCAAATAAGTGTTACTCTTACTTCTCCAAGCCTTCCTTCAGAACACATCTGCTATGAAGACTTTTCCGTCCACATCTAAGTCAGTAATTCTACCTGCCTTTTATAGTGTGAGGCACCATGAAGACAACAGCAGCTTATTTTCCCAAAGCCAAGCAGGTAGTTTAACAAAGCCTCAGCTTCTCCATAATACACACAAAAAGATGACACTGTTTTAGACATCACAAAGCAAATATTGCCACAACCATTCTGAAAATGTCTAACAACATTTCTGCTTCCTGTGTTTAAAAGTCTGTAGTCTAGTCAGACAGCAAGCAAGAGATCTGAGACTGTCTCTCTCAGCCTTACTTGGGTTCACTCACAATGCCTCTACCATCACTACACTTCCCAGCACTTCTTGGAGTAGAATACTTTCCTGCTATTTATCAAGTATTTCCACTACATAATTAGAATTGCACCTGACACACAGTAGCTAAGGGCCATTTGGTTTTCAGTAAACTATTAACTGAAAACCACTTCAGGTAACAATTTATGATTCACCTTGGCAGCCAACTAAGCCAAAGGAGTCTGAGTTTGTGACCCAGCTTTATTTCAGAGAACAAAGTTACCAGCTGATCTCCAACACTGAAATACTTCCCCCCGGTGGCTTCGAAAATACTCCACTGTTATCCTCATGTGGTTTTATTCTTTTTCTTTTTAAAACCCTATGCAATACCTTCCTGCATACTGAAGGAAGAGTATGAACACACAAAATTGTATTTCCATTCACATATTACAGAGGCTTCTGATTGTTTGGTAAACTGAACCATACTAGAGGTTTCCACCTACCCACCAAAAACCTCGCCAGTGTCTTTTTCCCCATACACACCTGCACAGCGCTCAGGTATTATACAGGCTTCTGACTGACTGTTTGGTAAGTGAAACCACACTATAGATTTCCAGCCATCCAGCAAAAACCTCTTGTCAGTGTCTCTTTTTCCCCATACACACCTGCACCGTACCACGCTGCGCTCCTTTGCTGCTAGCAGAAGTAGCTTTAGAGTCAATAGTGGGGAGAGACTTACACTGGTCACTCGGCGGTAGATCTGCGCAGCATTTTGGCACTCGGAATAAGGATACTCAGACGTGGCCATCTCTAGCATACACATCCCAAAAGCATACACATCAACGGATTCATCATATTTCTCCTCATACATCTCGGGGGCCATGAACTCTGGGGTACCTTAAATTAAAAGAACGATTCAGACTCTAAATGTCTCAAAGCGAGCAGAGGCTGCTGGCGTTACTCACCGCAGGAGGCAGCGGATGGGCAGACCTGTGAGACAAGAGAAAGTGGAGGCAAAAAGAAGAGGGAGGAAATCCTTAGTCACTCTGTCGTACCAACATACTTTGCGAGTCTTCCGTTGCAAGGCCTTTATGGAACAAGAATGGCATGAAACAACTGATGCAACAGAGCTCAAAACAGACTGGAGTCAAATGGAGGGGGAATTGGAAGAGAGGAGAACTGCAGACTAGCCGTAGGCTCCACACCGAATACTAAGGAAAGTTAAGAGCCTTACCTTTTCTGCCTGTAAGAAAGGAGGTACATTAAACCTTGTTGCAAAATTTACCCAACTGCCCTCTGCTGCAAGAGAAGTAGTATTGGTAAGAGCCCACAGCTAGTCTCTGACCTGCTGCTTTCCATCTATTTTTTGAAGTAGAATGGTTCAGGAAAGGCCTTGCAATGAAAAACTCTCTTGTTGCAAATACAAGCCTTCATGAAAGAAAGGATGGAAAGTAATTTTCTGCAAAGGCCACTCACCAGAGCCCTTTTCTTCATATACTTACCTTCCCACCTGCAGTATATTTATAGGCCTACTGCAGATACAGGCATTAGTGAGGGACATCCTACAGTCAAAAATACTCAGAAATACAGAGAGATTGAGTTACAGGCATAGAGCGTGAGATTCAACAAGTCCCATTTCAAAAGTGTGCAGAGAATTATTGCCCAGTGAAGCATCACAGCAGCCCCTCTGTGAGCAAAGGGACTGCACTGTATGATCAGATTTAATTTAAGCCAGAGATGTGAGTTTGCTAGCTGTAAATTTAAGCAAAGAATTATTTCCTGCAGACACCAGATTCAAGGCAGTTTACAGATGTTTCACCACACTCAACTAAGAGAATGCAATTGCAGGCTTTTGTCCAAAGGCTAATTGTTAACAGAGAGCTAGATAGGAAGTGGTAATATCCCAATGATAAATTTGAGTAAGATGAGAATGCTTAAGAACATTATTTTCCCCCCCTCTTTTGACCCTATGTGCTTTGTTTGCCTATTAACACTTTGACCTGGTAAAGAAGCAGGAAATATTTCAGCGATAGCTTGCAAGACCATTGATACACCATTGATCCCATCTAGGAATCTAGTATAGGACTGTTGAGTAATACTGCATTTTAGCAAGCTCTAAATACTGAGAGTGAAAGCGACTTCATTCCCAACTACAAAAACAGAGCTGATAAAACCAATTCTTTCAAGAATTTCCAGGACAGACTACACCAGTTCCATCCAACCAATTTCTGGAAAACATTCTTAGGCTATGCACAAAAGCAGAGCCACTGTAAGGCAAGACTTCCCCAATACATCCTCCCAGCTCACACAAATTCACATTCTATAGACTCCTGGAGTAAGCCATTACACCACAGGCTGACGGTGATATAACAGCGATTGACTTTGACATACCTACGTTTCTGATTGCTTTACAGGTGTAAGATTTAATATTAACCTTGGTGACAACACTAAAAAAATAATTGGCTCTATAAATCAGTGCTATACTAAAGATCAAAATGTTGTTTGGTCAGCAAAATGAAATGCACTTGTACATTTCTTGAAGCAGCATCGTATGAAAGCTGAGAGTTATTTGCAGTCAAGAGCGGTTTTATCAACAATGTTGCACCAAATTGTTGGGCAGGGCAATGAATCTCTATTCCAAAATACTTGATGTTAATATACAAATATCAAAAGTATAACCAATATTCAACATGTGATGTCATCAAGAACACAGAATAACCTCAGCAGCCAAGACACAAAGCCTGTGTTTTCAAGCTTTGACCGTAAGTTTGAAACCGTAAGAGTCTCAAGTTTCCAACCAGGAAAAGGCTCATCAGCCTCCAAAACAGGAGAGGCTTACCTATCACACTTTTGGCAAAAGAAGCTCTTTTCAGGGTTGCCAGGCCAAGGTCTCCAATCTTCACTGATCCAGTGGGGCCAGTAATGAAGATGTTGTCACATTTTAAGTCTCTGTGAATGATGGGAGGAGTGCGGGTGTGCAGAAACTGCAAGCCTTTCAGGATCTGCCGGCACCAGCTCCGGAGCACTTTAATCTTCATCACTTTAAATCTTTTCAGATACCTAATGAAAAAGTAACAGTGGGTTAAACAGGTTCTGCTAACAGGGAGTAGATGATGCCGTATCATTGATCTATAGCTAATCATTTATTTGCATACAAAATCACCCTACGGTAATCAGGCAGTCGGCCTGCCAAGTTTCAAGACACTTTCCCTGACAAAGAGCTAAAGCCTTACTCATTACTACAATTATTTATCTAGTCAGCTAAAGGGGAGGTTGTTGCCATTTTATCCTGAAACTGCTGAAATAACTACAAACTTTTCCTTGATTCAGTATGGCTGGGTGAGAAGGTGGGGCACCAGAGGCAAAATGCTAGTAACAACCAAGTAAGCAGAGGAGTACTGCAAACTGTGAGAGAGCTCTGCATTGCTTATAGCATAGTTATGAATATTAGTCCAAACACTCTGGTCAAGGTTTCCAGGTTATACTCTAATTCTGCTAAATATTTGTTTGTCCAATAGTCAAGGAAATTAGAAATTCTTAGAGATTTCCCTGGTGCAGGACAGGGTTTGATCATCTTAATCTGACTGGTACTACTCACTGCTGCAAACTATAACAAATATGGATGGGGCAGGAAACCTTTACAAATCAACTTCTGCCAAGTAACTGACGTGAAAGCTCATATGTAAAGCCAGTATCCCCCTTACAGGCAGAATGTGAACCAACTTTAATTGATACTTTTAAAAATCCCACATCAGAGGAGCCACATTTCATACCAAAAGAGTTTTCCAGTGTTTCTGACCTCAGACTATGACCTTAATCAACACCTTAACTTCAACAGACTGGAGATGTCATAAGGTGAATAACCTGTGACAGTGTAAGGTGTTTTCCAGCAACAAATTCTCACAAGCTTTCTTTGGGTAAAACAATCTGAAGTGGAGTTGTTTTGTTCCTTCTGAAAAAAATCTGGGCTGCAATACATTTAGAGAAACGAAGTAGCCTGCTGCATAGAGCAAGGAGTTTACTCTTGCTCAGCCAATATTACTCAGGCAGAATCTCACAGACCAGTTTCACACTCTTGCAAGACCAGTAATGAATTCTGGGACCAGCAGGGACTCACAACTCCAATATTCAAATAAGACCAAGACATGTTCAATTCCTCTGTAGTACTCCTCAATCTCTCCTGCACATCCACTTAACCGGGAGAAAGCCATTGCCAAAACTCTGGAATCAACACCAAGGCAAAAACGCAGGATATTAATCCCTTTTACTTCAATTTCTCCAGTTGAAAAGAAGATCTCAAAAACTGAGTTGCTACCAATAATTCTGCTGTGGACACAGATCAGTAAAAGCAATCTGGAGCCAGATCCAGAAGATAATTAAGACTCAGAACATAACAACAGGCATGGAAAAGGGAAAGCCAAGGAAGGAGACAAACTGAAGGAGGTTCTGAATCACATCAGCTTCCATTTGAATTCTTGCTCTTGTCTCAACTTCTCCTACCATACACCACCATGAAGAGCCTGACTCCCTCATTCATCTCTCTTGAGCATGTTCCAAAGATCACAAGGCATGGGCACTTCAGGCCCTTGACACCGTCCCCCACATCAAACTGCTGGCTAAGCTGTCAGCTTGTGGCTTGGACAGCAACACTCTGTGCTGGGTTGGGAACTGGCTGGAGGGCCGAGCCCAGAGAGTGGTGGTGAATGGTGCCACAGCCAGCTGGCAGCCAGGCACCAGTGGTGTGCCCCAGGGATCAGTGCTGGGCCCCAGCCTCTGTAATATCTTCATTGATGATCTGGACAAGGGCATTGAGTCAGTCATCAGCAAATTTGCAGATGACACCAAGCTGGGAGCACATGTTGGTCAGTTAGAGGGCTGAAGGGCTCTGCAGAGGGACCTCGACCGACTGGACAGATGGGCAGAGGCCAACAGGATGGCATTCAACAAGTCCAAGTGCCAGGGGCTGCACTTTGGCCACAGCAACCCCATGCAGAGCTACAGGCTGGGGTCAGAGTGGCTGAGAGCTGCCAAACAGAGAGGGACCTGGGGGTACTGATTGACAGCTGCCTAAACATGAGCCAGCAGTGTGCCCAGGTGGCCAAGAGGGCCAGTGGCATCCTGGCCTGCATTAGGAATAGTGTGGCCAGCAGGAGCAGGGAAGTCATTGTGCCCCTGGACTCTGCATTGGTTAGGCCACACCTTGAGTCCTGTGTCCAGTTCTGGGCCCCTCAGTTTAAGGACATCGAGACACTTGAAGGTGTCCAGAGAAGGGCAACAAGGCTGGGGAGAAGCCTTGAGCACAGCCCTGTGAGAAGAGGCTGAGGGAGCTGGGGTTGTTTAGCCTGGAGAAGAGGAGGCTCAGGGGTGACCTCATTGCCCTCTACAACTACCTGAAAGGTGGTTGTAGCCAGGAGGGAGTTGGTCTCTTCTCTCTAGCAACCAGCACCCGAACAAGGGGACACAGTCTCAAGCTGTGCCAGGGGAAGTTTAGGCTGGAGGTGAGAAGAAAGATCTTCACAGAGAGAGTCATTTGCCATTGGAATGTGCTGCCCAGGGAGGTGGTGGAGTCCCCATCCCTGGAGGTGTTCAAGAGGGGATTGGATGTGGCACTTGGTGCCATGGTCTAGTCCTGAGGTCTGTGGTGACAGGTTGGACTCGATCTTTGAGGTCTCTTCCAACTTGGGTGATACTGTGATCTGGTATGCCTAACTACATTCTTCATTTCAAATATGCTAGTCCACTGCCAGCATCTCTAAGGATCTTGGCCTATCCATCACCCAAGCATCCTGCAGTCCTGGTGTCATTTCTCCATACCAGTGCCAGGAGCTAAGCCACATGTCACTCAAGACAGCAACCATTTTAAAATGGAAGGATATATAAACAAAAAATACAAAGATAACCCTGCTAGCCAGTATGGTTTCTTGGTTTTGGTGGTTGGTTTAGTTTTGTTTTTTTCTAGTATCATAGGATAATTCAGCCTTGAAGAGCAATCCAAAGGTTCCTAGTTTATATTTCTGCCATGAAGTCAGACATGGTTACTCTGTGCTGTATCCAGACAATTTCTAGTATCTCCAAGGAGAGAGCCTGCACAGTGTCTTGGGACAGCCTGTTCTACTCCCTGTCACCACTGATACAGTTTCTTACTTCAGTTTGATTCTCTTCTGTTTCAGTTAATGCTTGTTGTCTCAACTTCTCCTACCATGCACCACCGTGAAGAGCCTGACTCCCTCATATACTCTGGAAGGTTGCCGTCAGGTCACTCCCAAAGGATCCTCCTCTTCAGGATCACCAAGTCCCATTCCCTCAGCCCCTCCTCACAGAGCAGATACCTGACCATCTTGCTGGCCTTCTACTGCATTTGTTCCTGCTTGACATTCTCTTCTCTATTTTCCAGGGTAGTAGTGAATTTTTCAAGAGACACACTTGATCTCTGCACAGAATGCAAGCAGAGATGAGATCAAGGCTTTCTTACAAGTCAGCTTCAATGAATAGAGAGAAAGCAGCTAAGAGTTTGGCTTTGTCTCAAGGTTTGGCTGTTTTCCTGGTTGGTTTTTTTTAAGCAGGAAGGCTGCTGACCTATAGCATCACAGCAGGGTTTCCAATAGCTCCATGAGCTACGTTAGCAAAGTAGTTATGAAAGCACATACCACCAGATAATGTTCACCCAAAGGAGTGAACCAAGACTACAATGGCCTCAGACAGAACCAGTGGCTGAGACCTAAGCCAGATGAAGAATTGCTGTCTGCATCAATAGTATAATTAAGACTTGGATAACTTGGTTGTTTTCCAATACTTTAATTCCATCATAGCATAAAATACCAGAAAACAATTTAATTCTTTACGAGAATGGAACTGTTAAAGTTTTCCACTGGTATACAGTTTCTGCAGAAATCTGCCCAGAGAGTATTTGAAAAGAAGAATCCACAATAATTTACCTTTGTATGTATATTGAAAGGTATAAAACACAAAAAGAAAACCAGGGAAAACATTACTTTAAGATATCACCACACTTTCCTTGGCTTCACTTTTTTCACATCAAGTGACAACAAAGTCTATGTCCCAAGTCTCAAAACAAGGAAGGGATCACTTGTATTAAATGCAGCTAATGAAGAAAGCATGGAAGTAATTCTCAGTCAGCCAAAAATCATAAGCAAGTGTGCAGAATACATCTAGGAATATGGGAGAGGTACATGAAATACTTCCTATTAAGTTTGGCACACCAGACATTTTCCAGATAGCTTACCTGTCAAGTCTCAAGTGAAATGGACAAGAACTAAACTAAATCACAATTGTAACAGGGGGGAAAAAACTCATCCAGAAGTCTGCAGTTCAAAGTATGTTCAATTTAACAGCTTATTAGGGTATTTCTCATACAACAGAAACACCTTTGGTACCTGAGAGCCAGCAAATCTTATCATAGTATCAGTCAGGGTTGGAAGGGACCATAGGGATCATCTAGGTCCAACCCCCCTGCCATGGGCAGGGACACAGTCTCACAGTATAACCAAGGTTGGAAGAGACCCCAAGGATCATCAAGTCCAACCTGTTCCAACAGACCTCACAACTAGACCAAGTGCCACGTCCAATCTCCCCTTGAACACCTCCAGGGACGGTGACTCCACCACCTCCCTGGGCAGCCCATTCCAGTGACAAATGACTCTCTCAATGAAGAACTTTCTCCTCACCTCCAGCCTAAACCTCCCCTGGTGCAGCTTGAGACTGTGTCCTCTTGTTCTGGTGCTGGTTGCCTGGGAGAAGAGATCAACCCCCTCCTGTCTACAACCACCTTTCAGGTAGTTGTAGAGGGCAATGAGGTCTCCCCTGAGCCTTCTCTTCTCCAGGCTAAACAACCCCAGCTCCCTCAGCCTCTCCTCACAGGGCTGTGCTCAAGGCCTCTCCCCAGCCTTGTTGCCCTTCTCTGGACACCTTCAAGTGTCTCAATGTCCTTAAACTGAGGGGCCCAAAACTGGACACAGTACTCAAGATGTGGCCTAACCAATGCAGAGTCCAGGGGCACAATGACCTCCCTGCTCCTGCTGGCCACACTATTCCTAATACAGGCCAGGATGCCATTGGCCCTCTTGGCCACCTGGGCACACTGCTGGCTCATGTTTAGGCGGGTGTCAATCAGCACCCCCAGGTCCCCACACTAGATCAGCCTGGCCAGAGCCTCACCCAGCCTGGGCTTAAACACCTCCAGGGATGGCGCCCCAACCACCTCCCTGGACAACCCATTCCAGGGCTTCACCACTCTCATGGGGAAGAACTTCCTCCTCACCTCCAGCTTCTGAAGTATTTCTTCCTACCAACACCCTACTTCATAATTGTCTATTATTAACCATCCAGATCATGCAACCAAATAACAAGTCACTCCAAATATTAAAATATGTAAAGAGGAGAAAGGAGTGAAAGGGAAAAGAAGTTACATCCAACACTCCATGTTCTAGCACAGAGTTAGGCAAATTTCCAAGGGCAGCTGTACAGAGTTGTAAAACTTATTTTACTCCTGCCCTGAAAACAGCACAGGAAGCAACAGATTATTATTCTAGGTGAAATACCTTAACCTCAGAAAAGTCTTCCCTGAACACACAGCTAAACAGAAAGCTGCAGTATCTTCAGCCCTCCAGTACTATTTCAAGCAGCAAACACTTCCCTGTGATTGCATACTCCCCAAGAGCCATTTTTGCCCACCTGTGGCTATCAACACACGATCAAACACACAAGACATTGGCAGGCTATTTTAACCAAATAGATTGCACACTGGCTCCAGTTCCTACAGCTTGCTTTCACATTTTGGACTTGACTGCCTCTCTCCAAGACTTAAAGAGGCACTGAATTAAGACATCGACCCACACTCCTTGAACTTGAAATGCTGGCGATTTTCTTTTCACCTTGACTGGATGCTCCTGAACTACCTCACCACTCGGCAGGTCTCCACAGCGCAAGACAAAGGTGAGATTTCAGCGCGGCTCCCCACAGGCTCCGCGCACCACTAGAGGGCCCTCGCAGCAGCCTGATTTGCTGGCATCTACTTGTAACTCGGGATTAAAGACAGACCTAGCTTCACTCAGCTACTCCACAGGCTGCAACTGCACGCATCTGCAGACCGACGTTTTTGTCAGCTACTACTTCCTGAAGTGTCAGCTAAACAAAGAGGTCGTGGGGGTTTTGGTGAGGTTTGGTGTTGCTTTGGTGGCGTTTTGCTGCCGGTGGTGGGCTGGGGGGAGGAGGGGGGTGGTTGTTCTTGGTGGGGTTTTTTGTTGTTGTTTTGGTGTTAATTTTACATATTATTTTCCACGTAGTAACACCCAAAAGGTCCCAAAGGAGGTGAATTGATTCACGTTTCTAACTTTACAAATCATCTCATCCTAAATAGAAAGCAGTTGGAGAGGAAAACAAAACGAGCATCTGTCAAGTTAAAATAGATCATTCTCTTCCTGAGCTCTCAAAACCTGGAAGATTTCTGCATGTGCTTCATTAACTAGGCCATCAAAAGGGAAAATCTGATGAGCTTGCTGACTTGCAGGATGTTCTGCCATACCCTGCACTGCAAGTAAGACTCCTTTTAAAGGAGAATTTCCCTATAGAAGCTCAGCCCTCAGCAAAAGGGCTGTGTTTTCACCCATTCTGAACTATAACCTATTTCCAGGGCTCTGGTTTTGTGCCAGGAGTTGCTACATGCTTTGAGGTGCCTTCATTTACTTACGTTTTCAACGTTCCAGATGTCATGAGTTCTGTCACCAGAACAATACACTTTTTTCCTTTGACTGTAGACTCCCAGGAATCATAGAACCTGACAATATTGGGATGTTGAAGCCCTTTCAGCATCCCAGCTTCTTCTTTAAATCTCTGCCTCTCTGACTTGGACAGCTTCCGATCCTAAGAAAAAGAAAAGGTACAACTGAAAGCTTTGCTTTAGATCTTACCCAGAGAAACAGCAACTGGAAAAGCAGTTGGGTACAGTCAGTGAACAAGTAAGAATCAGTAGGTTCAAATGCCATTGGATTTTCAACCACCCTTAAATACTCTATTTAGAAGACTTTTTACTACAGGGCTTTTTATCATATATAGTGTTTCCTTACAATATGATTGTTCTCAGAGGCATCAACTGCGAGCCTGTGTATCACAGAATGCTCAGGGTTGGAAGGCACCTCAAGGATCATCTAGTGCCAACTCCCCTGCCACAGGCAGGGACACCTCATGCTACAGCAGGATGCTCACAGCCACATCCAGCCTGGCCTCAAAAACTTCCAGGCATGAGGCTTCCACCACCTCCCTGGGCAACCTGTGCCAGGCTCTCACCACCCTCATGGGGAAGAAATTCTTCTCAACACCCAATCTGAATGATAGAATCATACAACAGTCTGGGCCAGAAGGGACCTCCAAAGGTCATCCACTCTGACCTCCCCACAGTCAGCAGGGACATAGTATCATAGTATCAGTCAGGGTTGGAAGGGACCACAAGGATCATCTACTTCCAAACCCCCTGCCATGGGCAGGGACACCCCACACTAGATCAGCCTGGCCAGAGCCTCATCCAGCCTGGGCTTAAACACCTCCAGGGACAGGGCCCCAACCACCTCCCTGGACAACCTATTCCAGGGCTTCACCACTCTCATGGGGAAGAACTTCATCCTCACCTCCAGCCTGAATCTCCCCACCTCCAGCTTCATTCCATTCCCCCTAGTCCTATCACTCCCTGAGATCCTGAGCAGTCCCTCCCCGGCCTTCTTGTAGCCCCCTTCAGGTACTGGAAGGCCACAATTAAGTCTCCTCAGAGCCTTCTCTTCTCCAGACTGAACAGCCCCAACTCCTTCAGTCTGTCCTCATAGGAGAGGTGCTCCAGCCCTCTGCTCATCCTCCTGGCCCTTCTCTGGACACCTTCCAGCACCTCCAGATCCCTCTTGTAACAGTGGCTCCAGACCTGGAGGCAGTTCTCCAGGTGTGGTCTCACCAGAGCTGAGCAGAGGGGGAGAATTCCCTCCCTCGACTTGCTGGCCACACTTCTCTTGCCAATCAGATCCTGGGCTGCAAGTGCACACTGAGAGCTCCTGGTGAGCTTCTCCTCCACCAACACCCCCAAGTCTCTCTCCTCAGGGCTGCTTTCCAGCCAGTCCCAGCCCACCCTGGATTTGTGCCTGGGATAGCCTCGGCCCAGCTGCAGGACCCTGCACTTGGTCTTGTTGAACCTCATGAGGCTGACATGCCCAACTAGATCAGGCTGCCCAGGGCCTCATTGAGCCTCACCTTGAATATCTCCAGGAAAGTGGCCCCAACAACCTCTCTGGGCAACCTGTGCCAGTGATCCACTACCCTCATAGATTGTTCCTAACAGCCAATCTAAATCTGCTCTTCTACAGCTTAAAGCCATTGCCCTTCATCCTATCACCACAGGCCTTTGCAAACAGTCTCTCTCCATCCTTCCTGCAGCCCCCTTCAGGTACTGGCAGGGTACCATTAGGTTTCCCCAGAGCCTTCTCTCCTGCAGGCTGAACACCCCCAGCTCCCTCAGCCTGTCCTCATAGCAGAGCTGCTCCAACCCCTTTATCATTTTCGTGGCCCTCCTCTGGACCCTCTCCATCAGGTCCATGTCCTCCCTATATTGAGGGCTCCATAGCTGCACACAGTGCTCCAGGTGAGATCTCCCCAGAGCAGAGCGAAGTGCCAGAATCCCCACTCTGGATCTGCTGGCAGTGCTGCTTTGGATACAGCCCAGGATGTGAGCTGCAAGCTCACACTGCCTGCTCCTGTCCAGCTTCTCACCAATCAGCACCCCCAAGTCCTTTTCTGCAGGGCTGCTTTCTGTCTCCTCCTCTCCCAGCCTGGATTGACAGTGAGGATTGTTCTGACCCAGGTACAGAACCCTGCACCTGCTTTTTTTGAGCCTCCTGAGGTTCACCTGGGCCACCTCTCCAGCTTTTCCAGGTCCCTCTGGATGACATGCTCTCCCTCTGGTGTATTGACCACACCACTCAGCTTGGTGCCATCTGCAGGCTTGCTGATGGTGCACTCAAGCTCACTGTCTGTGTCATTGATAAAAATATTAAACAGCACAAGTCCCACTATGGACCTCTGAGGTCCCCATTTCCAGTTTTGTTACATCCCCCCAGTCCTATCGCTACCCAATACCCTCCTCAGCTTTCTTGTAAGCCCCCTCCTGATACTGGACAGCCACAAGAAGGTCTCCTTGGAGCCTTCTCTTCCCCAGACTGAATAACCTCAACACTCTCAGGCTGTCTCCATAGCAGAGCAGCTCCAGCCCTCTGCTCATCCTCGTGGCCCTTCTCTGGACACCTTCCAGCACATCCAGATCTTTCCTGTAATAGATCACCTCCTGTTTCCTCCTCCTCTACTCTAAGAAATTTGCCTGACTTGAGGTAGAAGGGGGACACAACAGCCTCAACTATTCAAGTCTTAAAGAGTAGGCAAAATAGGATCAAAATCTCTCTCGTGTTGTACAGAATATTTAGTTATGCCTCTGTTTATAATATCCAGGCCACTGGTAACTGATGGGATTAGCCCTCCATAAAGGGAGCAGAGCATCAAAGCTCTGAGATCCAGTCTGTGCTTTTAACTGCAGAAGAATGAGTGGATCAAAGCTGGATTTTCTGTAAGAGCATGACCTCATGATAAGCTGCATCTCTCAAGAGCAAACAGTCCAGTATTCTGAGCTTATCAACACATTGGTCACAGCAGTCAGAGTGATTTACTGACATAAATTGGATCCATATGCAGGTTGTATTAAAAGAAATACATAAATCAGAACCTAATCCAAGTCCAGAATTTTAGCATCATTGTTTCCAGCAGTTTAGAAGAGTGACCACTGTCTAATCTGAGCCATAATTTTAAATCACTTCCTATTTCCTTTTCAGTTAGAAGGAAAACAGGCATGGTTTACTTACACTGCTCACAACCTTCTACTGTCCCTCCAGACAGCAATTCCTCTTTTCCTGTTTACAGGTAATGTGTTTTCTCACCATCATTCAGCTGTGCTAATATATCTAACCCATCCTATGTTCACTTTGATCATGAGCTTTTCAGGGGTTCACAGAGTACCTCTGTGCATGGACACATTTCATTTCTACATGATGCTCCCATTTTCAGAAGTGTTAGAAGTAAAAGTTTGAAGACAGGTTTGAAAGCATCTCAGGGATCAGCATCTTAGCAGTGCTTATCATACAATCAGTAAGGCTGGAAAAGACCTCAAAAATCAAGTCCAACCTATCACCCAACACCTCATGACTAACTAAACCGTGGCTCCAAGTGCCACATCCAATGCTTTTCTGAACACCTCCAGGGACAGGGACTCCACCACCTCCCTGGGTAGAACATTCCAGTGGCTAATTACTCTGTGAAGTACTTTCTCCTCACCTCCAGCCTAAACTCCCCCTGGCACAGCTTGAGACTGTGTCCTCTTGTTCTGGTGCTGGTTGACTGGGAGAAGAGACCAACCCCCACCTGGCTACAACCTCCCTTCAGGTAGTTGTAGAGAGCAATAGTGAAGGCAAATCACACATCCTGTTACAGTTCTTAGCCAAATGCTATGTTTTTGAGCCTGGCAAATTTCATCAACAAACATCAAAACCATTCAACCCTCAAACTATTTCAGCCTGCAGAAATTAGCTCTGCTGTCCATTACTCCTTCCTAAGCACACCTACATAGATTTTGCTGTAAGGTGTTTGCAGAAATACTCCATAAACACTTAGGTATTCCTTCTTAAGTGTTCCATCTGAGCTGTCTTACCCACCTGACAACTTTCCCTTCATTATAACAGACAATGCAGCACAAGTTCTGCTCAAAACCACTTAATGCTGACCGCTACAAATAGTTGTGACGCAGAAGAGCAGTGAGCTGCAATTAGTACACAGTCAGACCATGCACACCATTCTAAGCTACAATGTGTTAAGCAATACCAAGTGACAGTAACAGGCAGTAAACTAAAGCAGGCTTCTCAGCCTCTGCACTTGATCCATATAATCCATATTTTCAAGCTAGTGCATAGCTGTAAATCCAATCATTACATACTTGTAGTTAAAGATAACTGTTGCAGACTTGCTTTTGCATCACCTTCCTATTTACTTCTGTAATGTCAACAGCTGCATTCATTTTTGTCCAAACCCTAGATTTTTAGATGTATGTTTGGATTTAGTTGCCTTTATTTTGTGCATTCTAAGAAGTCATCAACCACAAACACTACTAAGCAGTTTTTAGACTGCACTTGGCATTAAGTTCTCATCTTAATCTGTGTAAACCTAATCTCCTTTAAGGGCTTTATTCAGTTTTCCCTACCACTGTGCTCCTAGCCCCAAATAGAAACTAACAACTGCTAATTAATTGCTCTTCTCAATGAACAGACTCCTAACAGGCATGCAGATTTTGACTTCTTTCTCTTTCAGGTCACATCAATGGTGGCATCATGAGCCTGTAAATGTATCTGTGATGTTTAAAACAAACAGTGCTGGCACTGGAAAAAAAAAAGGCAACACACAAAACCCCAACAAACATATAGGGAGAAGGAGCTGGGAGTGCTGGTGGGTAACAAGTTCTGCATGGGAGAGCCAAGTGTCCTGGGGGACAAGAAGGCCAACGGGATCCTGGGGGGCATGCAGAGGAGTGTGTCCAGCAGATCCAGGGAGGTTCTCCTCTCCCTCTACCCTGCCCTGGTGAGACCCCACTTAGAATACTGCATCTGGCTCTGGGCTCCCCAGCTCCAGAGGGACAGGGATCTGCTGGAAAGAGTCCAAGGGAGGGCTACAAGCATGATGGAGGCACTGGAGCCCTGCCTGATGAGGAAAGGCTGAGACCTGGGACTGTTAAGTCTACAGAGAAGACCACGGAGAAGGGATCTGATAACTGTTTACAAATATCTGAGGGCTGGGGTTCAGGAAGGAGGATACAGGCTCTCGTCAGTTGCACTCTGTGATAGCAGGTTCCACCTCAACATGAGGAGGAACTTCTTCACTGTAAGCATCCCAGAGCACTGGAACAGGCTGCCTAGAAAGGTTGTGGAGTCTCTTTCTCTGGAGGCTTTCAAGACCCATCTGGATGCATTCCTGTGTGACCTGCACTAGATTATATGATTAAGCAGTCCTGCTCTGGCAGGGGGTTGGACTTGATCTCCAGAGGTCCCTTACAACCCCTAACATCCTGTGAGCCTGTGAACCCAAACCAACACCACCAAACACACACACCCCCCAAACTAAAACTACAAACCCCCAGAAGGACAGTGACAATATACCAAGTAATTCAACACTTCTTTGCAAGTCCTAGTGCCCTAACGATCTGGAACAAGTTTGGATACAAACACAGCCAATGGATTTCACCCAGGGAAGACAGCTATGTTTTTGCAACCAAGGAAACATCACACCCATCAGCAGCACACTGCAGCAACAAAAGTGAACGTTAAACAGAGCCATAAGAAAAAGAGAGAGAGGCCACTTGGTTTCGTAAGGCTAGCAATGCATACTGCCCTCATTTCCTTGGCTACACAGCCCATGCATTCAGCTGTAAGAGCTTTCTCTATCTTTCCCTAAGGAAATGCTAATGCTAGGAGACACAAAATGGTGAATAAACATAAAAAAAAAGCCACTACCTAGCATCCAGGAAAATATGAGATCTCATGAACAATTACACTAACAAAACTGTTCTGTGTATGGTGAACCTTAAAACATATCAGACAGCAAGAGCTCCCAAACCACACAGAGATGGACCAGAACAAAACTCATGCCAAACACTGCATGTCAGCATCTTTTGAAGCTGTTGGTAGGGGCAAATGTGGCAATTTTATGCTTTCTGGTACAAAGATGCAATTGAGGCAACTGAAATATTTGGATAAGCAAGAAAACAAACCAATGAGAGCACTAAATGTATTTTGGGAGACTGAGAATTGGTGCTACCTGCCACTTCAGGTATGAATACCTGTGGAAAGGCAGCAGAAGCATCTTGTGATAGCTAGAGGTCCTTCCCAACCCCTAGCATTCTGTGATTCTGCATCACATCAAATCCACACACAAAGCTGCTGTACAGCACAGCTGCAGTAGGGAGAAAAGTCATCAGCATTTCATGAGGACTTGAAGGAGCATTTTTCAAGGATTAGGGAATGGGAGAACTTTCCCAATCCTCAGCTATAAGCCTATACTCCAAGAGGCTCAAAGGCCCAGATGTGTCTTCCCAATAATGCCTTTGGGCAGGAGTCTGTAGGAAGGCAAGACCCTCAGTTCTATCCCAAGAAAGCAGCCAAAAGTTTGTGGTACATCATTCAAAATAAGCACATCATTTGACTACATAATCTTGAGGGTGAATCAGATCTATCCCCTGCAGCCTTTCCCCTGTAACTTCTGCTCTAAATAGATATATAGGAGGATCATTCCAGTATGGATTTGCTGGTTTCATCTGGAAGCAAAAACAGAGGTTTTACACTTTATGATACTGGAATGTAAAGTTGCAAGATTCAGTTAAACACATTTAATGCTTGCTTTGATTTGGTTTTAAATCAGACAGTATCTAAACCAAATGGAAAGACATAGGAGGTGGCTAAGGCTCCTTCCTTCTATGTATTCTATGTATTTGGTAGAAAGAGTGATTGCCCATTGGAATGGGCTGCCTGGGGAGGTGGTGGAGTCGCCATCACTAAAGGTTTTCAGGAGAAGACTTGATGGGGTGCTTGGTGCCGTGGGTTAGTTGTTTGGGTGGTGTTAGATTGGTGGATGGGTTGGATGCGATGATCTTGAAGGTGTCTTCCAACCTGGTTTATTCTATGTATTCCCTGCAGATATTCAAGGTAAGACTCAAGGAGACCCTGGGCAACCTGATCTAGCTGGTGATGTCCCTGCTGACTGCAGGGACTGGATGACTTTTGGAGGTCCCTTCTGGCCTGGACCATTCTATAATTCTATGATTTCCCATAAGCCTGGGAAACTTGAAAGAAATCTCACACAGAAACCACCACTTTAAGAAGAGTCAATTACATATGGCTTGATTCCCTATCTTTGAAAAGCCAATTTGTTTCAGCATTCCTCCTAATCAAATTAAGCAATGGACACCCTTTCTCCGTCCTCAGCCTTTCACCAGAATGAAGGAAGCTCAGGCAAACTAAGTCCTAAGTGCAGAAGTCAACCTTCTTGCACGTTGGTCGGCACCTGGCAAGCAGACACAGCCCCCAGAAGTGAAAATACACCAAGCTGTCAAATTGTAGGAGGGGTTCTTCCTTAAAATGGATTGAACTTTCCTACAGAATGGCCAGCACCCTTCTTCCCAAACTGACAGCTTCCCCAAAGGACTCAACTGTCACACCCCGATGGCTGGGCTGCCCCTCAAACAAACTGAAACAGATGCATGGAGCCCACTCCATTCATTTCATTCATTCCTTTCCACCTACATTAAATTGTTTTGACAAGGCAGGACAAACAGCAGGGCTGGCCAGCACGTGACTCACCGTTTGGCAGTGCCAGGAGCCTGAACGGAGACAGGCAGCAAGTGAAACAATGGTTCAGCTCAGAACGATTCAATAAGCTTTTCTTGGCTGTTCCCATTTATCCATGCACTTCCTCTCAGATTGCTTTTGGTCAGGAAAAAGCAATCAGAGGTGTTTACATTATTCCATGTAAACCAGATCTTGGTCATTCATGGTAAGCCTGGTACAGGCTTACTCTTTCACCAATATACTTAACTCACAGGAGCATGAACTACATTCATAACTGTTACTGCTCCCTTTCTATGCCTGTACTGAGGTGCCTTACATAAACACAAAGCAATCCAACTCCCAAACAACCCCTCAGCCAAGATTAGCTGTTGCACCAAGCCACAACAAGCAAAGCTCACCAAGAAAAAAGGGTCTATATTCCTTTGGCATTTTTTTTTTCAGCCAAGGTTCAATGCCTATTCAGCACCCCTAATGAGGAAAGAAACATTTCCAGCACCTAAATTAACCTTACATTTCAACTGGGTTGCTTACACAGCCACTGAGTCTACAAAGTCATCTCTCACACGTTTTCCCTTCTAACTTTCCACAGCACTTCTGAAGTCACACACCTGCAAAGCACACCACACCACCACAACTGCTTGCAAAACATGGCTCAAACACCTGAAGCAGCAGGCAACACACCTTAGCAAGGCATCATGTTCTCCATCATACTCTGTTCATTCACACCAAGCTCTAGAACAATTCAGCTGACATTAAATAGACACAGTGATGCAGAAGAGGCACACCAAACTTGGCGCTCACACACACGCTACAGGATACCAGGCAAGTGGATAACAAGAGAAACACTCTATGTAAACAGAGCTAGATCTAACTCATACATCCCCAAAGGTGATTTGCTGTTTCTTAAGTACAATTAACATTACCAAAATGCCAGGCAACCTCTGCACAACGGAACAAACCAGAGGAACTTCAGGCTGGATGTTAGGAAGAAGTTCTTCACACAAAGAGTAATTTGCCATTGGGATGTGCTGCCCAGGGAGGTGGTAGAGTCACTCTCACTGGAGGTGTTTAAGAGGAGACTGGATGAGGCACTTGGTGCCATGGTTTAGTTGATCAGATGGTGCTGGGTGATAGGTTGGATTTGATGATCTCGAAGGTCTTTTCCAAGCTGGTTAATTCTATTCTAAAACTTCCCATGGTTTCCAACTTCTACAACTAAGTAGACTCAAGTGAGAAGGCACCAACTTCAAAGCTGATTGTTTAAAAAACAAACCAAAATTAAACCAAAACCCAACCAACAACCAAAAAAAGCCAAGCACTCAGTGTGGGAGCTGCTACACAGCTCAGACAGCTGTTCTGTCTTCCCTAATGTAAGAAAAATCATCAGTGAAGAAGAAACAGAGTGGACACTTTATATACTACATAGGTTTTACTAGCTGTCTGCATATCCTACCATTGGATCCAGAAATTCTGCATAGTTAGATTGCTGGGAGAGTTGGAAGGTTAGGTAGCTTTGCTGTTTTTGTTGGAAGGGAGGTGATAGTGTTTGGAGGTTTTCCCCCCCTTTTTTATTTCCTCCAACTACACTGGACCACCACTATGCAGCTTTTATCCAAAGAGGTGCACTAGAAGTCACACTTGAAAAATTAGTAGCAATAAAGTGTCGAGTGGTGTGATCTGAAAATGCACAGCCACAACAGACTTCAAAGTGCTGTTCAATTATAGTCAGTTTGGATCAAAACCAAGGTAAATTATCTGTGCTGAGGTTACAGCAAGCAGCATTTTATCAGGCTGTCCCAATGCCTGAAAATTTGAGAGGAAGACACTGCTGCTACCAGCCTATTATTCAGATGAGTTAGTAGTATACAGAAGAGACAAATGTTCTTCTGTGTGCATTTCTGCAGCATATGAGAAAGGCTTTGCAAGCCTTTGAGGCAAGGTTAATGAGGGGTCATCAGAGGAGAAGCTAGCAAGACTGCTTTCTGATATTCAGCACTGTTAATGGAACAGAGGCTTTGTGGGCTGCAGTGTTCTCATCCTGAAAAAATCCAGCAGTTAAAAAGAAAAGGGCACAGTGACCACTGAGCCAGATTAACAAAATATCAACAAAGAACTCACCACTTTTAAAAATCATCCTGCAACCATCATTTGGTACCCAGAAATGGAAGTCTCGGTGCCTAACAATTGCAGCTACTTTTATGTCCACACACAAACCACTTCAGACTTTCCAATGTTAAAAGACTAGACAGAGAGAAAAAAGGCAGAAGGAGAGACTGCTCCAAATGCATCCTTGTGCAGCAGCTGCTTCTTGTTCAGTTTCCATGCCTGCACAGATACTTCCACCAATACACCTTCCTACAAGCTACTGAACACAAGAGGCTGCTTAAACAGGGCTGGAGAACTGCTGTTACGAAAGCATGCATCCCAGCTAAACAACTCTAGTTCCTTCAGTTGCTTCTCAGAGAACTTCTTCCCCAGACCCTTCACCAGCTTCCTTCTCTTCTTTGGATGTGCTTCAGAACCTCAACATCTTTCTTGTAGCAAAGGGTCCACAAATTTGTGCCTATCCTCCTCATCTTAGTTTGAAGACAGTAGACAAAGTTCCTGAGGCTTGGCAGAGGAACAAAGGACAATGCTCATTTAACACTTACTAACTAAAAGGACAATTTCACATTGCTGCTTGGCAAGTCTCCACAGGAATAATCCATTTCATATAAACTACAGATAATCTTGATGGAACAAGCAAATCATCTTGAGAAAGAGAACACTAAAGTATAAGAGCAACACAATGGAAAAGATTAGGCTTAAGTCTGTTTCAGTTTTTAAAGTTCCTGATTGAGGGTAAATACTTTTTTTGAGTATCTTCTTACATGAGATACTCAAAATGCTTTAAGTTTCAAGAAAGTACAGAAGCAGGTATGCTAAGTGAAACCCTGAGACATTATTAGTTGTCTAGTTTCCTGCTGAACAGCATCTACCTCTATCTGCTCTTCTATATGGTCACTTCTGGCATTTTACTGCACAACATTAGCAGCACAAAATTCATTAGAACATGAAGCTGCTCTGTTAAAAACACAGCCAGACTTAAAACTGGCAAGTGACACAGCAAATGTATGCAAGTCTGTCGCTGCTGCTTTAAGGACAAAAATATATGTACCTTGACACTTGGGTAAGCTGAAGGTGGGAGGAAGGGGGGGGGGAACAAACCCCTCAATGATCAGGCAGAAGGGGCACAGACAGAAACCTTTATCAGGAATTAGTCTTTAGAAGTCAATCATACATATCCTGAAAGAATCAACAATTGAGTAAGCTTCAGAAAATAAGAAATACAGCTTTGTCAACACAGAAGGAGAGGTATGTGCAGCTAAAGCCTATGTGTGACATATACCAACAGCTCTTCCCATTTGTTCCTGCAATTGTTTGTCAGGTTTGAGCAAGCTATGACTCATCACCATGGGGGAAGAGAGGGGACAATAATGACATTCTTCTGATGTGGTCACTTCCCACTTTTACATATGCAGTAGCACCTGTGCCAGCAGCAGCAGTAGCAGCACCTAAGACACCGGGTGGCAGCAATGGCATAGGCTTCACCTATGCTTGAGGAGACATCTTCAGTGAGTCTTACAGTGACAGACAAGGCATCAGAACTAAAGTTTGTGCTTGCTTGCACCAAGGTGTAGCACCATTAAACACAAGAGACCTGTAACTAGTCACTATTATGTGGTCCTTCCAGGTCTTCAGCTAGAAAAAAGAATGTTGGCTAAATCCTCAATTTTCCAGGATCCCATAACTCCTAGGAATATTCAGAACAAGTCCACTGCTATTGCTGCTACAGGAAGCAAGCAGTAAGGAGTAACTAGAACAAGCTAAAAAACAAAGATGCTTTAAGTAAAAGTTAGGAACACTACATCAGAGATGAGCTCACGAACTTGGAAAGATACAAAGCCATGATGCCTCATTTCCTCACACTGAACAAGCCTCAGAAGTGGGATCTGAAGTGCAAGGAGTGTGCAGATACCAAAATGCATTGTAAACAGCAGCAGAGAAACACTTTTGCTTCTCTACAGGACAACAGTAGGTCAGAATGTTCCCTCTTTATGCAAGGTCACAAGAAATCTTAGAAGCATGACTCCCAGTAACAAGCTTATCTTCTGTTACAGTGGCATTGTGAGAATTTTTATTTTCAGCAATGCCAAAGATGTCTACATTGCTATGCCACAGCACTGCAATTCCATGTGCAGTATTAGCTCATGCCCAGTGCTCACCAGAGACAGATACAAGCATGCTGCTTAGAGACTGAGGCAGACAGATACACCTCGAGTCCCTCTTGAAAGTACAATGACAGGGAACAGAACCTGTAGCACTCCAAAAGGACTGGAATAGTCTGCCTGGCTCACACACTTCCCAAGAATTCACTCAGTGAATTAAAACTCAGGAAGCATGAATATGGCATACCTGGCAGTACAGGACTTGGCTTTTCCCAGGAAAATCAAACATAAGCAGCTTCAGAGCAGATGAAGCTTGTTTCTCCTTCACTCTTCATTGAAAACAGTAGATATAAAACCTATGGCTTAGACATGACCTCCTCTGAAATCTCTCAGGTCCTCAGGAATCTGGTTGAAGAATGGCAAGCAACTGTTTAAGCTTCAGCCACTTCTATTCTAGGGTTGCTCTAGGCAGCAATTGTGTTTCCTTACACAGAAGCCTCAAAAAAAAAGGCCAAAATTTTTATTCCATTTATTAATCTTGAGAGGCTAAACAGTAATTAGGAGACAGTAATCAAAATGCCAATCTATAGTAAAAAAACCAACCAAAACCACAAGACAGATCTAGAACAGAGAGCTCATCCATTTATTTTTTACTTCTAAATTGCTATCTGATTCGTGGAAGACAAATGGTTAAGTTTGCAGTTTGATATAGCCTCACAATAAGGCTTATGAGAGAGTGGAAGTGTTAGCTGAAGTGCATTGTTGATGAGCTCTTACCCAGCTGGACTATCTTGGCACTTGGCTCAAAGGCCTCATTAAAAGTTTTGATGCTCACATCCATTCCCATTTTGCACCAAACTGCTTCTTTCATCAGTGAAAGAGAAGGTACAGCCAAGCATCTCAGTTTCATTTTACCATGGAAATCCAATTCTCCATTCAAGAGGTGACAATATTGAAAACAACAAACCCCAGAACCTTCTCCATGACCTCTTCAGGTTACTGTGCAGCTTTAACAACTCAATACATCTACAGAACAACTGTTCCACACATTTCGGTGACTGCAAGAGTCCTTTTAGGAGTAAGGACATGTCTAAAACATTAGAATGAGCCCTTAAATGGTTCTCGTAAAAGCAAAGCAATTTGAAGCACTGAAAGTCTATTACAATTCTTCATCCCATGTATTTCACAAAGCTACTGATGAAGGGCAAGAGTTACCTACAGCCACTTTCCAGCATGCTGAAAGTTTCCATTAATATGCTCATTGGAAACCACACACAAGCATCAAGATGACTCCAAATATTTACTAAGAACAATCAAAGTAGGAAGTACACAGGAACTAGCAATGCTCCTGCACCTGTGACTAGCTGTCCTGCACAAACCTGAGCACAAAGCCTAGAGCCGAGAAACTGAAGTTGTCTACACAAGTATTTAAGCAGCAGCCCCTGTGAAGGCTGCCCCCTGCACTCCTCTAGCTGTAAAATGAGCTCACATCAGCCTGTGGTACACATTAGCTTCAAGTTCACACATGGCACACAGCCTGAAGACAACACAGCAGCTGCTCTGCCCAGCTTTGCTTCTTTTTCTGCAAGCACTTCCAAAAAGACTACTCCACAAAACTGTGGATTATTACCAGTCATGACAGGATGACTTAGGCAGTGTTGGGCCAAGTACTGGAAAATCCTTACAATAATCACTCAAGAACTCCATGCCAGACATCTCTCTCTCAGAAACAAACTTCTCATTCACTGGCCCTTCAGGGATTCATCATAAATCTCTCGGATCACTGTCAGGTGTTCTGCATGTTCTTTGGTTACAAGGCAGACAAAAAAAGTATCTCAAGTAAGGAAAGCCTAAAGAGTCTTAGAAACTGCAGGTTTTATAGGCTGACCTAAGTTTGCATTGCAGGGGAGGGCTCAAATACCTTGCACAAACAAAGATTCTAAAACACATTGGAGGAGTGCTTGATTAGTATGTTTTTAATCCTTGCTGCATCAATGATTCAGTCTCCTTTTGCCCATCTTCACCTCAGGCTTCTCATAGAATCACAGAATTGTCAGGGTTGGAAGGGACCTCAAGGATCAGCCAGTTCCAAACCCCCTACCATGGGCAGGGACACATCACACTACAGCAGGTTGCCCAGAGTCACATCCAGCCTGGCCTCATCCAGGCAGGAGGCTTCCACCACTTCCCTGGGCAACCTGTGCCAGTCTCTCAGCACCCTCATGGGGAACAACTTCTTCCTAACATCTAAATCTCCCCTTCTCTAGCTTGGATCCCTTCCCCCCAGTCCTATCACTCCCTGACACCCTCAAAAGTCCCTCCCCAACCTTTTTGTAGCCCCCTTCAGATACTGGAAGGCCACAATGAAGGTGTCCTTAGAGCCTTCTCTTCTCCAAGCTGAACACCCCCAACTCTCTCAGCCATAATAATTTCACCATGCTTGCTTGACAGGTTGACTTATGAAATCATGTTTGGGCATCACTTGCAGGTGTACTGCAGACTTTCATACTGACACCATATACATGAGACAGTTTTGTTTACAACACACTGTGCACTTCTTTCTAGGCAGCTCCAATGCAAGAGGTACATCTAAAACACTACTCACAAAGTCAGAAATGTATCAGACTATCCACATGTATCATTAGTACGTAAAATCAGCAATATGCACATTAACTTTTACAGCACAAGGAAAATGAATACAGCTGAGTAAGGAGATAGAAAACACTGAAGTATTTCACCTTAGGAAAGAATAGAATAGAATTAACCAGGTAGGAAAAGACCTCAGAGATCGAGTCCAGCCTATCACCCAACACCATCTAATCAACTAAACCACGGCACCAAGTGCCTCATCCAGGCTCTTCCTAAACACCTCCAGGGATGGTGACTCCACCACCTCCCTGGGCAGCACATCCTAATGGCCAATCTCTCTGTCTGGGAAGAACTTCTTCCTAACATCCAGCCTGAACCCCCCCTGGTGCAGCTTGAGACTGTGTCCTCTTGTTCTGGTGCTGGTTGCCTGGGAGAAGAGACTAACCTCCTCCTGGCTACAGCCTCCCTTCAGGGAGTTGTAGACAGCAATAAGGTCTCCCCTGAGCCTCCTCTTCTCCAGGCTAAGCAACCCCAGCTCCCTCAGCCCCTCCTCATAGGGCTTGTGCTGCAAAAGCAGTAGGATGAACAATTAATACTGGCATAGTGAAGCATATTCTGTATCCAGGACAATAATTGGCTTTACAGTTCAGCCCAGAAAAATTTTGCTACAGTACTAGCTTTATAGGAGATGGGGAGAAGGGAAAAAACAAACAAACAAAACAAAATACCACACCTACACCCCCCCAAAAAAAAAACTCCCAACAACAACAAACCACAAAAACCAAACACCACACCAAAGCCCCTTATAAGTTGGGGGCAGGAGAAATCTAAGCCTTGACAGGCTGGAGAGGTGGGCACAAGCCAACCTCAGGAGCTTCAACAAGACCAAGGGCAGGGTCCTGCAGCTGGGTGGAGGCAACCCCAGGCACAAATCCAGGCCGGGCAGGGACTGGCTGGAAAGCAGCCCTGAGGAGAGGGACTTGGGGGTGCTGGGGGAGGAGAAGCTCAACAGGAGCTCTCAGTGTGCACTTGCAGCCCAGAAAGCCAACCAGAGCCTGGGCTGCAGCAAGAGATGTGTGGCCAGCAGGGCAAGGGAGGGGATTCTCCCCCTCAGCTCTGGTGAGACCCCACCTGGAGCACTGCCTCCAGTTCTGGAGCCCCTATTCCAAGAGGGATCTGGAGGTGCTGGAAGGTGTCCAGAGAAGGGCTACGAGGATGAGCAGAGGGCTGGAGCACCTCTCCTGTGAGGACAGACTGAAGGAGTTGGGGCTGTTCAGTCTGGAGGAGAGAAGGCTCTGAGGTGAGACCTCATTGTGGCCTTCCAGTACCTGAAGGGGGCTACAAGAAGGCTGGGGAGGGACTGCTCAGGATCTCAGGGAGTGATAGGACTAGGGGGAATGGAATGAAGCTGGAGGTGGGGAGGTTCAGGCTGGAGGTGAGGAGGAAGTTCTTCAGCATGAGAGTGGTGAAGCCCTGGAATGGGTTGTCCAGCGAGGTGGTTGGGGCCCCGTCCCTGGAGGTGTTTTAAGCCCAGGCTGGCTGAGGCTCTGGCCAGGCTGATCTAGTGTGGGGTGTCCCTGCCCATGGCAGGGGGGTTGGAACTAGATGATCCTTGTGGTCCCTTCCAACCCTGACTGATACTATGATACTAAGTGTTGGACTGATCTCCAAGAAAAGTCTTTGACAACTACAGTTTAGTGTTGCAAATAGCTGAAGTATTATCAACAATAATCTCCAAGGTGATTCAAAGCAGGCAGCCAGTGGAAAGTGCTAGAAGTTTAAGATGAGCATTCATGATGGTTTTCCTGGAATTTGGGAACTGCATAGGGTATTACTGCCCTTCACAAGGCTACTCTGTGTTAAACCAAGGGGTTTTCCTGAAAACTACTGCTGGGAATAGCTTGCATTGCCAGACCTAGAAGACCTCGATGATCCTTGAGGTCTCTTCCAACCTTAGTGATACTGTGATACCTCAGAGACTCACCATAACCTATCTATGAATCAGCTATTTGAACTGGTATGGCTTATCCCAAAGGTCTGTTCCTCATTACATTGTACTAGATTCATATACTGTCTGTCCCTGGGCTTGTACCACTATTTCAATTGTTTGAACAGGAATACTGAAGGAGTTTCTTGAAGACAAGCAGTAATGCCTGAGGATGTCCAGGGGCATGCCTTAAAAAGGTCATCACAACCTGTAAACTGGATTCCTTGTTTTCAATTTGCATCTTATTTTGTCACAATACAAACTTCTACCTGCACTTCAAAATTACATTTAGTTGGGAACTAAAGAGCCATCATCCCAAAGGATAAAGATTAAAATCTGCTCTCCATGCAGGGAAACAGCTGATGGCTCTTACTAATCACCTTCAACACTGAAAAAAAGTTTCCCTAGCACCATAGCTCCATCTGAACTCTTATGTGGTCAGCAAGTCCACATACCCAAAAAGCCATGGAAGCTGGAACTGAAGGGACAGAGGTTTGTCAGAGTTCTGCATCCCTCACTTCTGTGGCAACACTACCTTGCTGTGGGGTAAGTCCTCCAGTGAATTTGAGACATTCCCTATTTCTGTTTAAACTGAATTCCTTCTTGCCCTACCACACAACCCCGAACAATAAAACAACTTGACTTAACTAAAGACAGTATCCTAAAGATAAGCTTTACTCTCAACTCCACTAGTTAAACAAGTACACGTACTCCTGCTAGAGAAATCAATTACTTTTCTCCACTCTTGAGACAACTGAACCTATACAAGACTTTTTTCACAAGCAGACACAAGGTCCAGACAGATCTCTGGAGTGGTCTCTAACAGAGCAGCCATATTCATTCATCAGAATGAGCCTTCTGTCCAACCACCTGGCCACAGGATGCAAGTAGAAGCAGGATGAAATCCCAATAAACAGCAGTCTGGAAGCACCTATCAACCCATTTGTTTGCCCATCCTTTCTCCAACCCCACATCTTCAGTTAACTCAGAAAGAATCCAAGGGCCAGCGTGAACTTTTCACTCACAATTCCCATGTTCAGTGTTCGGTATCTGAAGATGTGGATCTGATCCTCACCAATTCATCCTGAAGAGTTTTCAGGTAGCTGTAGGTTTTTTCCTCCTTTACAGTAAGAATGATTTTTTTCCACAGGATGGCTATAATGCAAACAGAGACCTCACTGCCTTTAATGGACAGCTGTGAGAGACAGGTCTTAGAATGGGACTCCCAAGAGACTAAGGGATGTTAAGGGATCAAAATGTGGAAGTGTCATTAGAAAGTTGTATATCCTCAAGAGAGAAGAAAATCCTTAGAAAAGGTTTCTCATTACCACCACAGGTTTTGTGCTTAGAACTTAAAATTTCCTAGTTTGGGCCACAAGATTGAAGTAGTACAAAAGAGGCAGAAAGGGAAGAGAAGTCATTTATCCAGTTCTCATTTTCTCCCTTTTCCATCAAAAGTGCTGCTGCAGGGCCTCAGAAATATTGAAAAAATGCTTCAATTCCCAGCAATATTATTAGAATACAGAGCAGCAACTTTTGGAACTCAGCATTTATGATTAACTGAACCAGCATCAATGCCTAACAGCCTACAATTATGAAAGAGGGGTGAGTCAAACAGGCAGTCTAATAAGCAGGAGCTGGATAGATCAATCTCAGAGTTGCAATGGTATCTTCAAAGCCATTAGTGTGCTGAAAAAAAATTAACAGACTTGTTCAGAGTGAGTTGCAACATATCTGTCCATCAGAAACAGACATTCCCCTTGCAATTTCATTTTGCAAGTAATAAAATCCAGACTGCACTGCAAACAAAGAACTGCAGTTGCCCCCCACCCTGCTTGCTCTTGCCCTAAGCACTTTGGCTACAGAGGCTGCTAGTGTTTTGATGCTATTTTAATCTCTCCTATGCTTCCAGCACATCCTGAGCCTCACAAACTTTCTTGTAACTTCCCATTTCAGAGTATCCCTTCTCAAGGCAGACCCGGCCCATACTTAGTCACCTTTCAGGTGACTAAGGTTCAACATAACCAATCTGTTTGGCTCTACATCTGCAGAGCAAATTAATGCTTAATACAGATCAAACAGAGATAGCCTGAGCACATTCAGCATGCTAAATTGCTGACTCAATCCAAAGGACTCCATTTCAGAATTAGTCACACATGCAAGGCTAACTGAAATTTGTGCTACTATGAACTCTTATCTCAACTCACTTCAGCTTGCTTGCAACTAAATATGGACTTCACAAGAGATCTACTGGCAGCCTTGTAAAAATAGGACACTTCTCTGCAAAAGTTTTGTTCTTTCCAAAGACAGACAATGGAACAGGATGGTGAAATCTCAAGGCCACAGAAGAGACTATAGCTACAAGTATTCACAATTTCATTTTGTTTTTCAAAGGGAGGGAACGATTTCCTGGTAATCCAGTAACTGCTTTCTCCTAATATAAGCTCCTGCCAACCCTTCCTTCCAAAGCACTTCAAAGTTTCCACTTCCCCAGAGGGACAAACACCATTAGACACAGCACAGACCTGGCTCTGAGCTAATTAAAAAGGAATTTCCATACAATGCAATAAACACCAGAATAAAACTAAAAGCAGTCAAGCACCACTCTGATCAGAGCTATATTTAGACTGTTTAGCACTTGTTTTATTTACATTTTTCTTTACTTTTATTTTTCCCCTCCCTCTGCACACAATCCCCCCTCCCACAGCTACTATCATTACAGAATCAAACCACCCACAAGCGTTTCTCTAACTCTGTGGTGTGCACAGCAACAGCGGTTGCTGGTGGCCCTGTTTCACTTGAACACCACACACCAAGAGTCCAGTTTGATGGGAAAAATCCTAACACACAAAATCCTGTATTTTAAAATATCAGACAGAAAAAGGATAAAGATAATTGCAAATCCAGTAAAAAACAAATCTAGCTCATTCTATCCCTATCAGTATTCCCTCAAGTCCTGTGGGAAAGCAGACACTTCGACAAGGGCGCTTGCTTTAAAAACACAAAGTTCATTTGAATCCCACAAAGTGGTAACTAAAGCCACCTGAGCAGCGTATTTTCAGAGTCCTTTGCATCCTACTCACTACAACACACCTGCACCAGGTCTAGTTTTCCATTATCTGAACACTGAGGTGAACAGCTGCAAACCTGCTGCTTCTGCAAAACTAGAGGCTGCTGTGCCACGGAAGATTTTCTACTCGAAAATTTCAATTCCTCTTCCTCCAGAGAAGTTTAAATCCTAATGGAGCAAGTTATTTCTGAGGATATGAAACTTAACCAGCTTAAGCAGCTGCCACACAAGCAGGGGGAAAATCTACCTTGCATTTCCCATCCTGAAGGTTTGGCTTGCACAGGCTGTACATGTATTGCACATTTGTTAAGCCATAAAGCCAACGGGCATTGTGAACTGAACAAATTGCTTCATGAAGCATCGTATGGATGACAACAAAGCCCCCTGGCAGCCTAAATTATGGAGCAAGTATTTAGACTTTAGAAATTATAGTTTCCAAGTAAGTCTAACCAAGAAAGTGACTTACTTTAAAACTGTATCATCTAAAAACTAATTACCTGGAAATACTTCCTCACTGTGATGATGACCTACCTGTCTCAACACTGCTTTTAGGTCCCTGCTTCACAATGCTGAAGTACAAAAGTTTAAGGCACCAAGAGATGCAACACCACAAGTGCTTTCCTCTGGAGCATCTGTACCATCTTGGCTGAAGCTTCTTAAACAATTAAGCTCAAGACAGACACTGGGCTTGAAAACTTACAGCCCAGGTGATTAAGGTACACACCAGTTGGGAAACTGAAAGTGGGATCTTATGACAGGAATCCAATTTAATTGGGGCTACCTAGTGCATGCCTCCTGGCAAAGAACTTAAAATCAGCCAATGACTATGTAAATACAGAGCATTACCAACATGCCTTGCAAAATTACAGACCATTAGTGATCCAAACTTAGGAATGTTACCTGCCTATGCTATAGAGCTCAAATCTGCTTAACTGATATGACACTGCAGTCCAAAAAGTAACTGAGTTCAGAAAGCAGCTCCCATTGGATGAGTGAACTGCATTCACACTGTCAAGAAAACAACTGACTGACACTCATGGCAAGCCTAAGCATCATCCACACTGCACTACCTTAGTTACAGGGACCTGATGAGACGCACTCCAGAGTCCTGAGGGAATGGCTGATGCAGTTGCCAAGCCACTCTCCACTGTATTTGAGAATTCACAACTGACAGGTGAGTCCCTGGGGACCAGAAAAAAGGAAATATTGTGCCCATTTTCAAAAAGGGTAGAAAAGAGGACCCTGGAAATGACCAACCTGTCAGCCTCACCTCTGTGCCTGGGAAGATGATGGAAGAGATCCTCCCCAAAGTGATACTGGAACATACAGAGGACAGGGAGGTGACTGGAGCCAGCCAGCATGGCCTCACCAAGGGCAAGTCCTGCCTCACCAGCCTCGTGGCTTTCTAGGAGATGACTGCATCAATGGACAAGGGGAGACCAATGGATGCCATCTGGCTTCAGTAAAGCCTTTGATACAGTCCCCCACAACATCCTCCTCTCTGAACTGAAGAGATGGATTTGATGGGTGGTAAGGAATTGTTTGGATGACTGCATACAAAGGGTAGTGGTCAATGGCTCAACATCCAGGTGACAGGTGGCAAGCTGTGTCCCTCAGGGGTCCCTTTTGGGACCAGTGCTGTTCAATATCTTCATCAATGATACAGACATCAAGACTGAGGCATCCTCAGCAAGTCTGCTGATGATGCCAAGCTGACTGGTGCTGCTGACGCAACTGAAGGGTGGCATGCCATCCAGAAGGACCCAGACAGGCTAGAGAAGAGAGCTCAGGTGAACCTCATGAGGTTCAATAAGGCACAGTGCAAGGTCCTGCACCTGGGTCAAGGCAATTATGAGACTGAGAACAGCCTTGCAAAAAACTCCTTGGGGGCAGTGGTGGACAAGAAGCTGGACAAAAGCCAGTAATGCATACTTGCAGCCTAAAAGGCCAGTCACATCCTGGGCTCCATCAAGAGTGGTCAGCAGATCAAGAGGGGCGATTCTGCTACTCTACTCTGGTGAGACTCTACAGCTGGACAGAGCAATCCAGGTGGAGTCCTCAACATAGAAAGGACATGGACCTGCTGGCGCAGGTCCAGAGGAGAACCACAAGACGATCAGAGGGCTGGATCACATCTCCTGTGAACACAAATTGAGAGAGTTGGGGTTGTTCAACCCAGAAGAGAAGGCTCTGGGGAGCCTCACAGAAGCATTCTAAGACTTAGGAGAAAGCTGGGGAGGAACTCTTTACAAGGGCATAGAGCAGTAAGACAAGGACCAATGGTTTTAAACTAAAGAAAGGTAGATTTAGGTTGGACATCAGGAGGAAGTTCTTTACAATGAGGGTAGCAAAATACTGGAACAGGATGCCTAGAGAGCTGGTGGAGGCCCCAACCCTAGAGACATTCAAGGTCAAACTTGATAGGGGCCCAAGTAACCTACCTAGTTAAAGATGTCTCTGCTCACTGCAGGGGGTTGTACAAGACGACCTTTGAGGCTCCCTTCCAACCTAATGCATTCTGTTCTTCCCTGTGTTGTACACAAACAATTTCTCAGTTCTGGGCTGAGACACACTTTCTCTTCTCACTACAGCCCATGGTGTAGTGAAGGTTTCAAGTCATTACAATTTGTTTCGGGAGGATCTCTAGTGATGAGATTCAAGCTCATCTGGAAAAAGATACATGTTGTCCCTTAGATTAGGGTCAGCAGTTCTACAGAAGGAACTCAGCCCATCATGCACACAGAAGATACACATGGTAATTGTCACACTTCCAGAAGCAGCAAAATAGGCAGCAACCTGCCAATTATGCCAGCTGATGAGCTCAGTTAGATACAGCTTAATAGTAATTTCAACCATTATTTTAGGCACTGTCACCAAGTCTTGCATCAAACACTGAAGAACTAAATTGTGGTAAGTTTTTTGCCAGCAATGCCCAGGAGCTGCAAAAGAAAGCAAAGTATTTCTTCACATTGCTTCACAATATTCAAAACAATTTCTGTTTTGCAACTTCATCTCATTACTACTACAATGCTTGGATTTTCAGGGTACTCTTCTAATGCATGTAGAATACAGCTACTGAAAAGATGCAACAATAACTACTGCTCCATTTTCAGAATAAAATCAGAAAACTGTTAATGCTCTGCAAGTTCCATTTTAGGAGAAGAAACAGCAATACAGCAGATTAGCCATTACACACGATCTCCTTGGCCCTCAGATCAAAGGAAGCCACACTTGATATCCACAGCCTATAAGGCACGATAACCTAATACTGCTCCACATTAGTAACTACAGAGAGTAGCTGCAGTGCCACTCAAATCTGCTGGTAAGCTCTCTTCTGTCCTTCAGTTTTCTCTGTACCAGCTCTTTCAGGGAAAGTGACACACTTGTCATGGAATAACCTGTTAGGTCCCCACAGTTAGCTTATGCAGTATCTTTAGTGCTAGTCAAACACTGAATTAGAAGCCTGGCTATAAGACAGGTGAAACCCAGAATCCTCATCCAATCAAACTTCTCTGTAGACTCTACAGCAGGGGAAAAAAAAAAAATATCATGGCAAGTATTTCAACAGAAACAGTTACCCAAAAACAACAACCAAATGAGCCACACACAAAGCTGCCCCTGTGCTGTTGTTTGGAGTCTCCATGTCCTACCATCACCAGTCACGGTCTTATACCCCAGGGTAAGACAGGCATGTGGCTAGATACAAATAGCTTCTGCACCTCCACCATTCAAGAAAAACTAGAAGTCAAATGCAACAGTCACAGATACTTCTAGAAACATGAAACTAAACAGATGAACAGGCAAATTAATTCATCTGTTTCCTCAATAAGATAGTCAGCCCCTCTTATCTTTGATGAGTATTTCCAAAGATAGGATGAAGTGCATAGCACCCTGACCCTTGAGCTGTGCTTGACAGAAGTTATCAGTCAAGGTTCAAGACATTTTGTTAGCCTACCACGACTAACAGACTGTTCAAACCCCACAAAAGACAGCTAGGTTAATAGCTGTACCTGCTATTTCCACAAGCACACACTGCTGACTCCCAGACCCTCAAACCATAAACCTGACACTCAACTAGAAAATGGCCATGAGGTTCACTTACTAATTCTGACACCAAAGGAAGATATCCAACACAGGGCTGGAAAAAAAACCACAAACACTTAGCAGAATATCATAGTATCAGTCAGGGTTGGAAGGGACCACAGGGATCATCTAGTTCCAACCCCCCTGCCATGGGCAGGGACACCCCACACTAGATCAGCCTGGCCAGAGCCTCAGCCAGCCTGGGCTTAAAACACCTCCAGGGACAGGGCCTCAACCACCTCTCTGGACAACCCATTCCAGGGCTTCACAATATGACCTATCTCTGACAACTTATTCTACAGAAAGTCGGAGAACAGGGTGAGCTAAAGTCCATTATGACTCTGGACAAAAAAGTTGCAGACTTATTAAAAAGCTATCCATGAGCACCCCCAGTGAAAAGCATGCTCTGGGTTCCTGTCAGCTAGACCAAGCGCAGGGACTCAACGCAACAGAAGAGCAGTTCAAAAGGCCACAAAAAGCTCATGAAAAGACTGCAGAACAGGTTCAGCCTAACTCCTGCTATATTCCCCAAACCCACACAGCTGCCAATCACCTCTCCCACACTGGCTGCAAGGGCTTCTATCCCACCAGCACCGCATCAGGGACTTCTACGAGCCAAAGAAAACTGTTTGAGACACAACAAAAGCCAGGCAGATGCAGGCAAAGCAACTCAGCCAGACAATGTTTGGGGGCCTTATTTTGGGTTTTGTTGGTACGAGGAGTTGGGAGCAGTTTATTTTTTGAGGCCTGTGGTGAGTGGAAGCTAATGGTGTGATCAATTTATCTGTCCATTGTCTGTTAACCGTAGACATTAAAAACCTCAATCCTTCAAACTAGAGAAGCTTTTCAGACCAAGAGGCACAAATCCTTTCAAGGTTTGAGGGAAAAAAAGTGGTTCTACTAAAACAGGGCAAATTTCCCTGTACAGATTTGGTGGTTTGGGTTTTGCTTTTGGGGGTTTTGTTGTTGTCTGATTTGTATTTGTTGGTTTTGTCTGGTGTGGGGGGTTTAAGTCTGCAGTCACTGCCAATTTGTTTTAATTTGGTTTTAGCCCTATATGCTGCAATCTTCACTAACCAAGATCTCCAATCTCCATTTACTTCAGTTTTCTGCAGAAAAGCTATTTGAAGAGGTTAATGACCGTACCCATTCTCCCATTAAAGTGGTGTGTTGTTTTTTTCAGTCATGTACTTCATACTCAAGGGTTTTTTTATGACACTTTGTTTCACATTATGCTTAGCAGCCCATGCAATACATGGCATTTTGCAACCAAATAGCCAATGGCCATTGGCAGACTTCCACCTCCCTTTTCTCAGTATTATTGGAATAAATCAAGGCTTATTCGCACATGGATGGCAGCAAAAACCCTCTGCAACCTGCAGAGCCAAGTTAAGCCCCTTAATTATCATTGTCAAATAGATTTATTATGAATCTCATTATACTTGATTCATTGTTAACTAGGATCACATTAGGTATCTCAGATTTTTTGCTAGAAACCAACATTGAAACAGGTCTGAGGGTTATCAACAGGCTGAAAGGCTACTACTAGGTAATAGTCTGGATAAGTGCTCTTACCTAATAAAACTACAGAAGGGAAGAAGACAATTTTAGGAGATCTCAGACCAATCCTTTTAGCTGCTTCAGGATCAGCATCAGTAAAACCCAGGATCAGTGGCTGAAACATTATCAGCAACATAAGACGACTTCTGTAATGCTCTAGAAAAAGAATTGTAGCTTCACCTGTAAAAGGAATTTGCATTTAAGTGGTCCAACCTCATTCCTCCTCCTTTTAGTGAGTCTTGGGCTGTTTCTCACAGTTTCAGAGTACACATACAGCCCATTAATCTAACAATTTGTTCACCATCTTGTGATCCTAGTGACTCCTGATGAACTCACAGCTGTTGGACTGAGTATTTATACATGAAACAACTGATGTATTTCCATCTGGTCTTCATGACAAGAGGATGACTATATAGAATGGCACAGCACTACTGCTTCCAAGCAAAACTTAGGGAAGAGGAAAGGGAAACTGCTGAGTTGGACTGCCCTTGACCCAGGCAACTCAGCTGTCACTTATGTTTTGGTCATCTGAGAAGCAGCAGTAAGTATATCTGAGACACCCTATTCAGCTGAAGCTCAATCTAGTCCATGGATTTTTTTCCCTTCCTGGAAAGAGATTTGGCTTGAGAAGGGGGAAGGGAGAAGGCAAGAATATAATGCAAATTCCCAAGAGGACCATAAGCACATTTCCATGTAGAAGATTGATTTACCAGCTGGAAAATGTGAGCTTGGAAGAAGGCAGCTCCAGGAATAAAATTTAGACGCAGGGTTTAACCATGCTCATTATTCCCTGGATAGCCAAACACCAACACAAACAAAAGGTGCTTGATTCCAGAGTGCAAAGTGGGGGGAGAACATTAAAAATCCTTGTTTTGCCAGATGACTTATACAGGGCCCACTGGAGAATTCAGGAAGGCCCAAGTTAGAAAACTAAGAAAAAGCATTACATTGGCAATGACTGATACAGTGTTTTGTTGGGTGGGAGGAATGAGAATACTTCCTGAACAGGTAAGAAGCCAGAACAATTACCATTACCACACAGGAACAAGAAAAACAAAGATACCATTTCCCTGCATATTATTGCCAGGGAAGATAAGGACAGAAGTCAAAGGGAAAGTGGAAAATAGTTTTCTACATAGTCAACCAACTCATTCTTTCCATTCTAAATTCCAATGCCAACTTCCTCAGATTTCATACTCCTCTTAAGTGACAACAAAACATCACTATGCTTACAGCCTGCTGCTTTTTAACTGCACCCATCCACGCCAGCTTAGCTACCATGACTATAGGCTGCATCATTTTAGATAAAATAAGTTGGGTTCCTTCTAATTGTACAAGTTTACCCAAACCATGCAGTTTTTTGTCAAAAAAAAGAAAAAGAAAAAAGATCTCAGGATAGGATCAGAAGTTGAGCAACACATAGCCTTGGATGTGGTACAACACTAAAATCACACAGCACTAGCATACTTTGGAAATTCAGTATCATCTTATAAACTACCACATTAGAGGCCCCAACTGTGTTCTGACAGAGGTCAAATCACTGAAGAGCATCAGTGAAGCAAGCCTTCAGTCAAACCATTCTGAACTCCAACCAGCAATTTGCAACAATGGTAAATATCAGAGGCTACCACAAAGAATTTTGGGAATTATTTTTGCTGATGTTGAAAGCACAGCTAGCTGCTTTAGCACAGCTGATCCTGGCTTACTTCCTTTGGATAGCCTGACCTAATCCAAAGCTACTTAAGCTTTCTTCACAAAACTGAACCATTTCTTTGCTTCACCACTTGAGACAATTAGTTTGCACTACTGTTAGCTTTAGTATGTGAAAAAGAGGACTATCAGGGGTCTTGCTGATTCTTCTGAACCACATTATGAGCAGACCAATACAAGACCCTATCACTTACATGGATTAGAATCTAAGGATGCTTTCTCCCACATGCCAAAGAATAAAGGGATTTTACAGCATGGGTTTAAAGGCAGAAAACATCTACAGCAGAAGCACAACGGTTGTCTCAACACCTCTACATTTAGGGTTGTGGTGCTCTGCAAAGGTCTCACTCTTGTTCAACTTAACACTTTAGAGCCCTTCATCTACCTATCTTCAAAAACAGATCCCAGAAAACCTACTGGAACAGCTACTGTTCTACCACTAACCAGAGCTCCTAAATTACAGTCCCAAAGTTTTACCAAAGAGATTAAATGGGCAGGTTTAGAACCCATTACAAAACACTAAAAAAATCCACAACAGCAACAAAATGTTCATCATTACTCACTGCTACTCTTACACAGCTCACAGTCTAAATACATGCATAAAATTACATCTTCATGTAAGATACACAAATATGTTTATTCCACAAGTCTGTAAAACACTGAGAAACTGAGGTCTATCAAGAGTAGGTAGCTTTTTCAATATTACAAAGCTAAGAACAAAAAAGGAGGTATTTTGGTATAAAGAAGTGAAGATTTTAGCACATGTGTTAACAGTATTTTCATGACCTAGCCATTCATAGCAATGGGAACATTCAGAATCACCTGGTTTAAGATTGCTTGGTCCTGTGTACATCCTAAGAACCAAGGTTTTTTGCTACTCCTCATATATGCCTTATAAATACCTTTTCAATTCCCAAAGCTCCTTAAAAGAAGCTACTTAAGCCAACACTAATGACAGATTTAAGAGTCTCCAACACCCATAAATCAAACTTCAATTCTTCATGGCTTCCAGAGATTTGCCCCGATTTGAGAGGTAATATATCATACTGGACAGGTGGAAGAAAAACACATTTTGGACTTTAGTCTCAAGGTATAGACAAGACAAACAGCTATTTTTCCTACCTATAGTGTTATCACACACAGTCATTTGTGTTCTGATGCCCTGACATAGTGTGGCCAGCAGGAGCAGGGAAGTCATTGTGCCCCTGGACTCTGCATTGGTTAGGCCACACCTTGAGAACTGTGTCCAGTTCTGGGCCCCTCAGTTTAGGAAGGACACTGAGACACTTGAAGGTGTCCAGAGAAGGGCAACAAGGCTGGGGAGAGGCCTTGAGCACAGCCCTGTGAGGAGAGGCTGAGGGAGCTGGGGTTGCTTAGCCTGGAGAAGAGGAGGCTCAGGGGAGACCTCATTATCTCTACAACTACCTGAAAGCTGGTGGTAGCCAGGAAGGGGTTGGTCTCTTCTCCCAGGCAACCAGCACCAGAACAAGGGGAGTCTCAAGCTGCACCAGGGGAAGTTTAGGGTCGAGGTGAAGAGAAAGTTCTTCCCAGAAAGATAAATTGGCCATTGGAATGTGCTGCCCAGGGAGGTGGTGGAGTCCCCATCCCTGGAGGTGTTCAAGAGGGGACTGGATGTGGCACTTGGTGCCATGGTCTAGTCATGAGGTCAGTGGTGACAGGTTGGACTTGATCTTTGAGGTCTCTTCCAACTTGGGTGATACTGAGTGACATGCTGCAATTTGTGCCATGTTTCTGAAAAGCACTGCACATTCAAGCAGGTGGTCTATGAAAGCAAAGGGAATCCCTAGGAAACACAAGGATGTTTTCCTAGAGGAAGCTTAAGTACTAAAGACAGCTTTTTAATGACAGGTCTTCAGGTATAGGCCATGCACAATCTATTAATGTGCTACAGCGTTTAAGTCAGCAGCAGCAATCCAGAATGAATTTGTTCCTGTTTCTCAGATTTGACATCACATTTGATTTCTCAGGCTTGACATCAACAAAAGAAGTCATACCATCACCTGAACTGGGTCACAGTTGCCATCAAGAGTGGGGTAAAAAACCCCACAAAACAATTGAAGTGCCCCATGTAACTTCCTCCTCCCAGGTACAGCCAACCTGAAATGCATTCTGAAAAGCATTACAAAATCACTCAAAAGCATTGAGCTGCTTGTCCACAGGGAAAAAGCTCAAGCCTCATGTAAAGGAAAGAGAGAAACATCACAGAAAAAAAGTAATTCTAAAACTGAAGTCTCCTTTCCCTATCAGACATTTCTGCAGTTTTGCCAGTTCCAGCACACTGTTCCTGGCAAACCTAACTAAGCCCAAATCATGCTATATGTAACTAAAACCCCTGCCCTCAAAGGTCATTCCACACACTGTCAGTCTCTACTCATCTACATCCAAAAAGGATAACACAAAAATAACATAAAAATAATCAATTACTTCTCAGAGAATCATTCTTATTATAGGATGCTTGTCTGAATGGGCTGCCTCTCAGTCCTCTTTCCAGTTGAGGTTTAGACTCAACACATCGTATTTATCCTTTAGGGAAGACTCAAAGGCTCTGAGTCCAAATCAACTTCAGCAAAGCAAAATACATTAAGTTATCTTGCATTTTTATATAGATACACAACTTTTATTTCCCAAAAGAATGCATACCCTAAGCAGCTGAATGATGAAAGAGATAAAACAAAAATAGTTTAATGATGGAAAATATCTGGGAGAATGAAAGGCTCATTTAGAAGAGGCAGATTTGAAAACAGACATAGTAGCATTTTGCAACATTCAAGCAAAACCTGCTAACAGTTCAGAAATTGCCATTAACAGATGCACATTACATAAGTGCACACAGATTTGCAGATCCTCAAGATAATCAGCCTGGGTTGCTGAAGCTTTTAATAGCAATATTTGTGGGTTATTGTTCGTATGTCGTTAGTCACCGCCAGGATAGAAGCAGTCAAAATACATTCAGATTGGAGCCAAACTTACCAGCAAGAGTCAGCACAGCAGAAACAAGTTACAGGGTCACTCTAGAGAGGAAAGTGTCCAAGGAAAACTGGGTAACATCAGCTGAATAGTCTTACACAGCTCTAACACCAGAAAAAATGCATCATATTGTTGGTACCAGCTTTGTACTATCTTCTGTTTAGCTCAGCATTCCATTACCACAGTGACATACAAAAATAGCAGTACTCCTATTCTTCTCAAACTCTTCTAAAGGGTAGTAATAAACTCTCAATCACTTAAATGAGTTTTTCCATTTGTAGCCTTTTGCTCACTCTTGCTAGCCCCAAAAACGCTACCACAAGCCACCACCTTTGACTACTGACAGAGTGAAGTTAGGAGCAGCTAAAGCCACCCAGATCAAAAAATACAATCCACAACAGCTCAACAGAAACAAAGCTTCTCCTTCATATAAGAGGTCTAATAAAGCTTATTTTTTCACACCATCTGCTATCCTAAAGCAGAAACATAGCAGCTCAGTGAATAGCTGTCTAAAGTTTCCGTCAATGACTGCTTATTAAGAGAGGCAACAGGATCAGAGCCATGCTGGACCATGGCTCAAAACATAGCATCCATGTTACAAGTTACCAGAGCTGCCAAAGGTTCCTTTATGTTTTAATCTTACTGGTAACAGGCTAGAAGGATTCCTGCTAAGCACTTGCAAAACTACACTTGAACAGCATCATAGTGATCCTGTCCCAAGAAACAAATGCTCTACAGAATCACTGCCCAGACTAGTTACCCAGCCTGCCCAGACTATTACCAACAGAGGAACCAGAAGGTTCTTGGGCACAATTCAGTATAAAAAGAAATGCCATCCTCTACATTAACATACACAGCACTGGTCAAAGCATCCATCTCAGTAGCATTGACATGTTAGTTAGAAGTTCACAGATACTCTAGGTACATGGTAAATGAGCATCAAGGGGGCAGGGGGAGATGTCTAGATTGTAAGCAGCACTCCCAAAGACTCTGCTTAGGCCTAAAACGGTAAATCCACACTCAGCAAGGTTGTCCCTCTTGGGTGATTTAGAATGCATTATGCTCCTAACTGTTTACTACTTTACATGCACATTAATGCTTACATAGCTTCTGGAAGACAAAAAGAAAACATGCATCAACACCAATATATTCAGCGAAGAAAACTGCAACGAGCTAAATAAACTGAGAGCACGTTAGGTTGCTTGTAATCCATGCAAAGTAACAGACAGTGCTGCTTGGAATTACCCAGGCAAGTCTGAAAGTGCTTGAGAGTAATCTGGATATGTGCAATGCATCTGTCATTACCAGGTGCAAACAACTGGGATGAAGTTCAGAATTATGTTTGAAAACTGCATCTGAATTCTTCTGGCCACTGTATTGCATCCCAATTATTACACTCCAGCTTATTAGGGAAAAAAAGTTGCAAACATCTGTAATGATCTTGTTGCAAGGACCTCCTCTGGAGTTGAGAGGATAGCATCATGCAGCATAGAACATTAGTAACAAAAAAAATTTCTTGAGTAACAGAATATTCTGCACATGGTACCCACAGGACAAATGAGCAAGCTCCCTCTCCCAAAGACGACCTCAACTAAGCCACAGATTCAATCTTAGTCGCCTCTTTGCTTCCCTTGGCTCTCCCAAGGCAAATCATGAGGACAATCAGAATCATACATTGAGAAGTGTGGGTATGACAAATTCTAATGGTGAGGAAGATGAAAACAAGGTGGAAATAAGGATACCTGCAGTGTCTTGACTAGAGACACTGTTTAAGGTTCACTACACAGCCTAAATGATGCAGTCAGGGATTGGAGTAAGTTGCCCAGGGAGGTGATGGAGGTGTTCAAAAAGCATGTAGAGGTAGCATTTTGGAACGTGATTTCATGGCCATGGTGGTGTTAAGTCAACAAATGGACTCAATCTTAAGAGCCCAATCTGTGATTCTATAAAATCAGCTAGAAGAAAGTTCTAGAGACTGTAAACAGCTTCCAAAAATTACTTATGAAGCCACTCTGAAATTTTAGTCTGTTCAGACAATAATTGTAATGCCACATTTCAAAAGATTTTCAGATGGCTTATGTTAGGTAAAAGCCTCCAAACTACTCTGAGAAATCCATTCTCAGGCGACGCTACAAATTTGACTTTTCAGAATAATAATTGCTTCGAGTATACTGGAAGAGCATTTTCCCAGATGTGGTGTACACACACATCATGATCAAGTTAAAACCATGGAATCATTATCTAAAGCTCTAAGAGTCAAACCCAGTAACTTTACACCACTCAAAAATAACCCCCACGTGCTCTGCCAAGAAAGTCCTATGCCCAGCTGCAGCAGCACTGCAAGCTTGCACGACACTGACAGTTTTTCTTATGGCCCAAATGGTACAGCCATTATGTAGACTAAAATAAGCTTGAAAATGTGAACTTAAAGACTGAAACAGAAAGATACCTCTACTTCAACTCAACCATTATTTGGAAGAGCCAATCAGAAACTCATTTCCTGTAAAGACAGCAACTTTCTTTTTTTTTTTTTGGAGATTGCTAAAGAGATGCATGACAGGAAGCAAAGCTACCACTGCTCAGCACAAACTCTGTGACATGCAGCATGGAGCACCTGGGTGACAGTTGGAGCTGTGCCCTTTAATAAGCTGATGGTATAAACAACCAACCAACAATGTGGGGGAGAAAAAAAAAAAGAACAAACCAACCCAACATGTGGCCCACAGGGATGTTGCTAACCAAAAGGTATTGAATCAACACTGCATCCATGGAGACTACTACAGATCTATTACTGCTTGTTTTATTTATTACTCTGCTAGACAGTTCTCAAAGGACTCTATACAGGATGTCTCCAGGGAGTTATCAGGTAGAGGGTTATTCCCGCCCCCCCCCCCCCCCCACCCCTTCAAAGAAATATTACAGTCCTGTTACTTTTCCTCAGCCCTCAAAAGTGTAGCTGTGAAGTTAATTTTCAATCACAAGAGCCCAAAACTAATCTCATTTAAAAGATTCAATTCAGCAGCTCTAAAATCCACCCAAACTGACAATAAAAGCCTGTTTATTTCCATAAGAAATGCTGCATTTTCAGAATGTTCTTATCTGATTATATTTACTGCCTCACAACCAGACAGTTACAAATTGAACCACAGCCACCTCCAAAAGTGATATCCCTTTGAGGTAAGATTATTTTCCCAAGTAGAGGTCGCGTAACAGCTGCAGCTCCAGAATGTACTTTAAGCTCCCTTCTCTCTTTCAGGGTCACCTTTGTAAACTCAGAGGGAGCTGGACCACTGTTTATACTTCTGCAGGTAATTAGTCTGGCTCCTTTCCCATGTCATTTATCAAGTTGTCAATTGTATCAATTACAGCACAAACACTCAGGATTATGGCTGGGTTTTGTTCTTTAGACAAAGAAGAAACTTTCACATCAGAGATTTGAAGGCAGGAAGTAACAGCAACTTGTTCAACCCTGCCACATGGAGAACAAAAAAATTAGACTTTACTGCATAAAATGTCAAGCTCTTCATGTGTGCACCCTTGAAGATACTTGGCAATGTAGTGTCACCTGAAAATGCTGTAAAATGACTATACACTTAAGAGGGTTACAGGCTTTTTGCTTTCAATGGTTTGGAATCTGGAGAGCTTGAGAACAGAACAAGAGCTAGTAAGAACTGAACGATATTCATGAGTGACTGTCACATTCCTTTAGTAATCTACATTTGTGACAATCAAGCATCTAACCCAGCAGCAGTCATGAACAGGAGGCACATTGCTGTTACAGTGGCCATAGCCACATATAGTCATGCTCACAGACTAGAAGACTATTTTAAACAGTGATGTGAAGGGTGGGCATGGGGATCACCATACTTCATTAGACTTGAGCTTGATCTTGCAGTAGAAGTTTTATAAAACATATATTAAAGCATTCCAAATTAAACTACAGTTGAGTGCTTTCAAAGATGATCTGTTCCAAGATGTCTATTTATCCAGAACAGAATGTTTCCCAACAGCACTTGGACAGATGAATTTCAGGTCCACGCTCCTGAGCTTCCTCTCACTGCACAAAGGTTCCGATCTGGTTTTCCATTTTGTTTTAATGTAGCTATATGACTTGGCATCAGAGGTAACATCTTTGCAGTCAGGCTTCCTAGTAAGCAATATGCAACCAGCTTAAAAAAAAAAAAGAGAGAGACTACAGGATGCCACAGTTGTGATACAAGACCTTTTTTGGTTGTCAGACTTGCACATGCAGCTTCTGAAACGTTCCCAGCTCAGCCAGCCCAAAAAGCAAAGCGATTTTTAAGAATGATACTGTGACTTCAGTAAGCTGATATGCCATGGCAAGCCTGCAATAGAGTCTGTTCTCCAGAGTATAGAAACTACATTCCATTGCTGTCTGCTGACCTAAAAATCATTATTAAATACAGCTTTAAGACTACTAAAGATAGGTATAGTTAAATCTGAAGTGCCTCTAAAACCAAAGATATACATCTTACCCAAGCAACTTCCTGTACTGGGGGATTTAACTTCTATGCATTGTTACACTTAAGCTTTCTGATATATCAAAATACTATTTAGCTCCTCACTACTTCTTGCAATAGTGACAACCAGTTGCACTTCCATTTTTACCAGAATGCACCAAAGACTCTCACATTCACTTATGGCCTATACTTGCTTTTAACTGGTTTTGACTGCTACTGCCTATGTAAAGAAAACCCCATTTGTAAATTGGAGTGTTGGTACACTACACTTGGTCTCTAACAGCCTGTAACAGAACTGCATACATGTAGCCTAAAGAAAACCCCATTTGAAAATTGGAGTGTTGGTACACTACACTTGGTCTCTAACAGCCTGTAACAGAATTGCATACATGTAGCCTAAAGAAAACCCCATTTGTAAATTGGAGTGTTGGTACACTACACTTGGTCTCTAACAGCCTGTAACAGAATTGCATACATGTAGCCTAAAGAAAACCCCATTTGTAAATTGGAGTGTTGGTACACTACACTTGGTCTCTAACAGCCTGTAACAGAATTGCATACATGTAGCCTAAAGAAAACCCCATTTGTAAATTGGAGTGTTGGTACACTACACTTGGTCTCTAACAGCCTGTAACAGAATTGCACACACGCAGCCTATGCTAATTTATTACTTAAGTGATTTAGAACTACATGTAACCAAATTCACATTTAGCTTCCCCCTCAAAGTAGTAACAACACACTCTTCTTGTACCTCTTGAATTCATTTCTTAATCCCAGAAGCTCTACCTCAATTTGAGACAGCCATGGACTCCTTTTCCCCTTCAGCAGCTCATGTTAGCACAGTAACTTGACTGACTAACCCACACCTTCTGTCAAAGAAATACAAGGGACAGGAGAGACACAGCACATACTGGTCAAGCAGTGCTGTTCTCCAATGCAAGCAGTTTACCAGGAATGTGTTTCAATACATTTTTAATAAGTTTCCAAAACATTATTCTTCAAGAAGACACTGGCCAAATGAAAGGTAAGTCTTCAAATGCACAATCAAAAAACCAACCAAACCAACCCACTCAACTACCTCAGAATTATCAAGCATGCTTTTGTATTTGGAAACTTACTAATTTGAGTGTCATAACCCAAAGCAATAATGCCAGATAGATTCTGCAGCCCAGCAACTGACTGCACCACCCTGTATTGTTCTATAAACCAGAAGTTAAAATGACAGTCTCAATTTCACACCAAACTGAAGTAGTGATTCACAGGATGACACATTCCCCCTAAAACTTGGCTTTTACAGTCAGCTATGTGATTCTCACTGCCTTTGGTTGAAGAGCATTATTTTGCTTAGAAAAACTTAATGCAACAGGAAAAGGCATCCCATCACATTTTAGCCCCCCTACCCAAACTGTACAGAGGTGACAAAAGACTCACTGCTCAGAAATGTAATTTTAAAAGACTAACCAGTAACACCATTGTACAACAAGAGCTAACTTAAAACAGACAACAGCAGCACCCACCACTTTTGTCAATGTCTGCCTTCTTCAGGACCATTAAGGCAGTAACCCTAACTACAGCTTCCGTCAATTCAGGAGATGTGCTAATGACAACAGTAGGAGGCACACTTGACTCAGAATAACTAGAGTTGAGCATATACAATGGGAATAAAAGTATTCCAAGACTAACATTATTACACTAAGAATTTCCTTGCAGGAACTGAAGTTGAGTACTGGCCCTAAGCTGCTGCTGCAGAGCTCTTACAGCTCCACTATGCTCATACTTAAATACCTTCATTCAGTATTTAAGCCAGGTTCAGTTACAATTTGCTTCATATAGGCAGGCCACAAAACAAACTAGGATGGTCCATCAGTCACATATGTTAGGTTTTGAACACATCTGTAAGTAACCTCAAAGCATACTCAATTCCTTCAAATCAAATCTTCCTATCTTTCACAGATCCAAGAAAAACTACCCTTGGCCAGGACCTTTCTTGACTAAGATACTAAGAATACCATTATGTCACCCATGGAATTTCAGCTCTATCTCCTCCTATTTCCTCCACAGATCAGTACATCAAGCATAAGGGGCATTACAAGGCAGTTCAAAACCCTCAAGCATATGGAGCAACATTCTCCAGAGAATATTCACCATCAACTTGGGAACCCAAGCTGCATTTCATAAAGAGCATCCAAACTTCCTTTGAAAGGAAAAACACTGGTATTCTCAGATTTTACACTTCCTTGCTACAAAGCACATACATCAAAATTAGGCATTAAAAAAAACAAAACACCACACCACCATTCAGCCAAAGACCAAGAACAACACAGAAGACTTTGACCCACAAAATTGCTACCACAGATTTTACCTCAATATTGAAACAGAGTTTGAGCTGAAAGCAGGTGGCATCTTGTTTTCTTCTAAAGAAGAAAGACTTTGAAGATAGTGAAGCATTCTAGATATGCTAGAAAAGCCTTAGAAGAATATAGGTCCAAAGCCTCTATAGAAGTACAAACTGTTCTCACCTCATTCTGTTAACATCTCGCAATCAAGGACTGTGCTACACCTTTATCAACTTCAGATAAGCTGCTAGAAGAACAATTTTGTGTGCAAAATCATGCCAAGCAGCCCCATTCCAGCAGCACTGTTTAGAAGTCTCTAGAGAGGCTGAACACCTGTGATGCCCACAACTTGCTAGCATGAATACAGAGAAGATCTGCTAGGGAACATTATTTCAACGTAATTAGAAGTATCCATCCGTTAGTTATGTTAGTGTAATACAGCATAGAAGACAATCATTCACATTTCCATAGCAAAATAATCATGCTTTGAAGGTTCACAAATCCTAAACCCCTGGCATTCTAGAAAACCAATGACATCTAAGTCTCAGTCCATCCTGAAGAATCCAGATTGTATTTTTATACAACTCACACAGAAATCATCAGCCTGTCAGCAACTACATTTTCCTAGAGAAAAAGAGGATGCACCCATCATATCAATACTAAGAGCCTCCTTTTATTTCTAGATGCAAAACATCAAAACAGGACTGAATCTCAAAATATTCTAGAGTCTAGCTCCTTTAGCAAAATCTTTTAACAGCTATAAAATTGATAGTGCTGTTTCAGTCATTTTTGTATGCAGCTTCCTTGCCAGAGGAAAACAACAGCCTCCAGAATAACTTAACACACAAAGCACTCCTGTAATCTCCAATCAAAACATCAGGTATTTGCCCCTTACAAATACTTTTATTCATGCTTTTTCCAATCTATCATTTTAAACACTACTCATTAAGCCCTTCAATCAATGGAAAGCTCAACAGCATGCCCTTTATAAATGAGCTTCTTCATTGAATTATTCCAAGAAGGTGCCTCTTCAGACAACTTTGTCCACATGGCACTGGTGAGGATCAAGACACTTCAGAGGCAGCTAGTGGAAAGTGACTGCTGTCAAGCTAACATTACTCTGATCAGTAAGTGTGAAGATTAAAACAGATTTCAAGCATTTAAGCCAAGGAACTCTAAAACTGCACAGATAATTGAAATGAGAGTCATAGAATTTTAGTGGATTACTGATGTCTTCTCAATGGCACATGAAAATCTTAAGCAGAGCCCAACCAGGATCATTTCACTTATTTAATTTAAAATTAGTGCTCATAAAACCACTACAAGTCCCTAACTAGCATGCAAACATGTGGCACGCTTAAGGATCACAAAGACAACTGGAAGTTTACTTCCACAGTCAATAAGGATAATGGCAATAACAATGAACAAAAACATTGGTAGACTACTTAAGCAATCATGCAAAAGCAAGCATGAACCAGGAAATCTCTTAATAAATTCTTTCAGATTGTATGGAACAGAAAGGAGAGAGTAAGAAAGTTTTGGTGCAGTTACTGCAGTCATTTGTGAGGAGCCAACTGCTTAAAATTCCCACGAAGACTTCTGGGATTTTGACCTAATGCTCTTTTGTCTGCCCTAAATGGGATGAGAACACACACAATAATAAAGCCTTACTACATGAACCCCTCTACGAATGGCACCACAACCTAGAACTTCAAAGCAAGCACTACCCTTTTAATTGAACACCAAGTATTTGTTCCTGCTACTCCAAGCTGTTCCCACTTCTTTTAGGGTTGTTGCACAGCAACCCGTGTCTCAGTTAAACTGACTTGCACGCAACTAAGAGTGTTCCTGCCATCCTGTGCTCCTACAGAAATCTGGCTCTGTTCAGGACAGAAGCCTGGTAGAAGACGAGGCTCTTTATCCAGTTTAATCCACCATTCATTCAGAAAGGTTAAACTCCAGGGTTGGTTGTTTTAAACTTCAGAAAGGAGACCACTTCTTTCTTTCCTTGTGCCTGCATCATGTGAACCCTAGGACTCAGAACGAGTTTAGTTTTAGCTTTGCTAAACTATATGATGCAACTCACTACATGACTTTGGGCACATTTTAGTTATCTCCTACAAGAATCCACTGCCACAACATATGGAACGTCTGTGAAATTAACACTTCAGTGTTTTTTAGAAAGAAAAAACACCAAACAGATTTTGAAACACTCAAGGCTAGCTCAAGTTGACATTCACTTACACATATTCCCTCTGCCTCCCTGAAGCTGTGCACAAGTGCTTTTGCAATCCTCCGAGCTACCTTTTGGAGGTGTAAAATGCAAGACACTAAGAAACAGAACTGTAGCACATTTTCTGATGATAATGCTAAAAGAAGTCTTCAGAGAGCAGAGTACTTAAAAGTCAAACTGACTCTAAGGCACAGCTGAACATTTCTTCCAGAGGAGTACCTCAAGTAAGGCCTGTGGGTCCCTGTCCAAATAAAGCAGACCTTGAGCTGATGGATTTCACCACCTTGTAAGTACACAGCCTAGCACCTGGGAGAATGACTATGCTTTGCTAATTCACAGTTTTTATTTATGTTACCTGCAGCTCACACCAGGCGACTTCCACAGTAGTATCTGTATCAAGACCTTTATACACAGTCTTAAAAGAGCCTCTTCCAATCTCGATGTCAAACTTCAGGAAGCGGCCATCTGGAGAGATGCCCACTGCCTTGGTCTCAAGCTCCTCGATGTCTTCCTGCTGTGCTGCTCTCCGTTCCTCAAATTCCCGGCTAGCAGCTGACGCGCTGCCAGCGGCACTGGTAGGGGGTAGCGCGGTTGCCTCGTCCTCCTCCTCCTTGGGCAGCAGCGGGGCGGCATCCTTCGTGGCAGGAGGCTCCTGATCGGACTGTCCTTCCTGGGGAAGAGGAGCAGGCAGCGGCGGCGACTGCAGCAGCGAGGGCGCCTGGGTGGCGCTGACAGCGATGAAAGCGGTCCGGCTAGCACCCTCCGGAGGGGAGACCAACGGAGCGGCGCTGCCTCCCGAGACTGGAGCCGAGGGCGCTGCGGGCTGCAAACTGGGTAGCTCCAAAGCCGTAGCGTTGGAGTCGCAGATCACGCTACGGCGGAAGAAGCGGTGCTCAGTGGCTGCCGCCCCTCGGCTGTCCTTGTCCATGGTGTGGCGACGGCGCCGGTACTCCTCACTACGGCCTCCGCACCCTGCTCCGCCGCTTGTTCCGCCGGCCCCGGAGGCTCCGTGCTCTGTGGAGGCTCCCAGCTTCTCCCCGACGGAGCTGTCCGAGCTGGAACCGTTCTTGGGCGGCGGTGGCGGGGGAGCCAGGAAGCGAGGGGCTGGGGTGCCGCTCTCTGTGGCGCCCCCCGACATCATGCCCCGGGGAGCGCTGCTAGGGTGAAGCGGCGGCGGCGAAGCGGAGGCGACGAAAGGAGCCGGTCACTGAGCGGCGAGCGCGCCTGTCCGCGGCTGCAGTTGCAGCTGCAACAGAGGAGGGTCCCAAGGGCTCCTTACGGCGGAGCTGGGAGGCGGCTGCTGGCGAGGCTGGGCCGGCGGGGTGGGTTCCCGGTCAGTGTCTGCATCCATCCTGCAGCGGGAAGCCGGGCAGCGGGGCCGACATGGAGTACCAAGAGCTGAGACGGGGCGCGGGGTGAGGGAGGGAGCAGCGAGGGGAGCAAAAACCCAAGCACCGGGCCCGGGCGGGGAGGGAGGCGCCGTAGGCAGGCCCCCGACTGGGGAGAAGCCGGCGCCTCACCCGGCGGCTTTAAAGCAAGGGGACAGCACCGCAATTATTCCCCGTGATGCAAAGAAAGCGAAGCAGGACCAGACGCCCCCCGGAATGAGGACCTGAGGGGAAGGGAAGGTGCTGGGAGATGAGGTAAGGAAAGAGACAGGCCCCGCACGCCGGCCGCAGAAGCTGCCGCGCTCAGTCACTCGCACGGGGCGGGGGAGGCCTGGGCAGGCCCAGCGCTCTCAGTCCGGCGAGGGGGCAGGGAAAGGGATCCCGGGGATTCAGCCTCGCCTCACAGGGGCGCCCATGGCGGCCGCGGCCTCCACCTCCCGGCAGGCAGCCACCGCCCGCGCGCCGCCGGCCCGCGCTCCCTCCAACAGTCACCGCCGCCTCGCACCGAGCCGGAAAGCCTCCTCCTGACCCCCGCCTGCGGCTCGCAGCCTCTCCTCACCCGGGGGCCGCCCGCCACTGCCACGGGTCAGCCGAGTCCAGGTGGCGCCCTGCGCCGCGGCGGACAGGAGGTAGCGGGAACCGCCGCGGCCACCCCGGGGACGTCTCCGCGCTAAATGGCGACGAGAGCCCGAAACCGACACACAGAAGCGGGAGAGGGGGCGGGGAGAGCCAGCGCCGCCGGCCACGCCCCCTTCCGCGCCTCTCTGCGCACGCTCGCGCGCCAACGCTGAGGCGGTGGCTCAGGCCCTGCCTCCGCCGCGGCCTCGGAGAGGTGGCAGCTCCCGGCGTGCAGCGCGCCGCGCGCGGAGCCTCATGGGAGTTGTAGTTTCCCGCCCTGGCAGGGCGCAGGGTTCCGCTGGGCCGAGAGAGCTGCCTGTGCCTGCCCCCGGGCAAGGAAGGAAGGAAGGAAGGAGACTCCCAGCATGCCTAGTAGCGTCTAGGGCCAGAGAACTGAGGTGCTCTCTCCAAACCGGGGCGGCTGCGTGATGCCGGGTTCTGTTCCAGCCGCTGGGCCCTCCGGACGGCCTGGGCGGGAGCCGCCGGCCGGGGTGGGCTGGGTCACAGGAGGTTCAAAAGACGCTGAGGCTGTTGCCGTTGCTTGTTTCCTCAAGTCCTACGTTACACCCATTTAATAAATTATATGTTTAACTTTGTGTTATCAACAGCCTTTAAATTTTTTTACAACTGTGTCAAGATATCCCCGCTGCACAGGAGTACTGTGTGAACCAGCGAAGGTTTGGGGTTTTCCTCCGTGCAGGTCACCTGGAGAGGTGTTAATTGGCCTGGCAATCTAAAATGCAATTAAGTGCCACGGAAATGTGTGCTCTCCGTTATTTAAACGACATGGGATGTACAGCCTTTCCCCTGACGTGGTAGTTGTCCTACAGCAATTTCAGCCAGGACTGGAGCTGCTGCTCCAGGTTAAAAGCAGGCTGTAGAGCAGCCAGTGAGAGCACATGTGGGCAGCGACAGAAACCGGGGACTTTCAGGTTAGCAAAGCATCAGCACACACCAGTCATCTGGTTTATTTATATCATGTTCCTCTTTTTTATTAATACACCGAAACCAAGCACTTTCCTTCTTACGAGAGCAGTCTTTTGAAGTCAAAGGGAATCTACTGAAGGAGCAGCACATCGTTTGGTACAAGGCCTTCCCGGCAACTACAAATCGACAATTACGCTAAGGAAAGAAAAATTCGGGAAACTTCCCTATCTAAATAACATGTGGCTAGAAAACACACTGCAATTTCAAATGCTTTTTGTTGAAGTTACTTAGAGGAAGTTGTGTGTTGCTGATGCCTTAGCTCCTCCTGCACAACATAGCAGGAATGGCCCTTTCAGACCTCCACAGCCCCCAGCCGTTACACACCCTTCCAAAAGATCCTCACACGCTTGTATTCCTCGTACACGAGATTTAATACTACACAGTGAGCAGAACATCACTGGGGTTTGTACACCTTTGTGTACAAACAAAATAATAGCGTGGTTTTCACAAAGAGGACAAAACATGCTTTATTGTGCAAAGCAAGACTTCTGCATGGCTTAGGCTTTCTAGAGCTTGCCTTACTTTAGTTAGTGTATTCATTAGAGTGCCACTTGAGCTGCACTGGTACAAGAGCTGACACTCCAAAACAATGATGACCTGATATGATTAGCAGCCAGGAGTGATGGGATCAAAAGTGATTAACTCATAATTCAGTCTGCTGCATCTTCCTCTGCACTGCCAGGGCCAATGTCACCAGCAATTGATCGTCCAGATCTCTAACACCAAGCAGGGCTCAGCTTCACTCAACACTTGGCTACAGGTATTTGTGCATCTCTCTAGACACCGGAGTGAACCTTCATTTGTAGTATCAGCAGATGTATCCAATCTAACTTTATACTACTAAGAGTAGTAGCACATAGTTGATCTAATTGATCACTAGTTGAGGATGCCTCTGCTTACTGCACAGGAGGTTGGACTTCTATGACCTTTGGAGGTCCCTTCCAAACCAGACCATTCTATGATTCTATGATAGTAGCAGACCTCCACCAGGGGCTGGCAACCAAGGCCTCATTACCCACCCTGGTCTGTGCCTCTTCATCTTTATTACTGTTGTTGCCTTCTGGATCTACATTAAAGCAGAGATCTGCTCTCCTCCACTGCCCACTGCATATTTACTAATCCTTTGGATGGGTTAAGCAGGAGTAGATAGCAAACCTTGCTCCAGGTTGATGTCTGATGTAACTTCATGAGCATATACCTAAAATAATACAGTGATAAAGCATTCTTTCTGGTGTAAGCCTAAAGAGCTGTTTGGTGAATTCCACTTGCATCATCAGTACTCTTTGGCAACCAACTCCCAGGTCTGCACCCAGCCACATAGCATATGATCTACTGCAAGAGCTAGATGAGCTGCAGCTGGGAAACCACTGCCCTGTGTTCTACACATGTGGTTTAAATGAGACCTGGGTAGCCCCTTTCTTACTCAAATGCCTTTCACCCATTGTTCTTAAATATATTTTCCTTTAGTTAATTAAGAAAAACTTTATGAAAGAGATCTGCAGCCCAGCAATGCATAGCCACAAGGGCCTTGAGGCAGTCTTCTACTAAAAAAATTGTGGTAATTATGTGAAAAGGCACCTCCCCAGTGTCTGATCCAGCACATTCCTTAGGAACCTTGCAATTGAAGAAGGTTATTCCTCTGAGCCCAACATGTTCAGTGCGAGGTCTCTTACACTCAGCCCTTCTCAATGACTCCTCTTCTGGGCAGAGATAGGTTTAGCAATTAGCTGGGCAGAAAGAAAAAAGGCTGAGCAGCTGACCTGGGGGTGGGAATGATGGATTTTGTCTTCTTTGGCTCTGAAAACTGAAGTGGAATGATACTGGCAGCTATATTTTGTGTGGGTGGTGTTTTAATTTTGTCATTCTAAAAAAGAAGGGGAAAAAAAAAAGACTAATGTAATAAAAAGTGTGGGCTTGCTTTCCCTTCAGTTTTATTTCTTTTAATCTGTAAAACTGTGTTTACACTAAAGGGAAAACTTCAGTGTTGCAGCAAGATTTAATAAAGCATTAAAGCAAATTCTGTGTGTAGGTTACATTTAGAAACAAGTAATTAAAGTGGCTTCGGTGCCAGAGCTCCTCAGCCAATTAGAAATACTTCTTTCACCCATTGCTGTAAGAGAAAGTCACCGAAACAAGGAGCCTGCCTATGCTTGAGATGTTACAGACAAAGAGACTTAAAGAAATATTTTGATTAAATCCAAAGGGCCGACGCTTGACGCAGCGAAAACATCCTTCTCCTGTTAAGCCTCTTTTAGGCACAATCATCTTGCTTGAAACAATAGTAGTTTACAAGATTGCTCTGAATGAAGTGTGAGTTGGAAGCTGACTGAATCAGAAACTTTTTTTTTCCCCCCCTCTTTTGCTTTCCTCGGTGAGATTTCATTCACTGCTGGCATTTGTGACCTGCCCATGTGACAAAGCATTAATGTGAACCAGCTATTCTCTATTTTCTCTTATGCAACCCCTTATGCAATGCAGGAGGCTATGCCATGATTTTGATGCACGTGATTTTATTCCATAACCTAGGTGCTTTTCAAAGCAAGCTGTTCAGCTCAGTTTTATTGCACATCGCCAGGTAGCAGCTCCACTGCCGCATAACGGCAGTGACAGTCCACATTTTCCTGCTGGTTTCTTCTTTGTCCTTGGTATTTCTTAAATCTAGGCACCTGCCACAGTGTTCAGTTTTGTTTCTTTAATGCTGGAAGGTAGTGAAAGAAAGTGTTTCCTGCCTGAGAAGTTAGAATATTTAACTTTCCAGATATTCTGGTTTGCTGTGTTTTTTTCCCACAGCAAACCAAACTTCATTGCAAAGTGGTGTGGTTTGGGTTGTTTTTGGTTGGTTGGTTGGTTGGTTGGTTGGGTTTTTTTTCCTGTTTAGTGGTGTTTTATACTTGCAGGTAGTTCTGGAAGTCAAGTCAGGTATGAAATCGTTGTAGCCATCTCTAGCATCTCTGGGTAGTTCAAGTCTTCTGACTCTGTAGTAGGTGATCCATCAGGTGGTGTTGGATGGTGAGTCCTGCCAAACCCTCCGAACATGGGCGGTATCTTCACTAGGAGGGACCATGGGAAAAAGAAATACATCTTGGAGAGCTCAAAATGAACTTCTCTCTGTGCTCTTTCTGGCTTGCAGAGTCTGCTAGTTCTGCAGGAAGACAGGTGAACACTATGGCAAAGACAACTGAGCAGCAGCAGTAGTGAAAGAGGCAGCCACTCTGTGTAGGAAGGACTGAATGCAGAGATAGAGACAGTTCTTTATTGCTTGGGAAAATGGCTTCAACCCTGAGCCATAAAAATGGAGCACAGCATTGTGCTGCTTCATCAGATTGAAACCTACGTTTCCCTTTCACCCACTCGTCCACCCACATCCTAGCTACTAGAATAGAAAGCATAGCTCCTTCTTCCCCTTCTTTCACCCAAATTTTATTCTTTTCACTGAATTTTATTAGAGATAAGATTTGGTTATTGTTCATGCACTATTTCAAACAGTATCAAACCGCAAGGGCAGATGTTGTGGCCAAATTCAATGCCAGTCCTACTGGGACCAGGGCAAAATTATTGCTCACTTCATTGTTTGTCATCTTCATGCCTGTTCTTGTGATGTTTCTTTTCAAAAGTTTGTGAAGTAGTCTAACAGTGAATAAGTGTTGTGGAAGTACAGCTGTTTGCTGAAATCAGCACTGTGTTCTTCCTTTTTCTGTATCTTTAGTCATTGCTCAGTATACGACATTTACCTTTTTTCTCTCTAAGGCTTTAGGGAATTTTGTGGCTCACAGCGGTGTCGTAACACTTCTAAAGCAAGCACAGAAGCAGGGGCACTGCTGTAATGAAGATGAGCTCTTTGATGAAGGTAGGCAGAGGGATGTGTGAAAAAGATGATGATGCTGTGTTTGCAACTGAAGCTGATAGTAATGCTGTGCAGCAGTCAACCTGCCCTGCTGGCTGTTCAGTGCTCACAAGCTGATGGAAATCAATCATTCTCACAGCAGGCCCAGTCCTGCTTCTCTCTACATCAAAGTACAAAAATACAATACTGGTTGCTTCAGTCAAAGCAGAAGGCAGCTTATAGTCCAAAGAACTTCCTCATATCCTTCAAAAGCACAGCCTGGTCCAAATGCAAAGCGTTAGTCTGTTCCCATGTTATTTATCCCAGCCCCAGTACTGGAAGGTGCTCATCATGTCTGGAAGGTGTTGAGCATTCCAGTGCTCTCTGTGGCCACTGACACCAGGCAAAGCAAGAGCACTCAGCTCCTCGTAGTGGGATTCAACACCTTGCAGAGCCCTTGGTAATGCAGGAGTCCTAAAGCAAAAAGAGACCGTGTGATCATTTGGCTGAAGGGAGCACTAGAAATTTGGAGTAGCCTCCTCTGATCACCTAGCACGAGGGGGTTTGGCATGCTGTGCACATGACAGAGCTGTCCACTTGTGAACTCGGTCAGCTGGCTCCTCTTGCCCTCTGTGGGGCCCAGGGGTGAAGGTGCAGAGCTGAAACATAACACATTCTGGCAGTCCACGGCTGAGGCATGGCCTCCGCAGTGGCTTGTCAGTAGGGAGAGTGTTTATTGATGGTATAAGCTTGCTGCCAAGAGAAGGGACTCTGCTGGGGGGGAAAAAAGGCAGCTCTTTACCTGAATAACCTCTGCCTCCTATGTGCAAAGTTTTCACACTCCCGGTGGTTTCAGTGGTGTAATCACAATCTGATGAGAAAATTTCCAGTGTAAACAAGCTCCTGGGGACCACTGCCAGGTGACATGGGTCAGAGCACCTCTCATGTTGCTCCAATCCGTGTCCACGGCTGGGCTGTATCAGGAGTCAGGGAGCTGTGGCTGCCTTGCAGATAGCACTAGATCTTTGACTGTGCTTGATCTTAAGTGAAATGCTCTAGGGAGTTTACTTCATGTTCGTCAGAGCTCTCAGGAGACTGAGTAGTATCTTAAAGCTCCAAGTGAGAGGTCTGTATTTGAAAACTGATATAAATGAGAAAAGTTCTTTGTTTCTTTGCATCCATGTGGCACTATCAAAATGTGGGCGGCTCTGATAGGACTGCCACAAATTACTGATGACTGACTTCATTGTGTACTAGTGAGTACACAAGAACTCATCAAGAAGGCTCAAATGAAGCAGGATGGAAATTATTAGTTCAATCTTTGAGATGTGACAAAAATATTTTTAGAAGCATTCCAAATCTGCAACATCTTTATTTCAATGTCTTTCTCAGAGGAACAACTTGACCAACACTTCTACCAACACAGTGGTTCTGCTGTTTCAGTTCTGAAACATCACCCTTATAAAATATTTCTGTTTCCTACTCTCGTTCTCTGAAAATAACTTCCCATTCCTACACATCACTCCACAAACTATTAACTGGAAAGCAAAGTTGTTGCCTTGAGAGGACCCAAACAACCTCATGCTCAAGACCAGTGGTAGTGACGTCTTTCTGCTCAGACAGCTGCCTGAGGTAGATAGAACAAAGCCTCGGGAAACAGGCGTGTTCACATACAGCCATGGCTTCAAAACTTTGAGCTACGCAAAGATTAAGTGGACAGATTGCCTACAGCAACACTAGTATAAAGGAAAAATTATTTAAACTGATGAGTCAGACTAATTTCCTGTAGTTTGCTCCACCCTTTTTGGGATGCGGTGCTTCTCCTGCTGCGCACAACCTGAACCTTGAGCTATTAAGTCCCAGCACCTCGTACCCCCATCAGTAGCCTCTCCGGTGTGGCTGGAGACAGGGTGCACAAATGTGCATTGTCAGGACCCAAATCTGCAAACACTTCAGCTGGGCAATAGCACTTAGTCCTCTGAACGGGGCCCATTGACATCTTACAGTGCACACAGAAGTGAGTGCCTGAAGGATCAGGCTCTTAGTGATTAAGTGATTACAGGTACAACAGTTAAGATGCAAAACAAGGCAGGTCGTGGAAATGCAAATCATTCTGCTCTCTCCTAAAGTACTAAAAATCCCCAATTCAAACATCAGTACCTAAAATTAGATCCACAGTCAAGTGACAGTGATTACACAACATTCATTACAAAGTTTGCCAGGATTTTCAAGCAGAAAAGACCCAGAAAGAAATATAGATCCACTCATTAGGACTTGAATATCACAGTCAGTAAATTACTTTTAAAAAACATCTTGCATTACAGGGAATATATAATCTCAGGGGAACCAATCAGTCTCTGAGCAGCTTACTCTTTTGGCAGCAGCCCAAGCTACCATGAGGCACAAATCACACAAATGTCTGAGTTTGTGTAAATACGGCGCTCAACATCTGCACAAGATTTCTTCCTAACTGTATAAAAAAACGCTAGCTGATGCTTTGTTTCTTTCACCAAAATTCCAACATCATGTATGTTATCAGACACATCAGAAAAATGATGGCAAGTTCTTTGGATGTGGACCTTTTGCATCCCCTCACTCTACTGGCTATGTAACATCACGTGCGACAGACCGTGGATTGACAGTCGATTGCAACGTAACACCGGACCAAAAAGGAGCACAGTTACAGTGCTGGGATGATTTCTTCTTCGTGAAGCCATTACTAGCCTCCTTAAAGGGCCCAAAGTTCTGTTCAAATGTACATGCTATTACTCTGTGGTTATTATCAAGGATTAGAAATGAGGTTATTTGGGCATTATAAGAGCCACTAAGTATGGAAAGCATTGAACTCCAAAGGAGGTTAATGTAATGCAGGAAAGTAACATTAGAACTACTAGACTGAGTTGTGGAATGGAAAAAATGGAAAAGTTTGAATACATTTGAATGTGGAATAACCTCCCCCACAGCTGATGCTGTATTACTTGACATTGTTTCAGTGATGATCCCAAAAGAGCATTCAAAATCTACCGAGTTAAAGCAGGTAAGATGAGAGACACGTCGAACGTGAAAATGTTTACCTATGCAAGCTGCTAGAAACCAGAGTCCATCACCCTGATACTTGGAGTAATGAGTTCATCATCATCATCATCATCATCATCAGTAAATGGTGCAGTTGGAAATACTTGGCTGAGAAAACAAACCAACACCTCTCTTAATTTTCACATCCTGGTTACATAGACACTTTCTTGGTCATCTACCCCTCCTGCTTCAAAACCGAGACATACACGCTCTTTAGTGCCTGTAAAACTGGTGGCATCTGTACACCACGTCAGGAGATGAAGCTGTTCCTACCACTTTATCAGTGCTGGTGAGATCCTCGTACGGGACAGAGAAGTAACCCCCACTGCAGTGTGGTGTCTGACCTGCTTGTTAGCAGCTCAGCTAACTCAGCTGGCTGCTTCAGAGTCTTAAAATGCAAGCTGACAACATGATGCTCTAAATGTTGGGCTAAGCATTTCAGAGTGCCTGTTTAGCTTACTGTCCCGATTGCTTTTGAGTTTGCTTAGAAAGACAGACATATTTTGCTTTTATAAAGCTGATCGCAGGCAGCATTTATTTAAACCTGTAGCACAGCAGTGCAGCCTTTACTTGTGCAGGGGACAGCCTTAGTCTGGACACATGATGTTGGCAGTTCTAGAATCCTAGCATGATCCTAACTGCTTTTTGCCAAGTCTCATCAAGTCCTCACAAAATAAGCCAAAAATTATATATGGGAATTTGCCTTGTTAAATCCTCTGTTGCTACTCAGAAATTTACTCTGTAGATTTTGGGAGAATTATACTTGCTCAGGATCTACAGATGTCCCATACCCATAAATGCTTCCTTCCAAACAGTCTCCTGTACCTCCGGGGTTTTGAGAGGACCAACACAAAACCCTTCAGAGAGAGATAGTGTTTCAGGTGCTATAGCAAGGAGTGAGTAGGAAGTTCAAATATATGTGTCAAAGAGAAAAGTAGGAGAAAGGCAGCTCTCCGCTTTCTGGGGCATTGTGAATTCAGGAGGAGGATGAAATACTGAGGCAGCAGGTGAAGAAGAAAAACAACAAACAAACAACAAACAAAGGTGTTGAAAGCCTTGCAAAAGGTTTTGTCTTTTTTTTCTCTTTCAAGAAAGTGGTTTTCATAGTAGGAATAAACATTACCACTGACTGTAGATGGTGGCTGAAGGTCTCTGCTGAAGGCAGACCGCTGCATATTTTCTGCTGAGACCCCACCTGGAGGACTGCCTCCAGTTCTGGAGCCCCTATTACAAGAGGGATCTGGAGGTGCTAGAAGGTGTCCAGAGAAGGGCCACGAGGATGATCAGAGGGCTGGAGCACCTCTCCTGTGAGGACAGACTGAAGGAGTTGGGGCTGTTCAGTCTGGAGAAGAGAAGGCTCCGAGGTGACCTCATTGTGGCCTTCCAGGATCTGAAGGGGGCTACAAGAAGGCTGGGGAGGGACTGCTCAGGATCTCAGGGAGTGATAGGACTGGGGGGAATGGAATGAAGCTGGAGGTGGGGAGGAAGTTCTTCCCCATGAGAGTGGTGAAGCCCTGGAATGGGTTGTCCAGGGAGGTGGTTTGGGCCGCGTCCCTGGAGGTGTTTAAGCCCAGGCTGGATGAGGCTCTGGTCAGGCTGATCTAGTGTGGGGTGTCCCTGCCCATGGCAGGGGGGTTGGAAGTAGATGATCCTTGTGGTCCCTTCCAACCCTGACTGATACTGTGATACTATGATACTATGATGATGCCATGAGAAAGGAACCAGAAGAGCTTAGCTGAACACAAGTAACTCGTATTTCCTGTGGCAGAGTTGGGTTTTAGCTTCCAGCTTAAAAGATGTCCTTTCATTCCTCACACTTATCCATGTGAAGCTGACCCACTAACAGATTCAACCTTGCCCCTTCTTTGTGGTCCTCAAGCAGTTGCCATCTTCTTCAGATTATAGAGACATCTATTACCTCTCTCTTAGTCATCTATGAATTGTTTTCCTACTTGAATCCTGGATTGCACAATGGGAATGATTGCTGCTTACCTAATGTTTGTTATAAAACCTGTGACAGCATTTTTTCCTTGCTGCTCCACAAGAGGAAATAGCATTTGATTTGAAATGCTGTGCTGAGTGTCAACATGAGAGGTGTTTTAAAAGAGCTGAGAAGTATGCTGTCAGGAAAACGTTTCCAGGCCTACCTTTCCTCCCACATCCAACTGTGTTGAAATAATCAAATGCTGTACCACTTTTACTAGGGAAGAGGATGACTAACAGCAGATAATTGCTGCTCAATCTGTTGTCCTCAGCAGCTATTGGTCTGAATCACACCTGGGGGAAGTTTGCAGTGTTGTGCTCTGGAGGCAACTTGATTTTCAGGGTCTTCCTTCAGAGGCAGTGACTGGGACAAAGACTTCATATATTAAGATGCCATCTCAGAGGCTGCTACCACTGTATCTGACTCAGCAGACAGCCTGAACATCCTGGCTGTGGCACTCTCCGAGTCAGCCTTGTCTAGCTGGGGACCCTGAACCAGCCCACGTCACATTTGAATGGAAAGGAAAAGGTGGTTACTAATTTATTCCTGCTTCATCCCTCTGCAGCAGTCACTGAACCTAGCTCAGTGGTATTAGATATTAGTTTCTGTTTTCCTCCTAGTTGCTGCTGCAGTAGCACAGAGTTGGCAGAGGGCCTTCTGTATTGTATTTGATCTGTTGACACTTGCAGCAGTGCTGGACTCTAACACTGTAGGAGTTTCCGTCTGGAGAAATATGGTAGCCCTTCCTGCCTCCTCATTCCACTCCCTATGGAAAACCTCCCTCTTGTTTTCCCAAATTCTAGGCCAGATAAAATATACCAAAATAACACTGGAGACAGAGAGGGAATATCTTGCCTCAAACTTGGCCTCAGAGCAGTACATGCAACCATTTCTTGTCTCACAAGTGAAGTCAGACGGGTGGAATCCAGGCAGTTTCTTCAGCAGGGGCTGTGTACAGGTCCACCCTGGCTGCTGTGCAAATAGATGCACCCCCCTCGGTCTGTGGTGGGCAGAATACCACTATTGTCTGCTTTCATGCTAGGTTAAGTTCACGAGAGTCCAGGCAATGTACTCTTCAGCTGGCTAACTTAAACCTTTCTAGGAAAGAAAGGGCTGGAAGGTCTTGAACTGTTGTGTCTGCCTGCTGGTCAATGTGCTGTGACATTTCACTATTGCATGGAGGGGAGGCGGGGAAGAACTTCTTTTGTCAGAGCTGATAGAGATCCTGCCTCCCTCTTAAGGCTTTGTATTGACTCAGAGATGTCCTCCTGAGTAAATCTTGGAATTCTACTGCAGCTGTATGATGTATTCAACACCTGACCGGGTCGAAGGTTAGACACCAACAGAACCTTCACTTTGGACTGCAGGAGGGCAAACTTCAGCCTCTTTAAGAAACTTATTTGCAAAGTTCCCTGGGTAGCAGCCCTCAAGAACCGAGGGGTCCAGGAGGGTTGGAGCTGCTTCAAGCAGGAGCTCTTGAAGGCACAGGAACTGGCAGTGCCCATGTGCCGAAAGATGAGCCCAGGGGAAGGCTCTGGGCCTGGATGAGCAAGCAGCTCCTGGAGGATTGAAGGGGAAAAAGAGGCTGTGTCACCTTTGGAAGGAGGGGAAGGCTTCTCCAGGTATGTTCAAGGAAGCTGTTAGATTATGTAGGAATAAAATTGGAGAGGCAAAGGCCCAGCTGGAACTGAAGCTGAACACCTCTGTGAGAGACAACAAAAAGCATTGTTACAAATATATCAACACTAAAAAGAGGGCAAGAAGAACCTGCACTCCTTACTGGACCTGGAGGGGAACACTGTGACTGAAGATGAGGAAAAGGCTGAGGTCCTGAACACCTTCTTTGCCTCAATCTTTAACAGCAAGGCAGGAGGAGCTCAGGACCAGTGGCCTCCTGAGCTGGGTGATGGGGTCAGGGAGCAGTGTGATGCCCTGGAAATCCATGAGGAATTAGTTGGGGACCTGCTGAGCCACTTGGACACTCACAAGTCCATGGGACCAGATGGGATCCATCCTAGGGTGCTGAGAGAGCTGGCAGATGAGCTGCCAAGCCGCTCTCCATCATTTTCCTCCAGTCCTGGCTCACTGGAGAGGTCCCAGATGACTGAAACTGGCCAATGTGGTCCCCATCCACAAGAAGGGTTGAATGGAGGAACCTGGAAACTCCAGGCCTGGACCTCAGTGCCAGGGAAAGTGATGGAGCAGATTATCCTGGGGGCAATAACTGCACCAGAAGGATGGCCAAGGGCTCAGGTCCAGCCAACATGGATTTAGGAAGGGCAGGTCCTGCCTCTCCAACCTGATCTCCTTCTATGATCAGGTGACCCGTCTGGTGGACGTGGGGCAGGCTGTGGATGTGGTCTGCCTGGACTTCAGCAAGGCCTTTGACACTGTCCCCCACAGCAGACTGCTGGCTAAGCTGTCAGCTCGTGGTTTGGACAGCAGCTCTCTGAGCTGGGTTAGGAACTGGCTGGAGGCTGAGCCCAGAGAGTGGTGGTGAATGGTGCCACATCCAGCTGGCAGCCAGGCACTAGTGGTGTGCCCCAGGGATCAGTGCTGGGCCCCATGCTCTTTAACATCTTCATTGATGATCTGGATGAGGGCATTGAGTCAGTCATCAGCAAGTTTGCAGATGACACCAAGTTGGGAACAGCTGTTGGTCAGTTAGAGGGTAGAAAGGCTCTGCAGAGGGACCTCGACCGACTGGACAGATGGGCAGAGGCCAACAGGATGGCATTCAACAAGTCCAAGTGCCAGGGGCTGCACTTTGGCCACAACAACCCCATGCAGAGCTACAGGCTGGGGTCAGAGTGGCTGAGAGCTGCCAAACAGAGAGGGACCTGGGGGTGCTGATTGACAGCTGCCTAAACATGAGCCAGCAGTGTGCCCAGGTGGCCAAGAAGGCCAATGGCATCCTGGCCTGCATTAGGAATAGTGTGGCCAGCAGGAGCAGGGAGGTCATTGTGCCCCTGTACTCTGCATTGGTTAGGCCACACCTTGAGTCCTGTGTCCAGTTCTGGGGCCCCTCAGTTTAGGAAGGAGGTTGACTTGCTGGAAGGTGTCCAGAGAAGGGCAACAAAGCTGGGGAGGGGTTTGGAGCACAGCCCTGTGAGGAGAGGCTGAGGGAGCTGGGGTTGCTTAGCCTGGAGAAGAGGAGGCTCAGGGGAGACCTCATTGCCCTCTACAACTACCTGAAAGGTGGTTGTAGCCAGGAAGGGGTTGGTCTCTTCTCCCAGGCAACCAGCACCAGAACAAGAGGACACAGTCTCAAGCTGTACCAGGGGAGGTTTAGACTCAAAGTGAGGAGAAAGTTCTTCCCAGAGAGAGTCGTTTGTCATTGGGATGTGCTGCCCAGGGAGGTGGTGGAGTCACCGTCCCTGGAGGTGTTCAAGAGGGGATTGGATGTGGCACTTGGTGCCATGGTCTAGTCCTGAGGTCTACCGAGAGAGGTTGGACTCCATGATCCTTGGGGTCTCTTCCAACCTTGGTGATACTGTGAGACTGTGATACTCTGATACTGTGATACTGGCTGATCTTCGAGGTCTCTCCCAACCGGATGTTTTCTGCTGTGATTCTGTGGCACATGAGCCAAAGGGTGGCTTTCTATAGCATAAGCCACTCCATACAAAACAACCATTGTTATCCTTTCAGTGCAGAGCTCAGCTCTTTTGTAGGGATGCCTCTTGCATGTGGGGCAGCAAGGCCCTGCACAGAGATACTGCAGGGCATCTTTTCTTACAGTTCCTCAGTGTCATTCCAGGCTCAAGCCATTACATCATCTCACCATCAAAGAAGCTGGGCTTTGTCCCAGAGCTGATGATGTAGTACAGTACTGTTCTTGTTAGAGGTAAGATAAGCATTGTGATCAAGCTTCTGTCATCACTCTCTCACCTGGGACACCTTAACACCTCATCCTTCCTCACAGTTACATTAATGGTGCAGTCTTTTGAAGTGAAACAGAGGGGGGTCCTCTAAAATGCAGCTTGCCTCTCTCTGCTGAGATATGTGTTGGAAAAATATATTAGTAAGTAAATCTCTGTTTAATTTACCCTGTCTTAGGTGATTTTCATCCCTGTGTGCAATTAGTGTCAAGACAGTATTTCTGGTGGTGGTAGTCTATGGAGTCTATAGAGGTCTAGAGGAGTGCTATGGACTCTAGGGAGCCCTATGGAGCCCTATAGAGCCCTATTGAGCCTATGGAGTGCTATGAAACCTATAGAACCTATTACTGTATGCTGTAATTTCAGCTCTTTTAAGGGACCTTTAATCTCTTCCCAGTTTCCATCTGCCTCCTGGTTTAACAAAGGCCTTATGCCTTTTCAGAGCCATCTATGCACTGATCAGGTGGGATGCAAGTGTTTGACACAGAACTGTTCTCCTGGGGACATTTCCATTTCAGGTATAGGCTGAGAACAGGGTTACTGACTGAATTTAAAGGCCAAAAAGGATCATGAGCATAGTCTGACCTTATTTAACCCGAGCTACAGAATGGCACCTATTCCTTCACTCCTGTGTGATAAGCCTAGTGGGTTCTGCCACACTGGAATGTGTTCAGGTGTTCAGTGTCTGAACAAAGTTCTAAGGATGGTCTTCTGCTGCTTGTCTCCAACTCTCTATGGGTGTTGTCAAGTCAGCTAGTACAAGCAGCAAGCTAATTTATACCCCATGAAGTGCTCAGCCTCCTTTTTTTCCCTTCATTCTTCTCCAGATGGGCATCTGGTACTGGTCTACTGTTTTCAGTAGATGCAAATTGCTTGTACAAATCTATAGATCAGATCTGTTATCTTAGAAAGAAGTTCTCCTAATGGTCTAGCAGCCTCTCAGTGGCAGATGCCCAGGAAAGAACTTCATGTCCCTAGCTAGGCTTTCACACTTGACTGTGATCTGCTCTCACCTTTATACAGAAACACTTAAGTGCTGATCATGAGACCCCTACTTGTGGATCTGTCAGTTACAGCAGCGACCTAGATCACAGCAATCCATAAAGCATACTCTAGGGATCTACAGAGACTGGGCCATATGATGATTGGTTAAGCAAGAGGAAGAATGATGGGGTGTTAAAAATCAAATAATAAACTGTGCAGGGAATCCAGCATTAGTCCACACTTTAGGGGTGTCAGGTAATGACAGGACTAGAGGGAATGGATGTTAGGAATTGGATGTTAGGAAGAACTTCTTCCCCATGAGGGTGGTGAGAGCCTGGCACAGGTTGCCCAGGGAGGTGGTGGAAGCCTCACCCCTGGAGGTTTTCAAGGCCAGGCTGGATGTGGCTGTGAGCAACCTGCTGTAGTGTGAGGTGTCCCTGGCCATGGCAGTGGGGTTGGAACTAGATGATCCTTGGGGTGCCTTCCAACCCTAACAGTTCTCTGATTCTACTCCAGTCCTTCTCTTACCTAACTTCCTCCTGTGTGAACGCCAGGTTTCCTCAACTAATTCCTGACAAACAGCCTTGCTCTGGTTTCTGTATCCTATGCCCCACATTCTTAGAATTTTTCCTATAGATGTTATGGCTGAGAGTTTTCACTTCCCTAGCTTCTTTTAAACACATTCCCTTGCTCTTGCACCCAGCTCCTCCTGGTTAACTGGTTCTCCACCTCTGTCTGCTTTTCCATCCTGCCATCTCGCCTTTGGTGTCCTCACCACTTGCCCTCTCCTCTGAGCCTGCAAAGACCTTTAAGAACAGGTTAGACACACACTTACTAGAAATAGCATAAGTACAGTTCATTCTGCCTTCAGGCAGGAAGCCAATTAAAGGACTTACTGAGGCCCCTTCCAGACCTGCATCTTTCTGATTCTATTATCCTTTGCATTAGTGGGAGAGCAGTAATGGAGCCACACTTCTTGGCACAAATGATTCCAACTGTTATCTTGGGCTTTTGGGCTTGCTGTTGGAGTTCCCCTTTAGACAGCCTGCAGGGTAGCACAGGCTGCAGCTAGTGCTTCAGTGATGCCTTAAACATCTAAGCTTCTCCTCTCCATGAAGTTATCAAATGACTTTGATTTTCAAAGGTCAACGACTGTCACTACTTTTACAATAGGGGTCTTTCAGCTGAAGTGCCCTGTTAGGCATCAGCTATTCCTTCTCACGTTTATTTGAAACCTTTTCAGGCAAACATCACTCTTGTGCACTAAAGCCGTGCAGCCCTTGCAGACACCAGGTGGACTGCAGCTACGAAACTGGGAAGAGTTTCATTCTTTTTGTCATATTGTGTGGATTTTCCTTTACTTTTTTCCCCTCCTTGTCATACCCTTCTGAGGATATCTTGCATTTGTCTTTTTGGTAATTCTGCAGATAACACAGGCAGCCTTCAATGCTGCATAGTACAGCCTGTAAGCCTTTGGAGTCTATCAGCAGATGAGTTTGCTGTCAGGTGTGCCGGTAGGATACTCCAGTTGAGGAATACAGCCCTTCCAAAACGATTGGTTTTTCTCCTGTCTTAAATTCCTTGGTAAACATGTTTATAAAGGGAAGAGGGGGGGAAACACCTACCACCCCCACCACAACAAAAATCCACTTGAGCACATGCAAAAGCATTGTAGAATGAATACCCCATTATATCCACCCAGCTGCAAATTGCTGTTATCTGTTCAGGACAATCAGCCTATTATAAATCCTCTTAAAACCTGACACCAGCCCATCATCTTGGAGCCAGAAGCCATCTATTACCTTCCTCACACTTTGGATCGGCCTGCAAAAACAGCTTAGTGTCTCAGTACCCTTCGCAACAGGGTTGCTCATTATCACCTCTCACCTTTTGTGCTAACAGTTCCACGCCGAGTTAAAAAAAGAAGCCTAAGGGTTTGCCTGCGGTTTGCTATTATTTCAAGCCTTCTGTACTGAACTTACATCAATATTGCTATTGGTGTATTTAAAATAACAGCCAAAAGAATAGATGAGTGGAAAAATGTGAGATGGTTTGGGGAGGAGAAGGAAGTGCCGATGCAGCTGGGAAAACATTTATTTTCTTTCAAAAAACCCCAACAACAACAGGGCTTCAGTGAAGCAAGTTCACAACAAGCACCACTGACTTCTGTCAGCTGCCTCCTAGAATGTGCTGCAAGAGCTGAGGAGGGAGCAGGAATTTTATGGAGGTAGAAGACAGAGTGGATTTAAGAAAATCCAACAAAACAGATCCATTGAAACAATTGGAAGAAGTTGTCAGAACTCTGGTCTAGACAGAGCAAAGCTCAAGAGGCTTCTGAAGTAAATCCATGCAGCTCACTGTGCAGAGAACTTGCAGAAGGTATTTCCCGTTATGAGGAGAGCCTGAGGGAGCTGGGGGCTCTTTGGCTTAGAGAAGAGGAGCCTGAGGGAGCTGGGGGCTCTTTGGCTTAGAGAAGAGGAGCCTGAGGGTGACCTCATTCCTGTTGATAAAGATGTGCAGGGTGAGTGCCCAGAGGCTGGAGCCAGGCTCTGCTGGGGGATGCCCAATGACAGCACAAGGGGCAGGGTGGAAGCTGAGGCGTAGCAAGTTCCATGGAAACAGGAGGTAAAGCTTTTTCCCTGTGAGGGTGACAGAACCCTGGCACAGGCTGCCCAGGGAGATTGTGAGATCTCCCTCTCTGGAGATATTCAAGACCCTCCTGGGGTTCCTGTGTGATCTGCTCTAGGTGCTCCTGCTCTGGCAGGGGGCTTGGACTGGATGAGCTTTCCAGGTCCCTTCCAGCCCCAAACATTTTGTGACTCTGTGATTGTGTGATTCTGTGATTTTCATAAACTAAAGGTCTGACTACTGTACAATTTCCTTTAACAATTAGGTTGTCCATGTCCTGTTGGCCAGTCTGTATTCACCTTTAAGGTACAACATGCTATGTGCTTGTGGGTCATAGCAATTCATTTCTTTTCTTTTTGCCTATTCCTTGACAGAACTTCTGACCTGCCTTTTAGTCTGAGAGGGAATTCCTAAGTGTAAAATAGGATTTGTGATTTTCAGGTCTGCTCTATTTCGTTTCTTTACCTTCCTTTTCTGCAGATCAGTCTTCTAAATGGTTTTTATTATCCATATGCCAGCACACAAGAACACCTCACACAGAGAGATGCATTTATGCAGGGACAAACCCCCTGAGAATAAATTCTTGTAATGTGAGTGGAATTTCTCTTCTTCTGCCCATCACTTCCAAATGAAAACTAATTGCTGTCACACCAGGCTCCAGACATGAGACAGAACAGAATAGAACAGGTTGAAAGAGACCTTTGAGATCATCGAGTCCAACCTATCATCCAACACTTTCTAATCAACTAAACCATGGCACCAAGCACCCCATCCAGTCCCTTCCTAAACACCTCCAGTGATGGTGACTCCACCACCTCCTCAGGCAGCCCATTCCAATGGGCAATCACCCTTTCTATGAAGAACTTCTTCCTAACGTCCAGCCTAAACCTCCCTGGTCATCTTCTCCATCCCCATATCCTGCTTCTGGCTACTGCAGAACCAGGACACCCCATGTCATTAATACAAGAGGCTGTCTAGACTGTCCTTTGGAAGTTACACACTGCCAGGGTGAAGCCAAGCAGTGCACAGTCTGACCACCACACTCCTTTCACACAGACATCACACAACAGGCTGGCAGTGCCAATGAAGATGCTTGTCCATCTCCTGGTGCTACTGGTAGCATCTGTGAGTGCAAAGTCTGCCTTTAAAAAGTGCTTCAGGGTACTACTTTAGCACTATTGAAAGGTAAATCACCATTTTCTCTTTTAGGTAGGGGCTGGCAGAGGGACACACCGTCCTTCTCCCTCTGCTGCTGCTCACAGCAGGGCCATCTAAGAAGCTGGCAGAAGCAGCTGGACCAGCTCTGTAAGGAAAAATGCACAGGTGCTGGAAATTTGCCCGAGGGCACCAGTCCTGTGTGAGAGATGCAGAGAGGGAGGAGTAGAAGCAATGCTTTGGTGGGGGATAGGCACAGAGACTCATCCAACAGTACAGCACAAAGGCAGCCCTTCACTTTGAGCACCCAACAGGCATTTCTGCCTGGGCAGGAGCACAACAGGGGGATTTTCTATTTGATAGGTTAAATTATTCACTTCCTTTGATTCGTTATGAGGGAAAAAAAGCTTAAATTGAGCTATTTTCATGTGAATGCCTGTGGCATTCATTATCATAAGCTGGCAGGAGGCAAGACTGTCCTGTGATGGCAATGAGCAGGAACTTTGTCAGCATCACTTCATCCAAAGTGCTTGTAAAGCTATTTGATTTTATTTCTTCCCTGTCCTCCTTCCTGACTGAGGGATGCACACTGTCAGCAGCCCTCAGTGATGCTTCAAGTCAGGGAACAAGAAGTGAAGGCTCAGAGCCTCTGTCTGCAGGCAACCAGGATAAAATACCAGTTTCTAAGGCTACTGTTTTCATTCAGGTAGCTTGTGCTGTCTCACAACAGGGAGACCTAATAGCAGCCTTCCAGTACCTGAAGGTGCAACAAGAAGGATGGAAAGTGACTGTTTGCAAAGGCCTGCAGTGACAGGACCAGAGGGAATGGCTTCAAACTAGAGCAGAGCAGATTGACGTTGGATGTTAGGAACAAGTTCTGCACCATGAGGGTGGTGGAACACTGGAACAGGTTGCCCAGGGAGGTGGTTGAGGCCCCATCCTTGGAGATATTCAAGGTGAGGCTGGACAGGGCTCTGGGCAACCTGATCTAGTTGAGGATGTCCAGGCAGAAAGGAACCTGGGGATGCTGGTAGATTGTAGGGTGACCATGAGCCAGCAGTGTGCCCAGGTGGCCAGGAGAGCCAATGGCATCCTGGCCTGCATCAGGAATAGTGTGGCCAGCAGGACAAGGGAGGTTATTCTTCCCCTGTACTCAGCACTGGTTAGGCCACACCTTGAGTTCTGCGTCCAGTTCTGGGCCCCTCAGTTTAGGAAGGATATTGAGATGCTGGAATGTGTCCAGAGAAGGGCAACCAAGCTGGGGAGGGGTCTGGAGCACTGCCCTGTGAGGAGAGGCTGAGGGAACTGGGGTTGCTTAGCCTGGAGAAGAGGAGGCTCAGGGGAGACCTTCATGCTGTCTACAACTCCCTGAAGGGAGGTTGTAGCCAGGTGGGGGTTGGTCTCTTCTCCCAGGCAACCAGCACCAGAACAAGAGGACACAGTCTCAAGCTGCACCAGGGGAGGTTTAGGCTGGATACGAGGATAAAGTTCTTCCCAGAAAGAGAGCTTGGCCATTGGAATGTGCTGCCCAGGAGGTGGTGGAGTCCCCATCCCTGGAGATCGTCAAGAAAAGCCTGGATGAGGCACTTAGTGCCATGGTCTGGTTGATTGGACAGGGCTGGGTGATAGGTTGGACTGGATGATTTTGGATGTCTCTTCCAACCTGGCTGATTCTATGATTCTATGTCCCTGCTGACCGCGGAGGGGATTGGACTGGATGGCCTTTGGAGGTCCCTTCCAACCCAGACTGTTCTGTGACAGCAAACATTGCTAAATCAGTACTCAAAGAAGAAAATTGCTTTTGAAACAGGAATTCTGCTGCAATAAAGAGTGGGGGGAAATGTGAGCCAGGAAGAAGTTTGATAGCTATAAGCAGTGGATTTTGGGAGTCCCGTTGCAGGCATCTCTAAGCAAGATGATTACCTTATCACACATAACCCCTGGTAGGCTTTCACAGAGTCACAGAATGTTAGGGGCTGGAAGGGACCTCAAAAGCTCATCCAGTCGAAGGAGCACCTAGAGCAGATCACACAGGAACATACCCAGGCAGGTCTTGAATATCTCCAGAGAGGGAGACTCCATACTTGCATTTGCTATGGATTATATACTGTGAAAGGCTGTGATTCTCCTTGGCCTGTTTAGGTCACAGTGACCTTGTCACTCCTGCACGATAGGCAGTCAGAGATGCCCAACAGGATCGGGTATCACGGGCAGCATTTCCAGCAGGCTGGGTGTGTTTGTCACAAGTGCTGTTGTTGTCTCATTTCTTGGCTTCTGCAACCCAGGCTATTTTTTTTTTAAAGAGGGGGAAAATGACAAACCCAACCACCCTCCCTGTTACTTAACGGGCATATAAAAAAGTAAAGCCATTTTTCCTTTCCCCCAGCCTAATGATAGCTTTCACTGGAATACAAAACCAAATCTCTTTATTCCAACATCAACTGTTAGCATTCTAAGCTGTTTCTGGGGCTTTCCATCTATTATCATCTGGCTGGGGTCAGAGTGGCTGAGAGCTGCCAAACAGAGAGGGACCTGGGGGTGCTGATTGACAGCCACCTAAACATGAGCCAGCAGTGTGCCCAGGTGGCCAAGAAGGCCAATGGCATCCTGGCCTGCATCAGGAATAGTGTGGCCAGCAGGAGCAGGGAGGTCATTGTGCCCCTGTACTCTGCACTGGTTAGGCCACACCTTGAGTCCTGTGTCCAGTTCTGGGCCCCTCAGTTTAGGAAGGACATTGAGACACTTGAAGGTGTCCAGAGAAGGGCAACAAGGCTGGGGAGAGGCCTTGAGCACAGCCCTGTGAGGAGAGGCTGAGGGAGCTGGGGTTGTTTAGCCTGGAGAAGAGGAGGCTCAGGGGTGACCTCATTGCCCTCTACAACTACCTGAAAGGTGGCTGTAGCCAGGAAGGGGTTGGTCTCTTCTCCCAGGCAACCAGCACCAGAACAAGAGGACACAGTCTCAAGCTGCGCCAGAGTAGGTTTAGGCTGGATATGAGGAGAAAGTTCTTCACAGAGAGATTGCCCACTGGAATGTGCTGCCCAGGGAGGTGGTGGAGTCACCATCCCTGGAGGTGTTCAAGAGGGGATTGGATGTGGCACTTGGTGCCATGGTCTAGTCCTGAGGTCTGTGGTGACAGGTTGGACTCAATGATCTTTGACGTCTCTTGCAACCTTTCTGATACTGTGAGACTGTGATCTAATCAGAACTTTTAAGTTCTGATTATTTTTAGAACACCAGTGTATAATAACATTAGAAGCACTGATCTCTGAGACAATTCGAGACTCCCAGATGATTTTCTGCTAGAGAATTGTATCCTGAAAGCACCAGCACAAATGTACCCCTTTGTTAAAGAGGCTGCCAGCCTGATCAAGGACTTACAGGACCTGCCATGTGGAGTTGCTTAGGTTTGAAGACGTACTGTCAGGGATCAGTATGGAGAAGGCTTTTGTTCTGCTGCTGGAGTGTTTGCAGATGAAAGAATACCTGTGCCTGGGCCATCCACCTCACACTTTTCAATACATGCACACAGTATCACAGTATCACAAAGGCTGGAAGAGACCTCGAGGATCATCGAGTCCAACCTGTCACCACAGACCTCACGACTAGACCATGGCACCAAGTGCCACATCCAATCCACTCTTGAACACCTCCAGGGATGGTGACTCACTTACAACTAAGCATGGGACAGTGGACTGAAAAATACCACAGATGTATTTTTTGTGTGCTTACTGTCTTGAGGAGCATGCCAGGCACCCTTTAAAGGGATACTGACACATAATTAACCTACTGGAGTGGAAGATTTACAGCGTGGACAGCAAACACTGGAAACGGCACAAGCATGGTAGCTGAGTGACAAGTTCTGGGTGTTATAGTCTCTGGGGATGTTTCCATTGCCTTCAGTATGTTTCAGCCCAGTCCCTAACACCTCTGCAGCACAGGTGTTTGGTCACTAAGATCCATGTCACAAAACCATCACCCTAGTAGACTTTTTAAAAGCATGAAGGTAAGGATGTTGTTCTCTCTCATTCCTTTAGCTGCTTCTTCAGATCCTGAATCAAATATACTGGGCAAGGATCTTCTGTAACATGGGGAAAACTGGGTATGAAAAGAGGAGGAAGGCTGAATCACTGTAAGCTTTCAGCTTATGATGTTAGACTCTCAACTCTCCTTGCCTTCTCACTTTACCTCTCCTATCCTCTGTCTGCAGATCTCCAAGCACCCAGTGGACTTCACCACCTTGTTATGTTTTGCACATGCGAACAGCATTTTGTTCATCATTGCAATTCAGCCACCTCTGGGACGACTGACAGTGTTTTGGGCAGAGAGCGTGTATTACCTGAGGGAGCTAAGCAATAACTACTGAATATCATGCTTTTAATAAAACTGAGAGGGAATTACAGACTAAAATTAATTGGTTACCCATCCAGAATATCGTCTGGATGAGAGAGGTTTGCAAAGAAAGCGGTACAGGATTTTCACTGACACGAGTAGTTAAGTCCTTGGTTTTGCTTCTGAGCTGAAAGCCACCACCATATAAACCACTCTGCCTGCTAAATAACGTGGTGGAGATTGGCTAAGAGGAATTACTGCCAACACCATTTCCTAAGCTTTTTTTTTAGGGGAAGAGGGACTAACCTTGCCTGCGTAAGACTTTGTGCTTGGAGAAACAGACATAATAAATGATTCTCCTGATCTAATCCCACTGGTAGGCGTCTGCCACAAGGCCTCTGCTTTCTGGCAGAGGAGCTGAGTCAGTTATGGATGTCTGGGAAGCAATGCTGGTGTCAAGGGTTGCACCTTTTCACCCCTTCTTCTCTCATGGCTTCCCAGGTCAACTAGGATCGTCATACTGTTGCTTGGAAATAGAATAGAATAGAATAGAATAGAATAGAATAGAATAGAATAGAATAGAATAGAATAGAATAGAATAGAATAGAATAGAATAGAATAAACCAGGTTGGAAGAGACCTTCGAGATCATCGTGTCCAACCTATCATCCAACACCACCTAATCAACTAAACCATGCAACCAAGCACCCTGTCAAGCCTCGCCCTGAACACCCCCAGTGATGGTGACTCCACCACCTCCCTGGGCAGCCCATTCCAATGGGCAATCACTCTCTCTGTGTAAAACTTCCCCCTAACCTCCAGCCTAAACCTCCCCTGATGCAGCCTGAGACTGTGTCCTCTTGTTCTGGTACTGGTTGCCTGGGAGAAGAGACCAACCTCCACCTCACTACAACCTCCCTTCAGGTAGTTGTAGAGAGCAATAAGGTCACCCCTGAGTCTCCTCCTCTCCAGACTAAGCAACCCCAGCTCCCTCAGTCTCTCCTCATAGGGCTTGTGCTCCAATCCCCTCACCAATAGCAAGACTTTTACTCATGCACGTGCAGGGAAGGATTGGTCCTGTTCCTGGTGCTTGATTTCAGTGTGATTTTGTAGGTGCAGCAGAAAGTGGATACTCACATATTATGGGTTTAAGACTGGGATGTCTTAACCACAGAGACAGAAGTCCTCTAAGGGGCTACACAGCCCAGAAGGTGGACACAAGAAAGTGTAATCTTTGTTATTTTGTTCCCATCATGTTGCATCTTGCCTGTATAAAGGGGGTTCACAGCTTGTTCTGCCCTTTTCCCCCTCTCCTTGCTCCCAGGGCAGATCCTTATCTCTTGTGGTGCAGGGGAGGCTTCAGCCTTGAGCAGCCTTGGTGAAGCTGATTTTTAGCTACACAATTCAGGCCTGGTATGGAGGGGAAGCGGGGAGGAATGGGGGGTGGGCATTGCAGCCTGGTGTGAAGTGTCCCTGCCCATGGCAGGGGGGTTGGAACTGGATGATCCTTGAGGTTCCTTCCAACCCTGACAGTTCTGTGATTCTGGCATGATTTGTTAATGTGAGGTGAACTTCTCACAGCAAGTGATCAGCTCCAAACATACTGCAGTGCAAATGAGCACAAAGCACGACTCCGAAGCGCTGCACTTACCATTGCTGTCTGCACAACTTGTAATGCTTTAAGAAGTGATTCAAAATATTTATCACCCCAAAAGACTGATTTGGCAACAACTCACCCACACAAACTGAAAGTTAATTTCTGATGGGAGGTGCAGCAGACTGCTAATGATGCTCTTCAGTTGTTTTTTTCCATTCATCCATTTCTCTTACCTGCAGCCTGGACTTCAGTGGCAATAGTGAATTAATGACTTCAAGATGGGAGGAAACAATTATTCCAGAATCATAGAATCAATAAGGTTGGAAAAGGCCTCAAAGATCATCAAGTCCAACCTGTCACCCAACACCTCATGACTACTAAACCATGGCACCAAGTCCCACATCCAATCCCCTCTTGAACACCTCCAGGGATGGTGACTCCACCACCTCGCTAGGCAGCACATTCCAACGGCTAACAACTCTCTCTGGGAAGAACTTTTTCCTAACACCCAGCCTAAACCTCCCCTGGCACAGCTTGAGACTGTGTCCTCTTGTTCTGGTGCTGGGTGCCTGGGAGAAGAGACCAACCCCCACCTGGCTACAACCTCCCTTCAGGGAGTTGCAGAGAGCAATAAGGTCTCCCCTGAGCCTCCTCTTCTCCAGGCTAAGCAACCCCAGCTCCCTCAGCCTCTCCTCACAGGGCTGTGCTCCAGACCCCTCCCCAGCTTTGTTGCCCTTCTCTGGACACCTTCAAGTGTCTCAATGTCCTTCCTAAACTGAGGGGCCCAGAACTGGACACAGGACTCAAGGTGTGGCCTAACCAATGCAGAGTACAGGGCACAATGACCTCCCTGCTCCTGCTGGCCACACTATTCCTAATGCAAGCCAGGATACCACTGACATTCTTGGTCACCTGGGCACACTGCTGGCTCATGTTCAGCTGCTGTCAATCTGTGCCCCCAGGTCCCTTTCTGCCTGGCTGCTCTCCAGCCACTCTGACCCCAGCCTGTAGCTCTGCATGGGGTTGCTGTGGCCAAAGTGCAGCCCCTGGCACTTGGACTTGTTGAATGCCATCCTGTTGGACTCTGCCCATCTGTCCAGCCTGGCAAGGTCCTTCTGCAGAGCTCTCCTACCCTCTAACAGATCAACTCCTGCCCCCAGCTTGGTGTCATCATAATGAGTGAAGATGCCTCAGTTCTTTGAAACTGAGAGTTTTGTGAGTGGCCTGGCTTTAAGCAGCCACTTCTCTTGTTCAAGCACAAACCTGCATTATCACCTGCATTATGCAGGTGATCACAGAGAGCCTTGACTTCCCTGTTCACACAGGTTTTGCTGTACAGGTTGAAGAGCAGAGAGGTCATCTGGTCACATTACTCATCCAACCAATGCTCACTGCTTTGATACTTTGCTGGAGAAGACTGGAGTGGCCAGCGTCCTGCAGATTCAAACCTGCTCTTCCTACCACATCAAAGGACTCTGGATACTGGGGCAGATTTGGATCTCCCACTAGTTTTAACTGGTATAAACTATGTGATAACTGCTATGAACTGACTGGTATATAATATCTATGTTACTTACTATCTCCAAACACCTGCTATGAGCACTAAGTGAGTCAGCCTGTAGGGGAAGAGCCCATAGTTCTTTGAAACTAGTAAATAATATCATGAGTGAGGTATTATGGGAGTGATTGGAAAGCCAGAATTTCTACAAAATCTGTGGCCAGTGTTGTGTATGAAGCATTGGTCATGACACAAGCTAATACTGCACAGAGTCATAGAATGGTCCAGGCTGGAAGGGACCTCCAAAGGCCATCCAGTCCGACCTCCCTGCGGTCAGCAGGGACAACTCCAACTAGATCAGAGCCCTGCTGAGCTTCACCCTGAATATCTCCAGGGATGGGCTCCAACCACCTCCCTGGGCAACCTGTTCCAGTGTTCCACCACCCTCATAGTAAAGAACTTCTTCCTGATATCCAATCTCAATCTGCTCTGCTCTAGTCTGAAGCCATTGGCCCTGGTCCTGTCCCTGCAGGCCTTTGCAAACAGTCTCTCCCCATCCTTCTTGCAGCCCCCTTCAGGTACTGGCAGGCTGCTATGAGGTCTCCCTGGAGCCTTCTCTTCTGCAGGCTGAACACCCCCAGCTCCCTCAGCCTGTCCTTGGAGCAGAGCTGCTCCACCCCCCTGATCATTTCTGTTGCCCTCCTCCGGACCTGCTCCATCAGGTCCATGTCCATGTCCTGTGTTGAAGGCTGCAGAGCTGTACACAGCACTGCAGGTGAGGTCTCCCCAGAGCAGAGGGGCAGGATCCCCTCTCTCCAGCTCTGGCCACACAGCTTTGGATGCAGCCCAGGCTGCCATTGGCCTTGTGTGCTGCAAGCTCACACTGCCTGCTCCTGGCCAGCTTCTCATCCATCAGCACCCCCAAGTCCTTTTCCACAGGGCTGCTTTCTATCTCCTCCTCCCCCAGCCTGGATTGATAGCATCAGTGATCCTGCTAAGCAGCTACTGTAACAAAAGTATTTATGCTAGGAAGCATTTATAAATTCATTTCCCAATGGTAATCAGAAACAGCTCTGTAGAAATAAATGGAGTTAGAGTGGTGTGAGAGCCCAGGGCAAGAGAAGATCATGTGGTGTTTAGTGAATCCCTCCAATCATTTTTTTTCTTCTTTCCCCCCGCCTTTTTCTTTTTTCCCCCCCTATATTCCTTCATCTCACAAACACATCTGGTGTTTGTAGGAACATTGTATTCAACAGTGGTAAAAGGACACTAGGGCCAAGAATAACAAATGAAAAATGAAAACACTGGAAAACACTGGGGCCTAATGCTGATCTCATATGTGTGTAAATCAGAGAGACTCCAGCAAAGCCTTTGGAGCCACCCCAGTGAAATAGCTGTGCCTGAGTCACCAGAACTGTAGAGAGCAGTGATTTTCATCAAGTAAGGCTCACTGCCAGGCCTGAAATTCTCCCAGTCCACTGGGAAATTTTATTGCAAAAGGTCTTTAAAGGAGCTTCTCACAAACATCACAGGAAGTGACAAAGCTAAAGCAAAAAGGCACAAGTAGCTCTTGTGTCTGCGCTGCACAATGTCACATACCTGTCAAACTAGGTGGAAAAACTCATGTAAAATACCTGCCAGACTAGACTGAACAGGACTCTGTCATCTGCATTTTGCAGCTCACAGAAAAGAAGGGTTTAACAGCAAATAAATATGCATTTTGCAGGTAGTTACTGGATTGGTACATGTTGGCTTAAGCTCTTTAAAGGCAGAGGAAGGCTTTCCACGGAGTGAAAGGTGGAGTGGGTTTTCCTCACTGTCATGACCTAAGCAATACACAGTATTGAACTTTGTATTTGTGGTCTTGACCCGAGGCATTGCCATAACCACAGACCTATAAGGTCTGGCAATTTCACTAAACAAAGAGTCTTCAAAGTGTAAACAGATCTCAGCTGCATCCTGACAAATTATTTGAATCATAGAATCACAGAATTGTCAGGGTTGGAAGGGACCCCAAGGCTCAGCCAGTTCCAACCCCCTGCCATGGCCAAGGACACCTCACACTACAGCAGGTTGCTCACAGCCACATCCAGCCTGGCCTTCAAAACCTCCAGGGATGAGGCTTCCACCACCTCCCTGGGCAACCTGTGCCAGTCTCTCACCACCCTCATGAGCAACAATTTCTTCCTAACATCCAGTCTCAATCTCCCCACTTCTAGTTTTGCTCCATCCCCCCCAGCCCTATCACTCCCTGACGCCCTCAGAAGTCCCTCCCCAGCTTTCTTGTAACCCCCTGCAGATCCTGGAAGGCCACAATTAGGTCTCCTTGGATTCTTCTCCTCTCCGGACTGAACAACCCCAACTCCCTCAGTCTGTCTCTATAGCAGAGCAGCTCCAGCCCTCTGCTCATCCTCATGGCCCTTCTCTGGACACCTTCCAGCACCTCCAGATCCTCCCTGGAACAGAGGCTCCAGAACTGGAGACAGAGCTCCAGGTGGGGTCTCAGCAGAGTGGAGCAGAGGGGGAGAATCCCCTCCCTAGCCCAGCTGGCCACACTTCTCTTGAAGACACCAGGTACTAAAACTTTCTATTCCTCTTTTGTTGGTGGGAGATCCTAGCAGACAAGAACATTGTAGCCATAGATATCTGTACAGAAACCAATTTTGAGCCCCAAAGTTTTGTTTTGCCTTGGAACTCTGCAGCAAGAAAGCCAAAGTGCATTCATGACAGAAATCCACTAACTGCATTACATTTCCACTATACAAATAAATGATTTAGTCTTGTTGCTGTGCACTTTCCCAGAGCTAAATGACACCAAATTAGGGCCATCATGAAAACATGGGTGTTCCTCTTCCTGGAGACAGGATGCCAAAACACCAGGAAAGTTTGTCAGGTGCTGCTGTTCTCTTTTCACTCCATTGTACTTGTGTTTCTACCTCCTTAAATAACTTCCCTCCTGTTTCAAATGATGGTGGAATCTCCCCCTCCCTTGTTTGTAGAATCATTGAATGGTGTGGACTGGAAGGCACCTCCAAAGCTCATCCAGTCCAACCCCCTCTGCAGTCAGCAGGGACATCCCCAACTCGATCAGGTTGCCCAGGGTCTCCTTGAGTCTTACCTTTAATATCTCCAGGGATGGGGCCTAAACCATTTCCCCAGACACCCTGTTCCAGTGTTCCACCACCCTCATGGGGAAGAACTTCTTCTTGATATCCAATCTAAATCTGCCCTGCTCTAGTTTGAAGCCATTGCCCCTGGTCCTGTCCCTGCAGGCCTTTGCAAACAGTCTCTCTGCAGCCTTCTTGCAGCCCCCTTCAGGTACTGGCAGAATGCTATTAGTTCTCCCCAGAGCCTTCTCTTCTGCAGGCTGAACACCCCCAGCTCCCTCAGCCTGTCCTCACAGGAGAGCTGCTCCAACCCCCTGATCATTTTCATGGCCCTCCTCTGGACCTGCTCCATCTACGTCCTTCCTACATTGAGGGCTCCATAGCTGCACCCAGTGCTCCAGGTGAGGTCTCACCAGAGCAGAGCGAAGTGCCAGAATCCCCTCTCTGGATCTGCTGGCAGCGCTGCTTTGGATACAGCCCAGGATGTGATTTGTCTTCTGTGCTGCAAGCTCACACTGCCTGCTCCTGTCCAGCTTCTCATCCATCAGCACCCCCAAGTCCTTTTCCTCAGGCCTGCTTTCTATCACCGCCTCCCTCAGCCTGCATCGACAGCGAGGATTGTTCTAACCCAGGTACAGAACCCTGCACTCGCTCTCGTTGAGGCTCTCAGGGTTCGCCTGGGCCACCTCTCCAGCCTGTCTAGGTTGTGCTCCTTCAGGGCTGCTGTAAAGCTAACAAGAGGACTTTGTGGATGGAAAGGAGCTTTGCAGGAGGTACTGACTTCAGCTCTCCTCCACATGCTTTGCTTTTAAAACACTTTGCTGCAGATTATGTCTTTCACTGTCTTGCTGCTTCAGTTGTCTGCAGTCCACCATGTTAGGAAAAACTTCTTCCCCATGAGGGTGGTGAGAGCCTGGCACAGGGTGCCCAGGGAGGTGGTGGAAGCCTCATCCCTGGAGGTTTTGAAGGCCAGGCTGGAGGTGGCTGTGAGCAACCTGCTGTAGTGTGAGGTGTCCCTGGGCATGGCAGGGGGGTTGGAACTGGCTGATCCTTGAGGTCCCTTCCAGCCCTGACAATTCTGTGACAAAGCAGCCCAAAGGGAATGGTGCTCCAGGTCCTGCCATATAAATTTTCTCCCTAATTTTCTCAGCTGACCTTTAGGTGAGGATACCCTTTCAGTGTCTGCTCTGCCAGAGTCATGCTGCTTGCTTGGTAAACGGAGGAACAACCTACTCAGACTTGCCTCCTGTTTGACTTTGCATTCAGTGACCACGAAGCCAAACAGCAGCTAGAATGGCTGACCTTAAAAACTGAAGTTCAGCAAGAAACACTGAGATCTTGAGGCAAATGGTCTCACATTACTGGCTCCTGTGTCTTTCATTGATTAGGGGCTTTAGAACTGATAGTGGGCTTCAAGGTTTATTTGGAAACTTTGTCAGGAGGGCAGAGGTGGGGGAAGGGAGAGAGCAAGCAGGGCTGAAGGTTTGTTTTATATTTAGTGTGTGACATTAAGATGGGAGTAAACAAAGGTGGCAGAAGAGAATGCCATTAACATACCATCTGCAGGTTTCCCCCTCAGTTTATCATTGTGGCAGTGGGTGGGGGGATGGGGATGAACGCTGCAAGGAGGAAGGGTATGAAAGGACATTTGGGAATTGTTCTTGGTAGAGGATTTGTTCCCCGTCTGCAGAATGGATTCAAATCCAGTGAAGCAAATGAGAGTGACCTGAATATTGTTAATTAGTCAGTATGAGTAATCCACAATTCTGTTTGAGCTTCAAATTCTAGGTCTTTGGGAAAACATCATACAGGTGAAATGCCACACAGGGAACTCTACAGCATTTGCTCACAGCATGCCAAATGTGCCCATGGCAAGATATGCTGCCAGGATCAGATTCAGGAAAGACTCAGTTCAAGCAGAGAGGAACACCAGGAAAACTTTCAATACAGAAAGGGACAAGAAGGGTAGATCTTTATTTTTCACCAAGCTCCCAAGGGCCAGATTAGGAGATTTCCAGAAGAGAAACAAAGGGCTGTATAAGAGGGAGTTTTAACTACATGAGCTTTCCAAACTTCACCCTGGAAAACGGCTTTCAAAGCTGCCAGGCACAGCTAGGGTGGGAAATGCTGCTGAGGCCAAAGTCAGATAAAGACCAAGGCTGTAAGCAATGAAATCAGTAGAAATATCCACCAGGAAATTTAGATAGCCCAAGTTTTTAGGGTCAGAGAAGGTGTTTTGGTAATCACTGGAGAAGTCAGAAAAATCAAAGGGAAAAAAAAAAGCCTGTGTTGTGAGTCTGTACCAGAGCATGCAGCGACAGCAGGCATCCTGTCTGGCTCTGTGTGTGTGTGTGGGCATGAAGGTGCCTGCCTCCTACCCCACTGACGTGAAAAAGCTTCAAGTATCACTCTGTCTTGGGCTAAGGAGAAGAAAAGAGAGCATGAAGCAACCTGTAATTTCTGTAGGCTGTGGCTGAGGTGTTAAGAGAGGGGGTGTATGCCAGAACGCACATAACCCTTTTCTAACCTCTCACACTTTCTTGTGTAGAAGATAAGGATTGCCATAGGAGTTATTTGTCCACTTGAGCTCTCAAAGAGCTCCAGGATCTGCCAGTCAGGCTGGAGTCTGACAGAGCTCCCTCTTTCTTGAGCTGTATCTTCTCCTGCCAGGCCTGTGGTTAGTTAACATTCTTAATCTACCTTTCCAGTGCAAATGTTTGACTAAGGAAGACAAAATCCAACCAGCCTAACTCCCAAGAAAGAGCATTCAGGCTTCAAAACTATTCTCCAAACAGCACATGGTTTCGGCGCTCTGCATCCTTCCTTTGAGAGCCAAAGCAAGCCTGGGCTGTGAGGATTGCTGGGAATTGTCAGTAACTGGTTGTATGAGTTTCAGCTGGTGCTCAGGAGGTGAGCTTGGACTCCCTACAGTCCAATCCACCTCTGTTCAGTTCTCACTCTGACTGTGGCTGAACACAGCATTTAGAAAAGTTGAAGACTGCTAATTTCTTGCCTAGCATCTGTCCTGGCCTTCCAGAGAGAAGTGGTGGTTTTCTCCCAGGGACAGGCAGAAAACTCACACTTAGCCAGACCCCACAAAGCTGCAGAGCCTGTGCTCCAGACTCCCATTATCAATCCAAATACACAGAAGATTATTTCACCATTATTTCTCACGCTTACACCCCGATGATCATTTTCACCTGGGGTAATGCACACTGCCAACGCTTCCACACTCTCCAGTAATTCAACAGGAAGGAGTTCAGAGAGCCACAAAAGCACTCAGAGATCTGTGAAATATAACCTATGAGGAAACCACAAAGGAATTTTTGTTTTCTTAAATATAGAGAAAACTGAAGAGAGACATGATAACAGTCCTCAAAAATGTAAACGACTGCAGCAAAGAGGAAGGAAATTATCTCTTCTCTCCCACGTGGAGAGGCTAAGAATAACAGGCTAAAATTGCAGCAGGCATGGGGGCTTAGTAGATATTAATGAAAGCATTTCTAGCTGTTAGGATGGTGTCACTGAAGCACTGGGATAGGCTGCCTTGAAAATCTCCCCAGCTGAAACAAGGGGCAATAGATACAAACTCCAGCACAGGAGGTTCCACCTCAACATGAGGAGGAACTTCTTTACTCTAAAGGTCACAGAGCCCTGGAGCAGGCTGCCCAGAGAGGTTGTGGAGTCTCCTTCTCTGGAGGCTTTCAAGGCCAATCTGGATGTGTTCCTGTGTGACCTGCACTGGATTCTCTGGTCCTGCTCTGGCAGGGGGGTTGGACTCGATCTCCAGAGGTCCCTTCCAACCCCTAACATCCTGTGAGCCTGTGAAACACTTTTGCAGTAGGCTGAAGCAGTGTCCATGTTAATGGGACTGGCAACACTGCCCCACTGTGCTCCTGGAGCAGGAGAAGGAATTGTTGACTCCTTAAAGTCCCTTCTAATCTTGCTTTCATCTCATTTAATAATTAATTGGATATTACATGTTCATTTATCTCCCTCTGGGAGAATTTTATAAGCATTACTTACATCGTAGTGCTGTCCTCAGAGCCTTCCTTTAGATGATTACTCTTCCAAACATTCAGCTATGCGCTGTGCTTCTCTCCTGTAAAAGGTGAAGCTAAGTCCTGCCACCCAGGAGCTGTAACCCTACCATTAACTGAAAGACAACAAAAGAAAGTAATTACAAAAAATGAGCTTTTGGTTACCTAGTCCCTTGCCTTCACTTTTGCAGCAGCATGCACTGCAGCATTGCTTTAAAGACCACCCCCAGTGAAACACATAAACCAGGACCTGCGACAAGCGTGGTTAGCAGGGTCGCAGGGACCTGGATGTCACAGGCAGCAGTGTCAGGTAATCCTTCCAGTAAGCTCAGCAAACTGCATCTACAGCCCTATGCAGTTGCTTGTCCTTGCTACTCTGGCTGGCTTCTCCAGAACATCAGCACTTAGGCAGCCAAGAGCCTGCCTTCAGTTTCTAACCCAGCAGTTTTTCTTGGATGTTTATTAATTAGCTCCTGTGGTAATGCTGCATTTCTGTCTCCCTGGAGCTGCTGCAGTTCAGTTGGTTTCTAGCTGCCATCAGTGTCCTTCTTGGTTTCCGTTCTATCAGGCTACACATGTCAAGCTTTCCTCCTGTCCTCTCACAGAATCCTGTGAATGCAGCCATGCTAGCCCAGTAGCACACTTCTTTCCTTATGCAGTGAGGAGGTGAGCCAGAATTACAGGTTAGAATAGGATAGGATAGGATAGGATAGGATAGAATAGAATAGAATAGAATAGAATAGAATAGAATAGAATAGAATAGAATAGAATAGAATAGAATAGACCAGGTTGGAAGAGACCTTCAAGATCATTGAGTCCAACCTACCATTCAACACCACCTAATCAACTACCCCATGGCACCAAGCACCCTATCAAGTGTCCTCCTGAACAGCTCCAGTGATGGTGACTCCACCACCTCCCTGGGCAGCCCATTCCAATGGGCAATCACTCTCTCTGTGTAGAACTTCTTCCTAACCTCCAGCCTAAACCTCCCCTGGCGCAGCCTGAGACTGTGTCCTCTTGTTCTGGTGCTGGCTGCCTGGGAGAAGAGACCAACCCCCACCTGGCTACAACCTCCCGTCAGGTAGTTGTAGAGAGTAATAAGGTCACCCCTGAGTCTCCTCTTCTCCAGGCTAAGCAACCCCAGCTCCCTCAGTCTCTCCTCACAGGGCTGTGTTCCAAACCCCTCACCAACTTTGTTGCCCTTCTCTGGACACCTTCCAGCAAGTCAACCTCCTTCCTAAACTGAGGGCCCAGAACTGGACACAGGACTCGAGGTGTGGCCTAACCAGTGCAGTGTACAGGGGCAGAATGACCTCCCTGCTCCTGCTGGCCACACTGTTCCTGAGGCAGGCCAGGATGCCATTGGCCCTCCTGGCTGCCTGGGCACACTGCAGGCTCATGTTCAGCCTACCATCGACCAGCACCCCCAGGTCCCTCTCTGCCTGGCTGCTCTCAGCCACTCTGACCCCAGCCTGTAGCACTGCCTGGGGTTGCTGTGGCCAATGTGCAGAACCTGGCACTTGGATGTGTTCAATCTCCTGCCCTTGGCCTCTGCCCATCTGCCCAGCCTGTCCAGGTCCCTCTGCAGAGCCTCTCCACCCTCCAGCAGATCAACTCCTGCCCCCAGCTTGGTGTCATCAGCAAATTTACTGCTGATGGACTCAATGCCCTCATCCAGATCATCAATAAAGATGTTAAAGAGCACAGGGCCCAGCACTGATCCCTGGGGCACACCACTGGTGCCTGGCTGCCAGCTGGCTGTGGCACCATTCACCACCACTCTCTGGGCTCAGCCTCCAGCCAGTTCCTAACCCAGCTCAGAGTGCTGCTGTCCAAGCCAGGGGCTGACAGCTTAGCCAGCAGTTTACTGTGGGGGACAGTGTCAAAGGCCTTGCTGAAGTCCAGGCAGACCACATCCACAGCCTGCCCCACATCCACCAGGCAGTCACCTGATCCTAGAAGGAGATCAGGTTGGAGAGGCAGGACCTGCCCTTCCTAAATCCATGCTGGCTGGGCCTGAGCCCTTGGCCATCCTTCAGGTGCAGTTATTGCCCCCAGGATAATCTGCTCCATCACTTTCCCTGGCACTGAGGTCAGGCTGCCAGGCCTGGAGTTTCCAGGTTCCTCCATCTGACCCTTCTTGTGGATGGGGACCACGTTGGCCAGTTTCAGTCATCTGGGACCTCTCCAGTGAGCCAGGACTGGAGGAAAATGATGGAGAGCAGCTTGGCAGCTCATCTGCCAGCTCCCTCAGCACCCTAGGATGGGAAACAGGTGGCTTAAACCCGAATCCCAACCACTTCTGCAACACAAGATCCAGGCCTGGCAAGGGGCAAGAGGTGGAGCTGCCCTGTTATGTGTTCTGTTAGAAGCGCAGTCACGCTGCAGAAACTCCTCCCATCTTGTGCTGAGTATCACAACAGATCTGAGAACGGTGGGGAAGGGCAATTCTTGCAGCAGGCTTCATGCAGCAGGGCTGCTTTCTGCTGCCAGCAGACTCTGCTGGATGGTGCCGAAGCCCAGGAATTGCAGCCCTCCTTTGCAGGGGCCAGCCTCATTGGTGGCAGCAGTGCTGCAAGGCTCTGGTTAGGCACTTGGCAGCAATGCTGTCTGAACCAGCTTGTCCCCACCCTTCTCCCCTCCCAGCTGCTTTTTCCATTTCCCGGCGGGCACCCTCCCTGCCGCTGGAGTGTGTTTGTGCAGCTATGTGCTGAACCAGGTCAGGGAGCTGATCCCAGCCAGAAAAATTAGCCTGCACAATTTTAATTTTTAATGTTTTTTTCAGCTGGAAGAAGTCCTGCTGTCTGGTTTCTAGTGTGGCTGCACAGCACTTTGGCTGCCCTAAGGCAGGGGATGGGGGTGGAAATCAGTAACTCTGCCATGTGTGCTCCTCCCAGGTGAGTGTGGCTGAGCCATAGAGCCTCCACTCTCACTGTGGGGGAAAATCACATCATGTCCAAGATGCTCCTCACCCTCCTTTCAAGGAACACTTCTCCTTCCTTATCCATGGCTAGTATGCATCACCAGAAAGACTCTCAAATCAATCAACATCCACCATACCTTGAGTCCTGTGTCCAGTTCTGGGCCCCTTGGTTTAAGAAGGACATTGAGACACTTGAACGTGTCCAGAGAAGGGCAACGAGGCTGGGGAGAGGCCTTGAGCACAGCCCTGTGAGGAGAGGCTGAGGGAGCTGGGGTTGCTTAGCCTGGAGAAGAGGAGGATCAGGAGAGATCTCATTGCCCTCTCCTCGAGGTGAGGAGAAAGTTCTTCACCGAGCGAGTCGTTCGTCATTGGGATGTGCTGCCCAGGGAGGTGGTGGAGTCACCATCCCTGGAGGTGTTCAAGAGGGGATTGGATGTGGCACTTGGAGCCATGGTCTAGTCATGAAGTCTGTGGAGACAGGTTGGACTCGATGATCCTCGAGGTCTCTTGCAACCTTAGTGATACTGTGATACTGTGAGAACAGCCAGCTTGTGTTGTAAAAAGACTAGAAGGGAGTTTAGGGGCTGTTGAGTCAAAAACTGGTGAGTGCTGTCACTCTGTGCTGTCCCTCATGTCAACCAATCCCTTTTAGAAGCTGGGCTGCATTTTCTATGCCATAATCTCTGGCCCACTGCAGTGGTGCATTCTTGCATTGTAATTAACAGCTACTAGAAAGACAGTATGAAAAATGTAGTCTTTGTAATTGAATTGAGTAACAAAACTGTGTTGGCTGGGGCACTCCTATCTTGGGCAGCTATTACAACTCAAGCTAAACCAAACCCACTCCCCTCTCAAGTGCTTTGGCTGTGAGCTTTGCTATTAGTGACATAAACAAATAATTTTCAAGAGAACTGTTATTTCAGGGTTTCTCATTCTAATGTGCTTGGCTCCAGACACTGCAAGGGAGGCTGACACAGACATTACCACTGCCTTGCTCTGCAGAAAGACTTTGTGATGTTATACTGGGAGAGGGCATTGGGAGCTTGGCTTGATTCAGGTGTCTGCTGGGACATGAGGGTTACCATAAATCACAGAGTCACAGAATCACAGACTGTTAGGGGCTGGAAGGGACCTCCAAAGCTCATCCAGTCCAACCTCCCTGCCAGAGCAGGGTCACCTGGAGCAGGTCACACAGGAACACATGCAGGCAGGTCTTGAATATCTCCAGAGAGGGAGACTCCACAACCCCCCTGGGCAGCCTGGTCCAGGGCTCTGTCCCCCTCACAGGGAAATAATTCTTCCTCCTGTTTCCATGGAACTTCCTATGGCTCAGCTTCCACCACTGCCCCTTGTGGTGTCATTGAGCATCACTCAGCAGAGCCTGGCTCCAGCCTCTGGGCACTCACCCTGCACATCTTTATCAACAGGAATGAGGTCAGCCCTAAGTTTTGTTTTCTGTAGGCATTCTGAGGATATAGTGAAAGATTATTACTCTTTGCAAAAGTATTAAACCAAACCAAACCAAACCAAACCAAAAAAGGCCTTACCATACCATTGAGACACACTAAGAAAAACCAGTTTTTAACAGGACATTGGTGTGCATTTGTACACTGCTGATATTTACCTACTAAATATAATTATAGGTACTTCATTACTCTGCTCTGGTGAGACCCCACCTTGAGTACTGTGTCCAGCTCTGGAGCCCTCAACGCAGGAAGGACATGGACCTGATGGAGAGGATCCAGAGGAGGCCAGAAAAATGACCAGTAGGTTGGAGCAGCTCTGGTACAAGGACAGGCTGAGGGACCTGGGGGTGTTCAGCCTGGAGGAGTCTTCAGGGAGACCTAATAGCAGCCTGCCAGTACCTGAAGGGGCTACAAGAAGGGTGGAGAGAGACTGTTTGCAAAGGCCTGCAGGGACAGGACCAGGGGCAGGGGCTTCAAGCTAGAGAAGAATGGATTTAGATTGGTTATTTACTATGAGGGTGGTGGAACACTGGCACAGGTTGCCCAGGGAGGCGGTTGAGGCTCCATCCCTGGAGATACTCAAGGTGAGGCTGGACAGTGCTCTGAGCAGCCTGATCTAGTGGAGGATGTCCCTGCTGAGTGCAGGGGGGGTTGACTGGAAGAGCTTTGGAGGTCCCTTCTGGCCCGGACCATTCTATAGCTCTATGACTCTTGTCTGACCACTGGAAGATAACTTGGACAGGTTTTCATGCTTATGGCACATACAGGACCTCAAAAAACTTAGGCCAGACTTCATGGGGTGCTTGCTAGAAGCCTGTTTATGAAGAACCTGCGCAACATGAAGTCCTTTTAACTCCCAGGAGGTCCTCAACAAACACAGTGGATTCCCACACAGTGCAAGTTGTCTGTTGATAACCAATAGTTATTTCTAAACTGATCAGTAGTAGCAGCCTTTTATAGGCTACACCAAGAAAAGGACATTAAACCAGGTGATTGTCTGTATTGACATTTGTCCAACAGCATCCTCATGGGGAGTTTTTAGCTGCCATGCCTCCAGCAGCAGAGCAAGTCAACAGCAGCAGCAGGTAGCTGCATTTTGGGTTAAATGTTCCTTATGTTATAAACTAAAATGAAAGAACCAAAACCCAACATGTGATGAAGAGTAGCAACCAGTAGCCCTTTCCCCCCCTCACCTACATCTACCCCTAGGACTCAGTCATTTTGGTGATAACAAGACCCAGAGATCTTAATTTTCATCTGAAAGTAGGAACTATGAGGATGAGTTTTGATCGTGGCATCAGCCTCATGTTTTCTGACAGGGTTTTAGCCTTGGGCCAAACCCTAGAGATAACTGCGCTGTATCCTAGCCCTGTGTGACATTAGCCTGGTCCCTAAACACATCTCACAGCTTTAGCTCATACCTCTGTAAGGTAAACAAAGCAAAAGAAAAAGGAAAGCTGTTTGAGCAGAATGCAGAGAGGCTAAATCCCTCAGCAGTTTGCCATGAACTTGCAGTACTAAGCCTTGGTATCTTCAGTGCAAAACGAGGCCTTTTGCTGGGAAGCCTCAATGCAACAGGATCCTCTCCTGACAGACTTGTCAGCACTTTCAGTCAGGCTGCAGCACCAGAGCAGACATTTGGCCAAACTGTTTAAGCAGAAGAGATTACTTAGCACAAATTGTCTAGGCTACTGCCATGACGGAGATTGTGCTTCCAAAGCAAACCTGCCTGCCTGACCTGCAGGTAGCACAGAGTTTCTCTAAAGCCTAGGGAACGGTGCAGGTCTTTCTGCCTGAGGCTCCCTCCCCACAATAACAACCTGTTTTTCTACACTGGGAACGGATTTTGGCTGCATCTGTTTCCATTCCAGTCTCCGTCGTAGTTGTTTTTAGCTTCAGCAAAAAGCAAGATTTGATTTCAGCTAAGACCAGACAGATCAAATTCAACTAAAAAAAAAACCCCACGTGTTGTGGAGGGGAAAGGAAAGGCAATTTGGCTGGAAAGAAAGATGGAAGAAGAGATTACATAATGAGAGTGATGCGCAAATTGGATGTGAGCTATAATGACATCTTTGCTGCAGCAGCAGCTAGCTGGCATGACTTTCTGCACCTGGCCTCTTCACCCGTACCCTCTGCTGTGCCCTGGTGAGAGCAGAGGTCAGGCTGGGTGCTGTGGCCGTGCAGCCCATGCCAGGAACCTCTTGGTACACTGGCTGCATCACCGCGGCCCAGCCCAAGTGAGCTCATGGGGCTCAGCTGGACTTGGAGAGGTAGCACAGACATGTAATGAACACAACTGTCACAGAGAGTCTAAGAGGGATGCTTGTTCCATGGACTGCCTGGACAATGAAGAATTGGTGTGCCACCCCCTCTCCTGCTCCCCAGCTGATGCCAAGCCGGGCGGCCGGCCGCTGGCAGATGAATAGCAGCTCTGTTCCAGCAGCCGCCTCTCCTGCTCCGGCAAAGAGAGTCTCCGGCAGCAGAGTGCCCTGCTCCCTGCTCCCTGCTCCCTGCTCCCTGCTCCCTGCTCCCGCTGCAGGGCAAGAGACCTGCAGGCAGCAGGATGGCCTCGGAAGGGGAGAGCATCAATCTGCAAGTAAGTCCACCTTGGGGAAATACCCATGGGAGGGAGAGGTGGGAGGGAAGACCCCCAGGTTGGGGAAATATCCACGGCTCCTACATTTGCTCCTCAGCTTTGGCAACCAATTTCACTGGAAAACTCGGTGCTGCTTTTTTCCTCTGTTCTGCTTTGATGAAAAGCTAGTGGCAGGATCTCTGCCTCGTTCTGCCAGAAGCTGTTATGAGCCTTTTTCCAGAAGAGTCAGGGTAAGAGGGGGCTGTTACCAGAAAGAGCTCGTCCTGAAGGAGACACACGGAACAGGTGACTAGCAGCCACTGATTTATGGCAATTAAACCTGCTCTCCTTCCAAGACAATCAAATTACAGGTCTGGATGTCTGTTGGGAAAATGCTGTTGCACAACTAATTAAACTATTAAACTGTTTTGAGAGATAAACCAAAATGTGCACACAACTCATTCGTAAAAGGAAAAGCTCGCCCAGCTACCCAGGAGATAGATGTCTAGATATCTATGTATCTATATATCTGTGTATCTGTATCTGTACCCCACCAGGGCAGGGTAGGGTGGACAGGGTGAGATTCCTTAGGTTCCTTCTGAGAGGGAGATGTTCCGAGCTGCAAAGGCTGCTTCTGTGGAGCAGGAGCGAGAGAGAGCGCTCCGGTGCGCGGCGCGGCTCCCTTCACGCCCCTGTGCTCTGGCTGCGGTCAATTGCTCCGTTAGTTGGAGGGCTGGTTTCTGCAAGCAAACAAAAGAATTCTAGACCGAGGGACACCAAACCAGACAAAAAGCAGATAAAGATCAGCTCCTCACAAGCCTCGCCGGGAGGTCTGTCCTGAGCTGAGGTGGGGGTGGTTCCAGCTGCCGCAGAGCTACCTTTTGGTGGCAGGAGGGGCAGCAAGGGCAGAAGGTAGCAGTCATCCCTCAGGAGGAGGCAGCACACGCTTCACAAGCTGCAAAACGGAGCTGTTCCTCGCCTTACAAAGCCTCCCTGTGTTTGGCAGAAAGTGCTCCCGATCTGGAGAGGAGGGGAAAAAAAATAAATACAGCAAAGGGTGAGGGAGCACAGGGCCCAGGGTTTCCTATGTAGGGTTTAAAGAGAAGCAAAACTTCGTGGTGAAGCTTTTTCTGTTCTCTGTGTTCCTCTTCTGAGTGTTTGTGTTTTTTGAGGAGGGTGTTTCTTGTGCTCAGCATGTGTTGTAGGAAGGGCAACTACGCAAGGGCTTGGAGAAAGAAAATATCAGAGATGAAATGGAATCAAAAGCTCAGGTCACAAACAGCCATAAGACTTCAGAAGTTCAAGTCCAGATCCCTACTTCAGCCAGCTCTGGAGAAGGGAAGAATATAAAGCATTGTGCTGGAGCACAGCTTCTAGCCCTGAGTAGGTTGGCAGCGGGGTCCAAGCTTTGCAGCTGATTTCCCTGTCTGTAATGTTCTTAGCCATCCTTAGACTTGAAAGTGGAGAAGTCCATCTAAGGGTCTCAGTTTTTATTTCCATGCCAAAGAAACTAAAATGGGAAGATTTGTGTCCTTGGACATGATCAGGATAATTATCTGTGGCAGTTTTCGGCTGTGCCTAGAAAACTCTCCACAGATCTTGAGCAGAAAGTAGGAGAATGTAAATAAATTACTACTGGATGTAAAAAGGAAAATAATGATAAGGTCTCAATAATCCCATTGGACAGATAGCAAACATAAAAGCTAATTTTGTACACTAACTTCCTCTCTTTTCAGCTTCCTTGCTCTGGAAGATACTAACTTGTGCCTCTGCTGCTCTGCTGACCTTGAATGCATTCTTGTTGTGGTTAAGTACTAGCAGCAGCTCTCTGCTCTTTCTCTTGTCCACTGTACAGAGAGAGGGAAGGGAACAGGGAGGGGGAAGGTGTTGGTAGCCCCCTGGTTTGTCCAGGGGGTTCTTGTGTTGTTTAGAAATGCTGTATGTATATAACTATTGTATGTTTTGTACCTACTCATTGCATTCTATGTTTGAGCTTGTGGTTTTGTTTGTAAATACAGCTTCACTGGCTTTCGAACTGAGCTGGCCTGGCAATTTTTTTTGTTTGGGGGAAATTTTCAACCCACCACAGTATCTTTAACTGGAAAGGACCAAGACTACCTGACCCTCTACTCAGCACTGGTTAGGCCACACCTTGAGTCCTGTGTCCAGTCCTGGGCCCCTCAGTTTAGGAAGGACATTGAGACACTTGAAGGTGTCCAGAGAAGGGCAGCAAGGCTGGGGAGGGGTCTGGAGCACAGCCCTGTGAGGAGAGGCTGAGGGAGCTGGGGTTGTTTAGCCTGGAGAAGAGGAGGCTCAGGGGAGGTGTGCAGTGTTTCTATCCACCTCCACACAGGTTGCCAGAAGCAAAATCACATCCCTGGGATTTTCCTTGCAACAACACTTTACAGGAACTTCATGAAGCCAGCTCGTGCAAAAGCTAGGTTAACACACAGAGATTCGTGCATACCAGTGACCAGGAGCTATAGAGTGCTAGGAGGAGAGGGAGAGAGCTTTACATGCAACCACACAGTATGACAGATGCACTCAACCCCTTAAGCAAAACCAGTGGTGGTTTGGACTCCAAAGGAGGTCAAAACCGAAGCCATAAATGGAGTAAGCTCCAATCTGTCCTCTGAAAACTCCCAGAGGAGCAGAGTGACACAGTGACCATCGATGCATACAAGCCTGGAACACCACTGTTACGATTAACAGGTGAATAGGCAGTGGCTTTCCAAGACTCATTTATCAGCAGACAAAGCAAGCTGTGGGTACAGAGAGTCTCCTGCTTACTTTTCCCACTGCATGCAACACGAGCCCATCTCTTCAGCCCATATATACAGCAGCCTACGTGAGCCTTCTTTTCAGCTCTACCAGCTAAAGAGCATAGCTGCATGGCAGAGATCTCCCCCTGAGCTGGGACACCGCTCAAGGTTACTCCTCGACACAGAGAGTCCTTTTGCCAGTGACACATCTTTGGTAAGAGACTGATCTTGCACATAACCTTGTAGCACAGTAACTTTGATTTGTGCCTTGGGAACTTTGATTTTTGTCTTGGCAACTGTGATTGGTGCTTTAGTAGTTTTGAATCATTGTTCAGATGGTTGTGCTGTGCAGTACCAGAGTGATCCTTGCCAGTGAACTTGGTCAGGTTGCTCTTTTACAACACAATATTAAAACCACTTTCACTAAGCTTTGGTGATGATTCTGTAAGTCATCTAAATCACTTGCAACAAATTGGCATAGTTGGATAGTTGCACTTGCAGCCCAGAAAACCAGCCCAAGCCAGGGCTGCAGCAAGAGAAGTGTGGCCAGCTGGGCTAGGGAGGGGATTCTCCCCCTCTGCTCCACTCTGCTGAGACCACACCTGGAGCACTGTGTCCAGTTCTGGAGCCTCTGTTCCAGGAAGGATCTGGACATGCTAGAACATGGCTAGGGCCATGAGAGTGATCAGAGGGCTGGAGCTGCCCTGCTATGGAGACAGACTGAGAGAGTTGGGGTTGTTCAGTCTGGAGAAGAGAAGAATCCAAGGAGACCTAATTGTGGCCTTCCAGTATGTGAAGGGAGCTACAAGAAAGCTGGGGAGGGACTTTTGAGGGTGTCAGGGAGTGATAGGACTGGGGAGGATGGAGCAAAACTAGAAGTGGGGAGATTGAGATTGGATGTTAGGAAGAAGTTGTTCCCCATGAGGGTGGTGAGAGACTGGCACAGATTGCCCAGGGAGGTGGTGGAAGCCTCATGCCTGGAGGTTTTTGAGGCCAGGCTGGATGTGGCTGTGAGCAACCTGCTGTAGTGTGAGGCCATGGCAGGAGGGTTGGAACTGGCTGATCCTTGAGGTCCCTTCCAACCCTGTTAATTCTGTGATTCCATGATGAATCTTAAATCAGGATGCATGACACATAGCTCAGATAGGCTGAGGGTCCTGGCAACGACACGAGTGGACAAGGAGAAATGATCAGAGGTGGAGACAATCAAAAAAGAAAGCTTTCATTTGAAAGTACATTTAAAAGCCTCTTTTGAGTCCCTGCTCCTAGCACTGAAAGCAGAGCAGGTGTGCTCTGTGGATTTTTTAAGAGCTCATGGGAAGGTGCACTTCATGATCTGAGGTGGTGAAATGTGGACCCCTCCTCAAAGAGCTCCTGGAGAGCGTTGCAGGAAGAGTCCTGAAACTTAACTATGATACAATACAGAAACAGGAACTTTTATTTGTAGGAAGAGGGTCCTGTGTGTAAAGCAGTGGCATGGTACCTACATACAGGCTTGACAGGTAACAACAGAATGAAAACAGTGCAAGCCTCTGAAGAAGAAGAAGGCAAACAAGATTTAAGAAGGCTCTGAGCAGAACTGATTAGTCCTCAGCTTCTTTGCTTATCCTAAAGCATGAGAGCAGTAGCTCACTCAGCAAATTGAAAGGCTCCTTAATAGCAGCCTCCCTCACCCGGGGTGTCATCAGCCTGTGGAATTTGCCATCTCCTGGAGCAGGTTAGGAGGTCAACTAATGGAGAAAGCACTGAGAAGAGATCAAGAGGCCTAGTAACAGTGTTTACAGTTATGCAAGCTAAAAAAGGTACTTTCAAATCCCATAAGCAAATAACAGGATAAAAATAAATATGCTTTTCAGTTCCCTGCAGGCAATGTCACAACTGGTGACCAGACTGCAACCAGTGTATTGCATTGGAGAGGGGTTGGAGGCATTTGGAGCACAAGCCCTATGAGGAGAGGCTGAGGGAGCTGGGGTTGCTTAGCCTGGAGAAGAGGAGGCTCAGGGGAGACCTTCTTGCTCTCTACAACTACCTGAAGGGAGGTTGTAGCCAGGCGGGAGTTGGTCTCTTCTCCCAGGCAACCAGCACCAGAATAAGAGGACGCAGTCTCAAGCTGTGCCAGGGAAGGTTTAGGCTGGGTGTTAGGAAGAAGGTCTTCCCAGAAAGAGAGATTGGCCATTGGAATGGGCTGCCCAGGGAGGTGGTGGAATCACTGTCACTGGAGGTAGGTGTTTGAGAGGAGACTGGATGAGGCACTTGGTGCCATGGTTTAGTAGATTAGATGGTGTTGGGTGATAGGTTGGGCTTGATGATCTCAAAGGTCTTTTCCAACCTGGCTAATTCTGTATTCTGTAAATTATACACCAAGTGTCCATCAGTGAGACCTAGGGCTGCTTTTTTAATAGCAAGAATTAATCCACTTGCACCCTCACCACAATTCCCTTCTTTCAAAGGAGTTTTCCAGTTCTGCCTTCTAGGAAGACCAACAAAACCTCAAACTGTGCACACTGATGCTAAAAGGAAATGGTGCTAAATGGAAGGGGGAAAAAAAAGCCACAAGGCTGTAGGGAAGCCTCCCTGGGTCTATGCCATCTATGCCTGCCAGCCAAGTGCTGGGACAAAACTTAAAACTTGAATTCAATTCTTTGAAATGAAATTGACTTATTTAAGGGAAAAAGCTTCACCATGAACTCATCTGAATGATGCCTTTTTCTTCCCACACACCTCTGTGGCTTCCAAATGAAACTGTCACCTTCTTCTACTTCAGCATCTGAGAAACCTGGCAGGCAGACCAGTAACCTGATGGGATACAGCAAAGTACATCCTGTGGTAGCTGAGATCAGAAAAATAGGTTTGGGATGTAAATAAATGAAGAATGGTTTAAAAAATCCAGCAAGCTTCCATCACCAATTTCTTTCTACTTTAGGAAGCAAAAGTTTATAGATTGGAAGCCTGGCTTTGCTAGCCACACTCTGGCTGATCTATCTGCAGCTCGTTATGCTGTTATTCCCTCTCACTCCTGCCTCTAGCCATCCCACAGAGATTTGCAGGGGGGAGGGAAGAGGAGGGAGCCGCAGAGGACAGTTCCTTTCAGCAGCAAAAGGGCCATTAAATCCGTTTAGCTGTGCACCTCAGCTGCTGCGGTTCAGGATGTGGCAGCTTAGCACAGCCCTGCTTCATTGGTGAGTGAGCTAAAGTAACAGCCTTGGAATGGGAGCGACTCAGACAACATCCCTGCCACAACTCCCAGCACAGCTGCAGAACCAGGGCAGAGCCTGCAGCTAGCTGAAGTCAGCAACACTCACACGTTATAGCCACAGCTCAGCCTGCCAGAGCCCCTGTGGTGGGCTGAAGTTACCCCCCCAACATAAAATTGCCAGACCAGCTCAGCTGAAAGCAAATGAAGCTCTATTTACAAGCAAAACTGCAATCTAAAATATGAAATGCAATGAATTTGTACAACATATACAATATTCACACATATACACAATGTACAAACAACACAAGAACCCCCTGGGCAAAACCAGGGGCTTACCAACAGCTTCCTCTTCTCTACCCACCTTCTCCCCTGTACATGGGACAAGGGAGAGAGAAGAGAAGAGCTTGCTAGTACTTAGCCACAACAATGCAGCCAAGGCCAGCAACAGCCAAGCAAAAGCTACCAGCTGGTACCTGCTAGAAAGAAGAGACTGAAAAGAGAGAGAGTTAGTTTACACAACTAACTATATGGTAGTTGCCAGACCAATGGGATTATTTAGACCTTAGCATTTTAGACCTTAACATTGTCTTCCCTTTCACATCCAATGGTAATTCATTTACATTCTACCACTTTCTACTCAAGCTGTGAAACATTTCCTTAGGCACAGCCTGAAACTACCACAGCCCCAGATGAATATTGCAGAAGAGAGCAAAGATTGGAGCTGATCCTGACTGGCTCCAGCGTTTTAAGTTTTGGGGGGGGGGTGTTTATATTTTCCTGCTCATGAAGGGGTGTCATGTCCTGTACAGAAGGGTTTTGAAGGGATGAGCAGCAGATGGATGTCACCCCTCTCTGGACTGCAAAAGAGGCTATCTATTGTGTGTTGTGTCTTTCTTTTTATAGTTTCTTACTCTTTGGATAAAAAAAAAACCCCAAAAAGTTCCACTCCTCTGGGACGGGAAGCAGAAATAAGACCTCACCATGTAAGGAATTAGTCATACAGCAAAAGTTACAAAAAAAGAGTAAACAGATAAAGTAATCATTCTGGAAAACACATCCTACACTGAAACCTTGTTGGCAGAAGCCCTTTGGTGAACACTGTGAATGCAAAAGACATCTTCGGGAAGTAAGACAGGTTTACAAGCAACTTGCAAGGGAAAAAAGATTGTAAATAATTGGGTGGTTTACTGCCAGTGCTCAGGTTTTGACCAAACCTGCAGCACAGATGTTTTAGACAAGCAGAGAAGTACAGTGTGTGACTGTGGGGACCTCTCCAGAATGCCCATGAAGCACATGGAAAGTCCCCTCCACCACTGCCACTCCTGCCTCCCACATCTCACTTTCAGGATGGGTGTCAAGAGGGCAGGCAGGGAGTGTGCTCACAACTGGGTCACACTTTGGTTGTTTCTGAGGTTTTTCTCCTGTGCCTCGAGGCTGTGGTGTGCTTGCAAGTTCCTGCCTTGGGCATGCATGGGCTTGCTGCCCAGCAGCAGCCAGCTGGTGCTGTCTAGTGCCCCTGGATCTTCACTCTCCCTCAGTGACTTCCTAGAATGGTGGCAGCCTAATATCACCAGCAGCAGAGGTTCCCTGCCCCAGTGGGCTTCAGTAGTGCTGTTTGGGCTCTGTAGTTCTGGCCTGCCTAAGGACAGTCTACACTGAGAAAGAGGGAGAGCCTTTCAGACAAAATCTCAGGTGCTTCAGAAGGAGCCATGCCTGTGGTATCCCTGTGTGATGTGTGCAGCTCTGTCGAGGAGCACCCCATCCAGGGGTTGATGAATTTATCTCACCCTGGTTTAAACTAAACTAACCCAATTACTACTGCCCCTTGGAGCACCTCTGCTATGAGGATAGGCTGAGGGAGCTGGGGTTGAGAAGGGAAGGCTCTGGGAGACCTAATAGCAGCCTTACAGTTCCTGAAGGGGGCTAAAGAAGGATGGAGAGAGGACGTTTGCAAGGGCCTGCAGGGACAGGACCAGGGGGAATGGCTTCAAAGCAGAGCAGAGCAGATTTAGGTTGGATATTAGAAACAAGTTCTGCACCATGAGGGTGGTGGAACACTGGCACAGGTTGCCCAGGGAGGTGATTGAGGCCTTTTCCCTGGAGATATTCAAGGTGAGGCTGGACAAGGCCCTGGGCTACCTGATCTAGATGAGGATGTCCCTGCTGACAGGGGGGGTGGTGGACTGGATGAGCTTTGGAGGTCCCTTCTGGCCCAGACCATTCTGTGGTTCTATTCTCCGATTCAAAGAGGTTCTGACTCCCACTGACAGGGGTGCACTTCATTTGGCCCTAGTAAAGCTGGGTCAGAGAGCTAAATTCAGAGAATAGAATAGAATAGAATAGAATAGAATAGAATAGAATAGAATAGAATAGAATAGAATAGAATAAACCAGGTTGGAAGAGACCTTCAAGATCATCGTGTCCAACCTATCATCCAACACCACCTAATCAACTAAACCATGCAACCAAACATCCTGTCAAGCCTCACCCTGAACACCCCCAGCGACGGCGACCCCACCACCTCCCCAGGCAGCCCATTCCAGTGGGCAATCACTCTCTCTGTGTAAAACTTCCTCCTAACCTCCAGCCTAAACCTCCCCTGGTGCAGCCTGAGACTGTGTCCTCTTGTTCTGGTGCTGGCTGCCTGGGAGAAGAGACCAACCTCTGCCTGTCTACAACCTCCCTTCAGGTAGTTGTAGAGAGCAATAAGGTCACCCCTGAGTCTCCTCCTCTCCAGGCTAAGCAACCCCAGCTCCCTCAGCCTCTCCTCACAGGGCTGTGTTCCAAGCCCCTCACCAACTTTGTTGCCCTTCTCTGGACACCTTCCAGCAAGTCAACCTCCTTCCTAAACTGAGGGGCCCAGAACTGGACACAGGACTCAAGGTTTGGCCTAACCAGTGCAGTGTACAGGGGCAGAATGACCTCCCTGCTCCTGCTGGCCACACTGTTCCTGATGCAGGCCAGGATGCCCTTGGCCTTCTTGGCCACCTGGGCACACTGCAGGCTCATGTTCAGCCTACCATCGACCAGCACCCCCAGGTCCCTTTCCACCTGACTGCTCTCCAGCCACTCTGACCCCAGCCTGTAGCTCTGCCTGGGGTTGTTGTGGCCAAAAACCAACCACAGAGAAAACCAACCACTTTGTAGGAGGACTCATGTTCCAGTTTGCTGCCCTGCAGTAGTTTCCAGGAGGATCAGACAGCTGTGACAAGGGCCATGGAGAGGCAGTAAGCTCTTTCATTTCAGTGGTAGCTGCCCTCCCTTCAGACCAGCTAGCTGGAGATCCAAGTCTGGCTGTAGCCAGTGGAAGATGCAGGGAAGGCTTACACGTCAGCAATGATTGTTGTCAATCGGACTGCAAGGTTTAGGATGGCTTTACAGGGCTAGAAAACACAGATGTGAGATAGGACATCTTCCTTAGGAGAAAAATTGATCCTATGATCTCTCTCAGCTGCAGGGCCCTACAACTCTGTGCAGCCTTACCTGTGCTTGTCCCAGAAACTGCTAACGTACACCAGACGACAGCCAGTGTGAGCACAACATACTGACAAGGAGGAGACCTCTGCAGCCAGCCAGCACTAATCAGGCTTTTGTTCTATGGTCAGGTGTGGCATTTCTCCTCTCCCCTACACATTCCTCCTGCCTGCTCTGCCAGGATGGGGTCAGCCTTTCCACTTCAGCTGCATGGTCGCTGATGCCCTTCCCAACCATACAGATGATTCAATGATAATCTTCATCTTGAGGACACAGTCTCAGGCTGCACCAGGGGAGGTTCAGGTTGGATGTTAGGAAAAAGTTCTACACAGAGAGAGTGATTGCCCATTGGAATGGGCTGCCTGGGGAGGTGGTGGAGTCACCATCACTGGAGGTTTTCAGGGGAAGACTTGATGGGGTGCTTGGTGCCATGGGTTAGTAGTTTAGGTGGTGTTGGATTGGTTGATGGGTTGGACACGATGATCTTGAAGGTCTCTTCCAACCTGGTTTATTCTATGTATGTATTCTATGTATGTATGAACTGGACCCCAGGTTTTGAGATGTCTGGGGAAAATGAGGCACACATGGAATCAAATACAGCCTGGGAGTTACAGGCTCACAGGATGTTAGGGGTTGGAAGAGACCTCCAAAGATCTTCCAGTCCAACCCCCCTGCCAGAGCAGGACCTTAGAATCCAGCACAGGACGCACAGGAACACATCCAGACAGGGATGGAAAGGTTCCAGAGAAGGAGACTCCACAATCTCTCTGGGCAGCCTGTTCCAGTGCTCCATGAGTTATGCCAGTGGATCAGAAGCTGGTCTGACCCCTCACAGTCCACCATGTCCAGGGGTGGTGGGAAAAAAAGTGTTAATGTCTTTTTGAGAGAGGGAGGCTGGTCCCATGCCATGCACTGAGGAGGTCACATCCCTTGTGAAAGCTTGCATGTGAAGGCAAAGGAGGCAGCAGGGCTATTAATAGAGAGCATATCAAATAGTGAATCAGCCTGACGGAGCCACTGGTCAGTAAATCTGCTCTCATTGAACAATAATGCACACAGAGGCCTCCTGTTGGGAGGGAGCAGCAGCAGAGGGGCTGCTGTTGAAGAGGATTCCTCCTATGGTTCTAGCATTAGGGTAGGACTAAGATAACCCTGCAAGAGAAAGAAAAAGGCAATGATGTGGCTGTTAGAATAACTTCCTCTGATTATCTAAGAAGTTGCCTGCCAGTGCTAGGAGCTCCAGGAACAAGGCCATGCTGCCAGAGGACACTGACTGCCCTGTATTCAGACCCTGGGCCTGCTGTGGTGGAGGGTGAAGCTGCCATACCAGTGGTGCCACCTCTTCGGCCTCACAGAGACCAGGGATGCCCCATGGAGCCCGAGGGCATCCCTGGTCCCCAGGAGGCTGAAGAGCTGGTACTAGACATAGCAGTTTCACTTAGTGATGGGCCTGCCCTAACAGTAAATTCTGGGACATGTCCCCCTGCTGCCTTACAGGGCTGGTCCCTTGCAGACTGGAGTGCACAGCACCTCACCTCCATGTCTCACAAGCACAGCAGAGCCGGAGCTTGGGGCAGAGGCAGAGCTTGGCTCACAGCTAGAAATGGTCAGAGCTGCAAGGGAGGGGCAATATAAAAGTGATCTGAAGAAGCCCAGACATTTCTGAAGAGGAGGCAGGGAAAGAGGAGTCACTTGGGTCAGGGAGCACTGCCAGCTCCCCTTGGGTGAGAGGAGAGGACCCCAGAGGCTGGCAGTTATAAAAGTTGATTAAAAAGAACAGATTTCTGTGCCTGCTTTATAAAGGTTGTGTGACTGAAGCAGGGGAAGCAGAAAGGGAGCAAGCCCCAGAAGGTGTGAGATCTCCCTGAGGGGGTGAGAAGGCACAGGACCTGGGGTGACAAGGTGGTGCCTGCACATCACCAGGGGCAGAGGGATGCTCAGGGATTTGTATGGTGGGGATCCCATGGCCAAGCCAGAGCAGCAGCAAGTCAGTGTGGGTGAACCCTGCCTGAGTGGAGGACAAGTCAGACAGCAACTGCACCAATGCCCTGTGCCACATGGCCAGCCCAGCCTGGCCTGTTTGAACCATCTGTGTGTCAGCTGCCAGTGAGACATGTTTCCTCCTCCTCAATCTACCACCTCAGCCACAACCTTTAGGAGCACCATCTCTCAGGCTGCTTACCTGTTTCAAAAACTGGGGTGCTGATACCTCTCACCCACACTTGCACCTTGCAGATCTGAGTGCAGAAGCAGGGAGTGTTACTTGGTGAGTAATGGTAAAGCTGACTATGGTGCTGGCAACCATAACAGGGTTCTCCTGCTGGTCAGGGGCAAAACTTCTCACTGAGACATCTTTTTGGATGGGAGGATGTGAGGATAAATCAATTGTTGTGTCTTTTGTCAAAAAGTTGCCTCCTTTGGCTTCATTCCAGCCTGTGCCTGAGAGCTGAACTTGCTTCTCTGTTTGCCTTCATCCAACAAACAGGTCCAGCATCTCTGCTCCGTCAGCTGCTACAGACGGAAGCCTTCAGCCCAAGTTACAATTTCTCAGACTTCCCAAACAGTTTGGGTTTGTTTGTTGTGTTTGTCTTCTGAGAGCCAGATAGAGGCAGTGCTGCATACACACAATAACCACACACAGAAGTGTGAGCTTCTCCAGGTACAAAAGTACAAAGATTTGTTAAAACTAACCTCTGCTACCAAGGTTAGCTTTTAACCCATCAAGACCCTGAGGTGCTGGAGAGTGACCAGAGAAAGGCAGCAGAGCTGGTGAAGGGTCTGGAAGGCAGGTTTTATAAGGAGGAGCTGAGATAACTGGCATTGTTTAATCTGGGGAAGAGGAAGCTGAGGGAAGACCTCATTGCTCTCTACAGCTCCCTGAAAGGAGGTTGGAGTTCAGTCTCTTCTTCCAAGTAACCAGCAATAGGATGAGAGGATCAGTACTGGGCCCCATCCTCTTTAACATCTTCATTGGTGATCTGGATGAGGGGATTGAGTCAGTCATCAGCAAGTTTGCAGATGACACCAAGCTGGGAGCAGATGTTGGTCAGTTAGAGGGCTGAAGGGCTCTGCAGAGGGACCTCAACTGACTGGACAGATGGGCAGGGTCCAACAGGATGGCATTCAACAAGTCCAAGTGCCAGGTGCTGCACTTTGGCCACAACAACCCCATGCAGAACTACAGGCTGGGGTCAGAGTGGCTGAGAGCTGCCAGGCAGAGAGGGACCTGGGGGTGCTGATTGAAAGCTGCCTAAACATGAGCCAGCAGTGTGCCCAGGTGGCCAAGAAGGCCAACGGCATCCTGGCCTGCATTAGGAATAGTGTGGCCAGCAGGAGCAGGGAGGTCATTGTGCCCCTGTACTCTGCATTGGTTAGGCCACACCTTGAGTCCTGTGTCCAGTTCTGGGCCCCTCAGTTTAGGAAGGACATTGAGACACTTGAAGGTGTCCAGAGAAGGGCAACAAGGCTGGGGAGAGGCCTTGAGCACAGCCCTGTGAGGAGAGGCTGAGGGAGCTGGGGTTGCTTAGCCTGGAGAAGAGGAGGCTCAGGGGAGACCTCATTGCCCTCTACAACTACCTGAAAGTTGGTTGTAGCCAGGAAGGGGTTGGTCTCTCCTCCCAGGCAACCAGCACCAGAACAAGGGGACACAGTCTCAAGCTGTGCCAGGGGAGGTTTAGACTTGAGGTGAGGAGAAAGTTCTTCACCGAGCGAGTCGTTCGTCATTGGGATGTGCTGCCCGGGGAGGTGGTGGAGTCACCGTCCCTGGAGGTGTTCAAGAGGGGATTGGATGTGGCACTTGGTGCCATGGTCTAGTCATGAGGTCTGTGGTGACAGGTTGGACTCAATGATCTTTGAGGTCTCTTCCAACCTTGGTGATACTGTGATACTGTGTGAAATAGCCCCAAGTTGCACAAGGGGAGGTTTATATTTGGTATCAGAAAAAAATTCTTTGCTGTAAGAGCGGTCAGGCTTTGGAGCATGATGCCCAGGGAGGTGGTGGAGTCACCATCCCTGGGGGTGTTCGAGAAACGTGTGGCCGTGGCACTTTGAGACACGGTTTAATGGCTGTGGTGGTGTTAAGTCAATGCTTGGACTCGATAATCTCAGAGGTCTTTTCCAACCAAAGCAATTCTGTGATTCAAAAGGGTGCAAGGGCATTTTCTCTGTCATTTCTCCATCCCTGGCTTGTGAGTCAAATCACAGGCTCACAGGATGTTAGGGGTTGGAAAGGACCTCCAAAGATCTTCCAGTCCAATCCTCCTGCTAGAACAGGACCAGAGAATCCAGCACAGGTCACACAGGAGCACATCCAGACAGGGCTGGAAAGGTTCCAGAGGAGACTCCACAGCCTCTCTGGGCAGCCTGCTCCAGGGCTCTGGGACCCTCACAGTCAAGAAATTCTTCCTCATGTTGAGGTGGAACCTCCTGTGCTGGAGTTTCCATTCATTGCCCCTTGTCCTATCCCAGGGCACAAGTGAGCAGAGCCTGTCCCTGTCCCTTCTTTCCTGACCCCCAGCCCTCAGCTATTGATAGGCATTGATCAGATTCCCTCTCAGTCTTCTCCTCTCCATACTAAACAGCCCCAGGGCTCTCAGCCTCTCCTCCCCAGGCAGTGTTGCAGTCCCTTCAGCATCCTTGTAGCCCTCCCTTGGACTCTCTCCAGCAGCTCCCTGTCCCTCTGGAACTGGGGAGCCCAGAACTGGATGCAATATTCCAGGTGAGGGCAGAGCAAATGTTTGTAAGACTCTCTCTGAGAAAAGGACCTACCAGCACATTGTAATCCAGAATGCCCCAGGTATGCAAAGGTGTATCAGACCCTTCTGAACTGGACACCAGAATGATGGAAGAGCCCAGGCTGCAAGATTCACATCACCAGTTCCCACACACCTCAGCAGCACGCTCATTTGAAGCAGGCAGGTTATAATTCCTTGTGAAATGACACAAATCAGATGTGCAGCGCTGTAATTATGGCTGTGAAAACCATTCCACTCAGGGCCTTAGAACTTTCTATCCAAAATAACCCTTGGGGGAGAAATTGCTCATGAAGTTGCTTGGGTCAAAGTTCAGTGAGTGCTGGAAATTCTGGGGGAATCCTGTCAGCAGGTTTAGAGAAATGAGAAGGAGAAAATGAGATGGTCTCCTGGCTGGTGGGTTGGTCAAGCTCTTTGTTCTTGCTCTTTTTTGAGGGTTTTCATTTTTGCACATTGTTTTTGCATGTTTGCAGGAATTCTCTCTTTGCACTCACACAACTCCAAACGATACTGTAAGGGCTTGAGAAAACCCCAAACCAAACCCAAAACAACCCAGACCCAAGTTCACCACAGACTTTAGCTATGTGGGGATAATAACTGCTCCTACCGATCAACAGGGGCCAAAGGGCAGCCAACCATCCTTCTGCAGCCTGTATTTTACTGAGGGAATCTTTCTGAAGGGAAGAGCAGCACAGCAATACTTTGTGTTCTCCCAGCACTTACGTGAGAGCCAAGTTCTACTGTCCCTAGTTCCCCAATCATTTTGTAAGTACCAGGGAATTAATGCCTGGAGCAAGAGGTTGTTTTGTACCTGGTTTACTGACCTTATGTTAAGGCAGAGAAGGTGAAATGACCATTGGTGGACCCAAAGACACACCAACAAAAAGTGACAGAAGCAGGAGGGAAAACTGAGTGTGCATGGGTGCATTGCCACCCATGTTCTGTGGTTTCATCTGGACTTCTCCTGGTTAAATTCTTACTCTCTATTACTTCTTTATTACTTCTAAAGGAAGCCTTAAATATTATATTGTTTAGTCAGCACAGACCACTCTGTTACCTCACACAGTGTAAAGAAGAACAGGAGTTGAAGCTGTTGGTAAGGGAACAAACACAATTCCTTCTCTGCTGTGAAAGGAACTTGAATGCCATTTGGAAACAAATTTCTATGCACTTTCAGAAGCTGAGGCACTCAGCTGTGCTTGCAGCTCTCTCTTGGTGCAGCTAGAGTCATGCTTGACCATGCTGGAGTAAGAAGCAATCCCCAAAGCCAAAGGAGAACAAGTTAAATGATATTAAACAGAAATTGTGACTCAGAATGACCATACAGGTTTGTGATGCAACTTCAGGTTTGTAGCTCTTTTTAGCTGATTCAAGATGAAATACTCCTGCATGTCCCTGTGTGATTTCAGGCTGTGACCACACATTTTTTGCTGACTGGGGATGAAGGGGGGAGGTTCATCTTCGTCACCACTGTCAATTATCATCACTGCCTCAATGCAGGTACTCCAAGTAATCACTTTATCAAGACTGTCTGGGCCAGGAAGCCTGCATTACTGATTGTCTAAGTTAGGGCATTGTGAAATAACTCATTCAGGGAATGTGCAATTCTGTTGTCTAAGGAAGAACTAAGTGCCCTGTCTTCACAAGCCTGCACAGAGACAGCAACAGCAGCTCCTTTAGATAAGACTTTATCCATTTGATTGCACTGGGATAGTTGTTTTAACTCTTGGCTGTTTCCTGACTGGCCAGGTTAGTTGAAGATCTGGTCAGAAGAACTGTGAGATACCCAATCTGTGTTCCTCTTAACTTAAAGAGTAAGGGAAAGAGCCAGAGGTACAGTGGTTGGTTTATTTACATTATACTACTTTCTGTTCAAGATCTGTGTAAAAATTTTAAAGGTACAGCCTAAAACTACCACAGGTACAAAGGTGATAAAAATACTCCTGCATTACAGAAGGGCCCAGGTGTTTGCTTCCTTCCATCTTTTGCCCACAGTGATATCTTGACTAGCAACTGACACCGCTCAGAAAAGGATCGGGGTACAAGAAAATAGAATCTGCTGCCGTTTTCCTTTATCAGAAAGGGATTTGCAGTCCATCTGCATCTGCTAGATTCCTGGGAGCAGATTCTGGACCATTCCTCAGCCAGCCCCCACATTTGGCATGTGGCTGTGAAAAGGTTGCCAAAGGGAGCTGTGTCAAAGGGCTTTGGCTTTGCTCTTAATGGCTCCACGTATAGTCTGAAGGAATCTGAAGCGCTCACGAAATGTGGTTTCCCCTCTGGTGTTTGCTGTTCAGCTGGCTCAGCAGCTCACCCATTTAAAACTATTGTGAGTGGATTTAGCATTTGTGAAATAATGCTGGCCTGTTGGGATCTGCAGAGGGATGGGCAAAGTCCACCAGCACAATGTCAGCCCCTCGGCCCTCCTCCTCAGATGAGGAGCCAGGGTGCAGCTGAGCTCCAGGAAGAAAGCGCTGGGATCCGGGTGCAACAGCACACGTCCTGGGGCAATGAGGTATGGGCTTAGCAGAAGGAAAAAGCTAACAGAGGAGGCAATGTCTGCATCATCCTGGGGAAACCAAAAAGGAAAAAAAGAGACATAAAGAGGAGAGCAGCCTCAGAAGAGAGCTAGGGGAGGGTGTGGTCTGCTGAACGACAGATTCTGAATGCCAGCAAGACAAACCAAAGGAACAGACACAGACAGCTGGTAGTCCTGGAGGCTTCTGCCCACAGAAACCAGAGAAGATGGTGCTCCCCATTTCACCCCAGCCTGATCAGGTAGAGTGAGAGCTGTTTCCGTGGTGCACAGCAATAAGACAAGGACCAATGGATACCAACTTGAACTCAGAAGGTTTCAGCTCAAGATGAGGAGAAACTTCTTTACAGTGAGGGTGCCAGAGCCCTGGAGCAGGCTGCCCAGAGAGGCTGTGGAGTCTCCTTCTCTGGAGCCTTTCCAAACCCCCTGGATGCATTGCTGTGACACCTGCCCTGGGTGATCCTGCTCTGGCAAGGACGTTGGACTTAATGATCCCTGGAGGTCCCTTCCAGCCTCTAACACTCTGTGATTCTGTGTGTTTCATCTCTGAGCTAATCTAATGCTTGATTATTCTGATGAGACCATGGGGGGGAGGGGCAAGAAAAGGAAAAGAGATAACTGAAGCCATCTCTGATGGGGACAGCATTGCAAGCATGCTGGAGACCTGCATCTTCATCCAGAGATTCAACTCAGGGCCAGGCTCAGACAGGCAATTCAAGAGCAGATGGCAGCCAGCCTTGGTGGCTACTAATTAGGTTAGCTTTTGGTTAGCCATATCAAGCTCAGCTTCATTTCCACCCCCCTCCGTGCTCAGCCACAAGGCTCCAGGCACCACCCTGAGTTACTGAACTAGCTCAGTCTCACATGGTTCACTTTTCTGGGCAGTAGTAAATTGGCAGCTCTGTGACAGATGCCCTGGTGGAGAGAGGGGCTCAGGATCTGGATGGGGGGCAGTGTGGTGGTGAGCTCAGGTGTTGACTGCCAGGGTGGGGCAGGGTCGTTCCAAAGCATTTCCTGTTGCCTCGGTCACACTACAGACAGGGACATTATTTATCCTGTGGGAGCAACTGACTCAGACCCTTGGCCAGCTGCAGGGAAAGGTGTTCCTGTAGCTGCCAAGAGCAAAGAGTATCTGGGGGAAAAAACGATGCTCTGCTCTGTGGCTGCAAAGGATAACCACCCCTTCCTCTTCAGCCTGACCCAAAAGCCTTTTCTTTTTTCTTCCTTTGTTCCCCTCCCTGTTTTTTCCTATCTGATGAAAAATTCTCAGCTAGGAGCCCAGCCTGTCTGTTGTCACTGTGCCTAGCATGATTTTTACATTCCTCCTGTTTATTATTTTTTCAGTTGTACCTGTTGTCAAATGACCTATGACAAGTAAAGTTCAGCCAACTAAACCTGACAGGAGTTATGCAAGAGCAAGTAGCAGCGGGCTTTACAATGAGCCTCGTGCAATGAACTATGGGTGTCCATGGACTTGATCAATCTGTTTCTGATTGGATGTGGATAGATGCTGTTGCAGACCTGGCTGGAGCAATCTGAAAGAGTACTGTTCCCAGTGGCTATCCTTAGTCAGAAGTCTCTGTCTAGCCACATTCCTGACCTCTCTGAGCAGTAAGAGGCAGCACCTGGTTGAGTAACCGCTGCAGCTCTACCAGCTGTTTCCACACACCATACGTTTGCACCCTGCACATGGCAAAGTACTTCTTCATTCCTTATCATCTCCTCAGTGGGTGTAATTATAAGGTTGATTCAGCAAAAATGAGAGCAACACTTGTGGGAAGTTTGCCTTAGAAGCATCAAACTCTACAGGCTAAGAAAAGGCTGTGAGTTACTGATCACAATCTATGGATGAGAAGATCTTCGGCCTTTGAAGGCTCTCATTGTGAAGGGCAAGCAGGGCTCTGTGGCTCCTCTTGGTCATGCTATAGGTAATATTCTGTTAGCCCAAAACTGTGGGAATCTTCTGTCTGTTACCAAGCAGCATTCAGTCTGCCTTTTGCCCAAGGCATCTGTGTTACATACACAATCAACACTAACATGTTGATACCTGCGAGCAGAGGGAAATTCACGTTCTGTACTCAGATGCTGCAGGATTGAGGTGTTAGGAGGATGTACGAAATTAAGGCAGGAAGGGCAGGGAAGTAGAGGAAAGACTTCAAATGTAATAGGTGAAGCTAAGTGAGGGACTTCAAGGTGGAAGGTGGAAGCAGTATCCTTTGAGGCAGTATTTGCTCAGAAGGTAGGTAACAAGGTAAAATGTCCTCAAAAGGCCCAGTGAAAGCAGGACTGCTTGGTGCTAGGGTCAAGAATTGAGGGAGAAAAAAGCATAATGATTTCACTAACTATTTTTCTTCCTCTCAGCTAGGGATAAGTAAGGATTAAGAGTCAGTGCTCATGTTAATCATGTTAATAATAGGTGGAAAGAAGGTTCCTTCACCCATCTTTGGCCGTGCTGGCAGCAGCATCAAACAGGCTGCCTAAGCAGGATATGGCAAACTGTGAATAAGAAGAAACAATGAAAAAATTGAAGGCTAGAGTGACATTCAGTTTGGGGTTTTTGGTTGTTGTTGGTTGGTTGGTTTTTTTCAGAACAAAATACTGTACTGAGTGCACAGAAAGGTACCACAAAACCACTTTCCCAGGGCCACTGGATGACATTCTGACAATCCAGCTGAGCTGCCTCAACAACAGCAAGCTCTGCTGAGGGAGGCAGGAATCAGGAGAGTGTGAGCAGAAGTGAATAAACCATAGGGATAAACTCCTCCATCACTTCATGCTTGGTATGTGTAAATGTTTCAAGGCACAACTTAAACCAGAAGCTAACATGAGCTACTTCTCTAAGTCCATGCCAATTAGTGACCATCACAACTCCCATGGAGCTCTAAACACAATCAATCTTGTGCCTACTCTGCCCTACATGGTCCAAGTTTTCCCTTCTTCTCTCCTCCTTTACTCTTCCATTCCTCACCAAACATTCAGCAGTTCATTTGGGCACAGCATTTTGGCTACCCCTTACAAGACTCTAGCTCCAATACAAAACACATGTTGAATGAAGGCCACTTGAAATCCAAGGCATTTGGTCTGCACCAGTGGCTCCCACTTCTTTTGTCACTTGGCCACCTTGAAGTGCAAAACTACAGGGTAAACCCCAGATACAGTGAAGGAATCATAAGTGACTTTGGTTCATGCAAGACATCGTTTCCCACTGCAGAACCGTACCCGTCTGGCGGCTGACTGTGGGTGCCTGTCAGAAGAAGAATCTGGGCATTGCTTTGTCAGAGAAACAGCTTTTCTGCTTTAATCTCCTCCCATCTCTCTTCTGGCCCAGAGGCATTTGCTTCCCCAATGCAGTCTCCTAGGAAGGCCTATTTTCTACACCCGTTTGCAAAGGTCCTCCCAAAGCAAAGTCTGCCCAGGAAACCTCTGAGAAACACAATTGTCACTAAGGGGATTTGAGCCTCCCTTTAATTTCTGCCACACTGTACTATGGCTTCTCATTATAAAGTTAGCTCTTAAAGGTTCTTTGTCTCTGCAGGGTTGAAAGCTGCTGACTGAATGTCTGGGTCTAATTTTTCCACCAGTCTTCCTTGAACTGGCCATTCTCAGCTAGGCAAAGGGTTTGTATAACGCTACAAGATCGCTCCCATCAATCTTAGCTAACATTTTGAACCTGCTTTGCAAAAAGGGTTAATGAGAAAACAAACCCAGAACCTGAACAACAAGTCACCAGAGGAAAGCAGTAGCCTCATCTTCTAGTGGAGGGCCTGAACGGCAATGCTTTTCACAGGGTGAGCAGGACTGGCATTTTGTTCTAATCTGGGAATGTAATTCCCATGGACAGTGCACGAGCAAACAGCAGCAATCTACAGAACACCCAGGAACAGTTGCTGAAAGATGCCTAGGGTGTTACTTTTGGCAGGACACCAGGTTCCAATAAAAGGCACCGAGAGCACCAGACTCACAACAATAACAATATTTGCCACAGATGAGGTGGCTTTCATCTAAGGGTCACAGGAAGCTTCTGCAGTGGAGAGAGAGCTCCTTGAGGAGGGAGAAAGGGAACTGATGCTCTGTAGATGTTGCCACTGCTTCAGAAGAGAGGTTATTGTGTGCAGAGCGTGAGAGGGTACAGGAGGGGTTAACAAGTACAGGCAAGTGAACTTGCATCAACACAGTAACCTATTTTTGAGCATTTTAGTAAATCAGCTGCTGCCATTCCAGGCACACAACTCCAGCACCTGCACACAAATCAGGCAACCAAAGATTGCATTGTGCAAATATGCAAAGGACTGGGGCAATTCATGCACAGCTAATTGTCTCTGCTATGAAATTCTTTATACTCTGCTTGCTCTTCCTGCTCAGCATGCTCTTGTGTGTCTTCAGAGACCAGTCCAGCACTTAAAAAATCAGATATCTGTCGCTACAGAGAAGGGCATGAAAAGTCAGGGAACAGAAATGAGAGAGAGATGGAGGTGGCTCACAAACTGCCGGAAGCTCTGGATCTAGAACCACACTTTGAACTGGTAGCCTGCCTTTGCAGGAACAGCTCCACAATTTGGCTGCCTTTCACAAAAGCCAAGATGCTGCATCACTCTGGGCCAGGTAGGAATCTCAGCCTGTGCTTCAGGCACTCTACTGTAAAGATGTCGTTGGTGTGACAGTAGCAAAACCGCCAGTGGAGATACAGCTTCTACTGCATCATTAACAGCTTTATGCCATAGCTGGATTCTTTAATACCTTTTTGGCAGAAGTGTATCATCAAACATTGCTGCACTGACCTTGAGAGACCTTATTGTGGCCTTCCAGTATCTGAAGGGGGCCTACAAGAAAGTTGGTGAGGGACTTTTTAGGGTGTTGGATAATGATAGGATTAGGGGGGAATAGATCCAAGCTAGAGGAGGGGAGATTTAGATTAGATACCAGGAAGAAGTTCTTCCCCATGAGGGTGGTGAGACACTGGCACAGGTTGCCCAGGGAGGTGTAGATTTTTAAGGCCAGGCTCATCCCTGTAGGTTTTTAAGGCCAGGCTGGATGTGGCTCTGGGCAATCTGCTCTAGTGTGAGGTGTGCCTGCCCATGGCAGGGGGGTTGGAACTGGATGATCCTTGAGATCCCTTCCAACCCTGAAAATTCTGTGCTAACACATTGAGACAAGCAGTCCTTTTCCTCTGGGTCCCACAGTGCATATTTCACAGGAGGATTACATCTTACTCTTTGTGGCTATTTCCAGAGTCAACATCACAATAACTTCCCAGCCCAGCACTCCTATCAGACAGCAAGAAGCAGTTGAGAAGTCATTGTCTGTGCTCTGAATGCAGACACACACAACATTTCCTACTCATGTTTCCTCTGTGTCATAAGGGTGACAACAACAGCAATGACACCCCCAGTCTAAGGCAATGACTAGACCCAGAAAGATTAGCTATCAGGATGATCTCATAACCTGATGCTCCCAAAAGAGGGAGGTCCTGCTCCTCTTCAGCCTACGACCCTTTGCTCTCTCCTTATCTCCTGCTCCCAGGTACACATCTCACCTGGCCCTTGTGCTGACATTTGCCAAACCCTTCTCACAAACAACTCAGTTCATGAAATGGTCTGGTTTTGCTCTCTTTTATTTATTTGTTTGTTTGTTTGTTTGTTTAAATTTAGCTCATCTTAATGAGCTGGATTGGCTCAGAGCAGGGTCTTATGTAAGCAAGAGTGCAAGAGAGCACAAGAGTCATAGCAGGAACATTTGCTCTGGACTTCTAGGTCACCATAGCTACAAGGTGTAACCCTCAGAGTTATGCAGACTAACTTCTCTTGCTGGTAGTTTCACCTCTGCATAGAGATGACCCTAGTTACTTTCTGAGATAATTTGGTCAAATCAGGAAGGGGATTAGCAGAATAATTGGCATAATTCTGAAGCTGTATTCAGCTGCAACTGCAGGAGAGAGAATAATTCTGGGCTCTTCGAGCTGTACCGCACAATGCCACAAAAGAATGAAGAGGGGTAATTAGAACTGATGACACACAAGTGGAATAGCTTTTATGGATTGACCATACCCTGATGGTAAGGCAGCACAGCCACTAAGAGCTGCACAAGGCTTTACTCACTGTCAGATAAACCCACATGTCTTGCCTGTGGCTTGAGGCAGCACCTATCACCACACTAAAACATCCAGAAGCACACCAAGCACCATGAGTCGCTGCAGTATCCATTGTCTCTGTCCAGTTTTTCTTGCCCTTAAAGAATCCTTACAGAAGCTCCTTTGCCATCCACATTGGGGTGTCTTTGACTCCCCACCAACACACAAGCATTCACTCCTTTCAGCACTCAGGTTTTGCACAGAGGTGAGATGTGTAACTGCTAATGTTGGATGCAGGTCAGAACTTTGCAACTGGTCACACTATCACAGCATCACAGTATCACTAAGGTTGGAAGAGACCTCAAAGATCATCAAGTCCAACCTGTCACCACGGACCTCATGACTAGACCATGGCACCAAGTCCCACATCCAATCCCCTCTTGAACACCTCCAGGGACGGTGACTCCACCACCTCCCTGGGCAGCACATCCCAATGACGAACGACTCGCTCGGTGAAGAACTTTCTCCTCACCTCTAGCCTAAACTTCCCCTGGCACAGCTTGAGACTGTGTCCTCTTGTTCTGGTGCTGGTTGCCTGGGAGAAGAGACCAACCCCTTCCTGGCTACAACCACCTTTCAGGTAGTTGTAGAGAGCAATGAGGTCACCCCTGAGCCTCCTCTTTTCCAGGCTAAACAATCCCAGCTTCCTCAGCCTCTCCTCATAGGGTCTTAGCAGCTGTCTTTGGAAGCTAGGTTCTGAGCAAGTGACCTGTTCTCATCTTTCCAGATTTTGGGGGTTAACAACCCCATAGTTATGGTTACAGGTTAGAGAATTGGGGTTTTTTGGTGGTGTTAAAAGAATGGTTTGCAATTTCTCAGCCAGCCATCTGCCCTCAAAACTTAGCAGATGAGTCACCAGCACTCACCTCCATTTGTTACTGAGCTAAAGCTTTTATCTCAGCTTCTTGTAAAGTTCCACTCTGTATCTTTCCAGAGCAGAGCCTGTTCTGATAGGAAAGAAGAATTGTGTGAAGTGCAACTCAGAACGGAGGTTCTCAACGGCACTGCTGTTGGATTATGGCTGAGCTGACGTGCACAGAGTGTGCTCAGAGGCATTTGCACACATAAATCACAGCTTGCTTGCATCTGCCACATGCAAGGTTCACACTGCTTGGCACACACTGCTTGAATGTGCTTCAAATACTGCACTGAGCTCAGCTCTGCAGATCACTCAGGAAAAGTTCCTTTGTAATCAGGAGGCAGAAAAGCCTACTGAATGTTTTGCTGATATTCTTATGTGTCAAAGATGCTCCTGGTAAAGCTTCTACAGCCTTGCATCCACAGGATGATCCAAATAGGTGCTTTTTATTCACAGAATCATATAATTATAGAATGGTCTGGGTTAGGAGGGACCTCCAAAGGTCATCCAGGCCAATCCCCCCTGAACTCAGCAGGGACATCCCCAACTAGATCAGCTTGCCCAGAGCCCTGTCCTGCTTCACCTTGAATATCTCCAGGGATGGGGCCTCAACAATCTCCCTGGGCAACCTGTTCCAGTGTTCCACCACCCTCATGGTGCAGAACTTGCTCCTCACATCCAATCTCAGTCTGCTCTGCTCTAGTTTGAAGCCATTGCCTCTCATCCTGTCATTGCAGGCCTTTGCATACAGCCTCTCCGCATCCTCCTTGCAGGACCCCTTCAGGTACTGGCAGGCTGCTATTAGGTCTCCCTTCTATTCTTGTGAAAGAGACAAAACTACCTTCATGTCTCCCATGTTATTTGTCAGCCCTGCACACATTCCGAGCAGCACTTGAAGGCAATCACAGTTCCTAAGCTAACTGCAAGGTTTGACCAAGACCTAATGTCAAGTGAAGCAGCAAGGAGTTATTCTGTCTTGCCCTGGATGAATAGCTCATTGCAGTCTGGCAGAAGCTGCTCACCATGTTGCTCGCATATGCAGCCCCAGCTATAAAAGATATGGCCAGAGAACTCTGAGATAAAAATATCAAACTGGTGCCAAGTCAAGATTGCTCTTCCCACCTTGTAGCAGAGAAAGGGAACACCAAGTGAGTTTTCCAGAGAGGTCTGTGAAAATCCATTAGTCACAACAACACTGCCCACAGCTCTTTAAACTCTTACCTTTTTATCCCCTGCAAGTGGGTCAGGTTCCTTTGGGGTCCTAAATGCTAGCTTTTGAGAAAGGAATAGTTCTTTTACTCTTGAACTGGAAATTTACAATCATCTGCTCAGAACTGCTTTGGAGTTATGCAAGTCCAGATCTGTACTTCTTTCATAATTTTCTGCCATGGCAACAAATAGGGCAGTGCCACTTCTGGTCCCTCCAGCTCTGTGCTGGTGCCAAAGATAACCAGTTATTCTGGCATAATTAATTTTGATGCATTAATAACACAACAGCTTTTGTCTTTACCAGCCAGCATGTTTGCCAGTGAGATTTGGCAAACGTCACTTAGCACAGCTCTTCCCTCTGATGATAGGGAGAACAGTCCCTGAGTTAAAAGAGCAGGGGAGGAATCTTCATTTAGGGATTAATCATCACTTTATAACTCCTACAAAATTCACACTCCAGGCTCTGATTTAGTTACACGTAATAGCTGTGGCTTGCTAATGAAGAGCAACAGGGGATTAGCCTTTCTTCCTTTAGGTTCTCAAACTGCTGATGTAAAACTTCTCTCAGTGTGATAAGCATTTCTAAATATCTGAAGTGTGAAACAGCAAGAAACAGCAAGAACATTTGCATCTCCACATTTGCTAAACCCACAGAGGCTGGAAAGCAAGGCATGGTTTACATCCAGTACCTCAACCTATAACCTGGAGGACAGCTGGAACTCTTCAGCACCAGCGGCTCCTCTGTGGAAAAGGGACTGCTCTCTCGTGGGTGCAAAGCAGATTCACCTTTTGACTTTATTTGTTGTCACTGAGGGGGCTTCAGCTTGAAATTATCCATTCCCTCCTATGCCTTGTTGATGAGACAAAGCAAGAAGTACTCCAGAGACATGTGAAGAAGCTGAGAAAGTTGTTCTGAATTCATTTGAAATCTGTCCTTGGTCTTTGACCAGCGTACCTAAGAGGTACCCTGCTTGCCAGCTCATGCAGGTTCTACCAAAGCTCCTGAGATGCTCCACTTACTGTGAACTGGGGTGAAAAGAAAATGGTTCGTCCAGCATACCTAATAAAGGAAAAAAATTACTTCACCCCTGATTTCCAAAGTAGATTTTAATGAGGCCTACTTATTTCTCAGTCCCAGTACATCTACTCTTATGGTAGAAAGAAGATGATTTATGAGGCTGGCCCACCACATCTGGATGTTAGCCTAGTTCCTTACAAGAGGAGTTTGATTGTATTGCTGAGTGGGTGAGGTCATGGGATGATAGCTGATTTTAACTGAAGACAACTTCTCCTCTGGTCATTTATGATTAAAACCAACAGAATTAACTTTGACTACAGTACTCTGTAGAAATTGTTTATTTTCCTGGTTTCTCTGATCCTGAACTGGATTTAATAGCAGTTTTGAACACGGAAATTTGAGGCCAACTTTCATTCAGTTCTATCATTAACCTCAATTTTTCTTTCTCCCCCTCCCCCCAGCTTTCACTTTGTTCACTCCTTTATGCTGCTAAGGCTTGGTCATCCCTTTGTGGCTGCAGAATGTCTTTTTAAAAAGCAAGCCCAATGTTTTAAAGCACACAAGATGATCTGCTGTACCACCTCAAAGCTTTCAGGAACACACAGCAGCATGGAAAAGGTGGGGAGATGTGAGTAAGAGGAGATGAATAACCCCGGAGGCAGAGTGCAGCATGAGCACAGGAGCCGCAGCAGGAGGGGCAGGCCTGGAGGCAGGCATTAGGTAAATGAGGCACTTGCAGCTATGCCCCCATCGTGAGGGGTTCCCAGGGAACCATGTGACAGCTCCCCCCATTGACTCTGATGGAATCTGAAGGTAGAGAGTTAAATCATTTCAGCTGTGGCACCTTCCGTGCACAGTGAACACTCACACCGGAACGCTCTGCTCTGCTCCCCCTGCGTCGACACATCGTAGCACCTTGACCCCAAACTCCTTCCTGAGGTGACTGCGGTATGTAGAGGTGATGGGGGCAAAATGGGGTGGGGAGCACCTGCTTTATCACTTGGGGACTTTCAAATCTATCTGCAGGGCATGCTGTGCCAGCAGAAATGGTTTCAGGGGGGGTCTTTGGAACGGGGAACAGTGGGTAGAGGGAAAACGCTTTGTACTGGACACTGCTGTTCCATTTCGTTATGGCCTTGCTTTCTGTGGGAGCCTGAATTCCCACAGGGAAGGAATTGCCAGGAAGGTCCTTTCTGTGCGTTTTCCAGGCAGCTGCAAGAGTTTCTTTCACGTGGAGCTGTCATTTCCACAATGCAGCGATGTCTCAGTCAGTTCTTTCCAGAGAGCACAGGCTTGCCAGCCTTCTGGAAGCGCTGGGCAGCCCAAATGGGGCTGCTGCTTCATGTCATGGTCAAATCTATAGCTGGTGTCAGAAGTGCTTTCTCTCTTTCCCTCTGCATTTCTAGATGTACTCCAAGGGATTAAATGCAGTTTTAAAAAGCACTTATGGTCTGTTTGCACTGGGAACCATCTCTTACCCTAACAGTAAGCTGGAAGAGCTCAGCCCCACAGCAGTGTTTTTGCTAGCATTCCACTGCCCTGACTGCTCACAGAGACAGGGTACTTTTGATAGCAAACCCTCAGTTCTTCATTTTGGAGACCCAAGTGATCCACAGAGGCTGACATCATTTGACCACAAAACATAAGATACTAACCACTTGAGCTTTTGCCAGAGTCTCATTTGATAGCTGAGCACTGACTGCAATTCCTTTTGGAATCCATGCCTACTCTCCAGCACTGTATTCAATGTGCAAGTGACCAAGAGGTCACTTAAAACTTTTTCCAATGTGTTTCCAACTACTGAAGTGTATTTTCTGAACCACATTGTTGAGTCATGATCTAAATCAGTGAATAATTTCTTGGGCAGCTGCTATTGAAACTGTGATTCTCCATTTTCTATTTCAATGATGAGGTCACTGAACACTAAACATCATCAAGAGCAGCTAGACATATTCCCCTTGTGAAGAGAGACTGAGAGCCCTGGGGCTGTTTAGTTTGGAGAAGAGAAGGCTGAGAGGGGATGTGATCAACGTCTATCAATAGCTGAGGGCTGGGTGTCAAATGGAAGGGTGGTGCACAGCAATAAGCCAAGGACCAATGGATACAAACTTGAAGAGAGAAGCTTTCAGCACAAGATGAGGAGAAACTACTTTGGTGTGAGGGTGACAGAGCCCTGGAGCAGGCTGCCCAGAGAGGTTGTGGAGTCTCCTCTGAAGACTTTCCAAAGCCACCTGGATGCATTCCTGTGCAGACTGCCCTGGGGGATCCTGCTTTGGCAGTGGGGTTGGACAGGATGATATCCAGAGGTCCCTTCCAACCTCTAATGCACTGTGAGACTGCGATATGCACAAGCTGGGCTCATTACAAAGCAAGTTACAGTGGGCAGTTAGTTCTTCCCCTCTCCAGGTTGAAAATTTTAGTGTGGAGTGATTTTGTGGTCTGTTTTTGGAATAAACCCCACTCCCCCACTCCTCCAAATATATTGCCAGTCTTGCTATCACCAGTTTGACAGCTGTGACAGATTCACATTTCACAGGAAAGTTTGGGGTTGTTTGCTTTGCTTTGGTTTGGTTTGGGTTTTTTTTTTATCCCCAGGCAGCTCTGTGTTCTGAAAATGAGCTGATGATGAAATATTGAAGAAGCATTTTTTAACCTTTATTTGGAGCAATCAAAGAGCTTAGCTGGAAGTTTTAGTCAGAAGGGAATTTTGATCCCAAATCATTTTCTGTTGGGAATAATAATAATAAAAAAAGAAGATAGCTCAAACCTGCACGACAGAAATTGACCAAAATCACAGAATCACCAAGGTTGGAAGAGACCTCAAAGATCATCGAGTCCAGCCTGTCACCAGAGGCCTCCTGACTAAACCATGGCACCAAGTGCCACATCCAATCCCCTCTTGAACACCTCCAGGGATGGGGACTCCACCACCTCCCTGGGCAGCACATCCAATGACGAACGACTCTCTCCGTGAAGAACTTTCTCCTCACCTCCAGCCTAAACGTCCCCTGGTGCAGCTTGAGGCTGTGTCCTCTTGTTCTGGTGCTGGTTGCTTTCATACTAATCAGTAATACAGCATGAAATGCTATTTTAAATGAAGGAAAACTAACCTCTTCCCTCACCAGACAATTAAAACAGATGGCAACTAGGTAACTACACTTAAGCAGCTGCGGTAGTTTCAGGCTGTGCCTTTAAAATTTTCCACAGATCTTGAACAGAAAGTGGCAGAATGAAAATCAATCACCATTGGGTGTAAAAAGGAAAGTAATGATGCTTCTGAATAAACCCACTGGAGAGGTATCTACCATAAGATTTAGTCTGCAAAACAATCTCTCTTTTCACTTCTTTGCTCTGGGAGAGACTAACTCACTTCTGCTTGACCTTGGCTGCACTGCTTTGTTGTGACTGGTATTAGCAACAACTTCTCTCTGCTCTTTTCTCTTGTCCCTTTGTGTACAGGGGGTTAAGGAGGAGGCAGGGAGGGAGAAGCTGTTGCAGCTCCCCTGGTCTTTGGCCAGGGGGGTTCTCATGCTGTTTATTAATAGTAAATACCTGTAAATATTGCTAACACTGTGTATTTTGTACCTATTCCTTGCATTTCAGTGCAGATTGTTGTTTTGCTTGTAAATGCAGTTTCATTTGCTGCCAAGTGAGCTGGAAGATGACCACAATTTGTGGTTGGGCACCTAAGTGCTTCAGAATGAAATCTTTCATCTTCTGACTTTGAAGTAGCTCTTTCTTTTGGATTGGATTGTCCTGGTGTTTCATGTCACACACCCCTGACAATACTGTTGGATTAGTTAAATACTATTTTTTTTCCCCCAATTTGAGGGTGCTGGAGCACTGCTGAGGCTGACAGAGCCCTGGAGCAGGCTGCCCACAGAGGTTGTGATGGCTCTTTCTCTGGAGACATTCAAAACTTGCCTGGATGTGTCCCTGTGTGGCCTGCCCTGGGTGATCCTGCTCTGGCAGGAGGGTTGAACTGGATGATCTGTAGAGGTTCCTTCCAAGCCCCAACACTCTGAGACAAAACGTTTTCTCTCAATGGAGATTTCTCCCACCCCTACCCCTTTGACTTTGATTTTCCAGACGATTTGGAAACCCTTAGCACCATCCTTCCCCATCAGAACAGAATAAACTGATTGTAACCAAGTAATCAGAGTGCATTACGCAGTCTGCTCTGGAGCTGAGCCACACAAGATCTGGATCACTTACAGCTTTCTGCTGAATAGCTTGGCTCTTCACCTCGGGCTGCAGGGACTCACATGCTCAGCTTTGGATGTTCTCTGGTGCAGCCTGCAGTGTCAAAGCTCTGGCTATCACAGCAGTATCTATACTCACTGGGTTCTGTAATTCTACTCCTGTAAAACCCACTGAGTGTGTGGTCTAAGCAAACACAGAGCAAATTCCAAACTCTGCAGCAAGATATCTTGAACAGTTTGTACTTATAACACACCAATTAATGACATGGGAGAGTTCAGTTTTTATGAGCAATGTGAGCTTGCAGCACAGAAGACAATTCACATCCTGGGCTGCATCCAAAGCAGCCTTGCCAGCAGATCCAGAGAGGTGATTCTGCCACTTTGCTCTAGTGAGTCCTCACCTGCAGTACTGTGTACAGGTTAGGAGCCCTCAATATAGGAAGGACATGGACCTGATGGAGCAGGTCCAGAGGAGGGCCACAAAAATGATCAGGGTGTTGGAGCAGCTGCTGCTACAGAGGACAGACTGAGGGAGCTGGGGGTGTTCAGCCTGCAGAAGAGAAGGCTCCAGGGAGACCTAACAGCGGCCTGCCAGTACCTGAAGGGGTCCTACAAGAAGGATGGAGAGAGACTGTTTGCAAAGGCCTGCAGGGACAGGACCAGGGGCAATGGCTTCAGACTAGGGAGGAGCAGATTTACATTGGATATTAGGAACAAGTTCTGCACCATGAGGGTGGTGGAACACTGGAACAGGTTGTCCAGGGAGGTGGCTGAGGTTCCATCCCTGGAGATACTCAAGGTGAGGCTGGACAGGGCTCTGGGCAACCTGTTCTAGTTGAGGATGTCCCTGCTGACTGCAGAGGGGGGTGGACTGGATGGCCTCCCTTCCAACCCAGACAATTCTGTGATTCCATGATCTGAAAGCAGTCAGTTATCTACTGTGTAATTATTGATTATATATAACTATTGGTTGAGATGCAGCAATCTTAGCTACACTACAAGAAACACAGAGCTAGTTGCTAGAGCATGTAATTGAGGTTGGAACAGGTAAATGATGGAGAGTTGGATTTTTGCCAGACAAAGGAGGTTGGACTAGATGACCTTTGGAGGTGCTTTCCAACTCTGACTATTCTATGATTCTATGGCAGCCTGCTCCTACTCAAACTGTTTCAGTATAAACCAAGAATCAACCCCTTTCTGATCTGTTCTCAGAAGGTTAACAGATTCATGCATTGCTTTGGATGGCTTTAGTGTCAGAGTGAAACAGAGGATAGTTTTGCTTTAAGATTTGACTCAGTGGCTATGGCTTTGGCTGCTGTGCCTCTTATGTTATCTGTAGACACTGCATATCACAAAGTGTTTGGCAGGGCAGGTTTAGCTGCAACTCACCAGCCAGATGGATGCTGCATGCTATAGTCTTCCCTCCAAAGGCAGATGTCCCACATACTGATACACTGTGAGCTCTTAAGCGGTTACTCAAACCTTCATAATTCATCACTGCCTTCAATTTATGAAGAAATGATGCTCACAGAGCCACACATGGGACATCTCTCTGGTGCTCTAGGTTATCCAGGAGAAGTTTGGACTTGAGATGAGGAGAAAGTTCTTCACAGAGAGAGTTGTTAGCCATTGGAATGTGCTGCCCAGGAAGGTGGTGGAGTCACCATCCCTGGAGGTGTTCAAGAGGGGATTGGATGTGGCACTTGGTGCCATGGTTTAGTAGTCATGAGGTCTGTGGTGACAGGTTGGACTTGATGATCTTTGAGGTCTTTTCCAACCTTATTGATTCTATGATTCTATGATTCACGTCTTGGAGGCTCCAGGGAGACCTAATAGCATCCTGCCAGGACCTGAAGGGGGTTGCAAGATTGGAGAGAGACTGTTTGCAAAGGCCTGCAGCAACAGGATGAGGTACAATGGCTGCAAACTAGAGCAGAGCAGATTGAGATTGGATGTTAGGAACAAGTTCTGCACCATGAGGGTGGTGGAACACTGGCACAGGTTGCCCAGGAGGTGGTTGAGGCTCCATCCCTGGAGATATTCAAGGTGAGGCTGGACAAGGCCTTGGGCAGACTGATGTAGTTGAGGATGTCCCTGCTGAGTTCAGAGGGGGGTGGACTGGATGTCCCTGGGAGATACATTCCAGCCCAGGCCATTCTGTGATTCTAGGAGTCACACACTTGACAGCTCTTGCAGAACATCATTCAATGCTGAGGTCAAGAGCTGGACATGACATCTTCAGGTGTTGTTTCATACTTGTGTTCTATCAAAGGAATCATTATAAGAAAAGACAAAACAGAAAGATCCTTCAGATGGTTCAGTACCCATCCTGCTTTCACTGTCTGCTTAACCCTGCAGTTTATTGTCTTTTCAAGTTATGCTAGAGCACTGGAACAGGCCACCCAGGGGGGTTGTGGAGTCTCCCTCTCTGGAGACATTCAAAACCCTTCTGGATGTGTTCCTGTGTGACCTGCTGTAGGTGCTCCTGCTCTGGCAGGGAAGTTGGACTGGATGAGCTTTCAAGATCTCTCCCAGCCCCTAACACTCTGTGATTCTGTGATTTATAGAGAGGGAAATAACAGAGGTGCAGATATGTGGGAGAGGTTTCAGAACATGTGCAGAAAGCTAAGCAAAAGCAAAGCAGTGACATCAGGGCAAATTCAGCTTCCTTCAGCAAAACAGTGAAACTGAAATCTGGTACCAGATGTACTTTGCCATCACCACATGGCAGGGCTCTGGTTTTGTAGTCTCTTCAACTTAGGCTTTTTGACATCAGTATCCTGATGCCACAGAGCTACCTGAACACAGATGTTACGCGGGTTTGAGTTGAGCTGATTTACCCACAGTGTAATGGCTTGCTGGACTGATGCTGCACCGGCACCAAAGCCGACTCAGGTTTACCAGTGTACAGCAATGCGTACCAAAGGCTTGGGAGAGGTAAGGGATACTCACAAGTCCTTGGAGATCACTGAATTATTCAGTGGTACCTTCTGTGGAAGGCCAATGCTGGATCACTTCCCTGCTTCTGTACTGAATCCAGCAGCTGCTATTTCACTACAGCGAAGGCAAGTTATCTTCCTGTGCTCCTTTCTAGTTCAAACCTCTCTTAATCCAGCTTCCTCCAGCAACAACACAAAGCTGGTTTAGTAACAGCTATTCTCTGTGCTGCTCACCAAGTTTGAATCAAACCTTTCTCAGAAGGACAGCTGGATATCTTTCTGGTCCCCATCAGAAGGCATTTTTCAGGATTTCCATGGTCTGTAGGGTGCTTTTCCTGGGCACTCTCCGGGCTTTATGGGTTTCTCAGCTGTAGGAGTGTTTCTCATGTTGTTTTGCTATTAAACTAATGAATCTTATGAGCACAGCCCTGCTCCTGTCATCACTGTGGGACTGCCCTGCTGCACAGCAAGCTTGTGTTCAGCTCTGTTTCCATTAGGAGCCTTAAAAGTGTTTCCAAATCACTGCCTGCCGCTTGCAGCACTCTTAATGCTCAGAAGCTGCATTTCAGTTGCATTGCAGTGATTAATAAGATGACCAAGTATGAAACCTGGTACAGTTATCTTTATCACAGAATTGTCAGGGTTGGAAGGGACCTCAAGGATCAGCCAGTTCCAACCCCCCTGCCATGCCCAGGGACACCTCACACTACAGCAGGTTGCTCACAGCCACATTCAGCCTGGCCTTCAAAACCTCCAGGGATGAGGCTTCCACCACCTCCCTGGGCACCCTGTGCCAGGCTCTCACCACCCTCATGGGGAAGAACTTCTTCCTAATATCCAATCTCAATTTCCCTACTTCTAGTTTTGCTCCATCCCCCCAGTCCTATCACTCCCTGACACCCTAAGAAGTCCCTCCCCAGCTTTCTTGTACTGATACTTTCAGATACTGGAAGGCCACAGTTAGGTCTCCTTAGATTCTTCTCTTCTCCAAACTGAACAACCCCAACTCCCTCAGTCTGTCCTCATAGCAGAGCAGCTCCAGCCCTCTGCTCATCCTCGTGGCCCTTCTCTGGGCACCTTCCAACACCTATTATTTTATGCCAAACCCATGCAAACTGGCCTGACAAAGCTGCTTGGCATATGACAGCCCTGTGAGGAGAGGCTGAGGGAGCTGGGGTTGTTTAGCCTGGAGAAGAGGAGGCTCAGCGGTGACCACATTCCTCTCTACAACTACCTGAAAGGTGGTTGTAGCCAGGAAGGGGTTGGTCTCTTCTCCCAGGCAACCAGCACCAGAACAAGAGGACACAGTCTCAAGCTGCACCAGGGGAGGTTTAGACTCAAGGTGAGGAGAAAGTTCTTCACTGAGAGTCGTTCGTCATTGGGATGTGCTGCCCAGGGAGGTGGTGGAGTCACCGTCCCTGGAGGTGTTCAAGAGGGGATTGGATGTGGCACTTGGTGCCATGGTCTAGTCATGAGGTCTGTGGTGACAGGTTGGACTTGATGATCCTTGAGGTCTCTTCCAACCTTAGTGATACTGTGACACTGTGACACTGTGACACTGTGATACTGTACATTGCCTGATGGAACTGCAGGCTTGCCTGGGATTAATAAATTACTTCTTAACCTTAACAATTGCAATTTTCCTTCTGACAGACCCTTGACTTCTGCATACCCCAAAATCCTGATGTTCCCTTGCTAGATAATGATTTTTTTCCCTGCTGCCATTCTTAACCTTCCTTCTGCTCTATTTCATTTTCCTCACAAACAGCAGCACCAAAATCAAATCAGTATTTGGAATGTTGCAGCAAAGTTTGCACAATGTTTGTGAGGAAGGCCATTTCCTGACTCTTGTTTCTTTTCTTCTAACCCCTTCTCTGTAGCTATTGCAGTGGATCTCATTTCAGGGGAAGAAAAAAAATAAAAGGAAGAAACCAAACAAACCAACCTAGATGATCTTTCGAGGTCACTTCCAGCCCCTAGCATTCTGTGGTGCTGTGAAAACCCCCCAAAACAACCGGAAAACAGTATCACAGTGTCACAGTATCACCAAGGTTGGAAGAGCACATTGCTAGCTCTTGGTCTTCCTTCCATACATTAGGACACCCAGGTCCCCTTCCCCTTCACTGCTCTCCAGCAGGTCAGTCCCCAACCTATCCTGCTCCATGGGGTTATTCTTTCTTACGTGCAAGACTCTACCCTCACCCTTGTTGAATTTCTTTCCATTTCTCCCTGCCCAACTCTCAGCCTGTCCAAGGCTCAAAGAGCACAGCCTTGTTCTTTGCTTCCCTATAACTCCCCCAAAGCAGTGCTTATCAGGAAATTAAACCACCATCAAGACAACCACTCAACTGCAGTTAGGTTTTTGGCTTTGCTACACATTTGGCATCCTTCACCAAGGTCCCCCTAAAAGTCTGGTAAGCTGATGTGATGTTATGCCTTGGTGTTTTGCCTCAAGATTCCACAGTCCAGCACAGCCCACAAACAGCACATTTAATCCTCATTAGTGCTAATCACAGTAGCACAGTATTGCCAAGGTTGGAAGAGACCTCGAGGATCATCGAGTCCAACCTGTCACCACAGACCTCAGGACTAGACCATGGCACCAAGTGCCACATCCAATCCCCTCTTGAACACCTCCAGGGATGGGGACTCCACCACCTCCCTGGGCAGCACATCCCAATGACGAACGACTCGCTCGGTGAAGAACTTTCTCCTCACCTCAAGTCTAAACCTCCCCTGGCACAGTTTGAGACTGTGTCCCCTTGTTCTGGTGCTGGTTGCCTGGGAGAAGAGACCAACCCCTTCCTGGCTACAACTTCCCTTCAGGTAGTTGTAGAGAGGAATGAGGTCTCCCCTGAGCCTCCTCTTCTCCAGGCTAAGCAACCCCAGCTCCCTCAGCCTCTCCTCACAGGGCTGTGCTCAAGGCCTCTCCCCAGCCTTGTTGCCCTTCTCTGGACACCTTCAAGTGTCTCAATGTCCTTCTTAATAAAGCATAAGCTCCTGACAGGTTTAATAGGAACAAGCAAGTACTCACTATTTTAGTGCTTCTTTGAACTTCCACTATTTTCACTCTAGCCTCCCCAAGCAGCCTCTCATTTCTTTGCTAGTAGCAAGTTTCTGTAAGAGATTTCCAATCCTTTTCAAGCTGAGTGGAGTTGATTTAAAACAAATACTGCCAGGGCAAGCCTAGGAACTCCTGCTGATGATTAAGTAATTAGATTAAATTAGAACAGACTAAATTGACTGAACCCCAGTCCATCATATTCTGAAGCCACAATCTAATAAATCTTTTATGGTTTAGTTTGTTTTATTTGTTTTTTGTTGATAGAATGAAATAGAATAGAATAGAATAGAATAGAATAGAATAGAATAGAATAGAATAGAATAGAATAGAATAGAATAGAATAGACCAGGTTGGAAGAGACCTTCAAGATCATCGAGTCCAACCTATCATCCAACACCACCTAATCAACTAACCCATGGCACCAAGCACCCCATCAAGTCTCCTCCTGAACACCTCCAACAATGGTGACCCCACCACCTCCCCAGGCAGCCCATTCCAATGGGCAATCACCCTCTCTGTGTAAAACTTCCTCCTAACCTCCAGCCTAAACCTCCCCTGGCGCAGCCTGAGACTGTGTCCTCTTGTTCCAGTGCTGGTTGCCTGGGAGAAGAGACCAGCCTCTGCCTGTCTACAACCTCCCTTCAGGTAGTTGTAGACAGCAAGAAGGTCACCCCTGAGTCTCCTCCTCTCCAGGCTAAGCAACCCCAGCTCCCTCAGCCTCTCCTCACAGGGCTGTGCTCCAGACCCCTCCCCAGCTTTGTTGCCCTTCTCTGGACACCTTCCAGCAAGTCAACCTCCTTCCTAAACTGAGGGGCCCAGAACTGGACACAGGACTCGAGGTGCGGCCTAACCAGTGCAGTGTACAGGGGCAGAATGACCTCCCTGCTCCTGCTGGCCACACTGTTCCTGAAGCAGGCCAGGATGCCATTGACCCTCTTGGCTGCCTGGGCACACTGCAGGCTCATGTTCAGCCTACCATCGACCAGTACCCCCAGGTCCCTCTGTGCCTGGCTGCTCTCAGCCACTCTGACCACTCTGATAGGATGTTGTTAGTAACAGGACTAGGGGGGGAATGGAGCAAAACTAGAAATAGGTAGATTCAGATTGGATGTTAGGAAAAATTCTTCCCCATGAGGGTGGTGAGAGACTGGCACAGGTTGCCCAGGGAGGTGGTGGAAGCCTCATCCCTGGAGATTTTTGAGGCCAGGCTGGATGTGGCTCTGGGCAACCTGATCTAGTGTGAGATGTCTCTGTCGATGTCAGGTGAGTTGGACCTGGCTGATCCTTGAGGTCCCTTCCAACCCTGAAAATTCTCTATGTTAACCCAAGAGATTTCCATCCTGCTGCTAGTTTGCCAAAGCAAAGACACAAGGTTTGCTTTCTATCCTACTTAACTCTCTCTCTCTGTAGTCATAACTCATAATAACTCAAAAGTTATTTTGCAAAAGGACCAGGAAAACAATGAAAGAAAGTGGTTGGGAAGAGAAACTTGGAGGGTAGTAGTGAGATTTGGCCAGGAAAATGTGAATGAAAAGTGGAAGTTATTCTAGGAGAGTTTACTAGATGACTAAACCCCACAATTTCATTATGGTGAACAAGGACATCTTTGGTTAGCAGCATCTCCTTGATGAGTGGGGAGGTAAAGGCAGCTATTAAAAATATATCAAATAAACAGGGAAGAGGAGAAGAAAGGCAAAGGATGCAGCAATTATGTAAATTAGAGGCTGTGGAAACATAAAGAGAGGAAAGAATTGAGAGGGAGCAAGAGAAAGCTTCACCTCGTAGCCGAAGGACAGTAAGGCTTTGTACAGGGTATCACAGTCTCACAGTATCACTAAGGTTGGAAGAGACCTCAAAGATCATCGAGTCCAACCTGGCACCACAGACCTCATGACTAGACCATGGCACCAAGTGCCACATCCAATCCCCTCTTGAACACCTCCAGGGACGGTGACTCCACCACCTCCCTGGGCAGCACATCCCAATGACGAACGACTCGCTCGGTGAAGAACTTTCTCCTCACCTCGAGTCTAAACCTCCCCTGGCACAGCTTGAGACTGTGTCCCCTTGTTCTGGTGCTGGTTGCCTGGGAGAGGAGACCAACCCCTTCCTGGCTACAACCACCATTCAGGGAGCTGTAGAGGGCAATGAGGTCACCCCTGAGCCTTCTCTTCTCCAGGCTAAGCAACCCCAGCTCCCTCAGCCTCTCCTCACAGGGCTGTGCTCAAGGCCTCTCCCCAGCCTTGTTGCCCTTCTCTGGACACCTTCAAGTGTCTCAATGTCCTTCTTAAACTGAGGGGCCCAGAACTGGACACAGGACTCAAGTTGTGACCTAACCAGCGCAGAGTACAGGGCAGCTGGATCACAGTATCACAGTATCACAAAGGTTGGAAGAGACCCCAAGGATCATCAAGTCCAACCTGTCCCAACAGACCATTCACCACCACTCGGTGCAAGGGCTGCAGTTCAGGTTTTCTGCATAGTATTATGGGAAAATCTATTCCAATACAGGAAGTAAAAAGGGGAATTTCCCCATAAACCAGCCTCCTTATCACAGTTTAAAGTTTGACATCTTGGATAAGAAGAGGTGCAGCAGCCTCTGGCTGTGCTGACTTCCTCAGCTGGGGGGAGAAGTAAAAAAACGTAATAAAAAATGTAAGAACTAGTCTCAACTTTCCTGGATAAAATACAGAGGTGATCACCCCCTGTGCTCAGCACTGCTGAGGCCACACCTCCAGTGCTGGGTTCAGCCCTGGGCCCCTCACTCCAGGAAGGACATTGAGGGGCTGGAGAGTGTCCAGAGCAGGGCAGCGAGGCTGGAGAAGGGCCTGGAGCCCCTGGGCTACCAGGAGGGGCTGAGGGAGCTGGGGGTGTTCAGGCTGGAGAAGAGGAGGCTGAGGGGAGACCTCATTGCTCTCTACAGCTCCCTGAAGGGAGGTTGGAGTGAGGAGGGCTTTACTGTGCCATGCTTTCACCATAGGCCTGAGCATAGACTCATTGGTCCCCTATGAGTGACCACACATCACACTGTTGTAGATTATTGGTCCAGCTATGGATGACAGGCGAGGTTTGTTGATGCAGCTGCACGTCCTGCTGTCCCGAGATAACTCACTATGTTTCTAGCTACCAGTGTCTTGTTTTAGTTACAGTGCTGCAGGCACAGCACTGTTTTGGCATGCTGGTAGCTGGCTCTGCCCTTGTGCTGGGCATGGCCTAGCACCATGTCAGGCTCCAGGCCTGCACTGCCGGATTGCTCACACCGCTCGTCGCTGGTGTTCCCACAGGAGGGGGCAGCCTCTGCTCCTTGGTGGCAAGAGACAGGAGCAGAGGGAATGGTTCCAAGCTTTGCCAGGGGAGGTTCAGGATGGATGCTAGGAAATATTTCTTCCCAGAGAGGGCTCTCAGACACTGGAATGGTCTGCCCAGGGCAGTGCTGGAGTCACCATCCCTGGAGGTGTTTCAGCAGTGTGTGGAGCTGGTGCTTAGGGACATGGTTTGGTGTTGACCCTGCAGTGCTGGGTCGGGGGCTGGAGGGTTGATGGGCTTGGAGGTCTCTTCCAGACAGCTGTTTTCTGTGATTCTGAGTCTTACTTCCACTGGAGTTCAGTGTAGTTATCTTGAAAACATGATGATGAACTAATACTGCAACTATTTCACAGTTACAATGAAACCAAGAGAGTTTGATATCAATATTGTTTAGCTGGAGCAGAGAACAGAGCTAGCTACTAAGTATATTACCAGGTCAGGAATGGACAGAGTTTGGTGTTCTGTGCTATTGGCAATTCTTATCTGAGGATTAGGTCACCTCTGGGTTGTTTGAGTTGTGTGTGTTTGTTGTTTTCTTTGTTTGGTGTTTGTTTTAGAAACATTTCTAAGTGGGATATGTGGAGACCACAGGATGTTAGGGGTCGGAAGATCTGGAGATCTTCCAGTCCAAGCCCCTGGCAGAGCAGGACCACAGAGTCCAGCACAGGTCACAAAGGAACAGGGATGGAAAGGCTCCAGAGAAGGAGACTCCACAACCTCTCTGGGCAGCCTGCTCCAGGGCTCTGGGAGCCTCACAGTCAAGAAGTTCCTCCTCATGTTGAGGTGGAACCTCCTGTGCTGCAGTTTCCATCCAGTGCCCCTTGGCCTATCCCAGGGCACAAGTGAGCAGAGGCTGTCCCTGTCCCTTCCTTCCTGACCCCCAGCCCTCAGCTATTGATAGACATTGATCAGATCCCCCCTCAGTCTTCTCCTCTCCAGACTAAACAGCCCCAGGGCTCTTAGCTTCTCCTCCCCAGGCAGTGCTGCAGTCCCTTCAGCATCCTTGTAGCTCTCCCTTGGACTCTTTCCAGCAGATCCCTGTCCCTCTGGAACTGGGGAGCCCAGAACTGGATGCAATATTCCAGGTGAGGTCTCAGCAGGGCAGAGTAGAGGGGGAGGAGAACCTCCCTGGATCTGCTGGACACACTCCTCTTGATGCACCCCAGTTGTCTTAGCCTATTACATCTTGGTTGGAGTCTCACTGACAACCAAAGCAGTGTAAGTTCGTGCTAGGGCCCAGCACTCAGGATCCACTGGTGGTGATGTTTAGAGCAACTGTGAAGCTTGGTGAGGTCAGGAAGAGGAGCAGAAGTGCAGTGAGAGCTGCTGTGGAAGGCAGCTGCTGTGCTGGGCAGCCATGCTGAAGGCGTCCAGCATGCTGTGGCTTCGAGTGGAGGACTGCTCTTCCATAAGGCTGCCCACAGAGGCATCTGCCCCTTGACAGAAATGCTGTTCTTCACCATGTGAAATAATTATGAGATGAATATGAACTGAAAGTGCACTTCCTCTTGACCTACTTCCCAGGCAGGGAAGCGCAGCCTGATGCCCTCCTCTTTAGAAAGGTAAAATTATCTCTCCACATTCCCTAGGCTCTACATAAGCCTCTATTGTTTGGTACCAACCTCATGGCTAATTAGCATACCTACTATGCAGTCACTTTTAATGATTTCCTTCCATCTCCTGTCAACACCCAGGCTGACTAACCAAACTGGTTCCTTTGGGGAGCACTGCACCTATTTACCCCATCAATGAATACCTCTTTTTTGGTTTGTTTGTGCTGTGAGTGCCACAATAGCAGCATGAGCTTGGGGCAAGTGGCTCCAGGACTATGTGCGTCTGAGTCCTGCCTCATCAAGTGAATAGATCTTTCTTTACACAGAGGGTTGCAGGATGCAGCTTTCTACTTCACCACAAAAATCAATTACATGTTCCACTGATGCCAGTGATCTGGCCTGGGGCCTGGAGTCTTCATGGACAAGTCCCACAGCAGCTCAAGGCTTAGAAGAGGACAGTAATGCCCCTTCTGTGACAGTCACCTTGAGGGAATGTCTTGGTTTTAGGAGTCAGACAGAGCTTTCTAACTCTTCTCAAAATAAAGAGAAACTCCACACAGGACTGGATGGAAATACAGAATATTGCTGGAAGTTTAAACACTGCAGTGCAAAGCATAGAAAATACACAAAATCCATAGTCAGGGCTTAGTACAGCAGCCCATTAAGCCAAAGCTTTCCCTAACCCCCACCAAACCAGGACAAAAAAATCCAGGCCTCAATGCCCCCCCAGACATGTCTCTCTTCTCCTCCCCCCCCCCAGCCATGCTTCTCTTCCCCTCCCCCCCCCCAGCCATGCCTCTCTTCCCCTCCCCCCCCAGGCCTGAAATGACACAGCTTAAAATTAACTTTGCCCAGGCTGCTAGCAGGCTGCTCAAGGCCAAACCCCTCCCCCATTACCAAAGAGGAGATAAGGGAGTCACATCTGAATGGGAGCAGAGGAGGAAAGGAAGAAACTAGCTGTGCAGCCAGTTTTATGCTGGAGATGCAGACACTGGGGGAATGAAGTAACAAAAGATTACAATTTCCTGTCCACCCCTGGATGCTCTGGACCTCCTGGAGGTCCTCAGCTTTATGGTTCTCAAAGGCACCCTCTCAAACCATGACAGAGAAGAAAGGAAGTTTGATACAGGGACTTCCTCTCCTTCCAGGGAGGTCCATGGCAATCAGTCTGGTGCCTGGAGAGAATGCCTGTGCAGAGTATGCCCCAGTACAGCTCTGGCTGGGCTTTCAAAAGCACAGCTCTGCAGACACTATGAATTGCACAGAGGCTTTGTTAGGTTTGGTCTTGTCAATCCAAGGACTCCCAGGCAGTGCTTATTGCAGGCCATTTTCTCCTCCTGCGCAGTCACTCCATGGTTCTTCCATCAAAAGTATTTGTTTGGGAAGCTGCTGGGATTCTCTGTTCTGGAGAGGCTGAGGGAGCTGGGATTCTTTAGCCTGGAGAAGAGGAGGCTCAGGGGTGACCTCATTGCCCTCTACAACTACCTGAAAGGTCGTTGGGGGTTGGTCTCTTCTCCCAGGCAACCAGCACCAGAACAAGGGGACACAGTCTCAAGCTGTGCCAGGGGAGGTTTAGGCTGGAGGTGAGGAGAAAGTTCTTCACTGAGCGAGTCGTTCGTCATTGGGATGTGCTGCCCAGGGAGGTGGTGGAGTCACCGTCCCTGGAGGTGTTCAAGAGGGGATTGGATGTGGCACTTGGTGCCATGGTCTAGTCATGAGGTCTGTGGTGACAGGTTGACTCGATCCTTGGGGTCTCTTCCAACCTTAGTGATACTGTGATACTGTGGATAAGCTTCACACAAATCAGAACCAAACCCAAACCAAACCCAAAACCAAAACCAATCACAAAACAAAAACTGAAGCAAAACAAAAGCAGAAACAAAACCAAACCAAACAAAAAACCAAACCCAAAATCAAACCAAACCAAAGAACAAAACCAAACCAAACAAAAACCCAACATCCCCCCCCCTCCAAAGACCAACCAACAGAACAACACACAAAAAAATAACCCCAACCCAACAGGATGTGTATTGAAAAGAAAAAGAGAGAGAAGAGATGTGTGTTGCTGATACACTCAATAGCTTTCTAGCTAACTGTACTAACTGATGCTCTGCTGCAGAAGGGTATTACTGTGTCAAGGCTGTTGAGAGCAAGCACCAAGAGGATAAAGAAAAGAAAGCTCAGCAATACAGCAGACAGCAGGCTGTGGAGATGCCTAAATTAGCAATGAGCCAAGTCAATAAGTCTGTGCAGCACCACATGCAGCTGTACCAAGTTGGACTGGAAGCAGTAGAGAGCCAGATGCTGCTAAATGATTGCTCAGTTAATCCATAGCCTAAATAAACCACTTAGAGGTGTAATGGGTTGGGGCAGGTCCCCTCCCCACCACAGGCAGAAATAACGACTCAGACAAACGGATTGCAAAAGTGATGAAAGTTTAAATAGAAAGCAGTGAATGTTACAGAAAACCCAAAGCGCAGTGACAAAGAAAGATCCCATCCCCACCTGAGGGTGCATCCAAAACCCCCAGGGCTCCTTCTTCCCCCTCCCTCTGTTGGGCTAGTCTCAGCTGGCCAGGCCTGAGACTGCCCATCCCCCTGTGGCCTTGGGCCCAATCAGGCCCATGGCCGGGAGATCTCTCCCCCAGTTACCAAGTCTCGGAGAGGGAAGGAAAGAGGAAGTGCCAGACCCCACCGCAAAATTTATAGTGGTGCAAGGGATTATGGTAGAAATACCTAACTTCCTGAGTCCACCCACTGGGATGGACTTCTGGACACAGGAAACACCCCTGTAGCAGAGGGCACCCAGCCCAAACTACGACAGGAGCCACCCCTTATTTCATACCATAATCCCTGCCTCTAAACACATCATCAGATCAGAAAACTTCTGATGACATGTCCGGCGGAGTCCATATCTTCATCTGGGCGTCCACTCAAACAGTCTCTCATTCAGGCTCAGGCATCAGTCCATTCCAGTTGTTCTTCCTCATGTGATGGAACCTCCCAGCGACGCAGTCCTTCTCCTGCAGTGTGAATTCCTTGTGGACTCCTTGGGACATCCTGGTCACCTGGAAATGTGTGAAAGATGGTGGCCTGTAAACTGCCACAGCAAAATCCCAACTGCACAGGCAAAATTCTGCAGGTCCCAGTGAGGAAAATCTATGCTAGGGAAGGCTCTGATCCCAGGTTGTGTTGCCACTTGCTCCCTCCCTGTGCACATCACAGTATCACTAAGGTTGGAAGAGACCTCAAAGATCATTGAGTCCAACCATGACGCCTTCTGCTGAGAACTTCAGCCTGATTTGTGAACCAGTGTGCATGAGGCAGCTGCCAACCCCCCCAGCCCCTCAGTGGTAACAGCACACAGCTCCCAAAGTGCAGAAGCCCTGTTGGCAGGTGGGGTGGAGCTGACAGCACAGCCACAGACCATGACTGCTCCTGAACTCCTTCCCAGCCGTGGTTTGAATTTTTCCTCTCACTTTGCACATTAAGGTAGGCTGCACCTGAGGGAAGTGACCTCTGTGGCAGGTCTGGATGGCCACCTGGGCTCTTGTCAGCAACGGCAGCTTAATTCCATTTGGGCATCCATTTGATGCTGTCATCATAGACATCACCAACCATCTGCCCATAACTACCAGGTGTGTCCAGGGACCAAGTGATGCTTCCAGATTTGTGTACTCTCAGGAGGTTTTGGGTTCCTTGGATCTGGCTTTTGTTGGCTGTTGTTGTGCTCTGGTTTTCTGGGGGTTGTTTGCCTTGGGGTTTTTGTTTGGATTGGCTTTGGCTTTGTTTGTGTTTTGGCTCAGTTTGGGGTTTCTTGCCTCCAATGCACTGGGGTAACACTCTTCTCCCTGATGACAGTTCTGTTATCAGCAAGGAGACTTAACAGGCAAGCTCCTTGATGAGCTTAATTCACAGGGAACTGTTTGAGAGGCATTGTTGTTGTTGTCAAAACAAGCCCAGCTTCAGCTGAACTGGGCTCCAATTTTCTTAATGTATTTCTCCAACCTTATCAGATGCCTCGTTCTTAATTGCACTGGAGAAGATTGCCTCAAGTGTACAAAACCCACTCTGACTTGCACAAGTGCTCAGTGTGCCAAATCCACCTAAGCAAACAGAAGCTATTAATGAGTGATCTTGGGCAGAGAGGAACCTAATGAGGGTCAAGAAGGATAAGAGCAGAGTTCTGCATCTGGGAAGGAAGAATAAACTGCAGCAGTACAGCTTGGGAGGTGACCTGATGGAGAGCAGCCCTGTGGAGAAGGACATTGGAGCCCCAATGAACAAGTTCTGCATGGGACAGCAATGTGCCCTGGGGGACAAGAAGGCCAATGGGGTCCTGGGGTGCATTCAGAAGAATGTGTCCAGCAGATCCAGGGAGGTTCTCCTCCCCCTCTACTCTGCCCTGCTGGGACCTCACCTGGAATACTGCATCCAGCTCTGGGCTCCCCAGTTCCAGAGGGACAGGGATCTGCTGGAGAGAGTCCAAGGGAGGGCTACAAGGATGCTGAAGGGACTGCAGCACTGCCTGGGGAGGAGAGGCTGAGAGCCCTGGGGCTGTTTAGTCTGGAGAGGAGAAGACTGAGAGGGGATCTGATCAATGTCTATCAATAGCTGAGGGCTGGGGGTCAGGAAGGAAGGGACAGGGACAGGCTCTGCTCACTTGTGCCCTGGGATAGGACAAGGGGCAATGGATGGAAACTCCAGCACAGGAGGTTCCACCTCAACATGAGGAGAAACTTTTTGACTGTGAGGGTCCCAGAGCCCTGGAGCAGGCTGCCCAGAGAGGTTGTGGAGTCTCCTCTGGAGCCTTTCCATCCCTGTCTGGATGTGTTCCTGTGTGACCTGTGCTGGATTCTCTGGTCCTGCTCTGGCAGGGTGGTTGGACTCAAGAGATCTCCACAGGTCCCTTCCAACCCCTAACATCCTTTGATCCTGTGAGAGAAACTTACTCACTGGCACTGCCCAGTCAATGCCTGCTCCTGTTTCCCCAGGAGGTCAGGAGAAGCTTTTTCCCTCACACAGCCTTTGTCAGCAACACTTCTGGCCATCAAGTCAGGCACATGTCAAACAGGTCCCTGGGTGAAGCTACTTGCAGACAAAAGCCATTCCACAGCTATTTGCTTAAATGTTGCTTTGGCTCCCCTGATGCAAAGCACTTCCTGTGACAGTTCAGACGTATCAGCATAATGAAGCTCAGAGTTTATTTCCATCCACCTCCTTTCAAGTGCCTAGAAAGGCCTCAGACAGTGTAATTTCCAGAGAGCAGCATTTTGTAGCACTGGTGCATCTAACAGCTAAGCAAAGTATTGTGGCTGAGAAGCTGCCACTGGTTGTACTGGAAGTTCCAGCCCTGGTAGGCTCATTAAAAGGAACAGTATTTAATGGTTTGGAGGTACCACTACTAATTTGGAAGTAGGGGATTTATAAATCAGTTATTGCTTCCATGAGTCTGTGACAGAATGCTGGACTGGATGGGTAAGATCAACAAGATCTGATGTGCCCTGCTGCTGTGATTGGAGACAAAGCCGTGCAGGACACCTTGGCTCCACCACCAGCTAGGCAGGAAGCAATTTGATCTTGCTCCCCACACATACCTGCTGTTTGCAGAGCCTTCTCCCAAGCACAGCCTCAGCCTCAGGAGCTTTCTTTGGACAATGAATCTGATGGAGAGTGACTGAAGGAGCTGGGGATGGTTAGTGTGAAACAGAGGAGGCTGAGGGGAGACCTCCTGGCTCTCTAGAGCTGCCTGAAAGGAGGTTGTGGAGAGGTTGGTGCTGGTCTCTTCTCACAGGTAATTAGTGACAGAACAAGAGGAAACAGCCTCAAGCTGCAGCAGGGCAGGGTCAGACTGGGCAGTAGGAAGAATTTGTTCCCAGCAAGAGTGGTCAGGCCTTGGAATGTGCTGCCCAGGGAGGTGGTGGAGTCCCCAAGCCTGGCTGTGTTTAAATGTGTTTTGGATGTGGTGCTTGGGGCCATGGTTTAGGGGTGAGCCTTGCAGAGCAGGGTTCTGGGTTGGACTTGGTGATCCTGAGGCTCTTTTCTAACCTGAAAGTTTCTGTGTTCTGTGATTCTTGGTAGCCCATGGATGCTTACTAACTCATTTCTATACAATAATCTGGAAAGCCCTCAACACTTCTGGCAGCATCAAACCCCCTTCTCTGGGACACTCAGTCTGTTTTCAAGAAGCTCTTCCCTCAGCTTTGTTGTCTGTGTTTTGGGGTAGGAAGTGATGGTGTATGTTTCTTCTCCTGACAGATCCTTTCAGAGCACAATTGCTCTAAGTCATTGTTTTTAAAGCTGAAGCAGGAGAATGAAGTCTGTGCTTGCTTGCATTCTGTGCACCAGCAGTAAGTGAGGCTGCACAGGATGTAGGTCAAAACTGGTTTCATTTCTAAAACTTTATCTGATTTGACCTTTAGTGTTTCTTTAACACAAAACTAAGCAGCCACAGCAAGAGTTGGATGAGGAACTGAACCTAAACCAGAATTACTTCTTCAAGCCCTACTGCAGTGTCTTTCGAGTGGTGCACTGAAGACAAATTGAAGACTTGGGGAGGCTGCTGCTGACATCCAGTGTATGAAGTGTTAAAGCAGGAGAGAGAGTTTCAGCTGAAGATAAATTTCATTAGAAGAATGTGTATCAGGTGGTTGGGTTTCAACACTCAAAAGAGCAGAGTCTGGTGCTACCACCACCATCAAACCATCAGATTTAGTAAGAGCCAGTGCTGCATGCAGGGCCAAGTTCTGCAACAGAGCTTCCCTCCTGAGCTGCCGTGTAAATATTACTCATTGCTATCTTCCAGTCACAGCTTAGTGCTGGATCTTGTATGTTATTTTAAACACAACATAAAAGTAAAACATTAACTCTAAAATAGATGATTGGGAGCGTGAAGAAGAGGGAGAAAGAGCTTTGCACTTGCTGCATCTTTCTTTTGCTGCGTGACTTCCTGCAGCACTCCATCTTAAATGAGTTATATCTTTGAAGACCCAACAGTTGTGCCTTCTGAACTCACAGTCTCACAGTATCACTAAGGTTGGAAGAGACCCCAAGGATCATCAAGTCCAACCTGTCACCACAGACCTCACGACTAGACCACGGCACCAAGTGCCACATCCAATCCCCTCTTGAACCCCTCCAGGCACGGTGACTCCACCACCTCCCTGGGCAGCCCTTAGACTTAAAACCCTGCTCTGCAGCTGGCCAGAGGAGTTTCCAAATCATACCATACACCTCCTGACCTAGGACTCAATGACTAGAAGTGGTTATATGCTTTCTAGATAGTTATACCTAAATTCATAGTCCACTGAGAAAAAAACTTGCTGAGTATTAGCAGAGGCTCAGGACAACCAACTGCACAGCCAGAGTCCATGCTGCCAGCTCAAGACTGGAGCAACCCTTTGCATTTACGGCTGAGCACCACCTGCTGGCTGTCTCTCCTAAACTGGCTGCTCCTCCTGCCATCCTCTTCCCAGCACAGCCTACATTTCGGGAATTTTGGTGGGACCTGAGATTCCAGAGCTGAGCTCCCGAACTCGTCAAGGCACAGAGGTGGAGGCAGATGTGACACCACAGCTGGCGGAGCCATTCAGAAGGAGACAAAACTCTGCAGCCTCTTAACAGCGAGGGCGGTGGGGCAAAGCCTTCCCCACTGTGCCCACTCCTCACTCAGCCTCAGAAACTAACACAAACCAAACAAGTCACACATATAAAAAGCAATAGCAGCAGAGGTCCTTTCCTTTCCTTTCCTTTCCTTTCCTTTCCTTTCCTTTCCTTTCCTTTCCTTTCCTTTCCTTTCCTTGCCTTGCCTTGCCTTGCCTTGCCTTGCCTTGCCTTGCCTTGCCTTGCCTTGCCTTGCCTTGCCTTTCTTTTCTTTTCCTTTCCCATGTGCCTGCTTCTCCACATTTTAATTAACTTACCCTGAAACACACAATTTTGCCTCACTCTCCCCAGCACCCCCTGGCTGAAATGCAAGTTGCTGATTTTCTCACCTAGTTCCACTGTCATGACAGTGACCTCACGCTCTCAGCTCAACATCCACCTCTTCATCCAGCTGGCCTCTTACCTACCATTGTGAAAGAGGTCCTCATCCTGGCACTTCAGTTCTGCCACTTTGATCTTGTAAGGTTATCTCAATGGAGGTGCTGTCAGAGCAGCCCTGTTGGAGTGTAGCTGAATTGGAGGTGGTGAAGGTAAGCTGAGGTGGCCAAGGATGAGTGTTTTAATTGTTTAACTTTGGCTGAGCTCAGTGGAGGTTGGGTAGGGAAGCCCCAGCCCCATTTTTCAGGAGCAGCAGACATTGCTGGCCACCAGCTGTTTCGCTTCCACTCTGTGCCCAGCAGCAATTCCCAGTTTCTGTGTAACATCACCGCTACACCACTCTCTCCAGCTGGTGTGTACTCCATAGGCCACCTCTGCAGCACACTGTATGGCTGCCCTGAAGTTAGCACGGCTGACAGCTGCAGCAGCAGCGAGCTGCGCTGAAGGATGGGAAGAAGCCTCGTCCCAGCGGCTCCTCCTGTCAACACAGCAAGCTATAAACCCAAGCAACAGGATGACCCCACCCTTGAAATCTCTCCAGGAAGACAAGAGAAAGCCAAACTGAATATTTCTAATTGCCACTCTATAATCACCTTAAACCTCCTCCCTGAGCTTTACTGTGCGTCTTCAGGCAGGGCCCCGGCCCAGCTTTCAATTAAATTATTAGCAGGAACAATAGAGTCAAGATTGCCCAACTCAGATGCCTCAAGTTGTTAAACTCATATAAGGCAATGTGAGATGCTGCTTACATATTTTCCTCCTGCACCCAGGGTTGTGTAAGGATGGTGAATTATTCCAAAGGTAGGAAGAGCTCCCTCGGTGACCCAATTAGCTGTGTCCTCAGCCCTAGTGCTCTCCAGTGTCAACACCTTGTCCAGCATTGCCAGCATCCTACGAGAGATGAGCCCCTGCCTACAGCTTCATTACAGAGCTTGGACCCTCTGTGTGACATTGGTTGAGATCTCAGTGGGTTTGTGTGGTTTGGAAAAAATGAGGAGAGGTTTGGAGAGGAGAGGACAGGTTTGGAGAGGTTTGGAGAGGAGAGGAGAGGAGAGGAGAGGAGAGGAGAGGAGAGGTGTGGAGAGGAGAGGAGATGTTTGGAGAGGAAAGGAGAGGAGAGGTTTGGAGAGGAGAGGAGAGGTTTGGAGAGGAGACGTTTGGAGAGGAGAGGTTGGAGAGGAGAGGTTTGGAGAGGAGAGGAGAGGTTTGGAGAGGAGAGGAGAGGTTTGGAGAGGAAAGGAGAGGAGAGGTTTGGAGAGGAGAGGAGAGGTTTGGAGAGGAGAGGAGAGGTTTGGAGAGGAGAGGTTTGGAGAGGAGACGTTTGGAGAGGAGACGTTTGGAGAGGAGACGTTTGGAGAGGAGACGTTTGGAGAGGAGAGGAGAGGAGAGGAGAGGTTTGGAGAGGAGAGGTTTGGAGAGGAGAGGAGAGGTTTGGAGAGGAGAGGAGAGGTTTGGAGAGGAGAGGTTTGGAGAGGAGAGGAGAGGTTTGGAGAGGAGAGGAGAGGTTTGGAGAGGAGAGGTTTGAAGAGGAGAGGAGAGGTTTGGAGAGGAGAGGTTTTGGAGAGGAGAGGTTTGGAGAGGAGAGGAGAGGTTTGGAGAGAAGAGGTTGTAGAGGTTTGGAGAGAAGAGGTTTGGAGAGAGGTTTGGAGAGGAGAGGAGAGGTTTGGAGAGGAGAGGGAGAGGTTTGGAGAGGAGAGGGAGAGGTTTGGAGAGGAGAGGAGAGGTTTTGGAGAGGAGAGGTTTGGAGAGGAGAGGAGAGGTTTGGAGAGGAGAGGTTTGGAGAGGAGAGGTTTGGAGAGGAGAGGGAGAGGTTTGGAGAGGAGAGGAGAGGTTTGGAGAGGAGAGGAGAGGAGAGGTTTGGAGAGGAGAGGTTTGGAGAGGAGAGAGGAGAGGAGAGAGAGGAGAGGAGAGGAGAGGAGAGGAGAGGAGAGGAGAGGAGAGGAGAGGAGAGGAGAGGAGAGGAGAGGAGAGGAGAGGAGAGGAGAGGAGAGGAGAGGAGAGGAGGAGAGGAGGGAGAGGGGAGAGAGGAGAGGAGTGGAGAGGAGAGGAGAGGGAGAAGAGGGGAGAGAGGAGAGGAGAGGAGAGGAGAGGAGAGGTTCCTTTCTTCACTCTCTGCTGCTGTCAGAGGCAGCTTGCTGCAGCAGCCATCTCCATGGATTTGCACAGGACATGGGAATGTTCCACAGAGTCCAGTGCTGCTGCCTTTCTGGAAGGGGCCTCAACACGTGCTGGTACACAGGCTTGAGTGGGGGACTGGGCCTTGCACAGGGCTAGTTTCTTCCAGAATAAAGTTCCACAAGCACTAATGGCAACAGAGGGTATAACTTCTTAGCTCAAGTGCTTCCAGTTTGCTGTGGAGAGACTGCGAGTTGCATACTCCAGTACAAAAGGCACGGCCGGGACACACTTCCCCACCTGGGGGGGGACGGCTGCCCCTTTGCAGGCTGCCACATGCTGCTTCCTTAGCCATTGGAAGCCTCTAGAAAAGGAGAGAAAAGAAACCAGAGCACACTCCACAGGGCTATGCAAGGAAAAGAGGGCAAGTAACCCAGCAAGCAGCATGAGAAGGCTTTCCCAGGGCCTTTGGGGAGACCAGCAGGTTTACAGACACTGGGGGAGACTGAAAGAATGGACTCACCATGAGAAGACATGAGGGAGTTTCACAAATGAATGTCTCATCCAGCAGCTTCTCTCATTAAAGAATTAACCTTTTTTGGCTTAATAGGTTGTTTTCATAGCTCCAGTTTTATGGACTAGAAGCTTGGTTTTAACCTTTTGATGTAAGGTTATTGCACCTCCAGGTTCTGGCTGCTTCAGGTTTCTGTCACATATGGCCAAAAAACCGAGTTCTGGCACAAAATTCATCCTGAGCCCACTTGGATTTTCCTCTTGGTTCAGATTCATGTAACTTCAGCTAACAGCAGCAGGACTGCACAGAAGCCTAAATATTTCCCTTGCAGTATCATCCCCCAAACGATACCTGCGTGTCCCACACCGAGACGCTAGGGATGTGCCAATGAAAGAGGGAAATGGCAGAGGAAGAACCAAAGGGAAGAGTTATTTGATTTCAGCAGTGGACAAGGACTCAGCAAGCTGCAGTCTGAAGGCAGAAGGTGGTAATGCTGCATCTGACAGCAAAGTAGACCAAATTCTGGGTTATGTCTGCTGCAAGCTGCCTGTGTGCTCCTAAGCAGGGTTATTTGTGCCTGTCGTGACAGGACACCCACGTGTAAGGAGGTGTTGGGAGCAGACAGTAATAGCATCCCCTCCTTGTGGGATATACCTCAGCTGCTGAAGCAGGGAATATCTTCTTCCTGCCTTGAACTAAGGATGACTTTTTTCCCCAGGAGATAAGAGGAGCAAAGAGTAATTGTATTCAATACCTTACCTGCTTCCAGGTTTCAGAGGGGCACTAGTCTAACCTTAGCTGCTTAGAAGGAAATACCTCTGGCTGTCACTGAGGCATTTCTTTGAGTGTTTTCCACTGCTTGAAAGCTCTGAAGCTGGACATGTTCCCCAGCAGAGTGGCAGACTGTTTCAGAGAGATGACTTGTATGCCTGACAGCTCTCCAACACACACAAGATCACTTGTCTTAGCTGTGTTTTGATGATACCCAAGAAGCAGACATCACCAGTGGTCCACAGCACACAGGTTGGAAAGAGCTGCCCTCCCTAGGGGGGATTTGTTTCAAGTACCTTCTTGATTCTTCATACCCACCCTTTTTGAAGCCATGCATGCTTAAACTGCCATTCAAAGCCAGAATCATGGAATGGCTCAGGTTGGAAGGGACCTCAGAGATCATCCACTACAAACCTCCTGCCTTGGGCAGGGACACCTCTCAACTAGACTCAGCTGCTCAAGGACTCATCCAACCTGGCCTTGAACACCCCCAGGAGGAGGCAGCCACAACCTCCCTGGGCAGCCAGTGCCAGAGTCTCACTACTCTCATACTGAAGAACTTCTTCCTCAGCTCCAGTCTAACCCTACTCTGCCTTAGCTTCAAACCATTCCCCCTTGTCCTGTCTCCAGACACCCTCATGAAAAGTCCCTCTGCAGCCTTCCTGTAGGATCCCTTCAGGCATCAGAAGGCAGCTCTAAGGTCCCCCTGGAATCATCTCTCCTCCAGGCTGAACACCCCCAGCTCCCTCAGCCTGTGCTCATAGCAGAGGTGTTCCAGCCCTTGAATCATCTTTGTGGCCTCCTCTGCACTCAGTCCAACACCTCTGTGTCCTTCTTATGCTGGGGACACCAGAGCTGGTGTCTCTCAGCACAAATTAATTCCCCATTAAGTTTGACACATGATGCCTGAGAGATGTTCTGAAACACAAAGTGTTCTGGAGCTGGAGCTATTCAGAGAATGTAAATCCATACTCAATCAAGAGTTCAATTAAGAATCTGGAACACAGACCTTGAAGGGTTGATTTAGCAATCACAGGAGACAGAAAATCCATGTACTGGATATGTTAGAAATTAGTGATCCTTACATCTTGTCCTGAAAAAACAGAGTGCTTCAGGTTGCTGGTAGCTTTAATGGCTGTGAGATAAGTGAAGTCCTGATGGGCAGCAAGTTCTGCATGGGACAGCAATGTGCCCTGGGGGCTAAGAAGGTCAATGGGATCCTGGGGTGCATTCAGAAGAATGTGTCCAGCAGATCCAGGGAGGTTCTCCTCCCCCTCTATTCTGCCCTGCTGAGACCTCACCTGGAGTATTGCATCCAGTTCTGGGCTCCCCAGCTCAAGAGGGACAGGGATGTGCTGGAGAGAGTCCAAGGGAGAGCTACAAGGATGCTGAAGGGACTGCAGCACTGCCTGGGGAGGAGAGGCTGAGAGCCCTGGGGCTGTTTAGTCTGGAGAGGAGAAGACTGAGAGGGAATGTGATCAATGTCTATCAATAGCTGAGGGCTGGGGGTCAGGAAGGAAGGGACAGGGACAGGCTCTGCTCACTTGTGCCCTGGGACAGGACAAGGGGCACTGGATGGAAACTGCCGCACAGGAGGTTCCACCTCAACATGAGGAGAAACTTCTTGACTGTGAGGGTCCCAGAGCCCTGGAGCAGGCTGCCCAGAGAGGTTGTGGAGTCTCCTTCTCTGGAGCCTTCCCAGCCCTGTCTGGATGTGCTCCTGTGTGACCTGTGCTGGATTCTCTGGTCCTGCTCTGGCAGAGGGGTTGGACTCAGAGATCTCCAGAGGTCCCTTCCAACCCCTAACATCCTGTGAGCCTGTGATAGTGGAAGCAAGACCCAGGGGCAGGATCCTGCTCTCACTCTGTGCTCTGCCATCCTTCCCTGACCTGCAGTGATGGCTTTTGGCTCCTCAGCCATTCATTCATTAAAGCCTGGGTAACAGTTACATGTGTAAATGCTCTGCATGTGAGAACAGCCAACCCTATTAAAAATTCACTTGAACTTTGAGGAACCTCCTGCCTCTTTCATCTCTAACAGAGATAGGATAAGAAGCTGTGGCTCCAGAAGCAGAGCTCCATTCTAGCAGTCACTGTACACACACACAACATTACAAAAATAAGGGAGGCCTTTCCTCAGGCTGGAAAGAGCTTAACCTACAAGAATTCAAACAGTTGTATCCCCACTTTCACACAGAATCCAAGGCAGGAATTACACAACAGCTTAGAGGCAAGCTCAGACACCTCCAACCCCAAGAACTGCTTTTTCCCACAAAGTCCTATTCTTGTCCATTTTTGCCAGAGCAGCCATGAAACCATCTAAAATGTGACCTGCCACAATCAATCCAAGAGCAGGAGCAGTAGTTTCAGCCTTGACAATGAGCAGCCCACAAGCAGAACTGTTACCAGCGTTCATCCCACACGGAGCGATGCTGAATTCACAGCAAGCAAACGTGGCAGCGACCCAGCCCGGCTCGGAGAGATGCTGTGCATGTGCTCAGCGGCACTCAGGTGCTCTGAGAGCACAGCCCTGCTCCTTTCAAGCACACCTCACCGCCTCTCCATGTTGCCCGTCACCCCAGCCCTGGCAAGGCAGCAGCAGCCTTGCTTGGCACGGCAGCTCCCAAGCAAGGGGCAGCCCCGCAAGCCAGAGCCTAATGGAAGGGCGTTAACGCTAATTGAATCTGAACAGCCAGAGCCGTGCAGCACTTGGCATTTTCTCATGGTGAAATGCAACAGCAGTTTGTTAGAGCACTCCTAATGGGTTTAAAAGTTTTTCCAGCCATAACTGATGTTCTTTCTAAGGTGACATTCCCAAGCAGCCTAGCATGGGCATAAGACACAGCTAAACAAACTTCCCTACCCCAAGGTTGCTGAATCAGAGAATTGTCAGGGTTGGAAGGGACCTCAAGGATCAGCCAGTTCCAACCCCCCTGCCATGGGCAGGGACACCTCACACCACAGCAGGTTGCTCACAGCCACATCCAGCCTGGCTGCAAACACCTCCAGGGATGAGGCTTCCACCACCTACCTGGGCAACCTGTGCCAGTCTCTCACCACCCTCATGGGGAAGAATTTTTCCTAACATTCAATCTGAATCTTTCCACTTCTACTTTTACTCCATCCCCCCAGTCCTGTCACTCCCTGACACCCTAAAAATTCCCTCCCCAGCTTTTTTGTAGCCCACATCAGATCCTGGAAGGCCACAAGAAGGTCCCCTCAGAGCCTTCTCCTCTCCAGACTGCACAACCCCAACTCTCTCAGGCTGTCTCCATAGCGGAGCAGCTCCAGCCCTCTGCTCATCCTCGTGGCCCTTCTCTGGACACCTTCCAGCACATACAGATATCCACCCTCTAACCCCAGGTACTACCTTGCTACTTTCTGTGTTCATGGAATCATAGAATTGTTAGGGTTCATTACCTAGTTTAACCAGCCTTGGGGGAAACCCAACCCCAAAAGCCCTACACAAAGACTTGGGATTCAGAGCTTATGAAAAAGTTTAGATCTGCACTAACACTTCTTTTTTTTCCCCCCCTTTACCTCTGCTGGTGGCACCAGGCCAGATGCTCAGCTGCAAACTGACACAACTCAGAGCATGCCAGTTCTGAAGAAAATCAGCAGACTTAGCCTCTTTAGATCCAGGGAATAGCTCCATTTCCTGTCAGAGGATGCAGCTGAGTCTGACAGGTTTGAAGAAAGGGGATCACACCCCCAGGGGAGACTAACATCAGCAGGGCCTTTTGGAGCTACTGGTACAGGACACATCGAACTGGAAAAACCCCTCTGTGGATGAAAGGCCTTATAAACACCCCCTGAGTTCCACTGTTTGGGGATGTGACTGCATCAGCTCTGCCTCTGTGGAAGCCCTCAGTCATGTTCTCAGCTCTTTCCGCCTGCACTCACACAACTTCCTTTCTGTGGAGAGCCCCAAGCACTCAGAGGGTGAGCAGGAGGGACACACAGATGAATCTGAACTCCAGTACCTTAGAGTGAGGTTTACCTAGGAAATACTGGAAGAGGTAAAGCCTCCTGGAATAAATCACCTACCTAATTTCACCAGCTCCAGGATGAATTCAGTCCGTGCTTATCACCTACACAACAGAGGGATGTATTGCAGCTGTACAGCAGATCTTAGTCATCTCTCTCCCTGCATATCACCTATGTGAGCATTCTCATTATTTTACAGGTGGGGAAACTAAGTGCTAGGGAGGGCAAGCAAGATGCCATAAGCCATGCAGCAATGACAAATTAACCTTGTGTTTCTCACCTGAAAAGCAACACTGGATCAGGGCTGGAATGGTTGTGCATGCAGAGTTCCAGGTCAGTGGGTGAGCAGAGCACAAGGGACCACTGCTGTGTGCTTGCCCAGGCCAAGGTTTCTTCTTTGGCTGGGTTTTTTAAGTTTGTTTTAACTCTGCCCATCTGCTACAAGCCAGAGTCAGAGGGCAGCTGGACCTCTGGTCTGCTCCCACACAGCTGTTACTGTACTCCTCCAGTTCTGGACATCACCCTGACCCCTCCGCACTGGACACAAACATTTTAGAGACATTCAAGCTGAGGCCCGTGCTTTAGGAAGGTTTTGTATTAAGATGATTTATGTGGACACATTTGCTCTTTGGGTCTGGCAGCAGCCTGCAGTCAGGCCCAGCTTTTCTGGGCGTTTTGGGCCAGAAGCCATCCAGCTTGGGAATTGATTCATCTCAACGTGTTCAGCTTTGTAAGCACAATGCAGGAGTTACTGTTGTGCCTCCCGGCTGCTCTTCCATTTTTTATAACTCATTTTCTCTGCTAACCTACTTTCAATGTTTTCTTGTAAAGCTGTTTTCAGTCTTCTCTCTCTCCTCTCTCTCTTTTTTGTTCCCCCTCCACACCAACAGCACTGGGATAAAACTGCTCTGGGTGCTAAACTCCAGTGACTTGAATAGGCTCCAGCTCCTATACCCTGGCTTTGGAAACAATTGTCCCCACTAATCCTTTTGAGTGCACTCCCAATTCCATACACTCAAAGAGCTGTGTTCCCTTCCCCTTCACCCCCCCGCCCCCCCCAAAAAAACACCCACCACACCCAATTGCTTCTGTGCAACAACCAGAGCTCATGCATCAGCACACAGTCATTGCCAGTGCTAGGCAGCTCTCGAGCCCTCAAGCCAACTGACTGCTGCTGGGCTGTGGATGGAGGCTCCCCCACCAGGGTCCCTGCCCTTCCTACCTTGTCCTAATCCCAGCTACCTGGAAAGGAAAAACTAACCTCTGTTCCAGCTCAGCCCTGCAGCCTGCCAGCTGATTCCCGGATCACTTCAGTTTGGTATCACAAACACACTTAGAGGAGAGTTTAATATAGATTGGGTAAGACAGTTGAGTGATACATAATTTATGGTGCCCTGTAGCATAGGAAGCTGTGAAAGGCATCTGAGAGCAAACCTGCCATGCAGCAACACAGCGTGCCAAGGGGGCAAAGAAGGTCAGGAGGAGAGGACTCTGAGAGCAGGGGAAAGTGTGAAAGAAAGACAAGGTGAAAGGCACAAGATGAGAAGAGAAGGAGGGAACAGCAGGAGGATGGAAGGAGGGAGGAGGAGCTGCACAGAAGATGCAGGTGGGGGCAGAGGGAGTCTGCAGGATGAATAAGAGCCCAGCAGAAGTGTGGACAGTGAGAAGCAGAGAGCAGAGCATGCATGCTTGATGTGACAAGGAGGTCTCTGCAGGCTGCGACTGCCGCAGCCATCCGAGAAGTGGAAGCAACTGCCGTGTCAGCTGGAGGGCAAGGAGAGGCACCCCAGCCCTCCTGGGGCTCTGCTGCCTCAGGACTGCTTCTGCCCTCTGTGCCCTCTGCTAGCCACTGCCAGGGGACTGCCTGCTTGGCTTCCCTACCCACCTCCAGCTCTTAGGTTTTGCTGTTAGCCTCCTGTTCTTGTGTGGCCTTGTTTGGTGAGGATGTAGGCAGAGCAGGAGGCCAGGCTCTCAGCTGGGTCAGTCAGAGAGGCTCTGCTGGCAGTCACACCCAGCCACACTCTCATCCCTCCAGTAACAGCAGAGTCCTAATTCAGCACTCTCTAGCTCAAGTATAGAGGTCCTGAGTGCTGCACCATGGTGACACCTCGTCCCAAGAGAGCTTACCTGATCTGCTTGCAAGTATGAGATGGTTCTCAGAAGGTGGATAAAGCAAATGGAGAGTGGGAGTTTGGTGAAGCTAGAGAACATGGACAGCATTTAGCAAGTACAGAGGATTTATGCCTGCCATTCACTTAGGATTCTCCTGAAGGGGCACTGGCTCTCAGGTCATGGAAGTTACACTTTGGTAGGAAGGAGCTCTCATCCAAACACTTGATGTCAGTGAGCCCTCTGTTAACAGTGATCAGTGACCAGTCACAGAAATGCAGGAATCCCTCCAAGAAAGATCACAGGCTCACAGGATGTTAGGGGTTGGAAGGGACCTCTGGTGATCTTTGAGTCCAATACCCTGCCAGAGCAGGACCAGAGAACCCAGCACAGGTCACACAGGAACATACCCAGATGGGTCTGAAAAGTCTCCAGGGAAGGAGACTCCACAACCTCTCTGGGCAGCCTGCTCCAGGGCTCTGGGACCATTGCAGTAAAGAATGTCTTCCTTGTGTTGAGGTGGAGCCTCCTGTGCTGCAGTTTATGTCCATTGCCCCTTGTCCTATGCCAGGGTGCAACTGAGCAGAGCCTGTGCCCTCCCTCCTCACCCCCAGCCCTCAGGTATTTATAAACATTTATTAAATCCCCTCTCAGCCTCTCCTCCCCAGGCAGTGCTGCAGCCCCTTCAGCATCCTTGTAGCCCTCCCTTGGACTCCCTCCAGCAAATCCCTGACCCTCTTGAACTGGGGAGCCCAGAGCTGGATGCAATATTGCAGGTGTGGTCTCAGCAGGGCAGAGTAGAGGGGGAGGAGAACACTGGATACACTCCATCAGGACCAGTCCTGTACGTGGGGAGGGACTGAGATACCAGGAAAGCATTCCTGATTTATTTTCTGGGATTTATCCAATACAAATTGAAGTAACACAAGCATTTGGCTCTGAGCAGGACCCCCAGTGAGCAGAACAGATGACTATATTAAAAGGCAAAATCCCCAAGCAGGACTGGACTAGCCAACAGCCCTCACAGGGGCTGAAGTGGGGGCTCTGACCCTGAGCACTCAGTTTTCCTTCTTCCCCAAAGCATCCATGACAAGATTTACTGTTCCTTTTGTCCATGGAACACAGCCAAGGTGCTCACTGTTGTGCCAAGCTGGAGAAAAACAGCCTTTGCCTTGCAGAGCTGACAATACAGCTGGCACTGAGCAAAGCATTCCCTGTGTGCCCCTTCTCTTGCACATGTGTGACTGTGCCCAGAGCTCCTGCAAGCTGACACGCACGGCTCGGTGAGGGAGACAGTGAGCAGACGCCTGCCACTGGCTGCCGTTCCCGCTCCCATCATCCCTGCTGCCCCTGCCTAGGCATGGCACAGAGGCCAAGCATATGAAAACTGCCTGGCCTCATCCCAGCTGAAGGGGTAAGGAATTGCAAGGACTGAGGTCCCCTAGAAAAGCAGAGCAGCTAATAACAGTACACTGAAAACCAGAGGCACTGATTGAGCAGGGCCTTTAATCCCTCTGCTTTCTGCCTGTAGAAAGGGAACTGTGCTCCTCTTGTACCTTGCAAGATGACTCTGTGTGCTTTTAACCTTCAGTAACCGATGTTTACAAAGTGCTCTTAGAGCTGCCAACTGCTAAATCCTGTGCAGCACTGTCTGGGTTTTCCCTGGTGCTGTGTGTGCTCCCCTGCGTGCAGCTGGCAGTGTACAGCCAGGATCCCTGTGCTGGCTGTGTCTGCACCTCCCCCCCACAAGTGCACAGCCTACATTCAGGGCTCTGCTTTCTCTGCCATCCTGCAGCATTTCTTTTGGAACTAATGGCCAATAAAACAGCTTCTCCTCAGGCTTTCCCCTCTGCCAGAGCACTGCCACGAAGATCACCACCACTTGTTGGCCTCATGCTCTCTCCCTGTCTCTTTCAGGCTGTTGTCCCCTGGTTACAGGGTCCCCAAACCCACAAAGCACACAGACTGGAGGTCAGAGCTACTGTGCAGTCTCTTTATTATTTCAGCCCTGGAAAACACAACAAGAGATACTGCAAGTTCTGTAGAAATTACTCAAGGAGCTGTAAGAGAGGTCTGTGCTCCCCTCAGACCAAAATCTGCAGGCTTTGGAAAGAGATCTTTGGCTAGACCTCCTCCACAAGTTTTCAGAAGACAGCAACTATTTCTTTTAAAAATGAGCACACAGTGAACCCCAAAGAATTTCTCAAAAGCTGATTTCAGTGGGAACTTTGAATCAGCTTCAGGGAGCTGTGGAGCTCAGCGTGCCCTCTGCTGCCACAGCCCGGTGCCACAGCCCCTGGGATCTGCCAGCTGCCCCTCTGCAAAATCAGAGATCAAGTCTAAAAGCAGAGAGAAGTATGTCATGCCAGGGTGGTGGTGTAAGCCATGCTTCTTGCCATTACAGTTCCTACCAAAATCAAAAGCAGCATTAGAAGAGCGAGAAATATCAAACCAAGGTGGATGGGGGTCTCGATCAGGCCCTACAGTGAAGGGCATCGCTGTGCAAGCAGGACGGGGAGGTCAGGCAGAGCCAGCAGAGCCTTTGCAGGGAAAGAGGCTGTCTCATATGGAAAGTCAAACCATCTGGAACTGGGACCTGGGAGCTGAGCCCCAGCACCAGTTCGGCCAGCACTGCTGTGTGACTGGGCTCTACCTCTTCAGCTTCTGATTTCTCTGCGTTTGCAGCGTGGGCAGGAATGCTACATCCTCACCTCGGGTGAGGTGCTGGTTTCCAGCAGACAAGCTGGCTCTGCCACAACACTTGAAAGATGAACTTGGTGTCTGCCTTCCAGATCCAGGTTTCCTCTCTTTGATACCATACAAAAGAGAGAAGAAAAGGTAGCATTCACACACTGACCAAAGGAACACTTTCCAAGTGATTAGAAAGACACCAGCTCCAGCCTGCTGGTGTAAATCACTCCAGGAATGTCCTGTGACTTGACATAGGCTCCATTTGCCACAAAGGAATAATTTAATCTCCCCAGTGATTCCCCACAGCTGTACAGGCAATCCTGCTGTAGGGAAACTAGAGTTACTTGTGAATCAGCTCCTGAGCCACACCAGTCTAGAGGATTGAGCTTTAAAACAGAGTGAAAGCAGAAATGGTCCCACTCTGAAGAGCTGTGCATGTGTTGTGGCAGCTCAACAGAGGGAGTCACAGCCAGGTGCTCAAACCCCACAGATGCTCAAGTATCATAAGGGCTCCAGCATCCTGACTGATTGTTAGACTCCAGCTTTTACCATCCAGTAGCCTTTAGGCCACCTTTGTGGATCTACTAGGCCTGGGCTGACAGGACTTTGAAACAAGAATCACAGTTTTTTGTCTCTCGGTGCGAGAGTTTCCCAGATCAGAGAGCAGCAGCCTCCTCACCTGTGGTACCATGTCCTGTACAGTGGCAAATGCCATTGCCCTCATCCCTACAAGGAAAGCCCATGTGCAAGCTGCCTGTTTTCATCACCATCACCTGGGTCAAGACACCTCTGCCAAGTCTCTGAAGTGTCTGTATACCAAAGCAAGAAGCATGGGAAACCAGCAGGATGAACTGGAAACCTGGGTGCAGTGGCAGGGCTATGATCTGGATGGGAGCACACTGTGTTCAGTTAGGAACTGGCTGGAGGCTGAGCCCAGAGAGTGGTGGTGAATGGTGCCACAGCCAGCTGGCGGCCAGGCACCAGTGGTGTCCCCCAGGGATCAGTGCTGGGCCCCATGCTCTTTAACATCTTCATTGATGATCTGGATGAGGGGGTTGAGTCCATCATCAGTAAATTTGCTGATGACACCAAGCTGGGGGCAGGAGTTGGTCTGCTGGAGGGTGGAGAGGCTCTGCAGAGGGACCTCGACAGGCTGGGCAGATGGGCAGAGTCCAAAGGCAGGAGATTGAACACATCCAAGTGCCAGGTTCTGCACATTGGCCACAGCAACCCCAGGCAGAGCTACAGGCTGGGGTCAGAGTGGCTGGAGAGCGGCCAGGCAGAGAGGGACCTGGGGGTGCTGGTTGATGGTAGGCTGAACATGAGCCTGCAGTGTGCCCAGGCAGCCAGGAGGGCCAATGGCATCCTGGCCTGCATCAGGAACAGTGTAGCCAGCAGGAGCAGGGAGGTCATTCTGCCCCTGTACACTGCACTGGTTAGGCCACACCTTGAGTCCTGTGTCCAGTTCTGGGCCCCTCAGTTTAGGAAGGAGGTTGACTTGCTGGAAGGTGTCCAGAGAAGGGCAACAAAGTTGGTGAGGGGCTTAGAGCACAGCCCTGTGAGGAGAGGCTGAGGGAGCTGGGGTTGCTTAGCCTGGAGAGGAGGAGACTCAGGGGTGACCTTATTGCTCTCTACAACTACCTGAAGGGAGGTTGTAGCCAGGCAGAGGTTGGTCTCTTCTCCCAGGCACCCAGCATCAGAACAAGAGGACACAGTCTCAGGCTGCACCAGGGAAGGTTTAGGTTGGACGTTAGGAGGAAGTTCTACACAGACAGTGTGATTGCCCATTGGAATGGGCTGCCTGGGGAGGTGATGGAGTCACCATCACTGGAGGTGTTCAGGAGCAGACTTGATGGGGTGCTTGGTGCCAAGGGTTAGTTGTTTAGGTGGGTTGGGTTGGTTGATGGGTTGGACTCGATGATCTTGAAGGTCTCTTCCATCCTGGTCTATTCTATTGTTCCATTGTTCTATCTTGCTGCAACGACAGAGCTGTGATGGCACAGCTCCATGACTGGAGTGTGGGTATGGGCCACGAGGGACTTCTCAGGAAGGACAGACTGACAAGGCAAAGTGATGGAGCTGCTCTCTATGTGAACAAGCAACTAGCAAGTGTTGAGCTTAACCCAGGAGGAGATGATAAAAGCATTGAAAACTTGTGGGTAAGAGTGAAGGGACACACAAACATGGTTGATGTGGTTGTGGGGGCTTACTACAGACCACCAAATCAGGAAGAGGCTACCGATGAGCCAGCTGGAAGTAGCCTCAAGATCAAGTGCCTTGGTGCTCATGGGAGACTTCAACCACTCAGGTATGAGTTGGAAAGATCACATAGCCAAGAACATACAGTCCAAAAGGTTCCTGCAGTGCATTGATGACAACTCTCTGCTGCAAGCAGCTGAAGAACCAACAAGAAGTGCAATGCTGGACCTGGTATTAACAAAGAAGGACTGGCTGTAGGTGTTAAGGTTGGGGGTAATCTTGGTTGCAGTGACCATGACATGTTAGAGTTTAATACCAGCAGACAAAGAAGCAGGGTGATAAGTAGAATTTCAACCCTGGACTTTAATAGGGCAAACTTTCCCCTCTTCAAGATTCTACTTAGAAATACCCAGTGGGCTAGAGCTCTGGAGGGAAGGGAGGCCTGAGAGAGCTGCTTAGTGTTCAAACATTACCTCCTCCAAGCTCAAGAGAAATGTATTCCCTTGGGAGAAAAAAACATCCAGCAGGGCAGGCAGCAGGCCTGCATGGATAAGCAAGGAACTCTTAGTAAAACTCAAAAAGCAGGTTTGCCATATGTGCACACAGAACTTGGAGGATGGCCAAGGGCTCAGGCCTAGCCAGCATGGATTTAGGAAGGGCAGGTCCTGCCTGACCAACCTAATCTCCTTCCATGCCCAGGTGACTGCCTGGTGGATGTGGGGCAGGCTGTGGATGGAGTCTACCTGGACCTCAGCAAGGCCTTTGACACTGTCCCCCACAGCAAACTCCTGGCCAAGCTGTCAGCCCCTGGCTTGGATGGGAGCACACTGCAATGGGTTAGGAACTGGCTGGAGGCTGAGCCCAGAGAGTGGTGGTGAATGGTGCCACAGCCAGCTGGCAGCCAGGCACCAGTGGTGTGCCCCAGGGATCAGTGCTGGGCCCCATGCTCTTTAACATCTCCATTGATGATCTGCATGAGGGCATCGAGTCCATCATCAGTAAATTTGCTGATGACACCAAGCTGGGGGCAGGAGTTGATCTGCTGGAGGGCAGGAGAGCTCTGCAGAGGGACCTTGACAGGCTGGGCAGATGGGCAGAGGCCAAGGGCAGGAGATTGAACACATCCAAGTGCCAGGTTCTGCACATTGGCCACAGCAACCCCAGGCAGAGCTACAGGCTGGGGTCAGAGTGGCTGAGAGCAGCCAGGCAGAGAGGGACCTGGGGGTGCTGGTTGATGGTAGGCTGAACATGAGCCTGCAGTGTGCCCAGGCAGCCAGGAGGGCCAATGGCATCCTGGCCTGCATCAGGAACAGTGTGGCCAGCAGGAGCAGGGAGGTCATTCTGCCCCTGTACACTGCACTGGTTAGGCCACACTTCGAGTCCTGTGTCCAGTTCTGGGCCCCTCAGTTTAGGAAGGAGGTTGACTTGCTGGAAGGTGTCCAGAGAAGGGCAACAAAGTTGGTGAGGGGCTTGGAGCACAGCCCTGTGAGGAGAGGCTGAGGGAGCTGGGGTTGCTTAGCCTGGAGAGGAGGAGACTCAGGGGTGACCTTATTGCTCTCTACAACTACCTGAAGGGAGGTTGTAGACAGATGGATGTTGGTCTCTTCTCCCAGGCAGCCAGTACCAGAACAAGAGGACACAGTCTCAGGCTGCACCAGGGGAGGTTTAGGCTGGAGGTTAGGAGGAAGTTCTACACAGAGAGAGTGATTGCCCATTGGAATGGGCTGCCCAGGGAGGTGGTGGAGTCACCATCATTGGAGGTGTTCAGGAGGAGGCTTGATAGGATGCTTGGTGCCATGGGTTAGTTGATTAGGTGGTGTTGGGTGATAGGGTGGACATGATGATCTCGAAGGTCTCTTCCAACCTGGTTTATTCTATTCTATTCTATTCTATTTAAAAGGCCAAGTCAGCTGGGAGGATTACAGAGACACAGCCAGAGAATGTAGAGATGCAACAAGGAAGGCCAAGGCCCTCCTGGAACTCAGTTTGAACCAAAGCCCGTCAGCCACATGGAAGTTTTGCTTTAATTTCAAGGAGGAAGCTCATAGCTTGCTGTAGATTCAGGCTTTGTGTAATTTGGTGCCTTTGCTTGTGGTTTGCTGCCAGCTGATGATGCTCTGGGTAAATAGAAAACTATCCCACTCTGCCTTTTGGGTTTGTTTTATCATTTGGGACAAGACAGCTGACAGGGAAAGTCACTTAACAAGAAACAGAGAGAAATGGTGGATGGCTAAGAGCAGGCACATCACCTGCAGCTTGCAGCTAGGTGAAGGGCAAGCAGGTGTGTTAGCCCTTGTAAAGAGCTGATTCTTTCCACTGACAAAAATGTGCCTGAAGATTAAAGTTAGGGATGCTGGATTCCATCCCTTGTCTCGGTGTGTTTTGGAGCCTGATGAAGAGAGAGTGCCCTTTCCCACCTGCTCTAGTGCCTTGTCTGAGACAGTGGCCTGCAGAAAGCGTTCAAGGAAGACAAAAAGCCCAGCCACAAAGGGTCTAACCCAAACAGAAGATCTTTCTCTAATCCCCTTGAAGACTGAGGCCTGTCTGTGCCCTGAAGGGAGAGAAACCAATATTCCTTGCAACATCCTTGGCTCTGGGCAATCTACATTATGGAAACAAAGAAAGACATCCAGTATTTGTCTAATCCTGCCAACCTCCTGATCACCACAAGGGTCTTTTAATACCACGAGGCCAGTGTGAGAGGAAGCTCTCCACAGGTTCCAAACAGGCAGCTTTGACTGGGAGGCTTGGCTGAGACACCTGAAGCTGTGCAGCCACTCAGTGAGACCTGGACAGCCTGGAGAGCTGGGCAGAGAGGAACCTAAGGAGGGTCAAGAAGGATGAGAGCAGAGTCCAGAGGAAGAACAAACTGCAGCAGGACAGCTTGGGAGGGGATCTGCTGGAGAGCAGCCCTGTGGAGAGGGACCTGGGAGTGCTGGTGGGCAACAAGGTCTGCATGGGCCAGCAATGTGCCCTGGGGGCCAAGAAGGCCAAGGGGATCCTGGGGTGCATTCAGCGAGTGTGTCCAGCAGATCCAGGGAGGTTCTCCTCCCCCTCTACTCTGCCCTGGTGAGACCTCACCTGGAATACTGCATCCAGTTCTGGGCTCCCCAGTTCCAGAGGGACAGGGATCTGCTGGAGAGAGTCCAAGGGAGGGCTGCAAGGATGCTGAAGGGGCTGCAGCACTGCCTGGGGAGGAGAGGCTGAGAGCCCTGGGGCTGTTTAGTCTGGAGAGGAGAAGACTGAGAGGGAATGTGATCAATGTCTATCAATGTCTGAGGGCTGGGGGTCAAGAAATCTCCTTAGCCACTTGGATCCCCACAAGTCCATGGGAGCAGATGGGATCCATCCTAGGGTGCTGAGAGAGCTGGCAGATGAGCTGCCAAGCCACTCTCCATCATTTTCCAGCAGTCCTGGCTCACTGGAGAGGTCCCAGAGGACTGGAAGCTGCCAACGTGGTGCCCATCCACAGGAGGGGCTGGTTGGATGAGCCAGGGAATTCCAGACCTGTCAGCCTGACCTCAGTGCCAGGCAAGGTTATGGAACAGTCATCCTGAGTGCAGTCACACAGCACTTAGAGGATGGCCAAGGGATCAGGCCCAGCCAGCATGGACTTAGGAAGGGCAGGTCCTGCCTGACCAACCTGATCTCCTTCCATGCCCAGGGGACTGCCTGGTGGATGTGGGGCAGGCTGTGGATGTAGTCTGCCTGGACCTCAGCAAGGCCTTTGACACTGTCCCCCACAGCAACCTCCTGGCCAAGCTGTCAGCCCCTGGCTTGGATGGGAGCACACTGAGATGGGTTAGGAACTGGCTGGAGGCTGAGCCCAGAGGGTGGTGGTGAATGGTGCCACATCCAGCTGGCAGCCAGGCACCAGTGGTGTGCCCCAGGGATCAGTGCTGGGCCCTGTGCTCTTTAACATCTTTATTGATGATCTGGATGAGGGCATTGAGTCCATCAGCAGTAAATTTGCTGATGACACCAAGCTGGGGGCAGGAGTTGATCTGCTGGAGGGTGGAGAGGCTCTGCAGAGGGACCTGGACAGGCTGGGCAGATGGGCAGAGGCCAAGGGCAGGAGATTGAACACATCCAAGTGCCAGGTTCTGCACTTTGGCCACAGCAACCCCAGGCAGAGCTACAGGCTGGGGTCAGAGTGGCTGAGAGCAGCCAGGCAGAGAGGGACCTGGGGGTGCTGGTTGATGGTAGGCTGAACATGAGCCTGCAGTGTGCCCAGGCAGCCAGGAGGGCCAATGGCATCCTGGCCTGCCCCAGGAACAGTGTGGCCAGCAGGAGCAGGGAGGTCATTCTGCCCCTGTGCACTGCACTGGTTAGGCCACACCTTGAGTCCTGTGTCCAGTTCTGGGCCCCTCAGTTTAGGAAGGAGGTTGACTTGCTGGAAGGTGTCCAGAGAAGGGCAACAAAGTTGGTGAGGGGCTTGGAGCACAGCCCTGTGAGGAGAGGCTGAGGGAGCTGGGGTTGCTTAGCCTGGAGAGGAGGAGACTCAGGGGTGACCTTATTGCTCTCTACAACTGCCTGAAGGGAGGTTGTAGTGAGGCGGAGGTTGGTCTCTTCTCCCAGGCAACCAGTACCAGAACAAGAGGACACAGTCTCAGGCTGTGCCAGGGGAGGTTTAGGCTGGAGGTGAGGAAGAAATTCTTCATAGTGATTGCCCATTGGAATGTGCTGCCTGGGGAGGTGGTGGAGTCCCCATCCCTGGAGGTGTATAGGAAGAGCCTGGCTGAGGCCCTTGGTGCCATGGTTTAGTTGATTAGATGATGTTGGGTGATAGGTTGGACTTGATGATTTCAAAGGTCTCTTCCAACCTGGTTAATTCAATTCAATTCAATTCAATTCAATTCAATTCAATTCAATTCAATTCAGTTCTATTCTATTCTATTCTATTCCATTCTATTCCATTCTGTGAGGGAGGGGACAGGGACAACCTTTGCTTAGTTGCACCCTGTGATAGAAGAAGGGGCATTGGATATAAACTCCAGCACAGGAGGTTCCACCTCAACATGAGGAGGAACATCTTCACTGTGAGGGTCCCAGAGCACTGGAGCAGGCTGCCCAGAGAGGTTGTGGAGTCTCTTTTCCTGGAGCCTTTCCAGCCCTTTCTGGACGTGTCTGTGTGTGACCTGTGCTGGGTTCCATGGCCCTGCTCTGACAGGGGGTTGGACTCGATGCTTTCCAGAGGTCCTTCCCAACCCCTAACATCCTGTGAGCCTGTGACTCTAGGGGAGCCCTGCATGGGGTGGCAGCAGCCAGCCTGTGATGGCTGTGTGTGCCAGCCTGGCCATGGTGTCAGCTGGTGCTTGTGTCCTGCCCCGCAGGGAGCCAGCCCTCGCCTGCGGAGCTCCGGGCCAATGAACATCAACCACTACGCCACCAAGAAGAGCGTGGCGGAGAGCATGCTGGACGTGGCGCTCTTCATGGCCAACGTCACCCAGCTGAAGGCAGTGCTGGAGCAGGGCACCTCCTTCCAGTACTACACCACCCTCATCGTGCTCATCAGCATCTCCCTCTTCTTCCAGGTGATGATCGGCATCATCCTCATCATCACTGGTAAGGCTGAGGTGCAGGCGGCCTGCCAGGGTGCTGCAGGGGCAGGGCAGCATGGCAGGGTGCTGCAGGGGCAGGGCAGCCCATGGCTTGGCTGGCACGGGGCAGAGCAGCATGGCAGGGTGCTGCAGGGACAGGACAGCCCATGGCTTGGCTGGCACGGGGCAGAGCAGCATGGCAGGGTGCTGCAGGGGCAGGGCAGCCCATGGCTTGGCTGGCACGGGGCAGAGCAGCATGGCAGGGTGCTGCAGGGGCAGGGCAGCCCATGGCTTGGCTGGCATGGGGCAGAGCAGCCTGGCAGGGTGCTGCAGGGACAGGGCAGCCCATGGCTTGGCTGGCACGGGGCAGAGCAGCATGGCAGGGTGCTGCAGGGGCAGGGCAGCATGGCAGGGTGCTGCAGGGGCAGGGCAGCATGGCAGGGTGCTGCAGGGGCAGGGCAGCCCATGGTTTGGCTGGCACGGGGCAGAGCAGCCTGGCAGGGTGCTGCAGGGGCAGGGCAGCCCATGGTTTGGCTGGCACGGGGCAGAGCAGCATGGCAGGGTGCTGCAGGGGCAGGGCAGCCCATGGCTTGGCTGACACGGGGCAGAGCAGCATGGCAGGGTGCTGCAGGGACAGGACAGCCCATGGCTTGGCTGGCATGGGGCAGAGCAGCATGGCAGGGTGCTGTAGAGGCAGGGCAGCCCATGGCTTGGCTGGCATGGGGCAGAGCAGCATGGCAGGGTGCTGCAGGGGCAGGGCAGCCCATGGCTTGGCTGGCACGGGGCAGAGCAGCCTGGCAGGGTGCTGCAGGGACAGGACAGCCCATGGCTTGGCTGACACGGGGCAGAGCAGCTTGGCAGGGTGCTGCAGGGGCAGGGCAGCCCATGGCTTGGCTGGCATGGGGCAGAGCAGCATGGCAGGTTGCTGTAGAGGCAGGGCAGCCCATGGCTTGGCTGGCATGGGGCAGAGCAGCATGGCAGGGTGCTGTAGAGGCAGGGCAGCCCATGGCTTGGCTGGCATGGGGCAGAGCAGCATGGCAGGGTGCTGCAGGGACAGGGCAGCCCATGGCTTGGCTGGCATGGGGCAGAGCAGCATGGCAGGGTGCTGTAGAGGCAGGGCAGCCCATGGCTTGGCTGGCATGGGGCAGAGCAGCATGGCAGGGTGCTGCAGGGACAGGGCAGCCCATGGCTTGGCTGGCATGGGGCAGAGCAGCATGGCAGGGTGCTGTAGAGGCAGGGCAGCCCATGGCTTGGCTGGCATGGGGCAGAGCAGCATGGCAGGGTGCTGTAGAGGCAGGGCAGCCCATGGCTTGGCTGGCATGGGGCAGAGCAGCATGGCAGGGTGCTGTAGAGGCAGGGCAGCCCATGGCTTGGCTGGCATGGGGCAGAGCAGCATGGCAGGGTGCTGTAGAGGCAGGGCAGCCCATGGCTTGGCTGGCATGGGGCAGAGCAGCATGGCAGGGTGCTGCAGGGACAGGGCAGCCCATGGCTTGGCTGGCATGGGGCAGAGCAGCTTGGCAGGGTGCTGCAGGGACAGGGCAGCCCATGGCTTGGCTGGCATGGGGCAGAGCAGCATGGCAGGGTGCTGCAGGGACAGGGCAGCCCATGGCTTGGCTGGCATGGGGCAGAGCAGCCTGGCAGGGTGCTGCAGGGGCAGGGCAGCCTATGGCTTGGCTGGCATGGGGCAGAGCAGCATGGCAGGGTGCTGCAGGGGCAGGGCAGCCCATGGCTTGGCTGGCACGGGGCAGAGCAGCATGGCAGGGTGCTGCAGGGACAGGGCAGCCCATGGCTTGGCTGGCACGGGGCAGAGCAGCCTGGCAGGGTGCTGCAGGGGCAGAGCAGCATGGCAGGGTGCTGCAGGGGCAGGGCAGCCCATGGCTTGGCTGGCACAGGGCTGCTGAAGGTGGGTGGTGGAGAGGGTTGTGCCACTGCTTTTCAAAGTGCTCAGGGGGTTGCAGCTGTGGGCACTGCTCTTCCTTCCCTGGCTCTCTGCTGCATGAAGAAGGAAGAGAGTTGCCCACCCTGTTGTGTGCCCCTTCCTGCAGCTGCTGCAGTTTCTGCTGCATCTTTTGCCTTACTCAGGCAGGGCCTAACAGAATGATTTAGGAAGAGGTATTCCCCATGTTAACCTCACAGGTAATCAATCCCCAGGTCTGCTAGTGCTGCACAGACATCCATTAACAGCAGCACATCAGACAGACTTGCCCCATCTGATACAGCAGTTGCTATATTTCATCCTCCAACACATGCCTAACATTACAAGTCCCCCCCAGGCTGCCTTGTCCTGTCTATCCTAGGTGGGTCTTCATTGTGCCAAGGGAGCAGAGGCTATGGGAAATGCTGTGGTGTGGTCGCTCCCCCTGCCCCTCATGTCAGCCTTTCCTGGTGGCAGCCACAGTGGCTGGAGCCAGGTGCAAGAAGAGGGGCTGGGAACTACAACTGAAGACAGGGATCCACAAGGCTGCCATTTGGGTGGCTTTCTGGCCAGACTGCCCAGTCACCAAGGGGCTCCCCTGTCTGAGCTGATCAGTGCCCATCAGCCAGAGCTGATTCCGTCCTGTGCTCAGACACCTTTTGGTCCGGAGGTGAGGAGGGGGTTAACAGCTGTGTCAGCACACATGTGAGGGCTGGGTGTCAAGGAGACAGTGGCCTCCCAGCCCTAGTGCCATGTTGCTGACCTCCTTCCCGTGTCACTCAGCCTTCCCTTGCCATGCCCCATGGCCATGCAGTGTGGGGGGCACAAGGCACATGCCTGCCTAGCCTGCAGCAGTAATTTGGGTTGGCCGGCTGGAGTGCCGCGGCACCCCCGTGTAGCTCTGTCTTCCTGCATCACCCTAGGGCAAGCTGCAGCCCCTGTAAAGGTCCTGGGACTATTCTGCCAGCTCTGTGGCTGCAGTGCCCAAGGGCAGGGCAAGGCTCACAGGGGCTGGGGATCTTGGAGTCAAGCTACAACTCTGCCTGCCTTTGTGCATCGTATTCCGCAGCCCGTTTGAACCTGAACGATGTTGCAAAGCAGCCCCGCCTGAATATACTCAACAACGCTGCCACAGCTCTCATCTTCATCACAGTCATCCTCAACATCTTCATCACAGCTTTTGGGGTGCAGAAGACTGGCCTTTACCCTAGGAATTTCCGGCCTTATTAAGTCATGGTGCAACGGAGTCAGGTAAGAAAGGGCTGAGCTCCCACCCCTGCCAGCCCCTGGGAGGAGTTCAGCCTCCGAAAGCATCACTGCCAGCTTGAACAGAAGGCAGAAGTGCACAAATGAGCAAAGTCTTTCCAGAGGCACTTGGGTGTCCCACGAGCTTCTCAGGCCATTGAATGAATTTCCTCAGGAGGAGGAGGAGGGCTTCTCCTTAGTTGATTTTTAAAGCAAGAACACCACAAGCATGCCAGCTGCTGGGATTTAGCAGCAGCAGGTGGTTTTCACAAGGCTGCAGGCTTCACCCTGGATACAAATAGCAGCTGTGGATGGGAGCTAAATTGGGGAAAGAAAACTAGGGGTGTTCTGGGAGGCATCCAGGGATAGCAGCACTGTCTGAGCAGAAGGGAAGAAGGTTCTGCCAAGGTGCAGATGAAAGAGCTCTTCATAACAGCCAGTGAGGCTTGGTGGGAGCTCTTTTAACAACCTCTCATGTTCAAGAGTCTGGTGAATAAGAGTCTAGTAAAATGCTTGGGTTCCCATGCCAGGTCAAAAGAGCTTTAAGTCAAGAAGCAAAGTTCACATCTCTGCTTACATGACCTGCACTTCTCTTATGGAGACAGACTGAGAGAGTTGGGGCTGTTCAGTCTGGACCAGAGAAGGCTCCAAGGAGACCTAATTGTGGCCCTCCAGTATGTGAAGGGAGAAAGGAAGTTGGGGAGGGACTTTTGAGGGTGTCAGGGAGGGACTTCTGAGGGTGTCAGGGAGGGATAGGACTGGGAGGGATGGAGCAAAACTAGAAGTGGGTAGATTCAGATTGGATGTTAGGAAGAAGTTCTTCCCCATGAGGGTGGTGAGAGCCTGGCACAGGTTGCCCAGGGAGGTGGTGGAAGCCTCATCCCTGGAGGTGTTTGCAGCCAGGCTGGATGTGGCTGTGAGCAACCTGCTGTGGTGTGAGGTGTCCCTGGCCATGGCAGGGGCGTTGGAACTGGCTGAGCCTTGAGGTCTCTTCCAGCCCTGACAATTCTCTGGTTCTATGTAAACACAGTTTAAATGCAACTTACTGGGGCAACAGCCAGCAAGAAAGCTTGATAGATGCATAGGATGATGAGAAAGGGTGCAGAGGCCTCTATGGAAACACTGCTGCCGTGGGGTCTAGAAGGGTGTGAGTGCTGGAGAGCAGCACCTCACACTCAGAGGTGTGGCTGTGGTGCTGGGTGACACAGGGACTGCTGTTCCCTGCCCACCCAGCTCCCAGGAGACTGCTGTGACCTTGTTGGTGTTGTGTCACCCCTGCAGGACCCGAGCAGCATGGCTGGTGGGAAGAGCTCTCCTCCTCTACACTTTCCTCCGCAGGAGGCCATCAACAGAGAACTGCCTTACGCTTCCAGAACCCCCTCTGTGTGTGTGTGTGGTCGGTCCCTTACCATGCTGCTTCTGCAGGGCTGAAGGCCTGAACACTTTGCCTTTCAAAGCTGGAGAAACCTTGGCTAAAGAAAGCTGCAGGACAGCAGCAGGAACACGAGCTCAAAGCACAGCTCCGTAAATCTCATCTCTTCTTTCAGCTGCCTGCTTCTCATAGTCAATATTGGTTCATTTTACAGACAAGACTGGGTGATTTCCTTTGGAGGCTGCATAGGAAAGCTCTTCTGTCTGTGAAGGCTATCCTTAAAGCCAGGCTACCTAACAGCTCACCTCCCAAACGCCAGTATGGATTTCTGAGCCTGCAACAAAAAGTAGCTCTCATGGGAGCACAGAACAGTGTGTCTGTGGCAAGGCAGAGAAAGCCAGCTCAAAGGTTGTCCTAGTTGTTTGGAATTAAATAGGCCCCAGTGAAGAAAACAAATCAGCATTGGAAGACTAACAATTGTCTCATGTCACCAGCAGGAACCCACCAGGAATGACTCCAGAATCACCTGACCCTGGCTATATTTAGTAGAAACTCCAGGGCTTGTTGCCACCTCGGGAGAGGAGAGGAGCAGAGTGTATTGCTTCATTAAAAACATCACCAGGGTCATTTAGGGTCTTATCACTAAGAGAAGTGTTTCAAAAGGTAGCATTTTTATACTGCAAGTGCATTTTTATATTGCAATCTTTTGTACTGGAACAGCTTCCTTTAACAGTGCCAAACACTCTTTGGCTTCATGGCTTTCCAGATCTCTTTTTGCAAGAGGGCAGATCTCTGACTCTGCATTGTGTAACCCTGCAGTCATGCTAAAAACTGTGGCATGTTAACAGCCTGGTGTAAGCCTGTTGCAAGAATAAAATGCTTTTCTGAGTAGTGTCATAGCATCATAGTATCAGTCAGGGTTGGAAGGGACCACAAGGATCATCCAGTTCCAACCCCCCTGCCATGGGCAGGGACACCCCACACTAGATCAGGCTGGACAGAACCTCATCCAGCCTGGGCTTAAACACCTCCAGGGATGGCACCCCAACCACCTCCCTGGACAACCCATTCCAGGGCTTCATCACTGTCATGGGGAAGAACTTCCTCCTCACCTCCAGCCTGAATCTCCCCACCTCCAGCTTCATTCCATTCCCCCTAGTCCTATCACTACCTGAGATCCTGAGCAGTCCCTCCCCAGCCTTCTTGTAGCCCCCTTCAGGTACTGGAAGGCCACAATGAGGTCACCTCAGAGCCTTCTCTCCTCCAGACTGAACAGCCCCAACTCCTTCAGTCTGTCCTCACAGGAGAGGTGCTCCAGCCCTCTGATCATCCTCCTGGCCCTTCTCTGGACACCTTCCAGCACCTCCAGATCCCTCTTGTCATAGGGGATCCAGACCTGGAGGCAGTACTGCAGGTGGGGTCTCAGCAGAGCTGAGCAGAGGGGGAGAATCCCCTCCCTTGACCTCCTGGCCACACTTCTCTTGCTGCAGCCCAGGCTCTGCTTGGCTCTCTGGGCTGCAAGTGCACACTGAGAGCTCCTGCTGAGCTTCTCCTCCACCAGCACCCCCAAGGCTCTCTCCTCAGGGCTGCTTTCCAGCCAGTCCCTGCCCAGCCTGGATTTGTGCCTGGGATTGCCTCCACCCAGCTGCAGGACCCTGCCCTTGGTCTTGTTGACCCTCCTGAGGTTGGCTTGTGCCCACCTCTCCAGCCTGTCCAGGTCCCTCTGGATGGATCCTTCCCTCCAGCTGTCTGCTGCACCACACAGCTTGGTGTCATCAGCAAACCTGCTGAGGGTGCACTCAGTGCCACTGCCCATGGCACCCACAAAGATGTTGAACAAGCCTGGTCCCAGGACTGATCCCTGAGGGACTCTGCTTGTCGCTGGCCTCCCCTGGGACATAGACCATTGACAGCCACCCTTTGGGTGCAGCCATCAAGCCAGTTCTGTATCCATCTAGTGGTCACCCATCACACCCATGTGGCACCAGCCTGGAGACCAGGCTGTGGTGCAGGACAGTAAATTATCTGTTAAAACTGCAGACCCAACCAAAATGTCCACATCTTGGTCTTCAGGAGCTAATGGGAGTGTCTGACACTTGGAAAGTCTGTTATGAACAGGTTCTCTTTGCAGTCTATACTGAGACACCTGAAGGCCATGTGGCCATTCAGTGAGACCTGGACAGGCTGAGGGCTGGGCAGACAGGAACCTAATGAAGGTCAACAAGGATAAGTGCAGAGTCCTGCACCTGGGAAGGAAGAATAAACTGCAGCAGTACAGCTTGGGAGGTGACCTGATGGAGAGCAGCCCTGTGGAGAAGAACCTGGGAGTGCTGGTGGGCAACAAGTTCTGCATGGGACAGCAATGTGCCCTGGTGGCCAAGAAGGCCAAGGGGATCCTGGGGTGCAATCAGAGGAGTGTGTCCAGCAGATCCAGGGAGGTTCTCCTCCCCCTCTACTCTGCCCTGGTGGGACCTCACCTGGAGTATTTCATCCAGCTCTGGGCTCCCCAGCTCAATAGGGAAGACTGAGAGGGATTTACTCGATGATGTTTATAAATATCTGAGGGCTGGGGGTCAGGAGGGAGGGGCCAGGCTCTGCTCAGTTGCACCCTGTGATAGAACAAGGGGCAAGGGATATAAACTACAGCACAGGAGGTTCCACCTCAACATGAGGGTCCCATAGCACTGGAGCTGGCTGCCCAGAGAGGTCGTGGACCCATCTGGATCCATGCTGGATTCTGTGGCCAATGTGCAGAACCTGGCACTTGGATGTGTTCAATCTCCTGCCCTTGGACTCTGCCCATCTGCCCAGCCTGTTGAGGTCCCTCTGCAGAGCCTCTCTACCCTCCAGCAGATAACTCCTGCCCCCAGCTTGGTGTCATCAGCAAATTTACTGCTGATGGGCTCAATGAGAAGGAACTTTCCTTTGAGGGTGGCAGAGCACTGAACCAAGCTGCCCAGAGAGGTGGTGGAGTCTCCATCTCTGGAGACTTTCGAGGTCTGCCTGGATCTGTTCCTATGTGATCTGTTTTAGGTGATCCTGCTCTGACAGGGGGGGGTTGGACTTGATGATCTTCAGAGGTCCCTTCCATCCCCTATTATCCTGTGATTCTGTGAAAGGCTGGTGGGACAGCACCAGCTTGTGCCCAGCTGAAGGAGTGGAAAATATCAGTTATCTGTTGAGCAGAATTTAAATCAGCAAAGCTGAGCACAGTCTGGGACCTGTTTGATGAAGTAGGTAGTGACTCATCCTCCACTTTGTCCAGGACATGGCAAGTCTGGAGTGACACCGAGATTGTTGCTCATCTCAGTCCTTGGTTTCTGCTGAGACCAGCAGCAAACAGGTGAGAATGCTTCTAGGAAGCCTCCATGATCCTGCTTTCCCCCTTCCACTGGGGAGGCAGCAAGGATAGTTCCAGCCAATGCAAACCCATCAGCTCAGGGCTTGCAGCCAATACTGGCCAGCTGGGTTCATAAAAAGGTTAAAAACTATGCATCCCGTGTGCAGATCCCAAAGCCTGTGACTCACTGCTTCACAGAGCAGCAGGCAAAGCAATTAGCATTGATGACTTAATGTAAAGAGAGGGAAAAAAAGGTTCAGCTGGGAAAGAAGCTATGAGGGGAATTGCATCACCAGCTCTTAACTCCACCATCAGTGCCTCAGAGAGATGCCACATCAGGTACAGCAGCACCGAGGCCTGCCCAAGCGGGGAGGGCTACTTGTCAGCCAGCCCAGGTGAGCAGAAGACCAGCAGCATGTTGGAATGCTTTTCCTCATCACCTTTAAAAATAGTTTCTCATCATAATGGATTCAGACTCATTAGGAGCCTTGGCTGCTTTTTTCCCCTCTCCATGTCTGGCTCCCATTCCTGCCAAGCATTTTATACTCAATAAAAAGGAGGCACAGTTGAAGTGAAAAAGGGCCAAATTCCAATCAGAATAAGCAGTTGCTGTGAAAGAGCTGAGCACCCTTTTACATAGACTGGGCCAAGTACTGAGCTTGGCTTGTGCTAGCACTGAGCTTATCTGCTGCTTGCAAGAGGGACCACTTCATTCTCCACACTCTGATCACATTGCACTTGTACTTCGCTGGGGTGTGTATCCTGCCCAATGTTTCTACCTTGTCTTGCATGGCAAACCCAGGAAGGCAGGAGAAAGACTGCTCTGTTACCATCCTACTTTCTAGAGCTCCAGAAGGGACTGAAACAGGTTTTGCTGCTGTTTAATCTTGCTTGCTGTTTCCCACCCACCTCTGCTGCAGAGCTCTCGTTGGCTGGGACACAGACAGACCTGTCTCCAGTATTGCCTACACCTTTGTGGCAGCTCAGGCTGGGTGCCTCCTGTTCCTGCCACATAAGCTACACTTCTGGTGTCCAAGGGTCCAACCCAATAAGGTGGACACAGAAAGCTGTGTATTTCATACCCATAATACCCTGTGCCCTACAAATCTATCTGCAAAGCCATTCTCTGCCTCTTTCTTCCCTCTCTGCTCCCGTGGGAGATGCTCCCTATTGGGTAGCAGTGGGGAAGTATCTCAGGTCTCTTAGGCCTCATGCCAAGAGAAGAGGGGAGGCAGTCTGAGACCTGACCAGCCTGAGACCAGCCTAGCAGCGGGGTGGGGGAAGAGTGAGCCCTGGGGGTTTTGGATGTACCCTCAGGTGGGGAGATGGGAAGTGTTGGGAGGCTTTTGGGTGTGCTCTAAGGGACTCTGCATGCTTTGGGATTCTTCTGTCACTATGCTTGCAGCTTCTGTACAACACTTGCTGCTTTCCATTCAAACTTTCCATCACTTCTGCAATCCATTGGTGTGATGAGTGTCATTCTTTTGCCCCTCTCAGGGGCAAGAGAGGATCTGCCTGGCCTCAAACCAGGACAGCCTTGGTCACAGGAAGCCAGAGGAGCAACGCCTGGCTTGTACTCCCTGCTGCGCGGTGACGTGGTGGTGAGTAACAGAGAGAGAGAACTGAGCTCTTGTAGGAAGACAATGTATTTGTAAAACATGAGGGGAAGCAGAATATCCCCCAGCTCCAACAGAGGTGGCCTGGGAGCCTCCTCGAAGGCACAGAGCCACTGTAAGGCAGAGAAGTCAAAGGTACAATTCAGGTTTTTAACACAAGGCATCAGTAGCTACAAACCCATCGGCTTCAGACATTTGTAGGCAACAAGGTGAGATGTTCATAGTGGGCAAACGTTAAAGACAATGACAAAACAAGTCACACTGTAATTGTCACACAACACATCTCTCAAGAACAGAACCCAGCCCTTCTTTATTCCCTTTGCTGACCTCTGAAACAAGTCTCAGCCCCACAGGCCTGAAGATGGAGTTGGCGTTTGTGGGCAGTCCCCCTCCCCCCTCTGTACAACCTGCCCCTGGGGGCCCAGGGTCCCCAGTCTGCCCACCTCCTGCCTCAGAGGAAGGTCTCCCCTGCAGCATGGCCCATCACCTCCCCAGCTGTCTGCCTGCAGGATGCACAGGAAACTCCACGCAGCTGGCTTCCTCCTGCCGCAGCGTCAGGATACGGCCAGGGTGCACAGGAAGGCACAAACTGGGGGCAACCTTCACTGCAAACTCAGGCACAGCTTCCCAAAACATCCTGGTGACAAAAATGAGATCAACTGTCAGGAGGAGTCAGCTATCTGGCCATGGTGAAGACACACTGCCTCTTGCCCCCTGGGAGCTCTGCTGGACCCAGGACTCTGCCCTGCTCGCAGTGGCAGCGCACTGTGCAGCACCAGTGCCAGCAGCCGTGGTGGCCCAGCCACTGCCCTGTCTGCCCATGTCTCCTCACTGTATGGCTGTGGGATGACCTGCTCCTGCCCTGCTCCCTGCTTCCCCACTCCTCATGGCTGTTTGGGGAGAAGACCTGCAGGTTGTTTTGGGAGAAGGGCAGCAGCCCCAGAGCAAAGCCCAGCACCATTCTTGCAGGATGTGCTGCTGGCTGGCAAGCTGGGGAGTGTGTAGCCACTTGGGTCCCTACAGCTTGCAGTGGTCTCTGTGTATGTGGGCTGGAAGGCAGCTTTAGTCTCCATATGCTCTCTTCATGCTCCTCCATAGAGGCTGCCAAGTAGTGCCAATTAGTATTAATCATCTTAATTGGTAATTACTACAAAGCTTAAACACCAGCTAAGAACCCCCACTGCTTCAGAAAGGGAAGAACATTTGTGATGGCAGCTTTGGCAGTGGGGACACCAACTATCAGGAAACTGAAACCACTAACTCCTTACAACTTCACCCAAAAGTCCTCTTGAGGTAAGAGTTCTGCTTGTCACCAGCCTGGGTTACAAGGCTTGAAGGGAGGAGCACACACTCATGGCTAAAGCATGGGGGTGAATCCTTCTGAGGGTGGCAGCCTACTTCCAGATCCACTCTCTTCTGGCTGCTCTCTCTGGTGAGGAAGAGAGGCTACCTGTACTATTTAAGCCAAGTGAGTCACCCTCTGGATGCACCTAATTCTTCCCAGTGTCTGCAGATGAATGCCAGCTGCCAACTGAAGGTGCTGCAGATCACATTGAAGCCGGATGTGACAGCACGTGGTACCAATAAACCTTCCTCCCTGTGCATGGCACGAGGGCCACCACTGCATCCATCAGCTCCCATGGGCAGAATGGGCCTCATGCCATTCCCTACTTGGTTAAGCCTCACAGCTGGGTCTTGTGTACCAGCGCTCACCCTCCCCAACAGCCTCTCCCCATTCCACAGGGATTGCGTGAGGGAGCCAGCCTGGGCAGGCTGTGGAGGCAGAGTCCTGGCGGCTGGAGAGCAGCTGAGCTGCACCCTGGCAGGGCTGTGCCGGTGTCTGCAGGCAGCGCGGCTCTGGCAGGGGCCCGCGGCAGGGCTGCTGCACGGCACAGGACGTACTGCAACAGCACATCACTGGCTCTGCCCTCCTGAACTCCTCTGGTGCATTAAGAAATTAAACAGAACAACAGTGCAGACTGGTGTCAGCCTCAGAGCTCTCACCTCAGCAGCCACGTTCCGTTTCTTAGTCTCTGCTCAGAGACACCGATACCTTCCTCGGTAAAGAGTCTGCTGTGGCCTGGCCAGAAGGCTGTGGCTGCCTCTCCTGAGGAAACCAGAGTCTGCATGCTGAGGAAGGTTCTGTACGTGCAGAGACACAGCTGCCTCTCCCCATGGCTGCACGCTGGACAGGGAAACGTTCTGAAATGTAACTGACTTTGCCTACCTCTGTCAGTCCCAAGGCCCAGACCGAGGCAAGCAGATGATCTGACAAGATGTCTGCCTCACGTGCCTCAACTTGAGCGTGCAGCTTCCCACTGCAACAGTGGAACCTGATGGACTTGTCAAGCATTAATAATGAATGAATGTCTGTTCTGAATTGGCTTGCAAAAAGCAAACAGCTCTAGTACCAAGTCAGCATGGCTTGAGTCCTTCACACCTCCATGACTCACTGCTCAATGCTCCCAGCGGAGCACCACGAGCATCATCCCGAGGCATGCTCTCCCCTCAAGCTGGAGACCTTTTCAGGATGGTATGGGGACCGTGGAGCTCCAGCGTAGAGCATGGAGTGTGCTGGGATCCCTGGGTTTCCATACCCCTGTGAAATGGCTCCAGGGGTTCAACACCTCGCCTTAGGTTAACCGAAGTGTCAGAGGACAGGAACTCCCTGTAGCATCAGGACAGCTATGGACATGGGCTACTTCCACAGTTCTTGGGTCACTGCTCACACAGATCTGCCCATCCTCTCTCCTGTTCTTGCTGTTCTTCACACACAATGCATGTGCCAAGGCCTGCCTACCAGGCCAGAGCTCACAGGGCTGTCCCAGAGGTGAAGCATCAACAGCTGTGCTGGTTCTGCAGTCAAGAAGCCTTCTCCTTACATAACAATCAAACTAAGACAAGACATAACTGTGAGGCCATAACTTATTAAATTAACCTTTAGATGCTGCATACATGTACAGGATTTAGAGAGCAGAATACTCTGTCTCCTCTTTTTCTGACAAAATCACAACATTTCAACTAATAAAATATTGCCACTTCTTCCCTGCTAGGGTTTCCCTGATATCGTTAGGACAAACATATGTCTGTCAGATAAGGCTGCAAAGTTCCTCCTGAGATGCTTCTAGCTTCTCTGTGTAACATTCCACTATCCTCAGGCAGTGGATCAATAATTTAAGTGGAGTTGCAACTTCAACCCCTGCTGCTCCAACCTGACCCAGCTGCAGGCAAATGTGGCGCTCATAAGGGAAGCCGACCTGCATCTCCATCCATGCCCCACAGCCTGCTGGATATGAGCACAGTTTTTCATCATGACTCAGTGAAAAGCACAGAGACACATCTAAGCACCAGCAGCCTAAAGTGCCTACCAGCTCCTCCATGTACAGACTTCCTTGGGTCAGCACATGGAAATATGGACACAACACAGTTGAGAGAACTCACTTTGGTCCCCTGTCCAGAAGCATGGATACTGGAGAAACAGGGAAGGAGGGGAAGTGAGCAGGGCTGGGTTTCCTCTCTTTTCATTCAAGTATTAGAAGAGAAGCTGTGCTGCTCTACAGAAATGATTCTGGGCTTAGCTGGGACTCATGTTTGTTTCGTTTGCACCATGCCAGACTGGATGGGAACTCTGGCACCTCTCCCACTGCACCACCCAGCAGGCTGCATGGCAGGACACACCAGCCCTTCACGTAGTATGGTGTCTCCCTTGCGCTTCTTCCCAGCGAGACACAGATCCTGCATCTTGGATGCAACAGCTCACAAGAGAAGCTCCCACTCCTCTCGCCTGGCCACCCCCTCCTGGGCTGTGCCATCCCCTGGCGGGGCTCTGGAGGCAGAGTTCGAGGGCTCAGCTGCGTGCCTCGCCGAGGAGCAGGCTGAGCCGGGCGCGGCCGGTGCTGCCCCGCAGCGGGGGGCCGAGGTCACAGCGTCCTCAGCTGGCGCCGGTTCCACATGCCCCGCTTCGAGTGGAACCAGTGGAAGAAGTTCCTCAGGGACAGGCGCTCCACTTCCAGCCCGGCCTGCAAGATCCTGCCACAAAGCAGAAGGGCAGACTTAGCCCAAACTCGGTCAACAAAGGTACTGAGGGGCTCGGCCCGAGGAAATCCCTTGTACAATGTGCTGCCATCAAGAGACTGCAACCAAACCGAGGAGTCCCGAGGAGCTCTGGGGTGCCTCACGTCCACAAGCACACATCTCAGGATGCTTGCTGAGTGCTTACCCACACCTGAGAGCAGCACTGGGCAGGAGCAGCCTGCCCGTGCCAGGCTAGGAGGAAAGGCATCAGGCAGCACAGCATTGCTCAGGATGTTAGTCTGCACTGCAGGCAGGACAGGTCCCCAAACCTGGAACTACAAACCCAGAGGCCTAGGATTTGTACAGCAGAGATCCTCTGTCTCAGACTCCTCAGAAATTGTAACTGCACCTCATGACCGTGATCTCTTCTGGGCAACTGTCACAGAGTGTGGGAAGCCTGCGGGACCCAAACTGGACTCACTTGCAACAAAGTCTTTGCACTCACCAGTGCCTGAGTTTAAGGTCAGGACGTGCTCAAAGACTCTCCCTCACTGATCAGGCTTATTGTGGCATCAGTCACCTCAGTCCCCTCAGCCCCCTGCTCCCCTGGTTGTTAGTCCCCCAGGATCTGACGGGTGTCCCCTCCCGAGCACAGGCATGATGACAAGCGTGTCCTACCTGTCCAGGAGCTCCCAATCCTCTCCTCCCCAGCGGTCCCGAAACTCTTTTGTGTTCATGCCTCCAATCTTGTCCAGGTCAGACTTGTATATGCCCAGGAGACCAAACCCATTCACCTCCCAGTAGCCTGAGGACAGCACAACAGAGGCACAGGTGTGTTAGAGCTTTGAACCACCGATGACTCCAGCAGGGCTGCTGGAGTGAGATTCCAGCTACCTTTAGCACAATGCGGACACCACGGTCAACTCAACAGCGAGGCTGAGCCAGCCGTATGAAAGCTCTGGGGCTTGCCAACAGGCAGCACAGGCTGTCCCATCAGACTGAGCAGAGCCTCCCACAGCTCCTGTCTGCCAGCACAGCACCTAACTGGACTGGCACAGCTCCAAAGGGCTGTCTGCATGCCTGGGTGCCTCAGGATGGCCACCTCCCACTAAAGGAAAAGCTGTGCTCAGATGACCTGTGCCACTTTCCACCGCCTGGCATGGGTTGCTCACCATCAACCCCAGGCTACTAGCTCTCCTCAAGACAGGCTGTGCCCCCTAAGAAATAAGATAACTGGACAGAAAGGAGCCAAGTAGGGGTTTTCCAAGGTCCTGGAATCCACAGAGAGCCCCAGGAGACAGCCACGAGAACTGCCAGATAAAAGGCTGGCTTTTTGATCTCAAATTCCAGGTACCCGACACTCTTAAACCCCACCCTGCATCTAATGCACTCTCACCTAGCGGTCCTGGAAGGACCTGAAGCTCCAGACCTTGCCAGCACCAGAGGAACAAATCTAGGGGTGGCAGACACCCCCAGTTCATTGCCCATTCCCCCAGGACTGAGCCAGAGGGCTCCCCTCCCTCTTACCCTCAGGCCACTGCGGGGACATGCCGCAGTGCAGCCTCATGACCATGGGGGCGAAGGCCATCTTGCCTTCCACGCAGTGCTTCCGGATCGAGTCAATGACTCCAGCTGGGAAGTGGATGTGGAGGTCACACAGGAAAACGATGCTGTGCGGGTCCTGGAACCGACCACACCGGTGGGGAAAGCAAAAGGTCGACTTTGAGTAAGTGGACTTTGAGCAAGACAGAGATAGGGGAGAGAACTGAAGAGCCATTCACTGCTACGTCAGAAATAGGTCCTAGGGGCTAGCAAAATGGGCACCGAGAGGCTGTTCAGTGAGAGGTGTGAAACACTGTGACCTGGCAGAGCCAGCACCACTGAGCTGCTACTCACAGGATCAGAGGATGCCAGAGGTTGGAAGGGACCCAAAGAGATCACCGAGTCCAACCCTCCTGCCAGAGCAGGACCATGCAGTCTAGATCAGGTCACACAGGAACACATCCAGACAGGGATGGAAAGGCTCCAGAGAAGGAGACTCCACTACCCCTCTGGGGAGTCTCTTCCAGTGCTCTGTGACCCTCACAGTAAAGAAGTTTCCTCTTGTGTTGAGGTGGAACCTTCTGTGCTGCAGTTACATCCATTGCTCCTTGTCCTATCCCAGGGAGCAAGTGAGCAGAGCCTGTCCCCTCCCTCCTGACCCCCAGCCCTCAGATATTTGTAAACATTTATTGAACCCCCTCTCTGTCCTCTCCTCTCCAGACTAAACAGCCCCAGGTCCCTCAGCCTCTCCTCACCAGCCAGGGCTCCAGTCCCCTAATCATCCTTATAGCCCTCCCTTGGACTCTCTCCAGCAGATCCCTGTCCCTCTGGAACTGGGGAGCCCAGAGCTGGATGCAATACTCCAGGTGTGGTCTCAGCAGGGCAGAGCAGAGGGGGAGAAGAACCTCCCTGGATCTGCTGGACACACTCTTCTTAATACACCCCAGGATCCCATTGACTTTCTTGGCCACCAGGGCACATTGCTGTCCCATGGATAACTTGTTAGCCACCAGCACTCCCAGGTCCCTCTCCACAGGGCTGCTCTCCAGCAGATCCCCTTGCAGCCTGTACTGCTACAGTTTGTTATTCCTCCCCAGATGCAGGGCCCTGCACTTGTCCTTGCTGAACCTCATTTGGTTCCTCTGTGCCCAGCTCTCCATGATGACTTCCCTCCTGTCTCATAGTCCCAGATGTGGACCAAGAACCAAACACAAGCTCCTTGGAATGAAGGGTGAGACCCTTACTCTGGAGGGGCAGGAGTCATCTACGACTCACAGAATCAGTCACAGACTGTTAGGGGCTGGAAGGGACCTCGAAAGCTCATCCAGTCCAACCCCCTGCCAGAGCAGGAGCACCTAGAGCAGGTCACACAGGAACACATGCAGGCAGCTCTTGAATATCTCCAGAGAGGAAGACTCCACAACTCCCCTGGACAGCCTGTTCCAGGGCTCTGTCACCTTCACAGGGAACAAAGTCTTCCTCCTGTTTCCATGGAACTTCCTATGCCTCAGCTTCCACCAATGCCTCTTGTGCTGGCATTGGGCATCCCCCAGCAGAGCCTGGCTCCAGCCTCTGGGCACTCACCCTGCACATCTTTATCAACATGAATGAGGTCAGCCCTTGGTCTCCTCTGCTCCAAACTGACCTGTTCTGCCAGGCTATTCCCTTCCCTCTAAAGCAGCATGTTCAGTATGGAAGACAGAGAGAGCATCAGACCCATGCCCGCTCCCAGGGCCCCTGGCTTACCGTCACAAGGTCTATCCCGGCCTGCAGCCCAGCAGAACGCTCGAAATTCCCTTTCAGCTTCAAGTACTGGTAGCTGGGGGTCAGATGGGAAAGAGAAGTTCAGGGTGTGCATGCTGGTGAGCAGGGGAGGCACTGCCAGCAGCAGGGCACTGCAGCTGTCACGCTGCAGAGCTGCACCCTCTCCAGGAGGAGGAAAGCCTTTGCTGTGTGAGTTCCGCACTGCTCCAGGTCACAGTGTGCCCTGAGGGTGGCTTCTCCGTGCACCAAAGGATAGGGAACTCTCTAGCATAAGCCTTTTCAGCTCCAGTGCAGCTCTATCCTAGGACCTGTTACTGGGAACTGCTGGCACACACACTGTCAGCCAAAGCTGGCTCAGATCAGAGTAGAGAAAACCAGAAGTTATCCAGCAAAGGAATCCCCATAGGGCTCCAGGCTCTCTGTGCCCCCTCCCACTGCTTTCTGGACTTCTCTCTCCTTCCACCTGTCCATCACTGTCAGGCTTGCTTCCCCTTCTCCCTTGCAAACTTCAACAAAAGCCAGGAGAAAAGGGATGCACCCAGCTGGCTAACTACAGCAGCTCCTGCCTTACACTTCTCTACCATGCAGTCTTCAGGTGCTCTGTGCTCTAACAACAACGTTCAAGCAGATGTGGAAGGTCCGCACAACCTTTACCATGGGATTTCCAGCTGCAGGAGGCTGTGGGTGGTCAATACACAGAGACTGTTTGCATGTGAGCAGCTTTTAAGGCCAGGAAGTGCTCTCACCTGTGCAGTGCAGACCTTTTCAGAGCCTTCTCTACATCCATGTCATCACTGCTGTAGTCTGTGATGATGACGTTGAAGTAGTGATCCTTAGTGACTCGGAACAGCTCTTCCATGTCAGAGATGAACTGCAGCATCCAGCGTGCCTGGTTCTTCACTGGTTGGGTTGCAAGAGGCAGAGGATCAAAGCAAAACTAGTTTAAAAGACTGTGGGTTCTCATCAGGTGAGGCTTCCTGCCTCTCCTCAAGCCCCACTAACCTTGCAGGAATTCTGCAAGGCCTTTGCCACAGTCCCCCACACCATCCTGCTGGCCAGGTTGGGGAGAGATGGATTTGCTGAGTGGATGTTCAGTGGGTAAGGAATTGGCTGGATGGTCACATCCAGAGGGTGCTGCTCAATGGCTTGAAGTCCAGCTGGAGAGCAGTGACAGTGGTGTCCCTCAGGGGTCTGTACTGTTTAATACTTTCATCAATGACATAGCAGGATCCAGGCACCCTCAGCAAGTGTGCAGATGACATCAAGCTGAGTGCTGCTGCTGATATGCCAGAGGGACAGGATGGCATCCAGAGGGACCTGGACAGGCTGGAGTGGTGGCTCAAGTCAACCTCATGAAGTTCAACAAGGGCAAGGGCAAGGGCAAGGGCAAGGGCAAGGGCAAGGGCAAGGGCAAGGGCAAGGGCCTGCACCTGGGCTGGAACAATCCTCACTATCAATACAGGCTAGGGGAGGAGGTGATAGAAAGCAGCCCTGAGGAAAAAGACTTGGGGGTGATGATGGATAAGAAACTGGACATGAGCAGGCAGTGTGAGCTTGCAGCACAGAAGGCCAATGGCAGCCTAGGCTGCATCAAAAGCAGTGTTGCCAGCAGATACAGAGCAGTGGTGATTCTACCACTGTCCTCTGCTCTGGTGAGACCTCACCTGCAGTTCTGTGTCCAGCTCTGGAGCCTACAACACAGGAAGGACATGGACCTGATGGAGAGGGTCCAGAGGAGGGCCATGAAAATGATCAGGGGGTTGGAGCAGCTCTGCTATGAGGGCAGGCTGAGGGTGCTGGGGACCTGAGCATGTTCAGCCTGGAGAAGAGAAGGCTCTGGGGATACCTAATAGCAGCCTGCCAGGACCTGAAGGGGCTACAAGAAGGCTGCAGAGAGACTGTTTGCAAAGGCCTGCAGGGACAGGAGCAGGGGCAATGGCTTCAAACTAGAGCAGAGCAGATTGAGATTGGATGTTAGGAACCAGTTCTGCACCATGAGGGTGGTGGAACACTGTTCCACCAGCATTCAAACACCAGAACAGTGTTGCCCATGAAGGTGGTTGAGGCTCCATCCCAGGAGATATTCAAGGTGAGGCTGGACAGGGCTCTGGGCAACCTGATCTAGTTGGGGATGTCCCTGCTGACTGTGGGGAAGTTGGACTGAATGATCTGTGGAGGTCCCTTCTAGCCTGGAGCTCTCTATGGTCCAGGTTGAAATGTTGGCCCTGAGAGCCAGGAATCCGCGTGGGTTCTTTCCCCAGGTGTGAGGTGCTTTCTTTGAGCTTACCACCCGAGGGAGTCTGGGCCCTGCCACGTTCCTGAGGATGCTGAAGGTGTGGGGCACAGAAATTGGAAACGGCCCAAGCTGGAGATGTCCCAAATACAATGGTGGAGGCTGGACCAGAAGCGCTTCTCAGGACTGCCCCTGTGGAACCCACCCCCCGCGCCCCCCTCAGTGTCCTGCCCAGGCAGGCCCTTCTCACCTGGCACCACGAAGTGCACCACAGCTTGGTGGTTCCAGGAGAAGCCCTGGGGCCAGCACAGCTCCGGTTCGTTCGCCGCAGCCATCAGGTGCCGGCGGCGACCCCAGGCCAGGTTCCTCATCTTCCTCTCCTCCTCCTGGTCGCCGGCCAGGCCCTGCCAGCCGCGGGCAAAGACGTACTCGGAGAGGCGGACGAGGCGGCGGCCCTGCTCCCACAGCTCCAGCTCCAGCAGGTAGCGGCTGCCCCGCATGCGGTCCTGCCGCTTCTCCACGTTGACGATCCGCTGCAGCTGGAACCGCCTGCAGGACAGACGGCTGAGCTGGCCCCGGCCCCCGGCGCCAGCCCCGCTCCCACCCCAGCCTGCCTGGCTCTGCCAGGCTCTTGGCTGCTGCCTAGCACCAATCCTTCAGTCCCCAGCTCCCTCCCGCTCTGCTGCCAGGCTCCCACCGCCCCCCGGGAAGCTTTAGCACCTGCCTCCCAAATCCACACACGTGGGACTAGCTCTGGGATTGTGGCCAACAGAAAATAGCTGGCAAGGGGGATGACATCAAGGTGACACAGGAGATAACAAGTGTGCCTGAACGATTACAGGGCTGGTAATGCCGAGTGTATTCAACACCTCCCACAGTGAGCCCGGCACGAGGAGGCTGTTTGGGCTACTCAAACTGGCTGATGACAGCTTATCAGCCAGGGACACCAAGTAGGGCTGAGCAATCCCACAGGGAAAACTGAGGTGAGCTGGAGTTTGGAATGGCCAGAACAGGATGAAGTGCCAGCTCGAGCCCTTTGGGACCACAGGAAGAGTTCCTGCTGTGAAGTGGATGCTCATCAGGTGAAAACCCTAAAAGAGTCCTGTGTCTGCTGACAGTCACAGCTTGACTGTGCCTGAGACAGCAAATGCAGTCTTAAGATGTAGGATGAGAGCTATGGATTGAAGGAGCTGCTGAAGGACCTGTGGGTGCTGGTGGGTGCTGGTGGATAACAAGTTCTGCATGGGACAGCAATGTGCCCTGGTGCCCAAGAAGGCCAATGGGATCCTGGGGTGCATTCAGAGAGTGTATCCAGCAGATCCAGGGAGCTTCTCCTTAGGCTGCAGGTTAGGAGGAAGTTCTACACAGAGAGAGTGATTGCCCATTGGAATGGGCTGCCTGGGGAGGTGGTGGAGTCACCATCATTGGAGGTGTTCAGGAGGAGACTTGATAGGGTGCTTGGTGCCATGGGTTAGTTGATTAGGTGGGTTGGATGATAAGTTGGACACGATGATCTTGAAGGTCTCTTCCAACCTGGTCTATTCTATTCTATTCTATTCTATTCCTCCCCCTCTATTCTGCCCTGCTGAGACCACACCTAGAATACTGCATCCAGTTCTGGGCTCCCCAGTTCAAGAGGGACAGGGATCTGCTGGAAAGAGTCCAAGGGAGAGCCACAAGGATGCTGAAGGGACTGCAGCACTGCCTGGGGAGGAGAGGCTGAGAGCCCTGGGGCTGTTCAGTCTGGAGAGGAAAAGACTGAGAGGGGATCTGATCAATGTCTATCAATAGCTGAGGGCTGGGGGTCAGGAAGGAAGGGACAGGGACAGGGACAGCCTCTGCTCACTTGTGCCCTGGGATAGGACAAAGGGCACTGGATAGAAACTCCAGCACAGGAGGTTCCACCTCAACATGAGGAGGAACTTCTTCACTGTGAGGGTCCCAGAGCCCTGGAGCAAGCTGCCCAGAGAGGCTGTGGAGTGCTTCTCTGGAGCCTTTCCTTCCCTGTCTTGATGTGTTCCTGTGTGACCTGTGCTGGATTCTCTGGTCCTGCTCTGGCAGGGGGGTTGGACTCAGAGATCTCCAGAGTCCAACCAGAGGTTCTTTCCAACCCCTAACATTCTGTGAGCCTGTGATTGGGAACTACTAACACCCATTCTATAAAACACCCAGGATAGTGTTCAGTTGTGCACAGGAAAACTAACCCAAACTGAAACCCACATGGAGAAGAACAGATACAGAAAAGATGGAAGTGGAGGCCCACTCAGCAAAGGCTCAGGAGTTGAATTGCTTATCTTACAAAAGCTCAGAGGAAGTATATCTCTTTGCCAGAAAGGCAATCAAGATGGTAAATCTGGAAAAGAAAAGGAACCATTTTAAGACCATGAAAAAATAGAGTACTTGAAAAAGCTGACTTCCAACAGGTCACCAAAGAGGTGATGAGCTGAAACATCTCCCCAGGTCAGTGCTATGATCTAGGAATCCAGCTGGTTTTAAGAGAGAGGTGCACACAATCAGACAACAGCCTTGGGTATATGGTTGTCCTTGAGGGCAGCACATGATCTTACAGGTTCCTTCTAGTCCTCAGTGATTCATAAGCTGCTATGTGCCTTTGTGGCCAAGAGAGCCAATGGGATCCTGGGGGGCAGCAAGGAAAGTGTGGCCAGTAGGGCTGGGGAGGTTCTTCTCCCCCTCTGCTCTGCCCTGCTGACACCACACCTGCAATACTGTGTCCAGTTTGGGGCTCCCCACTTGAAGAGAGACAGAGAGCTGCTGGAGGGAGTCCAACAGAGAGCCCTGAGGCTGTTTAGTCTGGAGAAGAGAAGGCTGAGAGGGGATCTGATCAATGCCTATCAATATCTGAGGGGTGGGTGTCAAGTGGAGGGGGCCAAGCTCTTTTGGGTGGTGCACAGCAATAAGACAAGGACCAATGGATACAAACTTGAACACAGAAGGTTTCACCTCAACATGAGAAGAAACTTCTTTACAGTGAGGGTGCCAGAGCCCTGGAGCAGGCTGCCCAGAGAGGTTGTGGAGTCTCCTTCTCTGGAGACTTTCCAAACCCCCTGGATGCATTGCTGTGCAGACTGCCCTGGGTGATCCTGCTCTGGCAGGGGGGTTGGACTGGATGATCTCTGAGGTCCCTTCCAACCTCTAATCTACTGTGGTTCTGTGATTCTGTGATACTGTGATGTGGTACCCATCAAATCACAAGCTCAAGGAGCTCCAGTCCTACTTCTCATCAGCAGGGTTTCTTCACCTGAAGCTCTCAATACCTATGCTGCACAAGCAGGAAGTCAGCAAGAGGCCAGGGATGCCAAACAGCTGGAAACCTCCAATCTTACAAATTTACTGCCACCAGCCTTGGAGGGCAATATCCAAACCCCAGACACGGTCTGTTGTCCATCAATTCCCATTTCTCAGCCAAAGGATGTATTTAAAGCCCAGGCTCTTACAGAGAGGCCTTACCTGAAGTCTTATTTCCCACCTCTAGCTGATCCTCCCATTCCCCCAGAATGAGCGTTCCCTTGTGCTGCCTGGGATGCCAGCCCTGGGACGCTGCCCCTTGGTTTTTCCCCTGTGCCTCACCCTTTGCTCCTCTGGTTGAGCTTCCTCAGGAAGACACGTGTGACCTCCAGGGCCTCCCTTTCTCTCAGCAGCAGGTTTCCTGAGGTGTTGCATTTCAGGTCGATCCAATCTGTACGCAGCATGTGGAAGTCCAGATTGCTTGCGCTGAAGGTCTGCTCCCACTTCACCGCCTGGTCAAACACTGCTACATAGTCAAAATCCTCCTCCTCTTCTTCCTCTGGCTCTCCATCCGCGTCTTCCTCTCCTGCTGTCACAGGTTCAGGCTTGCCCTTCACAGGAGATGCCACCTGTGCCTCTGGCTGGCCCACCTCCCCACCATTGGCTGCCTTCTGCTCGGCAATGTAGGACTGCACTTGGTTCAGCCACTGCGACAGCCCAGGCCCCTGGCTGGGGCTGGCAATGCTCACGGCACGTCTGGTGCCCTTGACAGAGCCTGGGCCTCCTTTCCCAGCTGGCATGGAGCCTGCTGCCTGCAGCCCATCCTTAGTGGTGCTGAGGTCTCCTTGAGGTCTCATCCTTCTGGGAATCATGACCCCTGAGTCCCTGGGGTTGCCGAGAGGTCGCTGCCTTTGCGACACAGCCCCAGACGGAGCGTTTGCCTTTCTGAGCGGCACTCGGTCCTGGACGGCCCTGCCACGCTGTGCAGGGCTCCTGGAGCTGGCTCTGACACCCCCTTTGAAACCAGGTCTCCTCGTTTCTGGGTTCCCCTCTAGACCAGCCTGGCCGAAGCTTTGGTTGGCAGAGGCCATCACGGCTGATTTGAAGCCGGCCCTCTTCGTGCTCCTGGTCTGTGTCCCCTCTCCCGTGCCATCCTCCGGCAGGGACAGGAGCCGGCGCCGCTCCGGCAGGGAAGAGTCCCGGCGGAGGCTGCGGCTGCTGGGAGTGCTGCCTGCCGGCGCCGCCCTCCCCACCTCGGGGTGCTGCGAGGGGCTGGTGACCTCCACCTCCTGCTCCACATACTGCAGATCATCCACGTTCCGCTCCTGGGAGCCTGCAGGAGGAACTGCAGTTACACCTCTGGCACCCTCCTGCTGCCTCCTCCCTGCCCTGACCCTGGCACCTGCCCAGCTGGGGGCAGCTGCTTTCTGCCTTATCTCGGTGTTTGTCTCCTGCTGGGGCAGTTTCAGGCTGACACCTAGGAAGTTTTCAACAGACTGAGTAGAAAGTGGGAGAATGTAAACAAATTACCATTGGATGTAAAAGGGAAAATAATGCTAAGGTCTAAATAATCCCATTGCTCTGGTAACTAACATAAAGTTAGTTGTGGAAACTAACTCTCTCCCAGCCCTGTGCTCTAGCAGATACCAGCTGGTGCTTCTGCTTAGCTGTTGCTGACCTTGGCTGCCTTGCTTGTTGTGGCTAGCTACTAACAAGCTACTCTCTGCTCTTCTCTCTTTTCCTTTGTATGGGGGGGGGAAGGGAGTGGAGAGGGTGAGGCTGTTGGTAACCCCCTGCTTTTGTCCAGGGGGATTCTGGTGCTGTTTATAAATCATGTAAGAGTTGCATGTTCTGTACATATCCACAGCATTTCATGTTTATAGATTTTAGTCTGCTTGTAAATAGAGCTTCATTTGCTTTCCAACTGAGCTGGTCTGGCAATTCTATTTTGGGGAGTAATTTCAACCCACCACACCTGCTTAGAGGGACAGGGATGCTCTCACACCCAGCAGCTGTGCTCTTGCTAGTTACCAACTTTCTCAGGTCCTCTTAGCTGGCATTGCGAAAGGCTGTGGAGGTGTCTGGCTTTGCTTTCAGCTGATCTGGCCACAGCTCTGCAGGGCGTGTGTGAGCACACCTTTGGCTCTGTTGCTTGCATCTTTTTTCCCCCCTGGAACCACAGCTCAGTTAAGCTGTGGGCCTGAAAGGAAGCTGCCACATTCTCTACTCCAGCCCGCTGTTTAGTGACCTCCTGACCTGCCCTGGAGAAAAGTCGAAGTGGCAGCAAAAATCTCCTCCTAGCCACAACAGTCAGGCAGGGAAGGGCTGAGACTTCCTTGGTGCAGAAAGTAAACGGCTTCTTTCAGCTGGTGCTGAAAGGTCACTCACAAAAGTGATAGACAAAAGGATGCTCTGGGCTCTGACCCTAGGACCCCTACCTGGCTGCTCTGTCTTTTCCCTGGAGTCTAGGCTCTTCTCTGGGTGATCCATTTTCATGTACTTGTAGAACCCAAATCTGCAGAGGGAAGGGCAAAACACAGGTTTGATGACAGGTACTTTGCTGTCTCCGAATGAATGAATGAATGAATGATGATCCCTCACTTTGATTACACCCACCCAGCATTTCAAGATCCTTCTTCTCCAGCAAGTCACAGACTATCATCATCCCCATCTTGCAAATTTTTGGTCAGCTTTCCTTGCTTATTATCTTTCAGACATTTTCTCATCAGTGCAGAAGGACATCCCAACACAAGTATCCTGAAACCCTCCTTCAGCCACCCTTAAACTGCTCCCTAAGGCTCCCTTTTGATGTAGTGTTCACAAGTCATCAAGCTGCAAAAGTGCCTCAGGCAGGTAACTGCAGCGATGTCTCTCTCTACTCTCTCTTGCCACTACTGTCTGTGTGCCAGGGATTACCAGGACCACCTCCCTCCATGTATGCTAAGCAAAACGGCTCCCCAGTTCCCACACCCTGTCACAATACAAATGAATTGTCAGAGCAAAGAACCTGGGCTGCAGCCACCTTCTCCACCCTTCACTATGAGCCACAGTCCCAGGAGTTCCCTCCCAAACCTACAACATGGTGTTTTGTTCCAGCCCTCAGAATAGTCCTGTAGGGAGGAAGAAAACCCTGAGCACAGGGAGGTCACCATGACCTACCTCACTGGAACAGTGACTCTCCTTATCCTGCAAAAAGGTCCTTCTGAATAGAGGGGAATCCTTGCACAGGGTCTGCTGTGGTTCTCTCACAGGTCTACAGCTGGGAGCAAGAGCCCAGTGGAGATGAATGGCAACCATTTATTTATTCCCCCAGAGAGACACCTGGTGGTGAGCATGGGTTGGTTTGCACAGCCACAGCCATAAGGAGGCTGCAGCTGCTGGCGGGCAAAGCTTGCTGGAAATCCATTCCCTGGTGTAGAGGGAACAAGCAAACACACTCTGACCCAGCTCCCAGGTTAACAGAGCAAGAGAAGCAGTGGAAGATTCCCCTTGAGACCTAAACAGCTTTCCACTTAAAGGGAACATCATTTATTCAAAGACACCATAAATGCTTTCATGCTTTGCAGGACTTGGGGAATCTTTAAGAGCCCTACAGAAGTGATTATGAGCTTCCACCCTAATTCCTGCCTTCACACTGTCTCCTTCCTCCCTGCTTAACCAAATCTGCATGTTCAGCACCCTACCTTTCCAAGTAATGAGGGCTTTCCTGATAAAAGCATTTGTTGTCTTTCTCCATGTGGCTCAGGCGGCTGTAATCATTCGGGTAAACAAAGGATAAGTGAACCTGAAGAGGAGGGAGAAGAATGAAGCAGAACCCTCATAAACACCAGGCATCAGTCACCAGGTGACCCAGACACAGCTGCAGAGCCACCAGCCCTCCCAGAGGGAGCAAGGACTGCTCACTAACTCTTTGCCTCTCCAAGGCAGCCTGTAGCAAGCTGTGAGAAAGGAAAGGAGAGGGCAGCATGCTGGGATGTGTGCACTGGTGTGACTTGCTCTGAAGCCAGAACTAACCAGGAGAGAGCTGGGAAGGCCTGAGGAGATCAGCGCTGAGGCCCATGATCAGGGGGTTGGAGCAGCTCTGCTACAGGGACAGGCTGAGGGAGCTGGGGGTGTTCAGCCTGCAGAGGACAAGGCTCCAGGGAGACCTAATAGCAGCCTGCCAGTACCTGAAGGGGGCTGTGCAAGAAGGATGGAGACTGTTTGCAAAGGCCTGCAGGGACAGGAGCAGGGGCAATGGCTTCAAACTTCAGAAGAGCAGATTGAGATTGGATGTTAGGAACAAGTTCTTTACTATGAGGGTGGTGGAACACTGGCACAGGTTGCCCAGGGAGGTGGCTGAGGCCCCATCCCTGGAGATATTCCAGGTGAGGCTGGACAGGGCTCTGGGCAACCTGATCTAGTGGAGGATGTCCCTGCTGAGTGCAGGGTGGGGTTGGACTGGATGAGCTTTGGAGGTCCCTTCCAGCCTGGACCATGTTATGACACTATGATTAATGAGCTATCTCTCCTTCCTCCTTGCTTCTTCCCTGGGCAGGTCTCTGTTCAGGGAACAGAACTTACAAACTGGAGGCCCTGGTAGCGCTGCAGAGGGAATCCATTCACCACGTAGCTGGGCTTGTATGGGCAGTCCGGCAAGGCGCGGTGCACACGAGACCTGCTCAGCAGAGGCACTGCCAACAAGAAACAAGAAGTCAAGGACTGCTGGAGGAGCCCTGCTGGATCTGATGCATCAGCTGAGCTACTTCTGTGCCTAGCTTCTGTCTGTGCATGTGAAACACTAACAGAGGCATAACACAAACGATCCTGTGCAGCTCATCTCTTTACACTGCTCTACAGCACTTGAACTGAAGCCTCACACCTGGGGGATGCTGAGAGCTGGATGCCAAGAAGAAGGAAAGGAGCCCAGCCTGTGCTTTGTCTCCTGCAGTGACTCTCATTGTATGCTCTGCTCTGGGGAGAAAAATGTGTGGCTGCTCTGCTCCACTCTGGTGAGACCCCACCTGGAGCTGTGTCCAGTTCTGGACCCTCTATTGCAGGAAGGATCTGGAGGTGCTGGAAGGTGTCCAGAGAAGGGCCAAGAGGATGAGCAGAGGGCTGGAGCTGCTCTGCTATGGAGGCAGACTGAGAGAGTTGGGGTTGTGCAGTCTGGAGAAGGGAAGGATCCAAGAAGACCTTCTTGTGGCCTTCCAGTATCTGAAGGGGGCTAAAGGAAAGCTGGGGAGGGACTTCTTAAGATGTCAGGTAGTGGTAGGACTGGGGAGAATGGTAGAACTAGAAGATGGTAGATTCAGATTGGATGTTATGAAGAAGTTCTTCCCCATGAGGGTGGTGAGAGACTGGCACAGGTTACCCAGGGAGGCGAGGTGGAACTGGATGATCCTTGAGGTCCCTTCCAGCCCTGACAATTCTGTGAGTACTGTGATATAAAAGGACAATCTTCCTTGGCTGTGCTACTGCATATCCTGTGACAGGCTGCAGCTACCCCCTGCAGTGCTCTGCAAGTCTTACCTTGGTAAAGAGTGTCCCGAGGGTCAGGCTTCAGCATGTCAGCTGGGTGTGCCCTGCTGCCTGTGCTGTCATCAGGCCTGCTCCTGTGGCTGGCCAGCGTCTGAGGGATGTGCTTGACCTCATCCATCTTTAGCAGTGTCTCATCTAGAAAGCAGAGAGAGAGCAGGACGGAGAGGGCACAACTAATTCGACTCTTGTCCCAGGAATGGCCTTCCTTAGTGTCAGCCCTTTCTAAATGGCACTGCATGAATGCTGTCTCTGGCACAGCCATGCCTAACTGGTGCAGCTTCACTGCAAAGACTTGCCCAGGGGGGTGGTGGAAGCCTCACCCCGGGAAGCTTTTAAGGCCAGGCTGGATGTGGCTCTGGGCAACCTGCTGCAGTGTGAGGTGTCCCTGCCCATGGCAGGGGGGTTGCAACTAGATGATCCCTGAGGTCCCTTCCAACCCTGACAATTCTGTGGTTCTGTACACTGTAGGAAGGAAAGGCTTTGACTCAGAAAGCTGCAGATACAGAAGCTGTGGGGCAGGAACATGGCTACCATTGAAAGCAAACAGATGAATGTGGTTGTAATGGCCACAGCTGAATAATTAGCATTACATTTACTTTAAAAGGAGAGAGAAAAGATGAAAGTGAGGAGAAATTTGAGCAGAGCTCTCTCTTGTTCTGGAAAAGCAGCAGGACCCTGGGACAAGGCCTTCAGTGGCTGAGGAGGATAAAGCTCCAGAAGGCAAATGGAGACTCACAGTAAGCCAGAAGCACAGGCAAGCTTTTTTGTTGGGTGCTGCTGCCAGAAGACTTCAAGTCTCTATGGATCTTGTACTGAGATGAGGGGAACTAAATAAATACCCAGGAGGGAAAGGCAGCATACTGCCAGGGGTGCTGGGGTTAGTGCCAGCAACTTTTGGGAACTGAACAACATGGGAACCCAGAAGGAATGGGATGATAGGATACAACCAAAGGCTGATGTGGGAAAGGGAAGGACTGCACGGGCAGAAGGTGCCAAGTAAAGATGAGACTGCAGCACTGTGCCCAGTCACAAAGGGATCTTCTGGGGTGTGAGCCTTCCCTTCTACAGAGAAACAAAAAGAAAACAGTGTAAGAAAAAAGGATGGAGACAGAAGACCTGAAGGAAAGCTTAGACCTGGCCAAATGGCAGGTTTCAAAACATAGAGCAGCAGGTTTTGAACCAAGACAGAGCAAACAGATGTCTCCATTGTCAGGGAGTCTTTCATGGGCAAAACTGTTGTCATGGAAAAAAGTCCACAGATGTTGAAAGGCAATGGCAGATAGGGAAGGGAGAATGCTGGCAGAGGAAAGCGATGCTGACAAAGCTAGATACAGGTAAAGAGCACTAAGGAGCTCATTAACTGATGAAGATATCACTTGATGTGATAAGAAGGGTTTACAAAGCAGGAAGGACCAAGCTAATGTTCTTGCTGCAATCCAGCAGAGAGACTTGAGGCTGGTGCAGAAGAATACAGCATCCCCAAACAGAGCTGCTGTAAGACACCCAGAGTGGACACCCAGTGCTGTATCCAACCCCCAGAGTGAAATCCCCTGGAAGTGCTACAGCAAGCCCCTTCTCCCTGGTGGAGTTGTTAGCACCCCCACAAACACCCAGATCCCATCTTACGGGCCTCACAGCATCCCTAGCTCTCTGCAGGCAACCTGCACATCTGGAACAGCTCTCACCCTCACAGACTCTCCTCTCTGCCTCTAGATTTTCCTGAAATAATGTTCCAGTCTTACTGCCAGTTCTCCTGTATGTAATGAGCCACACTCTTGTCCAGAGGTCTCTCTCTTGACCTCTGTACTTCTCTTTCACATGATCTGTGTGCAGGGTATGTGCCTGGCTAGGCTTTGATCCATGGGGAAATGCCAGAGAAGCGTTTGGGAAGAATGGGAAGGTGCTTGGGGAAAGCTGTGGTCCAAATACTTACTAGCAAAAAGGGAGAGGTATTTGGAGTCAATGACTTTGAACTTGGCTTCTGGGTCATTCATTCTCCACTAGAACAGAGAAACACACTAAAATGAAGTGCAGCTTGAGCAGAAGGAGCAAGCACAAGATGTTTTTTCCACCAGATGGGCTCACAGCTTCCTCCTTCTGCATACTATGGCTGAGTTTACCTAGAAGTAACACACTGGGAATGAGCTGAGATCCAAAGCCAGGAAAGGACAAAGAGCTGCAGCGGAGATTGGAGAGGGCAGAACAACCCCAGGCAAGCAGGGGAAAGGGTCCTAACCTGTGGCCAGGACTATCCCACACAGAACTACGTAAGGGCTCTGGAAGGGATTAGATAAATCTCATGCAAGGAGGAGCTGGGGCCTGGGGAAGGAGGGAAATCATTACAAACATCACTCCTGAGCTCTAAGGGGACATATAGGGCATGGCCATTTGCACAGACTCACTGCTACTTCCACATGGTCTGTTCCTCTGTCATCCTGCTTGTGCAGCACCTCAAAATAGTACCTGCCTGCAGCTGACAACCTGTGAAGAACAACATGTCTGTCACCAGCAGAATTAAGTAACGTTTCTTAGCTTGTCAGCAGAGCAACCACACCCATGGAACAACCTAATTCTCAGGGTGAGCAGAGCTAGGACCACTAAGACAATCCAGATGCTGGCAGTGAGATAGGCAGCTCCCCCTGTGCACCTGGAGGGCTACAGACCCTTCTCAGTTTAATTCTGTTCTTACTCCCTTTCAGTTCTGCCTGCTAGGTTTTATGCTCTGGGAAACCTGGCCAGTTGCAGGGCAGGAGTCTCAGACACAGTTCACAGAGGAGTCTGAATCTGCTGGTGGCAGCTTCCTCCAGGGAAATAAAGAAATCAGTGTTGCACTTTTGCAGCAGAGCAGCAAAGCAGCCGGCACAGGTGTGGATGTGGTACGTCAGCTTTGGCCACAACCTAGAGTAATCCTCTTCTCCATATTGCTGAATTCTCCAGAACAAACCTGCCTTCCTTTCCCTCATCCTGGTGATTTCCTGTGCAGAGGTGGTTGGGAGCAAGGGGCTCTGTTACTCACCTCACCATCTTTGACTGCTGGCTGTGAAACTTCCCAAACTCCCCTGGCGCAGTCCACTCCTTCCCTGTCTGTGGAGGGACAGAAAATGCTGTGGTTAAGACAAGTCTCTTCCCTGGTTACTGCCCTAGGAGTGATGAAAAGGGAAAACTACTGGGAGCTGCTCCTGGTAAGTTGTCTGTGAGCTCCATGACCTGGCTCAGATTTAAATTCTTTAATCATAGAGATGGGGCTCCCAACAGCACTGGCTCAAGGTATGTCACATCATACCCATCTGGCATCTGTGCTGCTGGTGTCTGGAGTCAGACAGGAAAGGAAACTTGGGTAGTCCAAACAAGTGTATCAGACAGGAAGGTCTCCATCCTCACAGAAACATTAAAGCCTTGATAGAAGGAGCCTACAGCATGCACTGTACCTTGCCTACACTGGCCAGCAGCTGCAGACCTGAAGTCTTCTCATCTGGACTCAGCCAGAACTCAGCATTGTCATCTGCAGCAATGGCAAACTGAAACTCCCCTGTTGAAAGATAGAAGGAGTAAGCAGGGCTCTGGGTAAGGGCTTGTGCACAGAATGGATCCTGCTCCTCTAAAAGACTGTCCTCACCCTTTTTCTTGGTAAGACCATACCTTCTCTTTTGGTATTACCACCCCCACCCCTTTGAACCTCTCTGAACTCTCTAATGCAGCCGTGACTGAAAACAAAACCTCAAATACACATCTGGTTCACTCTGCCCCCTGCACTGGCTTCATCCAACACCTGACTTGAAAAGCCAACAAGTCCACACAAAGTCTCTTTGCCTCCTCTTTTGTTTCCAGAGCAAATTTCTGTGAGAGAGGCTGTGTTTGGACAGAGGGACGTGCACCCGGAGCCACGAAGGGAGACACGAGTGCCTGTCCTGCCTGGGGTCACAGGGATGGCAGCTGAAGGCCAGGGGACTAGGCAGCATGGGTGACTGCTAGCAGGCTGCTCTGGGCAGAAGCCTGCCACTGGCTGCTGCAGATGTCAGGTGGCACTCATGAACAAACAGCAGTGATGACATCTACAGCCCCCTGCATGCCAGAGAGGGAGGCAAAGCTCAGGGCTGGTGCCCACGTCCACACAGTCAAGGCAGCATTGTTTTTGATCTAGCACTTCCCAGCTGCTCTTTCCCAGCCTCGTCCTTCCACCCTGCAGGGCAGGCAGATGTGTTGCACCCATGCCAAGGGCAGGGCTGGTCATGCACAGCTGGCTAGGGCTGTGGGGGATGTGGCACTGGGCTGGGCAGGGGAAGGCAGCAGTGCCCAGCAGCAGCACAGCAGGCTGGGAGCCTCACCGTCGGCGAAAGGATGCAGGTAGCCAAATATGCGGAGGCCATAGTTGGTCCACCTGGGGGACACTGCCAGCTTCCTCAGGGTGGTTCGAGTCTGAGGGGCAAGAGAAAGAAACAAACACAACCATTAGATGTGATAGGAACAAAGGGGAGAGGCAAAAGCCCTGTGACAAGAGGGAAGAGAGAAGCATGAGGTTTGCCCTGGGAAGGTGATGGGGAACAGTGTGCGCTGGAAAGGGGCAAAGGAGCAGGCCAGGTAGGGAGCAACTGATGCAGGAGCCACTGCAGAGAGGGGAGAGCTGCATGGGGCATGTGGGCAAGATGGTGGGGAGGAGATGGCATAGGCCAGCCTTCTGGAGGGACAGCACCAACTACAGGGCTCCTTCACTCTGTGCCCAAGGCCTGTGAGACCAGCATGGATAAAATGAGCCTCCCCCACTCAGCAGAAAAGCTGCCAGTGTTGAGCCCATGTGCAAGCTTCCTGCTCCCCCAGGAGCAGCAGGACAGAGAAGGTGATGGAGAGGGATGGGGACAGGATGCAGAGGGAGCAGGGGTGATCCAGCTAGGAGGCAGAGCTGGGAAGTGGGGGACAGAGAGTGTTGGTATCTTACTCACGTGGGGGAAGAGGGGAAAGTGGAGGTTCCTCCTGAGCTGCTCAATGGAGCTGCCACACCAGTCCTCAAACACGTGCAGATTGGCCAGACCCTGGAACTGAGGGGCAGAAGTGGGGCACCATGAATGGATGTGTCTCTCCCCTGCATCCCTCCACTCTCCTGCCAGCCTCAGCAGTGGCCCCTGGCAGTGCAGCACTGTTGCAAGGGGCTGCTCTGCAGGACACGTGGGGCCAGCCTCCTGTTTCTAATCTGCTGAAGGTTTAGGACCGGAGCAGGTGACACTGTGAATGGCACCAGGGAGCTGCAATAGTGCACAGGACATCTCAGTGAAGTGGTTGATGCTAGTTCCATCTTGCTTCACCAAGCGGTGTTGAAGCAGAGGGCTGTGATGTGAGGCCATGGTGTGGGAAACGCTGCAGCGTGGCAGCAGCCCTCTGCAGTCCAGCAGGCACAGCACAGGGTCTTATGTCCCCCAAGAAGGTCTCTTTGGCTCCCTTGCCATTTTAAGGCTGTTCTCCTGACCTGAGACAGACCCTAGGGAGAGGTGGCAGATCTCCTTCTTAAGGGTGTCTGTGAGGTCAGGCTCATGGGGGATGATGGGGACAGGGAGATGGAGGCTCAGCAGGGTGGGGAGCAGCAGCACAGGCAGGACCATGTGGCCTCCATGTGCCCAAAGAAGCAAAAATGCTGTGAGAGGAGGGAGTCCCTTCTGGGCCAGCTTGGCAGTGTGCAGTCTGGGCCTGGGTGGCTGTCCCCTCTACACAGCTGGCCCTGCCAGGGGCCATGCCTGATGGAGCTCTGGAGCACAGCTTTGCTAGGAAAAGCCTGCTGGGTTTGCTTCTTTCTTTCTTTTGCCTGTGGGACTTCATGGAATGGATTTCTCTTTTCTTTTCACCAGAGCCAGTCAGGAGAAAGGAGCTGGCTGTACCCCAGCAAAGCCTGAGCTCTCTGCTTTCAACCTGCAGAGCTGGCCACTGAAACTCTCCATGCAGGAATGACATCCAACAGCGGAGAATAAATAAACTGGAGACTGTAGAAGCTACCTTAGATGGGGAAGTGCTGAAGAAAGGAGTAGGTTGCCTTGGGACCAGGGAGGTTTTGCTGTGGCTGTCTTGCCTGTATAAGGGCTGTGTGAGCAGGGCTGGGGAAACAGCCTGACCAGCACCCAAATGTCTACAGATGGCAGCACATTCTTAGTTTTGGCTGGGGACTCTCTAGCAGGGCTGCAGCAGCAGGAGGGCCCAACCCCTCCATCCACTCCTGGCAGAGAAACTTCTTCAGGGAGTTATTTTTCCCAGGACAGAGTGTTGAAATTTCATTTTGGAGGAAGCCATGGCTGGGAGGAAGGATGCAGAGCAGGCTTGGCCTGGCACCAGCTGATGCAGTAATGCTCCCTGCAAGCTGCAGGCCTTGGTCATGCATGTGAAAAACCATTTCTGCGTGTGCCAGGCAAAGCACACTCACAGCCACTGCTCCAATGGTCTTTCACCAGTCCTGTCTCACTGGTGTCCACTCTGCCAGGGCCTGACTGATGTCTGCAAGCTGGTGCTGGCCCCTGACACCATATCCTCTTCTTTACTGACATCCCTCAGCCTGGGTTCTGCCCATTAGTCAAGAGGAGAAACACTGAGCCAAAGTGAATGCAACTCCTCCTTCTGATGCTGCAGAAAATCAGAGGAACCATGCAGAGGGCTTGGGGTGATGGGTGCAGCCAGGAGGAACCTGGGACTCTGCAGGGACTTGGGCACAAATAAATCACTGCAAGTGTGGCAAACACTGAACTGGAGCATAGCTGCCAGGCAGTCCCGTGCCCCTCGGCCAGACCCAGGTTCACACCCAAGGGTTTCACAGGGCTTTCCTCAGCCAAACCAAACAAACACAATTGCTGTTTCTTGTGGCACATGAAGTGAGGTGAAGAGGCTGGGTTCCCACGGAGGCTGAGTCTTATGGCAGCCTGCTTGCTACCTGCAAGTAATGTTGACTTTTCTTCTCAGAAAACTGTGTGCTCACTGCAGGTAGCAGGCTCAGACCTCTCCCAAGCGCAGCACAACACTCCCACACTGTGGAGAGGCTGGTGCTGCACTCCCCTCTCGCAAAGACTGAGCCAGGGAAGGCTGGGAGGCTCAGGAACGCAGCAGAGCTGGGCTGGCTCTAGCACGGGATAGCCGCAGTGCCAGGACAGAGGCCCAGGAAGAGTGGCCAGCCCTGCCCAAGGCTCTGCAGAGGAGCCTCAACCACTCCCATTCTAACACAAGACTTTACTGCATAGTTTGGCAGGATTAGGGAGAGGGCAGGCTACTAAACCCAAGGTGGACACCACTGTACTTGGTGCTCCACCAACGCTGTTAAGAGATGGTCCCTGGGATTTCCAGCCTGATACCCCTGTCTCCAAAGCTTGGCAAAGCCCTGAGGGGAGAAGATCCTAGCAGGAGCTAATGAGGTCGTTCTGCTTTCCTGCACCACAGCTATTAGGAGTAATTAACTGGTAAATAATGAGCATTTCTTGCATGCAGTTTCTGAGTCTTTTCTAAAGCCAAACAGACTTTCTCATGAGCTACAGCAGTCAAGTTTAGTGCCTGCTTCCTCTGACAGAGAAAAGAGGAACTTTATTGGCAGTGCTGGCTGCCCAAAGCAGTGCCCTGGGACTGAAAACCGAGACAGACTTCAATTTTAGGCCCCCACAAGTCATCAGTGAAGCAGCTGGTTTGAAACTCTACCACCTCTGCTCCTCCAACTCAGCTCAGCTCCACTGCAGGCAGCTCTGTTGACTGTTTGGGTCTCCTCTGGAACACAGCAAAAATCTGCTGCTTAGGGCTTGTGCAGCTTGTGGCAGCAGGTAAATGGCACCACCATTCCCAGCTCATGCACACAGCTCCTGAGGGGTGTCACTGGGATTCCTGAAACACAGCTACTGACTCTGACTTCCCAGATTAGAACCAGTCCAAGTGCCAGGGGCTGCACTTTGGCCACAACAACCCCATGCAGAGCTACAGGCTGGGGTCAGAGTGGCTGAGAGCTGCCAAACAGAGAGGGATCTGGGGGTGCTGACTGACAGCCACCTAAACATGAGCCAGCAGTGTGCCCAGGTGGCCAAGAGGGCCAATGGCATCCTGGCCTGCATCAGGAACAGTGTGGCCAGCAGGAGCAGGGAGGTCATTGTGCCCCTGGACTCTGCACTGGTTAGGCCACACCTTGAGTCCTGTGTCCAGTTCTGGGCCCCTCAGTTTAGGAAGGACACTGAGACACTTGAAGGTGTCCAGAGAAGGGCAACAAGGCTGGGGGCAGGCTTTGAGCACAGCCCTGTGAGGAGAGGCTGAGGGAGCTGGGGTTGTTTAGCCTGGAGAAGAGGAGGCTCAGGGGAGACCTCATTGCCCTCTACAACTACCTGAAAGGTGGTTGTAGCCAGGAAGGGGTTGGTCTCTTCTCCCAGGCAACCAGCACCAGAACAAGAGGACACAGTCTCAAGCTGCACCAGGGGAAGTTTCGGCTGGAGGTGAGGAGAAAGTTCTTCACCGAGCGAGTCGTTTGTCATTGGAATGTGCTGCCCAGGGAGGTGGTGGAGTCACCGTCCCTGGAGGTGTTCAAGAGGGGATTGGATGTGGCACTTGGTGCCATGGTCTAGTCATGAGGTCTGTGGTGACAGGTTGGACTCGATGATCCTTGAGGTCTCTTCCAACCTTAGTGATACTGTGACACTGTGATACTGTGATACCTGCCCCTGCTTTTCAAAGGGCCTAGTAGGCAAGAAGCTATTTTCCCCTTCTTGCCTTACACCCCTCTGCTTTCAAAATTCTGAACAGCTTGATTTGGGCAGAGCCAGGAAGAGAAGCCCAGAGCCTGGGCTCTCGCTGGTCTGTGCCTTCCCATGCAGAGGGCTTCTCCTGCCCCTCGGCTTCCTCCCCATCCCAACTCCACCTCCCAGCTGCTTACCTCCCCCCTGCTGAAAAGGGAGCACTGCAAGAACCCAGCTCAGATCCACTAGCTGAGCACCGAGGGCACCGGTGAGAGGATGCCCAGGAGCATCCTTGCAAGAGCTCTCCTCCCCAGGGAGGCCTGCACAGGCTGCTGCCCTGCTGAGCACAGTGCCACAGGCACAAAGCTGCAGCACTGCCCAAAGGAAGGGAGAGCTGGACCCGAGCTGGTGCAAGAACTGGGACTTGCTTTGGTGCCCCCCCAGCAGCAGCCATGGCTTTGGGAGCGTGGCTGGGCTCCAGGCCCCAGTGCTGACCCTTTCCACTGAGCATGCTGCAACCCTGGCTTTGTGCTGAGAGACCCTGGTGTTCCTGCTGCCTCCTAGAGAGGGATTTTAGACTATCAGCCCCTCCAAGGAAAAGAGACCACCAAGGAGAACCAGGCAGGCAGAGACCACAGACCCCTCTCTCTAGCCCAAGCCTGACTGTGTGCAAAGCACCCAGCAGGATGGCACCATGCACCCAGCAGCTGCGGGCGAGCAAGGAGCCCCAGGGCAGAAAGGTGAGGCAGGGGAAGCAGCAGAGCTGGGAGGAGTGCAGCAGCTGAGGCACGACCTGCTGCACTGTAACTGGGGCAGAACGAAGCAGAGAGCTCTCTCCTAATGAAAGCCCAGGCAGCTTTGGCAGGACAGAGGCAAATCAGCTGCGTGGCTGCGTGCGGCCCAGGGCACGCATCGCCGGGGACGATAAACAGGGCACAGAGAGAGCCTGAGCCGGGGAAGAAAGGAGACACTGTGCTGCCAGCTGGAAACTCCTGACTTTGTGAGACTCTTCTGTGTCCGTGGAGCGGCTGCAGCCCCTCCTCCTGCCTGGCCCAGCTCCCCTGCCTGGCTGACAGCCAGCAGCCAGCAGTTGGGCTGAGCTGCAGGCTCCGGGCACTTGTGGGAATCCATCAAGACGAGTCAGCAGCAAAGCCCTCCCTGGCCCACCAAGCCCTGACACCTGGTGGGTGCAAGTGGGTGAGGAAGGGAGGGACAGAACAAGCAGCAGTAACTTCATATTTCAGTCCTTTAAGGAGAGGATGCTTCCCTTCAGGGCAGGTTTGGTAGCAGAAGGATGCCACAAGGCTCTGGTCTCATGCAGCATCTATGCACCTGCACAGGTGCTGCCTGCGAGGAGCTGTGCTCCTGGACATTGCTCACACCTCCTTCTAGAGAGAGGTCCCAAGGATGTGCAGGCATGAATGGGGACACGTGCTCTAAGTGCTCCCTGTGCTGCCAGAGCTGAAGAGAGGCTTTTGCAGAGGCAGAAGAGAATAACCAGGCTACCCAGGTGCATCTCTGGAAACCCTCCCCCTCCACACCCATGGCAGTACCAAAAGGGACTCACAGTCCCACAGCACAGGTCTGCCCTGGTGATAGCCAAGCACCTTTCTGGATTAATCAAACAAAATTAACCACATGTCCCCAGCCTCACATGGCACCACAGGGTCACAGACCCAGGGGGATTAATTTAGGCAGAGTTACAACAAACTTAATCCCCAGGGCAGGAGAAACTTCAGCCAGTGTCTAGGAGGACAGCAAGCAGCTCTGTAGAGACGTGTCTGTGCATCCCCCTGCATGTCCTGCAGCTGGTGCTGGTGAACCATCCGTCCCTCTTGGCACTCAGGGTGGCTCTGCTGACCCCTGTAGCTAGGGCAGGAAATTTTGCCTCACAGACAAAGAGAAAACTGTTGAAGGAGGTGGGTGCTTCACAGAAGCAAGGTTGGAGAGCAGAGCTGATGGAGGAGGAGGGCAAGGCCACCCAAACCAGCTCCCAGCTCCCAGCTCAGAACAGTAAAGCAGACAGGAGACCTGCAGGGGTAAGCAGGGAGGGCCTAAGAGCACCCAAATGGAAGAGGGAAATTCACAACACGTGGAAAAAGGCTCTGGGCCATTGGGAGAGCTACAGAAATGCTGCCAGGATAGGTGGAGACACAAGAAAGGCTCTCTTGGAACTTAGTGTGGCTAAGGAGGTAAAAGAAAACAAGAAGAGGTGCTTCAAATGTATCCATGAGAAAAGGAAGCAGAGAGGAAAGCTGTCCCACTGCTCAGGGAGGAGGCAGCTGTGGTCACAGAGGATGCAGAGCTGGCAGAAGTGCTGAGGGCTTTTTTTGCTTCAGTCTGCACTCCTGAGACCAGCCCACAGCAATCCCAGTCCCTGGGAAAAAGAGAGCAAAACTGAGGGAGGGAGGGAGGGAGGGAGGGAGGGAGGGAGGGAGGGAGGGAGGGAAGGAGGGAGGGAGGTGTTCCACTGGTCAGTGAAGACTGGGTTAGAGACCATCTGGACCAGGGGAAACTGCCCAGATCCATGGGCCCTGATGTGGTGCACCCACACGTGCTGAGGGAGCTGCTGGTGGTGCTGCTGAGCTGCCCTCCATCAGTTCTGAAAAGCCATGGAGACTGGGAGAGATGCCTGAGGACTTCTGACACTGTCTCCCATGACATCCTTGGGAGTCAGCTCAGGAAGGATGGGACAGAGGAGCAGTGAGGCGGACTAGGAACGGGCTACAAAATGGAGTCCAAAGTCAGTGGTGCCAAGCCCAGCTGGAGAGCTGTGACCAGTGGAGTGCCCCAGGGATCAGTGCTGGGGCCAGTCCTGGTCAGCATCTTCATCCATGACATTGATGAGGAGACAGACAGAGGCTGCTCAGCAAGTTTGCTGAGATACCAAACTGGGAGGCTTGGCCATTCAGAGATGAGTTGGACAGGCTGAGAGCTGGGCAGAGAGGAACCTGATGAGGGTCAACAAGGATCAGTGCAGAGTCCTGCACCTGGGCAGGAAGAATAAACTGCAGCAGGACAGGCTGGGAGGGGATCTGCTGGAGAGCAGCCCTGGGGAGAGGCACCTGGGAGTGCTGGTGGGCAACAAGTTCTGCATGGGACAGCAATGTGCCCTGGTGGCCAAGAAGGCCAAGGGGATCCTGAGGTGCAATCAGAAGAATGTGTCCAGCAGATCCAGGGAGGTTCTCCTCCCCCTCTACTCTGCCCTGCTGAGACCTCACCTGGAGTACTGCATCCAGGTCTGGGCTCTCCAGTTCCAGAGGGACAGGGATCTGCTGGAGAGAGTCCAAGGGAGGGCTACCAGGATGCTAAAGGGACTGCAGCACTGCCCTAGGAGGAGAGGCTGAGAGCCCTGGGGCTGTTTAGTCTGGAGAGGAGAAGACTGAGAGGGAATCTGATCAATGTCTATCAATAGCTGAGGGCTGGGGGTCAGGAAGGAAGGGACAGGGACAGGCTCTGCTCACTGTGCCCTGGGATAGGACAAGGGACAATGGATGGAAACTGCAGCACAGGAGGTTCCACCTCAACACAAGGAGAAACTTCTTGACTGTGAGGCTCACAGAGCCCTGGAGCAGGCTGCCCAGAGAGGTTGTGGAGTCTCCTTCTCTGGAGCCTTTCCATCCCTGTCTGGATGTGTTCCTGTGTGACCTGAGCTGGATTCTCTGGTCCTGCTCTGGCAGGGGGTTGGACTCAGAGATCTCCAGAGGTCCCTTCCAACCCCTGACATCCTGTGAGCCTGTGACTGGAAGAAAGCAAGTGTCAGTCCAGTCTTCAAAAGTGGCAAGAACGAAGACCAGCCTCACCTCTACCCCTGGTAAGGTTGTCAGGAGCAGCCAACATGGATTTACTATGGGGAAACCAACATGGATCTACTGAGGGGAACCCTTGCTTGACTAAGCTGATATCCTGGGAAGGAAGCAAAGGGGTAGATGCAGGGGGAGCACTGGATACCTTGACTTCAGGAAGGCTTTTGACAGTCTCCATAACTCAGGAAGTGTGGGCTAGGTGATTGGGCTGTGAGGTGGATTGCAAACTGGCTCAACAGCAGAGCTCAGAGGGTTGTGCTCAGTGGCACAGAGCCAAGTTGAAGGCCTGTGGCCAGCAGTGTACCCCAGGGATCAGTGCTGGGTCCAGTTCTGTTCAGTATCTTCATTAACAACCTAGGTGAGGGGACAAAGTAGATCCTCAGCAAGTTTGCTGATGATGCAAAGCTAGAAGGGGTGGCTGACAGCCCTGAAGGTTGTGCTGTATCCAGTGAGGTCTGGACAGGCTGAGAGCTGGGGGAAGGTGAACCTCATGAAGTTCAGCAGGCACAAGTGTAGAGCCCTGCAGCTGGGGAGGAATAACAGCAAGCACCAGGACAGGTTAGGGGCTGCCCTGCTGGAAAGCAGCTCCATGGAGAAAGACCTTGGAGTGCTGCTGGACAGCAAGTTCTGCATGGGACAGCAATGTGCCCTGGTGGCCAAGAGAGACAATGGGATCCTGGGGTGCAGCAAGAAAAGTGTGGCCAGCAGGGCTGGGGAGGTTCTTCTCCCCCTCTGCTCTGCCCTGCTGAGACCACAGCTGGAGTACTGTGTCCAGTTTGGGGCTCCCCAGTTCAGGAGAGACAGAGACCTGCTGGAGAGTCCAACAAAGAGCCATGAGGATGCTTAGGGGACTTGAGCATCTCCCCTGTGAAGAGAGATTGAGAGCCCTGGGGCTGTTTAGTCCAGAGAGATCCCCTCTAAAGGGGATCTGATCAATGTCTATCAATATTTGAGGGGTGGGTGCCAAGAGGAAGGGGCCAAGCTCTTTTCAGTGGCACCCAGGAATAGGACAAGGAATAATGGATACAAGCTAGAACCCAGGAAGTTTCAGCTCAACATGAGGAAAAACTTCCTTGGTGTGAGGGTGGCAGAGCCCTGGAGCAGGCTGCCCAGAGAGGTTGTGGAGTCTCTCTCTCTGGGGCCTTCCAAAGCCAACTCAGATGCATTCCTGTGTGGCCTCTTTCAGTACAATTTCAGTAATCTCTTTCAGTATCACTAAAGTTGGAAGAGACCTCAAAGATCATTGAGTCCAACCTGTCACCACAGACCTCATGACTAGAGTAGGGAAGACACTACTGCCCACTGCAGGCTTGAACTCACAAGGTTCCCATTAAGGGTCTTATGTGCTACCAACTGAGCCACACAAGGTTCCTGACCCAGGTGATCCTGCTTTAGCAGGGGGTTTGGACCCAATGATCTCTGGAGGTCCCTTCCAACCCCTACCATTCTGTGATGATTCTGTGTGCCCTAGCAAGCAGTGTCTTCTGACAGTGCACCTGCTGCACACCCCCTGGCACAGGGCACAGCCAGGGATTTGGGCAGCCACCAGCTCTCAACACAGCTGGCCTGGGGCAGCAGCCCTGCTGCCTGGCACAGCTCTCCTCCCCAACAGGGAGCAGTGCAGGACAGGGCTGGAGGCATGCAGCAGTTTTCCAGGCATGGGGCCATGCCACACAGCATGCAGGGGCATGAACTCACCCCCACCAGCAAAGCAGAGGGCTTTGCCAATCAGCCCTGTGCTGAACACTGCCCTTTGCCCAAGCCACAGCACAGCCCCCACCAGGTGCATTTCTAGCCCATCAAAGGCTCCTTGCACACCACAGCTGGCAGCTCTCAAGACTAACATGCTTGTGAGAAATCACCAGGGAGGGCACCACAGGCACTGGGCTAAGCCTCAGAGAAGCTGGGGGAGGCCATGTAAAGCCTGTATTGCCCAGTGTCATGGGAGAAGGCAGCACCCCCTGTGCCTGCCAGCAGTCCTGGCCCTCACATCCTGCTGGTTCTTGAGCAGCAGCTGCTCATGGGGGAGGCAGCCCTGTGCTGCCTCAGGCTCAGCTGGGACTGGCACTCCTCAGAGCTGATGGAGCAGAACAGATCAATGGTCTGGGCTGCTTCTGGGCTCTGGAGGGTGACTGCTGCTGGCTGCTTCCAGGAAAGCTTTAGCCTATGGTGCAGGGACCTGACCTGCCCAGTGCTATGCCCAGAGGGAGGGACTTCCCTCCTGCCCTGAGTGCAGGGGCAGCAGCCTATTCCCTTCCCAGGAGAGCCACAGAGGCCCTTCTAATTTGTGCAGGTCTCTAATCACCTTGAGCAACTCAGTGAGCTGACTCCAAGAGCTAAGTGCCCCTGGGCTGCTGTCCCTCTCCTTAACAACCAGCTGCATTGGTCCCTTATCTGAAGAGGAATGGTAAGATAAGGGAGCAGGGGAGGAAAGAGTAAGAGGCATGAGGAAAACAAACCAACATTTACCCCAGTCTTCAGGGGTCACTGGAGAAGGTCTCTGTTCACCACAAGTGCCACTGAAGTGGGGAAATCTGTGCCTGGCACACAGGGGGTGGATAGCAAGCAATGCCAGCACAGAAGCACAGTGTGTCACTTCTGTGTGCCACAGTCCTGCACTGATTTGTTTGATCCTTGGCCCTGTGCACTGCCAGCCCTGAATAAACTTTACCTCTCAGGAAGGCAGCAAGCTGGCTGCTCTCAGGGAACTGTGGGTAGTGCTTGGAGCCTTGGTGGCTGGTACAGACAAATTGTCAGGAATCTGGACACTCCTGTCTTTCCAGATGATTACTCAGGTCTGTAAGTGTCATTAAGGCAGGAGGGTGTGATAGGGAATGGACTTCCAGTGAAGCAAATTAATTTCCAGGCAGAGGTCCCTGCCTTCCATTCTTGCTGCACAGACCTCTAGAGCTCCCTCAGGCAAAGCAAAGGAGAAAGGCACCCACCTCTGGCATCCAGGGGACAGGGCTGTCCACAGCTGCAGCATTTGATTCATTCCTCCTACCTCCTGGCAGCTCTTGGCTCTGAAACACAAGTAGAGGAAGTCAGAGTAGCCTCCTGAATGGCCCAGCACTGACAGCTCCAGGAGAGAGCTCACACCTGCTCACCAGGACCTGGGAGGAAAACGCAGGCTCTGAAGCTCCTTTGCCAAGGGGCAGGAGCTGCCATGGGAATGTGAAGATGTTCCCTGGCTGGGGCATTCCATGGTGAGCTACTGAGGGCAAAGGACACCAGCACTTTGCAACTGTTTGCTAGCAGAGAGTGAGACCTTTTTGCCCCAGCCATGTTTCAAACAGCTCCAAGCAATCCTCCAGCGCTTCCTTCAGGCAGCAGTACTGGGATGTGCTTCACTGCAGACCTACAAACTGCCTCCTGACCTTTCATTTCTGCTCCCACCTTGCTTGGTGCTCCCTTCCTGTGCCACAGCCAGCCTGGGCCCACGACTGCAACTTGGCACAGCTGAAGTAAGGCAGCTGGCTCCAGTGGAGTCACTGCTGTGACTCAGCTCAGCTCTTGCCCTGTGGCATGCTCCCTTTCCTGCTGTCTCTTGGGGCCAGCATCAGAAGGGAAGGTCTGCCCTTCTAAACCTTCAGAAAGCATCTCAAGCCTCCTCACCTGGTGTTCCAGTTTCTGTGGATAGGAAAACTGAAGGCTTGGGCTCCCACCTGGGTCATTGGTGCCTGCCAGAGCCTTAGCCAGCTCCCTCCAGCTTTCATATCCTGCACAAAGGAAACAGAGAGATGTCAGAGCACAGGCTAAAAGAACCAGCTGCAGCAGCTACCAACATAAACTGCTCCTCCACGAGGCTGAGAGACTTCTAACACTGCGCCATGGTCCAGCAGAGACCAGGAGCTGTTCGTGTGACTTTGGAGCTGACAGACTGACACAGAGAGAGAAACTGCTTTTGTCTTGCTTAAAAGCTTTCCCCTCCTCCTTATTAATTTGTTGTATTAAAGATTCATCACAGCCCTCAAATAGATGCCAGAGATTCCATTAATCACCCCAGCACTGGGAAGCTCTTTGTGGATCCCTTAGATGATCACAGTACCACAGTATCACAGTATAACCAGAGAGAGTCTCTCTCTCTGGAGCCTTCCAAAGCCAACTCAGATGCATTCCTGTGTGGCCTGACCCAGGTGATCCTGCTTTAGCAGGGGGTTTGGACCCAATGATCTCTGGAGGTCCCTTCCAACCCCTACCATTCCCACTGGTCACACTACAGAACTGGCATGGCTTGAGCTGAGTCTGCTGCCCACATTCAATAGCCTGCTGCCCTCAGGCCAGCTTCAAAACCCAAGTGCTGGCTGAGGCAAAGGATCCTGGGGCTGGAAGTTCAGACTGAAACATGAGAGGCTTCCTGTTCCACCTGCAGCTTCTGGTTCCTGGGTTTGGGATGCTGGGCTTTTCCTCTGGGCTGGTTGCTGTGTGTTTGGGGTGGGTTTGTCTCTGGCTTCTGCTGCTGCTTCTGCAGTTTGCTGAGCTGCTCTGCAAAGAGGCTAAGGGGACGGCATGCTTGTGTCATTCACAGGAAAGCTCTCTAGCTCAACCCAGGTTTGCTTTTTTCTGTGTTGCTCTCCCTTCTACCTGTGTGAGGGGAGGCTGGCTTGTGAGCCAGCTGCGTTAAACCAGGACAAGAACATCACTGGGTTTGAACAAGCAAGCCCAAAGGAAAATGAAGTATGACAATAAGCAGATCATTCACTAGTTTAACCATCAAAAGGATACTAGTCTGAATATCTACATATTTGCACAATAAAAGCTTTCAATCTTTTTCTTGAAGGAAATGATGGCAAAGAATGCCCCTGATGGGACTGGGCTGTAAAGCCTAAACACAGCACTGATGCACTCAATGGCATCACAAAGTGAAGGCAGCTTCCAGATTCAAAGCAGCTTCATTTCACACCCCCCTCACCAACCAGGCTGCTTGATCCAGGAGCAGTGGTGATTTCCTTCTACAACCCTGCTGGCCTCCTGAGCTTAGGATGGACAAAGATGAGCAAGATGCAGCCCAAGCTTGTAGCTCTCTGGAGCTGCAGCTGATGAGCACAAAGATCAGCAAGAATCCTGTCTTGGGCTGCAGCAAGAGAAGTGTGGCCAGCAGGGCCAGGGAGGTGATTCTCCCTCTCCACTCCACTCTGCTGGGACCCCACCTGGAGCCCTGTGTCCAGCTCTGGAGCCTCTATTACAGGAAGGATTTGGAGGTGCTGGAAGGTGTCCAGAGAAGGGCCACAAGGATGAGCAGAGGGCTGGAGCTGCTCTGCTATGGAGACAGACTGAGAGAGTTGGGGTTGTGCAGGCTGGAGAAGGGAAGAATCCAAGGAGACCTAATTGTGGCCTTCCAGTATCTGAAGGGGGCTACAAGAAAGCTGGGGAGGGACTTTTGAGGGTGTCAGGGAGGGATAGGACTGGGGGGATGGAGTTAAACTAGAAATGGGGAGATTCAGATTGGATGTTAGGAAGAAGTTGTTCCCCATGAGGGTGGTGAGAGCCTGGCACAGGTTGCCCAGGGAGGTGGTGGAAGCCTCATCCCTGGAGGTGTTTGAGGCCAGGCTGGAGGTGGCTGTGAGCAACCTGCTGTAGTGTGAGGTGTCCCTGGCCATGGCAGGGGGGTTGGAACTGGCTGATCCGTGGGGTCCCTTCCAGCCCTGCCAAGTCTCTGATTCTAAGATGCAGCCCAAGCTTGTAGCTCTCTGGAGCTCAGTGTCACTACCGAGTCAGTGCTGGTGAGCAGAGCTCAGGCCTCCCTGCAGTGCTGAAGTGTCTCACACTGTGTGGTTTTCAGATCTGCTAAACATTTTGGCATTGAGTCAGCAGCTAACCAACCTGCCAGCAGCTCAGTGCAGGGCCCACACCTCATGATAGCTTATCTGTAAGGAGTGCAAGCGCCAAAAGGGCCACGAGCATTTGTTTGTCCCAGGCTGGAGGTGGAGCAGCTCAGCATCCATGTGCCAGGGAGCAGAGCCAGGCTCTATCAATTCCACCCCCATCTAGGAGGTCCAGAGTAGCTGGCTGCCTTGGTAAGTAAAGGGAGCCATCCCACCAGCTTCAGCTCTGAGTGTTGAGACAACAGTCTGGGTCCTCTGCACTGCTTCTGAAGCCCAAAGTGGCTGTGAGCAGGCAGCACAACCCACTGCTGGGGAAGCTCTACTGTTTTGGAACCATCATACCGATCTCCAGCCTGGTCACCCGCCCCAGCAGCACAGGAGACTCATGGTGGCTTAAGCAGGACCATGCTCCATCAGTTTGCTTTGGAGGGGGCATTTGCATGTGTAAGAGTCTACTCCTGGTGTGACTCAACAAAGATAAAATCACTTGCTGCTTGCCCAGACAGTACCAATCCTGGATGCAAATCACCTTGCGATTGCATCGTGATAGTTGGTAGCACATAAGACCCTTAATGGGAAGGTTGTGAGTTCAAGCCTGCAGTGGGCAGTAGTGGCCTCCCTACTCTAGTCATGAGGTCTGTGGTGACAGGTTGGACTTGATGATCTTTGAGGTCTCTTCCAACCTTAGTGATACTGAATACTGATACTGAATACTGAATAACACTGGACTGCAGCTGGCCTATAACAATGACCCAAGGACCCAGCCAGCACGCCTTCAAGACAGCTATCAGATACCCCCAGGAAGGGAGGGTGATGAGTCAATGGACTCTCCACCTGTCTCCTGATGTGTGATAAGTGGGTAGGCAGGGAGATGGAGAGGAAGGAGGTGGAGGCCCCCCCCCCACTCCATCCAGACCACTGTCCAAACTCACATGAATACACAGAAAGACTTCCTGGGGAACGATATCTGGATACTTATGATTTCCTGGCTCCTGAATTCCTGAGGGAGAATGCTTGGACACATACCTAAGGACTAAAAACTGTATAAAAGACTTGACCACTACTGGCTCAGTGGGAAGAAAAACGCAGGGGAAGAAAACCGCAGAGAGAGAAACGCTGAAGGAGGAGCATGCTGCTGAGAAGGAAGGAAGCAGACTGAACCCTCTCTCCGTGTCCTAAGTCCCGCTTGCTGCTACTCATGGAGCTGACCCACGCTGCCCAGAGGGACCTCATCTATTCTCCAGCCAAAGCCTCAGCACCCTTTCTCTACAGACCCAGGCTGCCCAGAGGGATCACATCGCATCTCCAGCCAAAGCCTCAGCACAAACCCAGCATCTTTCCTCCACAGACTCAAACTGTCTTGGGGTGGGTGAGGGGTGTGGTAATATGATTCCTTTCCTCTTCTCTCTCTCTCTTCTCTCCCTCCCTCCCTATCTTCTCCCTCTCCCCGTCTTATTTCCATTTTATTTATGTAATCAATAGCCTAGCTGTTGATATTTTGGCCTCCTTTTGTGCCCTTAATTTCACAACAGGGGAATATTCAAAAGAACTAGTCTCCTTCCCTCTCCGGACAGAGACAGCATGCCACATGACTATCAGCTCCAGCACACCTTTGGGCTATAAAGAGACCAAGGCAAACCCAAACCAGCCCCAGGAATGACCCTTTGACAGACTCCCCTCCCTGGCTGTGCTAAGCCCTTAGTCTATTCTTCCCCTACAAAGATGGTCTGTGTCCTGCTTTGCTGACATGAACATTGCCTTAGCTATGTGGGTTTCATCCAGGCCCTGCTAGATGTTGAACAGCCACAAATTACTGAGTTAGATCTTCCCACCACCAGATTCTGATCTGAAGCTACAGCTTTAAGCCTGTAACTACAAACATCAACATCAATATTTATCTTCTGCAGAAGATCTTTCAGTCAGACACTCTGGGTGAGCAATCTACTGACTAATGCAGCTAAGCACATCTTGTGCTTCAGAGACTGTGATGGGAAAGGAGAAGCAGCTCCTGTCTCCACACAAAATAACGCAATCCTGGTGAGCAGTGAGTGTCCTGCAGCTGGACACATGGTCCCACCTTCAATGGGGCTGAAACAGCCTGAAAGTAGCACTCACTGCTCTGAGGGCAGGGGGTAGATTCAGATTGGATGTCAGGAAGAAGTTGTTCCCCATGAGGGTGGTGAGAGACTGGCACAGGTTGCCCAGGGAGGTGGTGGAAGCCTCCTGCCTGGGGGTGTTTACAGCCAGGCTGGAGGTGGCTGTGAGCAACCTGCTGCAGTGTGAGGTGTCCCTGCCCATGGCAGGGGGGTTGGGACTGGCTGAGCCTTGGGGCCCTGACAGTTCTGTGGTTTTATGATTCTCAAACAGGAAACATTTTAAAGGGCACCAGAAGTTGGCTGGTTGCTGGAGATACATTAAGTGAAGACACCAAGAGGTTTTTCCTGTTGTGCAGAGGGCAGAGATTATTTGCTTTCACTGTCAAGCTCAGGACTTCATGCTCAGCAGAATAATCTCAGGACAAAGCATCAGGAACCCAGCTCCCCTGGGAAGAGGATGCTGGCCACCAGAGCCTGCCACTGCCAGTGCAGGGACTCCTGGGCTCGCGTACACTGCAGCTCCTGCCCTCAGAGGGCACAGAGCCTGCCTTGCAGCAGAGCCCAGCCACACACCAGGGCCAGTGCCTGACGTTTCTCTGACCCTTGGGAAAGAGAAGAAAGGGAGGCACTCCTCTGTGATGTCCAAATATTTAACTGACACATCAGCCAGGCACAGGAGAGAGAGAGGAATTAATCTGCAGGCAGCGAAGTCCTTGCTGGGTAGTCTGTACTTTGGCAGGCTAATTCCCACCCTGCTGGGAAATGATTTTCAGAACATAATAGGATAAAACCTCCCTCAGAGAAAGGGCCTGGTGCTGCCATTCCTTCCCAGAAGACTGGCTTTTCCCTGGGAATCTCTATGTGGCACCCTTGGAGAGGGACCTGGCTTGGCCCAGGCTTTCCTTACTAGGAGGAGAGAGAGCTAAAAAAACCGATGTAGCTTCATCCTTCCCAGTGTCCCCACAGCAAGAGGGACACAGATCTGTGGGAACAAGTCCAGAGGAGGGACACAAAGATGATCCAGGGGCTGGAACACCTCTGCTGTGAGGAGAGGCTGAGGGAGCTGGGGGTGTTCAGCCTGGAGAGGAGAAGGCTCTGGGGGAACCTTAGAGCTGCCTTCCAGTACCTGAAGGGATCCTGCAGGAAGGCTGCAGAGAGACTCTTTACAGGAGTGTCCAACCATAGGACAAGAGGAAATGGAGTGAAATTGAAGGAAAATAGGTTTAGGTTGGATCTTAGGAAGAAATTCTGCACTACAAGGGTGGCAAGAGTCTGGAATGGGGTGTCCAGAGAGGCTGTGGATGCCTCCTCCCTGGAGATGTTCAGAGCCAGGTTGGATGTGGCCTTGGGTAACCTGGGCTGGTTGAGAGGTGACCCTGCACATGGCAGGGGGTTGGGTTAGATGATCTCTGAGGTCTCCTCCAGCCTAAGCTGTTGTGTGATTCTGTGACCTTCCTGCAGCTGAAGACATGCTGAGGCCAAATCCTGACCCAGGTTTTCTCCCCAGTATAGGCCACAGGATTCAAGACATCACCTTGTGGATATTGCCTGCTGCATGACAACTGTGGGGCAGCTCTGCAGCTACATCCACTGCTCTGTCTCAAAACCACCAGGAAGTTCAGGCTAGCCTCAAGCACCTCATGAGCACTGCTCAGCAGCCCAGCTGCCTGCAGCACTTTCTGGATGGCTAATTCCAGTTAAGGAGGACATGCCTGGGAAAAAGCAGCAGGCAGCAGCCACAACACCCCAGCAAACACTCCAGTGCCTCTAAGAGGGAAGGCCAGAAGGCCTTCTGATGGGTTTGCTCCTCTACAAACCCAGGCCTGGCTAGGAGGGCAAAAGGCAGGGAAGAGTTTGTAAAGGCAAAAATCAAAGGTTTGGGAATAGCCTCTCCCACAGCCAGGGGAAGGGTTGGGATGTTGGGAACAGCCTCTCCCACAGGCAGGTGAATAGCTGAAGATGCCAGCAGCCTGCCAGACAGATGGACCAGCAAGCTCCTGAAGGAGTTAAGGGGAAAACCCAGGGTATATCACCTTTGGAAAGGGGGGAGGCAACTCCAGATGTGCTTAAGGATGTTGTTAGATCACACAGGAGAAAAAAGAGAGAGGCAAAAGCCCAGTTAGAACTCAAGCTGAGCACTGCTGTGAGAGACAACCCAAAGCATTTTTATAACTATAGTAATGCTAAAAAGAGGGCAAGAAGAACCTCCACTCCTTGTGGGATCTGGAGGAGAACACTGTAACCAAAGATGAGGAAAAGGCTGAGGTTCTAAGTACCTTCTTTGCCTCTGTTTTCAGCAGTGAGGCAGGAGGACTCCAGGATAACTGCCCTCCTGAACTGGTAGATGGGGTCAGGGAGCAGTGTAGTGTCCCTGAAATCTATGAGGAAGTAGTTAGGAAGTAGTAGCTGAGCCACTTGGATGCCCATGGGACTGGATGGGATCCATCCTAGGGTGCTGAGAGAGCTGGCAGATGAGCTGCCAAGCCGCTCTCCATCATTTACCACCACTCCTGGCTCACTGGAGACATCCCAGAGGACTGGAAGCTGCCAGGGTGATGCCCATCCACAAGAAGGGCTGGTTGGATGAGCCAGGGAATTCCAGGCCTGTCAGCCTGACCTCAGTGCCAGGCAAGGTTATGGAACAGTCATCCTGAGTGCAGTCACACAGCACTTACAGGATGGCCAAGGGATCAGGCCCAGCCAGCATGGATTCAGGAAGGGCAGGTCCTGCCTGACCAACCTGATCTCCTTCCATGCCCAGGGGACTGCCTGGTGGATGTGGGACAGTTTGTCAGAAGCAGCAGCCCTCTCCTTGGCATCAGGACCAGCTTCTCCATGGCCAGGAGGTATGGCCCAGGGCAGAGATTCACCCTAAATCCAGATTAAAGGCAGGCACATGGCTTTTTCCTGGGCCAGCTTGGCTAATCATGAGGTCTGTGGTGCCAGGTTGGACTGGATGATCTTTGAGGTGATACTGTGATACTGTAATCAGCCCGTCTGGTGGCCATGCAAGCAGCAGGGCAGAGCTCAGGGAGGGGGATGCCACTGCAGCCAGGGTAGAGCAGCATCCATGCAACCTGCAGCTCTCCCTCAGTGGACTGACATCAGCCCCACACCTTCACCTTCCTGCCTGTGGCCATGCTGCTCGTGCCACAGCACAGTGCTGGGGAGGGTTGGATGGGTTTGTGCTGCGAGGGACCTGAAGAGCAAAGAGATGCTCTCAAAGGCACAGCTGAGGGCCAGAAGGGAAGATCAGTTTGCTGGAGATGACAGAGGTTCTGCACAGAGTGCATTCAAACTGCACTTCTTAGCCTCACTCCACCCCCACGGCATTCTCCCTGTGCCTACAACCAGAGGCTTGGCCAACTGCTTTCTACAAGCAGGGATCCACCTTGCTTTCTGCTTTAGTGCCTCACAGGCATCAGCTACTGCCCAGAAACATTAAGGTGGTTCCTCCTCAGAGAAAAGGGGTCCTCTTCCTTCCTGTTCCTGCCAGGCAGGCTGGCAGCTGCCTGCTGAGGACACAAATGACCACTGGGGCTGAGCCTCAGCAGCCCCACTGGATTTGAGATGAAAAGTCCTCAGGACTTGAACTTGTTTTGGAAAACAAAGTGGACACAAAGAAAAGCAAGAGAGGCTGAAGAGGAGGCTGAGACAGCTCACAGAATCACAGAATGTTAGGGGCTGGAAGGGACCTCAAAAGCTGATCCAGCCCAACCCTCCTGCCAGAGCAGGATACCCACACCAGATCACAGCGGAGCACATCCAGGCAGGTACACAGATGCTGTACAGTAAAGCAGAAACCCCCACAAAAGGCAGGCTGCTGGGAATCCCTTGCTCAAAGAGCCAGAAAGCCAACTGCTAAGTGACAGAAAAGCCATAACAAGAGGAAATAAGATGAAGCTGCTTCTTGCTTTGGGTCTAGTCAGGGCCCAGCGCCACGTCTGCCTTTCCTCAGCTGCAAGTGGAGCTGGGGAGATCTCATGCAGCAGTTATGAATCTTCTGGAGCAGTGCAGCTGAAGCTGTGCTCAAGAGAAATAAATAAACACTGAAGAGCAAAGAGCCACAGCCAGAGACAGGAGCAGTACCTGGGGAGCTCTCAGGCCTCAAGGCAGGAGCGTGACCAGAGCTGCTGTACTTGGAGACCAGATCCAGCCAGCCACTGCCAAGCCCCTGGCCCCAGCCAGCACTCCACATTCAATTAGTCTGAGAAGGTACCTGACAACTGTGCAAGGGAGAAATCCCAGACCCTCTCAGGTGATCAGCTTCCCCTCTGAAGGATGAGATCTAATTACCCTGCTGTTGTTCCTGCTGCTTACATAGCTGCAAATGCTATTAACACCCACATGCTGCCCAGCCCTTCTGTAACCCTGCTAAACGATTTCACTCAGCAGCCTCAGCAAAGAGCAGGTCCTGGGGCTGCTCTGCACACAAACATTTTCCTTTCCTTTCCTCCTCTTTTGTTGCAGGCTCAGGGCAAGGAAAAATTGGCAGGTATGAAGCAGAGTTCTGTTTATCGTTATTTGGAAGGGATCCATCCAGAGTGACCTGTACAGGCTGGAGAGGTGGGCACAAGCCAACCTCAGGAGGTTCAACAAGACCAAGGGCAGGGTCCTGCAGCTGGGTCGAGGCAACCCCAGGCACAAATCCAGGCTGGGCAGGGACTGGCTGGAAAGCAGCCCTGAGGAGAGAGACTTGGGGGTGCTGGGGGAGGAGAGGCTCAACAGGAGCTCTCAGTGAGCACTTGCAGCCTGGAAAGCCAAGCAGAGCCTGGGCTGCAGCAAGAGAAGTGTGGCCAGGAGGGCCAGGGAGGGGATTCTCCCCCTCTGCTCAGCTCTGCTGAGACCCCACCTGGAGTACTGCCTCCAGTTCTGGAGCCCCTATTCCAACAGGGATCTGGAGGTGCTGGAAGGTGTCCAGAGAAGGGCCAGGAGGATGAGCAGAGGGCTGGAGCACCTCTCCTGTGAGGACAGACTGAAGGAGTTGGGGCTGTTCAGTCTGGAGGAGAGAAGGCTCTGAGGTGACCTCATTGTGGCCTTCCAGTATCTGAAGGGGGCTCCAAGAAGGCTGGGGAGGGACTGCTCAGGATCTCAGGTAGTGATAGGACTGGGGGGAATGGAATGAAACTGGAGGTGGGGAGATTCAGGCTGGAGGGGAGGAGGAAGTTCTTCCCCATGAGAGTGGTGAAGCCCTGGAATGGGTTGTCCAGGGAGGTGGTTGGGGCCCTGTCCCTGGAGGTGTTTAAGGCCAGGCTGGATGAGGCTCTGGCCAGGCTGATCTAGTGTGGGGTGTCCCTGCCCATGGCAGGGGGGTTGGAACTGGATGATCCTTGTGGTCCCTTCCAACCCTGACTGATACTGTGATACTGTGATACCTGCCTTATTGCTGGCTGAACAGATGTAGAGATGCAGTGCTCCACTCCATCAAACACTACCTTTAGGTGCCTTGCAAACATACCAGTCCAACAGATGCTGGGCAAGGCTGCTTGAAACTGAACATGACAGAAGAGCTCAGTTCAGGGAGCAGACTCTAACACATATGGATCAAACCTCCTGCCCTGAACATGAACCGCAGCTCTGCTTCCTACTCCCTGCTCTCATTTGACTACACTCCACACACACAGCCCTGCTCCTACAGCAGTGCACTTGGGAGTGCTTTCACCCCACCACATGGCACTGGGTGGCACGAGCAGTGAGGCTGTGGTCCAGCTACCAAATACTTCTGGACGGTGTGATCATGAGGACAAGCTGAGCTGTGCACCTCAGGCAGACAGGTTTTGTGCCTGCAGCCTGACAGCAGCTAACTTCTTGTCACCTGGCCATATGCTGCACTGCACCATGCTCTAAGGAAAGGTATTGAGAGCCTGGCATGAGTGCACCATGGTGTAGGAAGGGTATGAGAGAGCCTGGCCTGACTTTCACACACCCTGCCCAGGGCAAACATCCTGCAGGGGAAGCCAACCCCCTGCCCCTGGTCTACCACGCAGCATCCTCCTGGTGTACCACACAGCACGTGTGCAGCCTCACAACCCCAGGCATACCAAGCACAACAATGACCTCCTAAAAACAGAGGTGTGGGGGAAGAATAAAGTGAACAGCCAATGATTTGCAGCCTTAGAGTTGAGGCCAAGTCATGAATCACAGACAGGGGGTCACAGAAAGTACCAAAATAATAATTCAAGGGCAGAGCCAGGCCAAGGCAGCCTCTGGTTACTTTTTCAAGTGAATACAATGCATAGGCAGAAGAAAGTGAATTCCTTGCCCTCAGACCAAGATCAGAACAACAGTCTTGGAGCTGAGAGGACTGAGGAAGTTATGAAAGCTGGTGTTAGAGTGGAAGCCCTGCAAAACCCCTGCCAGTCTGATTGCTGGCCTCCTCTGGGGCGAAATCAGGAGTCAGAGGCTGTGTGTGCAGACAGAAATTGCTCCATGCCTCCTCCAGCCACGGCTCTGATTCACTGCTTTGTGAAACTGAGTTTGCAAACTCTGGCAATAACCTGCAGAACGTTAAAAGGACAAAACAGTGTGATGGAGGCAAAGGCAGGACCCTGCCCTCGGGAGCAGAAGAAAAAGGAGCAGACAAAACTGCCTCTGCAGTCTCCTCCCAGACACTGCCACCAAAGCAAGACCTCACTGCTGCTGCCCTCTAGGTATGGCAGATTTCATACAGAAGGGAGGAGCTGAGCAGCAGTGGCTGGGGCACTGGCTTGCTTTGAGGGAGATTCAATTCAAAGCTTACTTCAGCCACTAAAATGGTCCTAGTTAAACCATTAAATCCACCCCTGCCACAACATGATCTGGCACAGAGTGCCTGCCCCCCAAACTCTCAGTGAGGATATGCACATGGAACTGCAGTGCTGAATTGGAATAGAATAGAATAGAATAGAATAGAATAGAATAGAATGGAATGGAATGGAATGGAATGGAATGGAGTAGAACAGAACAGAATGAACCAGGTTGGAAGAGACCTTTGAGAACATCCAGTCCAACCTATCACCCAGCACCATCTGATCAACTAACCCCTGGCACCAAGTGCCTCATCCAAGCTCTTCCTAAACACCTCCAGGGATGGGGACTCCACCACCTCCCTGGGCAGCACATCTTTCTGGGAAGAACTTCCTCCTAACCTCCAGCCTAAACCTCCCCTGGCACAGCTTGAGACTGTGTCCTCTTGTTCTGGTGCTGCTTGCCTGGGAGAAGAGACCAACCCCCACCTGTCTACAACCTCCCTTCAGGGAGCTGTAGAGAGCAAGAAGGTTTCCCCTGAGCCTCCTCTTCTCCAGGCTAAACAACCCCAGCTCCCTCAGCCTCTCCTCACAGGGCTGTGCTCCAGACCCCTCCCCAGCTTTGTTGCCCTTCTCTGGACACCTTCTAGTAACTCAACCTCCTTCCTAAACTGAGGGGCCCAGAACTGGACACAGGACTCAAGCTGTGGCCTAACCAGTGCAGTGTACAGGGGCAGAATGACCTCCCTGCTCCTGCTGGCCACACTGTTCCTGATGCAGGCCAGGATGCCATTGGCCTTCTTGGCTGCCTGGGCACACTGCAGGCTCATGTTCAGCCTACGAGCAACCAGCACCCCCAGGTCCCTCTCTACCTGGCCACTCTCCAGCCACTCTGACCCCAGCCTGTAGCACTGCCTGTGGTTGTTGTGGCCAATGTGCAGAACCTGGCACTTGGATGTGTTCAATCTCCTGCCCTTGGCCTCTGCCCATCTGTCCAGCCTGTCGAGGTCCCTCTGCAGAGCTCTCCTGCCCTCCAGCAGATCAACTCCTGCCCCCAGCTTGGTGTCACCTGCACACTTACTGATGATGGACTCAATACTCAATTTGAGCAAGAAACCTGGGACATGGCTGCCAGTTGCACTGCCCTGTAAAATAATGGGGCTGAGCTGCCAAGCTTTCGCTTCAACCTAGTGTGTGCCAAGGTAAAACAACTGCAAACTATTTGGGTGTTAGGAACAAGCTCTGCACCAGGAGGGCAGTGGAACACTGGAACAGGTTGCCCAGGGAGGTGGTTGAGGCTCCATCCCTGGAGATATTCAAGGTGAGGCAGGACAAGGCTCTGGGGAACCTGATCTAGTTGAGGATGTCTCTGCTGAGTGCAGAGGGGTTGGACTGGATGAGGTTTGGAGGTCCCTTCCAGCCCAGCCCACTCTGTGATTCTATCTGCACTTACCAAGCTGAAGAAAGAGGAGGTTCAAGAGCCTGTAGGAGTGAGTGTAATGGGTTGGGGCAGGTCCCCTCCCCACCACAGGCAGAAATAACGACTCAGGCAAACAGATTGCAAAAGTGATGAAAGTTTAAATAGAAAGCAGTGAATGTTACAGAAAACCCAAAGCGCAGTGACAAAGAAAGATCCCATCCCCACCTGAGGGTGCATGCAAAACCCCCAGGGCTCCTTCTTCCCCCTCCCTCTGCTGGGCTAGTCTCAGCTGGCCAGGCCTGAGACTGCCCATCCCCCTGTGGCCTTGGGCCCAATCAGGCCCATGGCCGGGAGATCTCTCCCCCAGTTACCAAGTCTCGGAGAGGGAAGGAAAGAGGAAGTGCCAGACTCCGCACTGGATCTTATAGTGGTGCAAAGAATTATGGTAGGAAATACACAATTTCCTGTGTCCATCCCTCTGGGCTGGACTTCTGGACACAGGAAGTGAATGCACCAGAGGGGCACCCAACTCAAACTACAACAGTGAGAAAGGGCATCTATGACTGGCAGCCAGCTGATATGCCAGGCCACAGAGGTGCAGTTTTGACTGCCCAGCTGTCATCTCCTGTCTGGGGCATCCCCTGAGCAATGGGGATAATCCTCTCCTGCCCATCCTCACATCTCCGACCACGCAACTTAGTGCTTCCTCACCTGCCTTTCTTCTGCCTCTGCAAAGCTGTACTGAAGAACTATGAAGGATTAGGCTGGGGAAAAGGCAAGGCACTTTGTTTTTCAAGGGAAGGAGACAAGACTAACTCAAAGTCCCAGAAGAGCTCCTGCTGCTGTTCCTAGGAACGTAAGAGAAGCACCACGGATTTGGTACTGCTAACTTCCACAGCAAAGGCAGAGAAACACTCTCTGTTCTGTTACTCTGTCACAGTAATCCAGAGATCATTTTACCCACACAGAACACATGGAGGAGCCTTTAAATACTAGAATGTGCTCTCAGCACTATGGCTGTAATAGCTGTGCAGTTAAACCATTAAGGGCTGGCAAGCTCAGCTCTGTAATTTACAGCTGGTGTGGCAGCTGTCCTGCAGCGCTGGTGTGCTTGTCCCCAAGACACTGCTGCACACGGGCTGGGTCTGTATCTGCCTCCTCATGAGGCACTACCATCAAAAGCTAAGAGTTTTAGAGCATTCACATTCTTTCTTGCCTCTGTTTCAGGAGTGAGACAGGCTCTGTAACCCTGCTCCAAGTAGTTAAACAAAACACAGCACAGCAGGATTGAATTGGAAAGTTTGCCTGGAAATGCCACTCATGAGCTGCAGGCTACAGTGCAAAGCAGATGAAACACAAACAAATCCATAGGCCACGCTCCTCCAAAACCTCCTTAGGCCAAAGCTTCCAGGGAACTCCCTCCAAAGCAGGTCAGAATCCCAGGCCCAAATGCCCCCCCAGCCCTCTGCACCCCTGCATACTCAAGTGACACAGCTCCCAGTCCAGCTCACCGGCTCCAGGGCAAGCCAGGTCGCTCCAGACCCAAACTGGCAGCATGAGCAAGACCTCCCCCCCTGCACCAAACCTGAGATAAGGCTCTGCACATCCACCCAGGAGCAGAGAGGGAGGCAAAAAGGGGGAAGGAATAGCTTCTGCTGTCCCCTTACAAATGGGAAGATGCAGGCATTGTGGGAATGAAATAACAACAAATTACACTTTCCAGTCCCCCCCCAGCCCTCTTGGGTCCTCCTGGAAGTCTTCTCTATGGTTTCTTAAAGGCACTCGGCCTCAAACCATGACATTTATGTACAGCAATGAATTTCTCAAACCAGCCACAGGCAGTGTGAAAAAGAGCTGCTTCCACTCCTACCAAGATTAAGGTTATGGAGTAGCTCAGAGTCTCACACTTACCAAGCCAGGCTCTTGCCAGTTTCTGCCTTTAAAACAGAGAATTTGCATCAAACCATTTACTTACAGGATATGGAGATGCTTGGCTTGCTTGAACTACAGGATTTGCAGCAGGCTGACAGAAGAGCACAGATACAAGCTTAAGTTTTGGGGTTTCTTCCTGCTTTTAAGATCAAAGTCATTTCCTCCTTTGTGGACTCCAGTTTCATAGTTTTCTTTTTCGCTGCTCCCTTCTTTTGTTTTTTTGGTAGTCAGTAACATCTGACATTATTTTTGGAGCACAACCACCTTGAAATCCTGGAACATCTACAATGAGTTCCTAACTCTTCACTCCCAATGACCACATCCTCAGCTGCTGACTCCCAACCTGCAAGCTCAGAATAGAATAGAATAGAATAGACCAGACCAGGTTGGAAGAGACCTTCAAGATCATCGAGTCCAACCTATCACCCAACACCACCTAATCAACTAAACCATGCAACCAAGCACCCCATCAAGTCTCCTCCTGAACACCTCCAGTGATGGTGACTCCACCACCTCCCCAGGCAGCCCATTCCAATGGGCAATCACTCTCTCTGTGTAGAACTTCTTCCTAATGTCCAGCCTAAACCTCCCCTGGCGCAGCCTGAGACTGTGTCCTCTTGTTCTGGTGCTGACTGCCTGGGAAAAGAGACCAACCTCTACCTGTCTACAACCTCCCTTCAGGTAGTTGTAGAGAGCAATAAGGTCACCCCTGAGTCTCCTCTTCTCCAGGCTAAGCAACCCCAGCTCCCTCAGCCTCTCCTCACAGGGCTGTGTTCCAAGCCCCTCACCAACTTTGTTGCCCTTCTCTGGACACCTTCCAGCAAGTCAACCTCCTTCCTAAACTGAGGGGCCCAGAACTGGACACAGGACTCAAGGTGTGGCCTATCCAGTGCAGTGTACAGGGGCAGAATGACCTCCCTGCTCCTGCTGGCCACACTGTTCCTGAGGCAGGCCAGGATGCCATTGGCCCTCCTGGCTGCCTGGGCACACTGCAGGCTCATGTTCAGCCTACCATCGACCAGCACCCCCAGGTCCCTCTCTGCCTGGCTGCTCTCAGCCACTCTGACCCCAGCCTGTAGCACTGCCTGGGGTTGCTGTGGCCAATGTGCAGCACCTGGCACTTGGATGTGTTCAATCTCCTGCCCTTGGCCTCTGCCCATCTGCCCAGCCTGTCCAGGTCCCTCTGCAGAGCCTCTCTACCCTCCAGCAGATCAACTCCTGCCCCCAGCTTGGTGTCATCAGCAAATTTACTGATGATGGACTCAATGCCCTCATGCAGATCATCAATGAAGATGTTAAAGAGCACAGGGCCCAGCACTGATCCCTGGGGCACACCACTGGTGCCTGGCTGCCAGCTGGCTGTGGCACCATTCACCACCACTCTCTGGGCTCAGCCTCCAGCCAGTTCCTAACCCAGCTCAGAGTGCTCCCATCCAAGCCAGGGGCTGACAGCTTGGCCAGGAGTTTGCTGTGGGGGACAGTGTCAAAGGCCTTGCTGAAGTGCAGGCAGACTCCATCCACAGCCTGCCCCACATCCACCAGGCAGTCACCTGGGCATGGAAGGTGATCAGGTTGGTCAGGCAGGACCTGCCCTTCCTGAATCCATGCTGGCTGGGCCTGATCCCTTGGCCATCCTCTAAGTGCTGTGTGACTGCACTCAGGATGACTGTTCCATAACCTTGCCTGGCACTGAGGTCAGGCTGACAGGCCTGGAATTCCCTGGCTCCTCCAACCAGCCCCTCCTGTGGCTGGGCACCACGCTGCCCACACTGCATACAGTCTGCCTCTTTCCTAAAAAATACATTTATTATTACTAAAAAAATTAGTAACCAAAAATAATAACAATGCCTTTTGAAACTCCAATCCAGCCCTCAAGTTGCCTGGTATGGAAAGAAGATTTATCTTGGGTGGAGATTGTCCTAAAGACTCAGCAGCTTGCCACTGCCACCCAGACACCAAGAGATCTGCCTGCAGCTTAATTTTCAGTCCAGTTCTGTGCAATTCTGGCCTCTAGAAAACTTCCTCCAGCCCCCCCTGACACCTTATTTTTTTCTCTCCTCGCCACTTCCAGCTGCTCAAAAGTGCTGTACTGAATGACTCCAAGGCAGCAATCCACCCCCACTGAAAGCAGCTTCCGTGGCCTCTGGAACGCTGCGACAAAATGATGACCTTAAGCTATCAGATTCAGCGGTGTCTGGAGGCAGCCTGGGGCCAAGACAACAGGAAGAGAGGAATTAAGATAAAGAACAGGCTGGACAAACGCCTGCCAGAGAGGCTGCAGGTAGGGCTGGTCTGACCTTGAGGCAAGCAAGCATGTTAACCCAACACTCCTCAAGGCCCCCCCAGGAAGGTCTTACGATTGAGTTCAATGATTCTCACTTTCTTAAGTTCTTCAGGTCAGCAGAACAATTGGACTTGCCAGGGGTCTGCAGGGGACATCCTGCTCGGACACCAAAGCAAGCCTTGAAGACAGAGGCACATTGAAAGGTGGGACAACACGGCAGCTACGCCGAGCAGGAAACAAAAGAAGGCATCCTGGGGAGTAGCAAAGCCAGAGAAACACAGCACGTCTTCTCAGTAACAAAGAGGAGTGCCTGAGGTACTGCTTCGCGTTGCTCTCTAGGGAGGTCAGATGAGGAGCAGTTTGATGAGTGAACCTCGAGTCCAATGAAGCCCTTCTGGTAATGCTAATGGGGTTTAAGACACAGGTGCACAGCAAACCCTTAGGGATGGAATCCTGCCCCTGTGCTCAGCACTGCTGAGGCCTCACCTCCAGCACTGTGTGCAGCTCTGGGCCCTCGCTGCAGGAAAGATCTTGAGGGGCTGGAGCAGGTCCAGAGGAGAGCAACCAGCCTGGGGAAGGGACTGGAGGGAAAGGCTGATGAGGAGAGGCTGAGGGAGCTGGGGGTGTTCAGCCTGGAGGAGAGGAGGCTCAGGGGGGACCTTCTCACACTCTACAAGTACCTGAAGGGAAGGGAATGTTCCTGGGTATAAGGGTACAAAATTACTTCAAGAATTGCAGGAACTTGGATGCAATCCCTGTGCACAAGCTCACCTCCATGCTTCTGATTCCAAATTCTGGTCCAGGTACACACTTTGTCAAATGTTGATTAAAATCAGAGAAAAACAAGCAACTGGGATTTCAGGATATTCTTCAAGAGTGTGTGAAACTCCTCATCTGATGCTGACAGCACCAAATCTAAGCCCAGAGCTTCATCTGACCTCTCAACCTAAATGGCAGCCTTCATCCCCTCACAGAGGAGCTGTGCAGCAGCTCTCAACGCAGCACCACCACGCAGGTGCAATGTGCAACACTGATGTCCTCCAAACTGATGGCTGGGAGGGCAGGCAAGCATGCCAGAGGACTAGGAATCACAGAGTTATTGAGGCTGGAACAGAGCTCTGAGCTCTGACCCAACCCCACCACATCAACCAGCCCATGGCACTGAGTGCCACATCCAATCTGGCCTTAAACACCTCCAGGGACAGCGACTCCACCACCTCCCTGGGCAGCACATTCCAGTCTCTAATTCCCCTTCCCATCAGGAGGTGCTTCCTAGCATCCAACCTAAACCTCTCCTGGCACAGCTTCAGACCATGCCCTCTCCTCTTGGCACAAGCTGCCTGGGAGCAGAGCCTGACCCCCACCTGACTACAGCTTCCCTTCAGGTACTTGTAGAGTGTGAGAAGGTCCCCCCTGAGCCTCCTCTCCTCCAGGCTGAACACCCCCAGCTCCCTCAGCCTCTCCTCCTCAGCCTTTCCCTCCAGTCCCTTCCTCAGGCTGGTTGCTCTCCTCTGGACCTGCTCCAGCACCTCAAGTACCAGAACAAGAGGACACAGTTTCAGGCTGCACCAGGGGAAGTTTAAGTTGGATGTTAGGAAGAAGTTCTATACAGAGAGAGTGATTGCCCATTGGAATGGGCTGCCTGGGGAGGTGGTGGAGTCACCATCACTGGAGGTGTTCAGGAGACTTGATGGGGTGCTTGGTGCCATGGGTGAGTTGTCTAGGTTGGTTGGATTGGTTGATGGGTTGGACACGATGGTTTTGACGGTCTCTTCCAACCTGGTTTATTCTATAAGATCTTTCCTGCAGCGAGGGCCCAGAGCTGCACACAGTGCTGGAGGTGAGGCCTCAGCAGTGCTGAGCACAGGGGCAGAATTCCATCCCTAAGGGTTAGCTATGTTATGGATCATCCTGTACAGCTGTGTCTTAAACCCCAATTCAAGCCTCAGAGTACTAAGGGGGCATGTGCATGCTCCAGCTCCTCCACAAGACAGGCTCAAAATTCAAGTGGACAAAACGAGCTGCCAGGCCTCCCTTTGGGCATCCTGGCTCCAAGCAAATGCACAGCCTGCAATGGGAAGGGCTGCACAGCACTGGCACTTGCTTCTGGGCTGGCTTTATTGACATAACACGGGTTGCCATGGGGAAGAATCAGTCCTGCAAACTCTCTTTATGGAACTATTACCCAATACCAAAATACCAACTTCTGAAATACTGTTTCTTCTCTTTCTTGACTAAATCACACATCAGTGTCCTGCCCTGGCTCTCAAATCAGCCTCAAAACAACATGCTGGACAATGAAATCTCCCTCACCATGAGGGTGGTGAGAGCCTGGCACAGCTTGCCCAGGGAGGTGGTGGAAGCCTCATCCCTGGAGGTGTTTGCAGCCAGGCTGGATGTGGCTGTGAGCAACCTGCTGTAGTGTGAGGTGTCCCTGGCCATGGCTGGGGGGTTGGAACTGGCTGAATTTTGGGGTCCCTTCCAACCCTGACAATCTGTGATTTTTGTGAGGATGGGAACCAGAAATCACTTTTTATCCAAAAAAGAGCAAACCTTCCACAAGCTGAGAGGCAGCTGAACTTCTCACAGCCCAGGCTGCAGGGGCCAGCCAAACGCTGTTCCAGGGCCCCCATTCTCCATCAGCAGGCACTCCTGAAGGGTTGCAGGAGGTGATCCTTCACCCAGAGGCTGGGCTAGTCACCTTGGAGCTGGGCCAGCGTGCCTTACAGAGCTATCCTGTTTCAGTGCAATGTTTAACCCTGCCACAGCTCTCCACCGGAGCAGCAAAATCACCCCGCCGAATGTTTAAGGTGGCTTGCAAGGACCGATTGCAAAATGATTGTTTCCTTTCCAACGCGCTGGAAATTTCCATAAGTCAAGGAAGAGAGAGGCTCCTGCTGCCCAGCACTCATTTAGCAAGTGCCTAATGAACTCAAGGAGGAGTGAAAGCGTAACAACTGCAATCCACCTCCTGTGTCAGCCAGCACAGGAAACCCACACAGAAACTCCTGCCCTGGCTCCAGAATAAATACCCAATGAAAATACCATCTGACATTAGTTATTCACATGCTGACCTGAGATTTCCAACCTCTGCTCTCAGCCTCTCTGCTATGTTTTACTGACCTTTTCCACAGGCTCCTCCTGCGCTCCCCACTGAGCTGTTTAGTTTCATTCCCTTTCCATGAGGGTGTGAGTGCAGTGCCTTAGCCACACCACCAGCTGCCCCACACAGATCAGCACACCCATTTCTGCCATGCTCTGGTGAGGACAGGCAGCTGGCCCCTCTGCTGCTCTCTGCCGAGGGACTCGTCTGTCCTCCGTGTGCCGCTGACCCCAGCAGCTCACACAGCTCCAGGTTTCACATCACACTGCTCTGGTGCCTTGGAACACTGCAGCACAGTTCATATGGGAAAAATCCCAACCTGGTGTCTCCTGGGATGGAGATGAGGACTGTGTGTGCCTGTAGCTTCCCAGGCTCCATAAAGAGCCCAGGGCAGCCCATTCTCCATCCCTTCTTTTAATTCTTTGTTTTCTAAATGCTAATACAAACCACAGGATTCCTTCTGAGCTTGGAAGGCATCTCTGGAAACCATCGAGTCTGAATCTCTGCCCAGAGCAGCCATGACCATCACCTGGAGCAGGCTGCACATGGCCATGGCCAGACAGGTGTGGAATACCTCCAAGGACAGAGGCTCCACTTCCCTGGGCAGCCTCTTTCAATGCCTGACCACCTTTACAGTGAAAAGAAGTTTTTCTTATGTTTAAATGGAATTTTCTCTGGCTTGGTTTGTGCCCATTGCTTCCTGTTCTTTCCCCAAATAGCAGTGAGAAGCCTGTATGCTTCCTCCTTCCTTACTTCCTATCATCTATGGAAAAGATCCCCCTGAGCCTGCTCCTCTCCAGACTGAACAGCCTCAGTCCTCCCAGCCTCTCTATGTTGGATGCTCCAGTCCTGTAATTGTCTCCAAGGCCCTTGGCATGTCCATGTCTCTTTCCTGGGGAGCCCAGGACTGGGCACAGCACTACAGATGTCCTGTGTGGGCTGAGCAGGGTGGAAGGATCATCTCCTCAACCTCTACTAATGCAGCCCAGCAGGCTGTTGGTCTGTGCTGCATGGGCACACTACTGACTGATTTTCAACCCAAGCTGTCCACCAGGGTCTCAAGGACCATTCCTGCAAAGCTGCCTGTCCCAGGGCAGAGTTCTTCCATGAGATTCAGAGTTTGCAGCTGACACCAAGCTGGGGGCAGGAGTTGATCTGCTGGAGGGTAGAGAGGCTCTGCAGAGGACCTCAACAGGCTGCACAGATGAGCAGAGACCAACAGCATGAGATTGAACACATCCCAGTGCCAGGTTCTGCACATTGGCCACAACAACCCCATGCAGAGCTACAGGCTGGGGTCAGAGTGGCTGAGAGCAGCCAGGCAGAGAGGGACCTGGGGGTGCTGGTTGATGGTAGGCTGAACATGAGTCTGCAGTGTGCCCAGGCAGCCAGGAGGGCCAATGGCATCCTGGCCTGCATCAGGAACAGTGTGGCCAGCAGGAGCAGGGAGGTCATTCTGCCCCTGTACACTGCACTGGTTAGGCCACACCTTGAGTCCTGTGTCCAGTTCTGGGCCCCTCAGTTTAGGAAGGAGGTTGACTTGCTGGAGCATGTCCAGAGAAGGGCAACAAAGCTGGGGAGGGGTTTGGAGCACAGCCCTGTGAGGAGAGGCTGAGGGAGCTGGGGTTGCTTAGCCTGGAGAGGAGGAGACTCAGGGGTGACCTTATTGCTCTCTACAACTCCCTGAAGGGAGGTTGTAGACAGGCAGAGGTTGGTCTCTTTTCCCAGGCAGTCAGCACCAGAACAAGAGGACACAGTCTCAGGCTGCACCAGGGGAGGTTTAGGCTGGAGGTTAGGAGGAAGTTCTACACAGAGAGAGTGATTGCCCATTGGAATGGGCTGCCTGGGGAGGTGGTGGGGTTGCCATCGCTGGGGGTGTTCAGGACGAGGCTTGACAGGATGCTTGGTGCCATGGGTTAGTTGATTAGGTGGTGTTGGATGGTAGGTTGGATGCGATGATCTTGAAGGTCTCTTCCAACCTGGTCTGGTCTATTCTATTCTATTCTATTCTATTCTATTCTATTCTATTCTATTCTATTCTATTCTATTCTATTCTTTGCAGCAGGTCCCTGAGTAAGACAGAGTTTGCTTTCCTGAAGTCCAGGTCTGCTGTTTGCCTTGTTGCAAGGTGACACCAGCCTGTCCACCACGCAAGGCAAAAATGATCTGCAGTTAATTGCAAGCAGTTGAAACCAGCCAGTCATTTGCACACACTGATAACTCTGAGCCCCAGAAGTTTCCAACCTCACTGCTTTTTGAACAATCTGCCTGTAGCTACCTTAGCAGCAGAAATCCCAAGGGAAAGTGCTGGGATCAGAGCCAAGGCACACATGTGCTTTTTTAGAGCCTGACTTAAAAATGGCAATGCAATTAACTACTTCAGAGTTTGCAACAACCACTGCAAGCTTTCCTCCTTCTGGGCTTTCCACCTCCCCATTACAAATCTGCCTCCTCCACAGCAAGGTTCAAGTCTGTGAGCAAAAAACTGTAACCCTGAGAAATGAGACTGAAAGGACATGAAGAGAAGGGATTGAATGCTAGGAGGAATAATGAGAGGCCTTGCAACCTGAGCTCATTATTCACCTCCCTACTACGGCAATCAGATACTGATTTTTAATTTCAAACAAAGCAACAATAACATCCAGCCTACCACAACAGCACTTCACAGGGTTCACAAACTGCAAATCCTGTTTGCTGCAGGATGTTAGGGCTTTGTCTATTCTATAATCCATTGCACTTCCACTGCTAGCCAACACTCCTCAGCCTGCGAGGCGATGCAAGGGGCCCATTGTCTGTCAGCTTATCCATCAAACAAAGCAGTTCTGCTGTAACAGGTACACTGGCAGAGACAGAATTGCTCACCCCTGCCAGGATCATTTGTTTTGCTCCTTTGCCCAGCCTGGGTCTTGGTGACAATTAAGTCAGGAGGAAGCCCTGACACAGTGCACGGAGGCATCACCGTTTCAGAAAAGCCCAAGCAGGCTCTCTTATGCCTTTGCTCTTTCAGCTGCCACCGAGTGCCACTTGCACAGCATACATCAGAGAATGGGCTTGGGTAGAAGGGACGTTTAAAGGTCATCTAGGTCCAACCCCCTGCAGTCAGCAGGGATGTCTGCAACTTTCCCTTGGGATTTCTGCTGCTCAGGTAGCTACAGGCAGATTGCTCAAAAAGCAGTGAGGTTGGAAACTTCTGGGGCTCAGAGTTATCAGTGTGTGCAAATGACTGGCTGGTTTCAACTGCTTGCAATTAACTGCAGATCATTTTTGCCTTGCGTGGTGGACAGGCTGGTGTCACCTTGCAACAAGGCAAACAGCAGACCTGGGCTTCAGGAAAGCAAACTCTGTCTTACTCAGGGACCTGCTGCAAAGAATCTCGTGGAAGAACTCTGCCCTGGGACAGGCAGCTTTGCAGGAAAGGTCCTTGAGTCCCTGGTGGACAGCTTGGGTTGAAATGCAGGTTGCTCAGAGCCTCAACCAAGCTGGCTTGGAAGGATTCCAGGGACAGGGCATGTACCACTTCTCTGGGCAACCTGGGCCAGGGTCTCAGCACTGTCAGTGTAAAACAGTCCTTCCTCCTGTCTCGTCTAAATGTCCCCCTTCTGGTTTAAACCACCACCCTTCCTTTCACAGCAGGCCCTGAAAAGTAAATCTGTCCCCAGCTTCCTTACTGGCCCCTTGAAGTAACATCACCCCCTTGATTTTTACCTGCCTGCAGGGACCTGAGATGCTTGAGTGAATCTGATCAGGCTTTGTTGGCAGCACTGTCTGAAATCCTAGGGGTGCCTTCAGCACTGCTTTGGACATCTCAGCACAGTGAAGATGGCTTTCACCCTGCCTGAAGAGCAGAGGTCTCCAGGTTTGAAAATTCACTAATCCCCATGGCAGCACCAAGGCATTAACAGGACACACAGTGAAGAGGAAGCAGGGAAGCAGCAGCAGCCATCCCTGCACCAGGATCAATGCCACTGCACTCATGTGGTGAAAGTCAGGCACGTCCTAGATACGTGCCAGTGTGCTCTGGTTCTCAATCATCATCTGATGGTGAGAATAACACAAGCCTGTCTGCTTCCCAGGGGGATTGGGGGGCCTGATTAGCCCACTTTCTAAATCACCAAAACTGACAGGGGTGTCTCGAGAGTCTGATCCAGAGTCTGTGCACACAGGCCTGCTGCAGAACTGCTCCTGGTGCTGCTGGGAACATCAGGCTGCTGGGCACGCTGGTGCTCCTTACAAGCAAGGAAAACAATGCTTTCTAGTGGCACACCACAACCAAAGAGTCTCCTCTGGCAATGGCTGCATCTCTGCAGCACTGAAGCTGCCAAAGGAAGCCTCACAAGGCTTCAGCTTCAAGTGCTCCTAACTTTGCATAGTTGGGAAACGTCAGGGTAACATTTTAACTGCACCTTTGCATACGATCAGAAGCATGATGGCCAGCGAGCAGGATGAGACACGCAGCACGCCGCAGAGCCTCTGGCTGCTGACACGCTCAGCTGCTGCAGGCAGCCCTCCTGGTGGGATGCCCTTCATCAACAGCTCTATTTTGGGCCATCCCAGATGAAAGAAGAGTTTCATTAGCAACTTTATCACTACTACAGACTGTTAAGGAAAGTTACCCAGCTGTTGTGGGTTTAAGGCTGGTGTCTTAAGCAGAGAGCACAGCCCTCCAGGGGGACTGGACAGCCCAGGGTGGGCACCAGAAAGTGCCATCCCATCATACAAACACAGCATACAAAATTAACCAGGTTGGAAAAGGCCTTTGAGATCATCAAGTCCAACCTATCACTCAACACCATCTGATCAACTAAACCATGGCACCAAGTGCCTCATCCAGTCTCCTCTTAAACACCTCCAGTGATGGTGAGTCCACCACCTCCCTGGGCAGCACATCCCAATGGCCAATCTCTCTTTCTGGGAAGAATTTCTTCCTAACCTCCAGCCTAAACCTCCCCTGGCACAGCTTGAGACTGTGTCCTCTTGTTCTGACACCGGTTGCCTGGGAGAAGAGACCAACCCCCACCTGGCTACAACCTCCCTTCAGGGAGCTGTAGAGGGCAATGAGGTCTCCCCTGAGCCTCCTCTTCTGCAGGCTAAGCAACCCCAGCTCCCTCAGCCTCTCCTCACAGGGCTGTGCTCCAAACCCTTCCCCAGCTTCGTTGCATGAAGTCCATGTCTCTGGAACAACAGAGATCAACCTTCTTCTGCATCTGATCTTGCATAGACTCTGCTCTGAGAAAGAACCAAATCCCCTAAGTGTCCAGAGCCTGGTGCAGAATGCAAGACAGCACAGTTACCCAGGCTCATCCTGCCACGTCCCCAGTAATGCCCAAACCAGCTGCTACACTGAGCACCAAGAGTAAGTCCACACCACGAGGAGATTAGATGGAGCAGGGAAGGGATAAAAGCACCAAAGCCCAGCACTTGCCTGCATCTCCCCTGTACACACAGACAGCACAGCCTCTTCTGCCATCTTCCCTCTCCCCTGCTCCCAGTGCAGACTCTTTGGTATTTTGGGGGTCCTGAGGCTTTTGGCCTTGAGCAGCCTGGCTAATTTTTACTGTGCCATTTGGGCCTGGGTAGGGAGGTGAGGGGGGAGGAGGGGGGAGCACTGCAGCCTGGGGTTCTGGTCTGGTTGGGAGGGAGGTTTTGGAGAGAGGTTTTGATAAGCCCAGGATGGAGAACTGGGCCAAGGCTGAATATGGATTTGTGTATCCTGTATGCTTTGTACTGTTGTATATAGCTGTGAACAGCACTTCCATTTACATTTCCAATCCTTTCCAATCCTGTGGGGAGCATTTTCCTTTCAGTCCTTTGGGGAGGGGTAAAAGAGCTTCTGCCTGCTCTAAGCCCGCAGCACAAACCCATGCAGAGCATGCACACTTTCCCACCAAACTCTACAGACATTTTTAGGGTGTTCCAAAATTTGCTCCAGGTGGTCCTCACAAAACCCAAGTTCACTGCTGCTAGCAAAAGTGGGTAGGGCCTCTGCATGAGGTAAGCTGCCCCCCAGCAACAGCTCAGTGACAGGAAAGACACTGCAGACATAACACTATCCTAAAACTATTTATCAAACAGGAAATATTACAGAGAAGGGGGATAAGAATCTTGTCTCTTCCTACCACCTCTGCAATAGCACACTGGCTGCCAGCTGCTGCCATCCCTTCTGAGCTGGCCTCCCCATGGGTTTTCCTTTATTTCATTTCTTTCCTCCTGTTATTCCCTGACTCTCTCAGACTCTTCCAGCCTCTGAAAGTTTTTGAGGAGCACCCAGACTTGCCCATCTCCCACTGAGCCTCTTGAAACTCCTCCTTCAAGTTCCTGGTGAGCTCTGTGTTCTCTTTCATCAGCTGCCTGCAGGTCCTGCACTAGTCTTACAGCACTGGAGAGAAACACAACCCAGCAGTATTAATAAATGATAGCTCTGCCCTCTGCTCCCTTTCATCTCCTCTTCTCTGGCTGTAAGCGATCTGCCTGCTGCTGAGGCAGTGAGTAAGCTGTGGTGCTGCCACAGCAAGCCCCAGGGCTGACTCCAGGCCAGGCTACCATCTAAGCAGGCTGGTGAACGAGCCAAAACAGTGCTCTGCTCAGCTGCTTCGGCCTTCTGCTTGGGTGGAGAAGTCCTTATGAGTCCAGAGACTCAGCTTCCTCAGTCTCTTCCTTATGAGAGCCTGAGGGAGCTGAGGGTTCTGTAACTTGGGAGAGGAGGAGCCTGAGGGTGACCTCATTCATGTTGATAAGATGTGCAGGGTGAGTGCCCAGAGGCTGGAGCCAGGCTCTGCTGGGGGATGCCCAATGCCAGCACAAGAGGCAGTGGTGGAAGCTGAGGCAGAGGAAGTTCCATGGAAACATAAGGAAAAGTTTTTTCCCTGTGAGGGTGACAGAAGCCTGGAGCAGGCTGCCCAGGGGGGTTGTGGAGTCTCCCTCTCTGGAGATATTCAAGACCTGCCTGGATGTGTTCCTGTGTGACCTGCTCTAGGTGCCCCTGCTCTGGCAGGGGGGTTGGACTGGATGAGCTTTTGAGGTCCCTTCCAGCTCCTAACATTTTATGACTCCGTGACAAGGGCTCCCATCCAGCTCAGCATCCCCTGGGGGCCACCTCCACCAAGGGGTCTTCCCCAGCAGCCTTTTGAACCATCAGAGCTTGAGGCACCATCATTTTTCACCTGAAGGCTGTGGACAGCTCATGCCTCCCTCATGGCCACCAAGCAATCCTAGCACTCCCTGTTCCATACCTGCTCAGTGCCTAAGGCTCTTCTCATGAAAAGCCATTGGATTTCATGACTCATCCCTCACCCAGGGTAAAGCTAAGAAAATGAGCAATGAGGAGGAGACAGAGAAAGGAGTAATTGCCACATGGGAAAATCTAGAAGTCATTCCTCACACCCAGGACTTCCCCATCTCAAGAATGAGGAAAGCACCAACTGGAACATTACAGCAGAGTCACAGAGCCCCAGCAAGGGCTGGGTGCGATGGGCACCAAATGACCCTGCTGACTCCTGAGCTGCTACAAGGGCCAGGGGTGAACCCTTAGTGCTAATGTCCTTACAGTGTAGGGCCACATTTCTTACAGCAAAGGAAGTCTGACAAGGTGTAGAGCTGAATGTGAAGGGATTGCTGGGAGGAGGATCTGGGAACAGCCTGGTACTTGTGAAGCTGAGACAGAAGACTAAATCCTTAGTGAAATCCTGGCTGCTTCAACATCATAAACAAAGCAGAAGAGGCTGTGGAGCAACACAAAGTGCAGGCTTTAATCAGGACCCATGAGACATGGAAATGCAATCACAGTCCAGGAGGTGACACAGGACAGCATCTCAGAGTCCTGTATTTCCTCCTTTAGCAGCTTGCTGCAGTTCACTCCATTTTTCAATTGCAGGGATGCTGTGCAAACCACAAGCTGGAAAAACAGGCCAGGTTATTTTTTGCTCTTTCAAAAAACAGCACACCACCCCCACCAGGGCTCTTGCCCAATGGTCAGGGCTGCCCAGCTGCTCACTTGTGTGCACAGCTGTACACAATTTGTACAGGGCTGTACAGCTACAGGAGCGGAAGGAACACAGCACAACCAACTCGCCACAACCAGCAGCACTCAAAGGACTCTTTTCATCCTCTTCCCAGTAATCAAGGTAGCTTTCTGCCAGCTTTCTGGGCAACTCAACCACCCTGGAAGAATCAAACCCAAAATACTTTCAGCTTGTGTCTTTGTTTACTCGTTGGGGGCCAGTTTTGAATTCACTTCTTACGAGCACTCCCGACAGGCCTGGGTTATCAGCCAGATCCAGGGGAACAACAGCAAAGCCCACGCCAGGAACTGCTGCTGAACAACATCAAGTACACAGGAGGAGATTCTGATCTGCTGCTGGAAGTTCCACCAGCAAACACCCCAAATGAAACAAATCTGCTAGATGATTGATTGCAGCTTCTTCACTCCGCTCTGAGGAGCTTCTGCCAGAAATACAGTTCCTGAAACCACAGAGGCCTGCCCAGGGCTTCTCAGCATGCAGACGTGGGCCAGGCTCCCTGAACGCTGCTGGTTTCAATTAGGGACCAGAGCTGGTGCTTGAACTCCATCTGAGCAGAAGAGGCATCTCTGCAAAGGCCCAGCCCATGCACAGTAGCTCCCTGGGCAGGAAAGAAAAGCCCTGCGCAGGAATTCAGTAATTAGCAGATCAGCCCATTGCCTCGTCCCATCAGATAGCTGCCTTTGACCAGTGGCCAAGTGCTGTTTAGAAGGCAGAAGAAAACAACCTTCAAAAGTACCTTGGGTTGTATTTACTTTACAGAGGAGGGAAAAAAACCACCAAAGCCCTCATGACCTATGCAGACAGTCAGCTTATGCCCTACAGCACAGACCTGGATCGCTCTTCTCTCACTAGGTGTAGTGGCAAGAGTTGCTATTAGTCATTAAATTATCCAACCCTTAAACAAATAAACATATATCTATGAAAAATGCAGTCACACCACTTGCATGATTGGCTCCTGCAGCACTGAGCTAGCTCTGCTGCAGTGAGCCAGCACCTACATCATAGACTTCTCTTAGAAGTAATGCTTCTGAATCTCATGGCTTCACTCCCTCGTGCTGTGGGGCTGAGGGAAAGCAGGAAACCAATTTCATTTCTGGAGCCAGCCTGCATTCTGCTGTGGGACCAACCCTCAACACTTTTCAAAGAGAACCAAAAAATCTAAAAAGTAGCTCTGAATACCTTAAGCAAGGGAATCCTGGCACAAGTGAACCTCTTCTGCCTCACCCACCGCTGCTGGTTCTTCCCCTCGGTCCTTCTCAGACCTCTCAATAGCCCTGAGCAGGCAAGCACACAGAGTTAGCTGCCACTTGGAGAGGGACCTGGGGACTCTGGCTGACAGTCAATTAAACATGAGCCAGCAGTGCCCAGGTGGCCAGGAAAGCCAATGGCATCCTGGCTTGGATCAGAAACACTGTGGCCAGCAGGGACAGGAGGTGACCATCCCCCTGTGCTCAGCACTGCTGAGGCGTGGCGTGGCGTGGCGTGGCGTGGCGTGGCGTGGCGTGGCGTAAACCAGGCTGGAAAAGACCTTTGAGATCATCCAGTCCAACCTATCACCCAACACCATCTGATCAACTAAACCATGGCACCAAATGCCTCATCCAGACTCTTCCTAAACACCTCCAGGGATGGTGACTCCACCACCTCCCTGGGCAGCACATCCCAATGGCCAATCTCTCTGTCTGTGAAGAACTTCTTCCTAACATCCAGCCTAAACCTCCCCTGGCACAGCATGAGACTGTGTCCTCTTGTTCTGGTACTGGTTGCCTGGGAAGGACACTGAGGGGCTGGAGAGTGTCCAGAGAAGGGCAATGGGGCTGGAGAAGGGCCTGGAGCACCTGGGCTACCAGAAGGGGCTGAGGGAGCTGGGGGTGTTCAGTGTGGAGAAGAGGAGGCTGAGGGGAGACCTCATTGCTCTCTACAGCTCCCTGAAGGGAGGTTGGAGTGAGGAGGGGGCAGCCTCTGCTCCTTGGTGGCAAGAGACAGGACAGAGGAAATGGTTCCAAGCTTTGCCAGGGGAGGTTCAGGCTGGATGCTAGGAACTATTTCTTCCCAGAGAGGGTTCTCAGCCACTGGAATGGTCTGCCCAGGGCAGTGCTGGAGTCACCATCCCTGGAGGTGTTTCAGCAGTGTGTGGAGCTGGTGCTTAGGGACATGGTTTAGCGCTGGGTCGAGGGTTGGGCTGGATGAGCTTGGAGGTCTCTTCCAACAGGATGTTTTCTGTGATCCTGTGATTCTGAATTTGGGTTCCAGGGAATACCAGAGCTCAGTCATGCCTGTTTACATTCTCTTCCATTGTTAAACCAATGCTGCTCTGGACTATACAGGCTTCAACACAGTGGACGCCCTACCACTAGCTTCTGTGGGCTTAGATCCAGCCCTTGGCCCTCACTCTACTTACACTTGCTTAGCTGCAGCAGCCAAGGCAGACAGCTTTGTTACTTAGCCAGTTCTTACTGTACAGCCCAGTGAGGAACTCCTGGGTGGGTCACCCTCTAAGCAGCCCCCTGCCTGACAGTCTTTGGAACTCCAGAGATTGGATTCTTCAGTTTTAGGTAATGGTGTCTGGTTTCAGTGTGGCCTTTTCAGACAAGTCTGGTAACTCAGAGGGATCCAGTTATGCAGATCAAGGATGTATTAGTTTGACCATATCAAATCTCATACTAGTCTGACTTTAATTAGCTCCTTATGGCCTGACTTTGGTCTCAGAAACAGCATGGTAAGTCTAGAGAAAGTCCCCTCAGGAGCAGCATTTTGAGAACAGCATTTGGCCCCTGCAGTGAAGTTCTGACCTTTGACAGCACTACAAGTGCTGATCAGTTGCCAGCTATGAGAGTGGCTCCAGGCACAACCAGCTTCCCAGGGCCCAGCTTTCAAACCCACGTGCCCCCTAACCAGCAAGTTCATGGTTCCTTCCTGCAGGCAGGACCTTCCTGTGGCACCCTCTGCTCTGCTCCTGCAGCAACTCTTGTGGATGAGGCTGGTTTGCATAAAGCCAACCCCTAGACATCTCAGCCTGGCTTGGCAACAGCACAGAGGACAGGAGGGTAAAGGATGTCCCACCGTGGGGCAGCTGCAGCTCCATGCAGCCAAGGTGTGCTACTCCTCTTGCACTGAGCTGAGTACTAGCACAGGTATGAGAATCTCACTGGAGGTTTACCTGCTCATATCAGAGCTCTGCTTGGCCATCAGCCTGACAGGACCCATGAGCAGCTCTCTGCACCTCCTTATTCTTGCAGAGCTGGGTGCTGATAAATGCTGCTGCTGTGGGCACATCTTTCTGTTAAGCCAGTGCTGTCTTCATACAGGCATCTAAACTGCTTGGGCTGCTTGCCTAGTGCTACGTTACTCACCACAAACAGCCTGGCTGAGATACTGAACCTGCTGACACCTGGAAGCAACAAATGGCATTTGGTCACTCACTTAGGAAATGCACCTGTATAAACATGCTTACAGACAGCCCTCACCAGCTCCTCATGCCAAAGAGGGTGCCAGGGGCCAGTTCATCCACCTCGAGGATGAACCTACTGCCTCTGATCACCCCCACCCACGTGCCCCAGTCTTAGTCTTTTCTACTACACACTATAGTTTCCCTCTGTTCCAGGAGGGGGTAATTAGAGATCTCCTCAGCCACTTGGATCCCTACAAGTCCATGGGACCAGATGGGATCCATCCCAGGGTGCTGAGAGAGCTGGCAGATGAGCTGCCAAGCCACTCTCCATCATTTTCCACCAGTCCTGGCCCACTGGAGAGGTCCCAGAGGACTGGAAGCTGCCAATGTGATGCCCATCCACAAGAAGGGCCAGTTGGAGGAGCCAGGGAATTCCAGACCTGTCAGCCTGACCTCAGTGCCAGGCAAGGTTATGGAACAGTCATCTTGAGTGCAATCACACAGCACTTACAGGATGGCCAAGGGATCAGGTCCAGCCAGCATGGATTTAGGAAGGGCAGGTCCTGCCTGACCAACCTGATCACCTTCCATGCCCAGGGGACTGCCTGGTGGATGTGGGGCAGGCTGTGGATGGAGTCTGCCTGGACTTCAGCAAGGCCTTTGACATTGTCCCCCACAGCAACCTCCTGGCCAAGCTGTCAGCCCATGGCTTGGATGGGAGCACACTGCGATGGGTTAGGAACTGGCTGGAGGCTGAGCCCAGAGAGTGGTGGTGAATGGTGCCACAGCCAGCTGGCAGCCAGGCACTAGTGGTGTGCCCCAGGGATCAGTGCTGGGCCCCATCCTCTTTAACATCTTCATTGATGATCTGGATGAGGGCATTGAGTCCATCATCAGTAAATTTGCTGATGACACCAAGCTGGGGGCAGGAGTTGATCTGCTGGGGGGTAGAGAGGCTCTGCAGAGGGACCTCGACAGGCTGGGCAGATGGGCAGAGGCCAAGGGCAGGAGATTGAACACATCCAAGTGCCAGGTTCTGCACATTGGCCACAGCAACCCCAGGCAGTGCTACAGGCTGGGGTCAGAGTGGCTGAGAGCAGCCAGGCAGAGAGGGACCTGGGGGTGCTGGTTGATGGTAGGCTGAACATGAGCCTGCAGTGTGCCCAGGCAGCCAGGAGGGCCAATGGCATCCTGGCCTGCCTCAGGAACAGTGTGGCCAGCAGGAGCAGGGAGGTCATTCTGCCCCTGTACACTGCACTGGTTAGGCCACACCTCGAGTCCTGTGTCCAGTTCTGGGCCCCTCAATTGGAGCGTGTCCAGAGAAGGGCAACGAAGTTGGTGAGGGGCTTGGAACACAGCCCTGTGAGGAGAGGCTGAGGGAGCTGGGGTTGCTTAGCCTGGAGAAGAGGAGGCTCAGGGGTGACCTTATTGCTCTCTACAGCTACCTGAAGGGAGGTTGTAGACAGGCAGAGGTTGGTCTCTTCTCCCAGGCAACCAGCACCAGAACAAGAGGACACAGTCTCAAGCTGTGCCAGGGGAGGTTTAGCCTGGAGTTACGAGGAAGTTCGACACAGAGAGAGTGATTGGCCTTTGGAATGGGCTGCCTGGGGAGGTGGTGGAGTCACCATCACTGGAGGTGTTCAGGAGGAGACTTGATGGGGTGCTTGGTGCCATGGGTTAGTTGATTAGGTGGTGTTGGGTGATAGGCTGGACTCGATCTTGAAGGTCTCTTCCAACCTGGTCTAGTCTATTCTATTCTATTCTATATTGCAACTGCTCTGTGGTTGTTTTGGTGGATGCCTCTCTGTAACCCTAATCCTAGCTCATGCTGAGTATTTCCCATGGCTTCCTAGCCTCCCTCTAACTCCCTTTGCTATCCTTCCAGAAGATGCTGCCTGAGCATGGCAGCCTCCTCCTCTCTGACCTCCCTACAAACACTCCAAGCAGTTTCACTTGAGACCTGCATCATGTGTAGCTTTTTCCCCCAAACCGTGCAACTCTACCAGCATCAGACTGACGTAACCAGCACCGGGATGCTCCTGCTAGGCTTGTGTGGTGGACAGGGGATGGTGTTTGCAGGTTTGCAGCACCTGAAGGGGACCTACAGGAAGGCTGGGGAAAGATTGTTTCGAAGGGCTTGTAGTGAAAGGCCAAGGGTCAGTGGTTTGAAACTGGAACAGGCTGCCCAGCAATGCGGTTGAGGCCCTGCCCCTGCAGGCATCCAAGTTCAGATTTGATGCTGCCCTGAGCAGCCTCACCCAGGAGGAGGCGTCCCTGCTGACTGCTGGGGGGCTGGATTTGGAGGGTCCCTTCCAAGCCAATGCAATCTGTGAAGAGGGTCTGTGGTAGCAGCAGGCAAGCATACCCTGGGGAAGGAAGAGCTCCGTTTTGCTTTACCAACCACCTCTCCTTCACACAAGGCACTGAAGAGTCAGCTGCAGTAAGCTGTACCTTACTCTGCCTGAGGCCAGTAGGATTTTTGCAGCTGATCTCCAGAGGAATTCTATTTGGCTTATACCATTTAGCTGAAAGACAGGCACAGGTGCCTGCAAATGCACACATATTATGGTTTATCTTGGCATCTATTGGTTTATATTGGCACCCAGGGCAGCTGTAACCCTTTCTCATGCCACAGTTTAGCTTTGCATCTACTTTTAATGAGTCCTTGATCACCCAGTTGCTTACTCCACTGTTGCAAGATTCCCAAGGAAAGTGCTCAGAATTGTTATGTGAGTCTCTGCAGACCTTTGTCCAGCAGCATTTTGTCACAGGTAATCTGTATCTGTACAGGCCAGGTACACAGTGGGGTACCTCAGAGCTACTGCTGCTTTCCAGCACTGGTAGCCTGCAACCACACAGCATTCTAGGAGTCACCCTCAAAGCTAGGAAGCTCAGATGACCAAACAGAGCCAGCACCCACCCTTGGACTGAGCAGATGAAAAAAACAACCCCATGCACACAGCCAGGAGGAAGCATCCTAAACGGTGGCACTGCCCACAGGATTGTTATTTGTGACCTGCTGCACATGCACCTGGCCTCAGAGACATCTCCATCCAAGATGAGCTGAGCGAGAGCAGTGGCAGAACCCAGCTGGGGACTGGATAACAGCAGGTGACAGTGCTCTTGTGTGAACAAGGTTTATCATTCCCTTGCACTTCTCTTGGGGTTATCAGGAGGTCTAGATGGGTCCCTAGAGATCAGCAACAACTCACTTTGTGCCAGGGGTGGCTGGGATCTGGATTCATTCTCCTTATCTCCCCACTGCCACTCATCCTTTGCCACTATCACCCACTTCACATCCAGTTCCCTTGGCCATGACTTCTCAGCCTCCTCTCCACAGCACCTCCACCAGAAAGGAGAGGGGTTTTGACATGGTGCATTTGGAAAGATCCAGAAGAACACCTGCCTCTTTCTATCCTCAATTCCTGAAGTCAGCTTTCCCAGGCAAGGCAGGGAAGGTTCATGAGCTAGAGCTGTGCAAAGGCAGAAAGGCTTCCTGTGACACCCTGCCCTTGGGAGCCAGTCCAGCCTCCTCCAGCGAGCAGGGAGGCAGCATGCAGTAACTGACACCAGTTCCCCACACAGACCTTCACATCAAAGCCTTCCTGCAGGAAAGCTACCCAGTGCAGCACTGCTGGGCTGTGCCAGGACAGGAAACCTTGCAAAGGCCAGAAAGCACGTGGGCTGTCACAGAGACCCTCTGCACAAGTTCCCTTCAGCTGCCCACCAGGCAGACCTGCCCCTCTGCCGCACCGGTGAGGCAGGAGGATGCGTCCTCCAGGGGAGGGGGGATGGGGAGAATCTGCTATGGAGTTAAAATTTCAATAGCCCTGCAGGCTGCCTCGGTGCTGTTTGTGCTCTGCTGTGCCCTCTCAGCCTCTTAAGAAGAGGCTGCAGCGACTGGACAACCATTGGTAGTATCTCTGATCTCGGCTAACAGGAGCACAAAGGCTCTCAGAAATGAAGACTGGTTTCCAGCATTGTAGTATTTAGTATTCTTCTCATCCTAGTGAACTACAAGTGACAACTCTTTGATCTAAGATGCCTGCCTCCTGAGGCAGAACAGTTGCTTTATGTGTTCCTTAGGAAGGTGCCCAACACCTTCAGGTACCTGCACACCTGCCAGCACCTGAAAACTGGAAAACAACAAACATCTGGGGAGAGAAATAAGATCCTGCAGCTTTGATTAAGCAAAAGGAGATTAAGAAAGTCTTTGTAAAACACCTGAGGAACAAAGTGCTGAAGAAAACAGGTACACTCCCTGATTAGCTGCAGGCTCTCAGCAGACTCGCAGCCAAGGGTACTTCTGCTCTGCAGACGCACATACGTAGTGCAGAAGGACCCAGGAGGGGATGAGCAAGGAAAGCTGCAGGCCAAGGAGAGGAAAAGTGCATGAAAGCCCTCAGTGAGCTTCACCAAGAAGCTAAGGGGGCCACAAAGGAAACGACCACTGACTGTGCAGTGCCAGTAGGCTGCTGTGTTGTACCGTGCCTTAGGGGCACAGAGACTCCTGCTCTCTCTCAGACCCATACTTCAGCCCAGTTAGCTCACTGCAGCCAAAACAAGCACAGGCAACAGGCACTGGCAGCCACAAGCACAGTGGGAATGGGCAGGGCTAGGTGAGGAGGGGACAGGTGCTGAAGGGCAGAGGGGACTGCTAGTTGGGATGAAGTGGGAGAGCAGTGCTGGGGGAAGCTGAAACTCCTCTCTGCAGGATGTGGATCAGGTTGGTGAGCAGCCAGCATGGGATGGTGTCAGAATCCGAAAGGGAAATGCATGGTTGCCACTTTAGAAAGGAAACTTACAAGCACCACAGCTGTGTCATGTCTTATTTATTCCAGGCTCTCACCTACCCCATCTGTGAACGCTGCTCTCCAGCTTAAAGGACCCCAGAAGGGTAAAACACCAGAATGTACAACAAGCTGTGCAGTCCCAATGGCTTAGCAGGGGAGAGAAAGGCTATGAACACTACAAAGAGCACTAAGCAGGCAAGGTCAGTGACATGCAGGTACTTGCACGCTGGGGTGCACAGGTATGTGTGGAAAGGGGTGAGTAACACGGGGAGCTCATCTACACACCCAGAGAACACCAGGGAGCACAAAGCTGTGAGCTGAGGTGGGTGGACAGTCTCAGAGATGAAGGGCTGGAACATTTCCGTGTGATGCAAGAGGTTTTGCAAGGACAGGCAGAGCAGTGTGGGGCTTTGGGAGTCCCTCCACGTGGGTGTGGGTGGGGAAGCTGGGAGGTGAGGAAAGCTGATGGAGCAGCACACAGGAGCGAGCACACGCTCCAAGCCCTGACACACGCACACTGGGGCTATCCAGGCTTCCCCTGGGCAGGCAGTGGGTACAGAACCTGCAGCCCAGCTCTGTGATGTGCCTGTGTGTCCATCTGTACAGCGAGTCCTTGGGACGTGTCTAGGTGGGAGACAGCAGCACCTATTAGACAAACATCATGTACTGAATCCTCTTGCCCATGGCACTGTCACTGCCCTAGTGTCCTACACAGAGGGAAGCCTTGGGGTGAGGGAAGACAAGAGCAACCCTGTGTTGAGCAGGGAGCAGCTCTGGTGAGCCAGCTCACTGAGCAGGGCCTGAACCCACCTGCTCCTCTGACTCATGGCAAGTGCAGAATGCAACCTGCATCACCCAGGGCGCTTTAATGCAGCATCTCACAAACCCCAAGCTGGATCTTAACTTTAAATCTAATGTTAAAACTCCAGTTAAAACTTCAGGGTAGAATCTAATGAGTGCGCCACAGCCCAGCCCCATACAAAGGAAGTGGCTGCAGCACACAAGGCTTCCATGCAGAACTGTACAGCTACCATTGCCCACACACCTCTGGTCCACCAAACAGTGCACAAAGCATTGTCAGCAGGTCATTCAAGAGCAGCAGCAAAATACTTAGCTGCCAAACCCCTCACCTCCACTTCATACTGTGGCCTTCTCAGGCTCAGAAGGGGAAGGGAAGAGCTGCAATTAGTTGTTCATTACAGATCAGCTCCATGCAGGCCGCCTTGGGTCAGCACAGTGCATGTAAAATTGCCCTAGCACTAGCTCAGCTTTCTGTCAGGCCACAAAGCTCAGCATCAAATTCCCTGGACACCTGAAACAACAGAAAGTGAAGTGCAGGTGGCTCAGCAATTAATCTGCTGGGAAATAATAGTTCTTAGCTCCAGAGCAAACAGGTTTGGTTAGATGTGCTCAGCAAGCAGGAGGAGCTCAGCTGCCTTTGCAGCACAGCACACTTAAAGGCATCATCATGAGGTGAGCCTCAGCACGAGATGCAGAATTAGACCAGACCTTTTGTTTTGTTGGGAGACTCAAGTGCTGCTTTCTGGACTCTGGGCTGGTTGGCTTGCACCTGAAGCACACCCCACCCCCCCTGACACGTGGAAAGTGCTACAGACGGAAATGCCTTTCGAACCCTTGCACAGACACTCGCAGGGAGCAAAGCTACAGCCATCGCTTTACAAAGTCACAGATCCAGCAGATCCAGGGAGGTTCTCCTCCCCCTCTACTCTGCCCTGCTGAGACCTCACCTGGAATACTGCATCCAGTTCTGGGCTCCCCAGTTCAGGAGAGACAGGGATCTGCTGGAGAGAGTCCAAGGGAGGGCTACAAGGATGCTGAAGGGGCTGCAGCACTGCCTGGGGAGGAGAGGCTGAGAGCCCTGGGGCATAGTCTGGAAAGAAAAAGGCTAAGAGGGGATCTGATCAATGTCTAAATATCTGAGGGCTGGGTGTCAATAGGGAGGGAGCAGGCTCTGCTCAGTTGCACCCTGGGATAGGACAAGGGGCAATGGATGGAAACTGCAGCACAGGAGGTTCCACCTCAACACGAGGAGGAAATTCTTTACTGTAAGGGTCCCAGAGCTCTGGAGCAGGCTGCCCAGAGAGGTTGTGGAGTCTCTTTCTCTGGAGCCTTCCCAGCCCTGTCTGAATGTGTTCCTACGTGACCTGTGCTGGATTCTATGGTCCTGCTCTGGCAGGGGGTTGGACTCAATGGTCTTTGGAGGTCCCTTCCAGCCCTTAACATCCTGTGATCCTATGATCCAGAGCTTTATTCTAACTGTCAAAATAAAGCTTATTTACAAAGGAATGCAAAGAAATTCACAAAGGCAAGGTTTTACTCAAGCCAGCTCGTGAGGCGGCGTATCCGAAGCACCCACAGCAGACACAGCTGGCGAAGTCTAGGAGTGTGACAGAAGCATCACAGCAGGTATGCAGGTACCTGCAACTGTACCAACAGATCTACTGCCTTCAAGAGAGGCAGCCTCTGCCCTCTCCTGAGCAGAGCTGCTCAGCTGGAACTGCCAAGGAGGCCAGAGCTGGACAAGGGCTGTCCTGAGCATTTGCCACCAGCAGAAGAGGTGGCTCAAATCCTTTCCTCCCCTCTGTAACTACTTTCTCATTCTCTTTCTGTCTTTCACTTGACCATGCTTGCTCTGGGAGACCTCCTGAGCATTGCCAGGTTTAAGGATCAGCTCATTCACCTGAGCTTTCCTCCCTCCAGGGGCCTCTACCCTCAGGAAAGCAACATATGAAGCCCCATTCCCCCAGTAGAAGCTTTCTAGTAACTAAAATCCTGAGCTGCCTTTGCATCACAGCAGCAACAGAACTCACCCAAATCCAGGCCCACAGGATCCAAGTTGCAAGGGGCCTTTCAAAGCCATCCAGTGCACTCCCCCAGCAGCCAGCAGGGACATCTTCAGCAGGCTCCTCAGAGCCTCAAACCACCCGCCCTGGGATGGTTCCAGAGGTGGAGCATCAACCACCTCTCTGGGTAACCTGAGCCAGTGTTCACTGCCCTGAGTGTAAAAAATTGTCTCCCTTAGAGGTAGCCTAAATTTCTCTCTTTTAATTTAAAGCCATCATCCCTTTTCCTATCACAACAGGTCCTGCTACAACAACCACTCCCATCTTTCTGATCAGCCCCTTGAAGTACTGAAAGGCCACAAACAAGGTCTCCAGAGCCTTCTCCAGGCTGAACTAGCCTAACTTCCTCAGCCTGTCCTCACAGCTGAGAGGTTCCAGCCCTTGGATCATTGCTGTGGTGGTCTCTGGCTCTGCTCCAACGTGTCTGTGCTGTGGATGCTTACTGTATTACATCTTCCTCTTTCTTCTCCCTCACAAAGCCTTCCCCCAACACTCCATTTGTTCACTCAAGATGGTCAGTGACAATTTATACATCCACTGTCTGTACTTCCAGACCACTGGTCAGACCTGAACACCAAACTTGGCCTTTCCAGGAGTTTCCTGCTCTTAGACTCCAGTCACACAGTTGTCACACTGCTGCTACAGCAAAACAAAATAACCCCAAACCCAGAGCAAATTCACAACTTTCTTCAGTCCACCACCCACTTAAGATCAAATGAGCAAGACACAGGGAATAGGAAGGGGGTGAGGGAGGAGGGAGGAAGAAAGCAAGCTTTTAAGTCCTTTCTGGGAGGTGCTGCTGTTTGTCGGATTGTGTCAAACATGTTGAAACAGAACCACAGAATCAGCCTGGTTGGAAAAGACCTCAGAGGATCATCAAGGCCAACATATTACCTAATACCTAACACCTCCTGACAACTAAACCATGGCTGCAAGTGCCACATTCAATCCCTTTTTGAACACCCCCAGGGACGATGACTCCACCACCTCCCTGGGCAGCACATCCCAATGGCCAATCTCTCTTGCTGGGAAGAACTTTCTCCTCACCTCCAGCCTAAACCTCCCCTGGCACAGCTTGAGACTGTGTCCTCTTGTTCTGGTGCTGCTTGCCTGGGGGAAGAGACCAACCCTCACCTGGCTACAACCTCCCTTAAGGTAGCTGTAGAGAGCAATAAGGTCACCCCTGAGCCTCCTCTTCTCCAGGCTAAGCAACCCCAGCTCCCTCAGCCTCTCCTCACAGGGCTGTGCTCCAGACCCCTCCCCAGCTTTGTTGCCCTTCTCTGGACACCTTCCAGTACCTCAACATCTTTCCTAAACTGAGGAGCCCAGAACTGGACACAGGACTCAATGTGTGGCCTAACAGTGCTGAGTCCAGGGGCTCAACTGCTACCCCAAGCCCTGACTTCCAGAGCAGCCCCTGCGATGTTACAGCTGCCAGCCCCTGCAGCTCATGGCTCAGAGCTAGGACAGAGCTCTGTTCCTTTCCCTGCCCTTTGGATTTTTCTGTTGCACAGAGGACCAGGGGGTTTATGGCATGCAGTGTGAGCTTCCATCCAGGCACAGGATAAAGCTTACCCTGAATCATAGAATCAGCCAGGTTGGAAAAGGCCTCAGAGATCACCAAGGCCAACCTATTACTTAGCACCTCATGACTAACTAAACCATGGCTCCAAGTGCCACATCCAGTCCTTTACTGAACACCTCCAGGGATGGTGACTCCACCACCTCCCTGGGCAGCACATCCCAATGGCCAATTACTCTTCCTGTGAAGAACTTTCTCCTTACTTCCAGCCTAAACCTCCCCTGGCACAGCTTGAGACTGTGTCCTCTTGTTCTGGTGCTGGTTGCCTGGGAGAAGAGACCAACCCCCTCCTGGCTACAACCTCCTTTCAGGTAGTTCTAGCTGGCAGCCAGGCACCAGTGGTGTCCCCCAGGGATCAGTGCTGGGCCCCATGCTCTGTAACATCTTTATTGATGATCTGGATGAGGGCATTGAGTCCATCAGCAGTAAGTGTGCAGATGACACCAAGCTGGGGGCTTGTTAGAGGGTAGGAGAGCTCTGCAGAGGGACCTGGACAGGCTGGGCAGATGGGCAGTGTCCAGGGGCAGGAGATTGAACACATCCAAGTGCCAGGTTCTGCACATTGGCCACAGCAACCCCAGGCAGAGCTACAGGCTGGGGTCAGAGTGGCTGAGAGCAGCCAGGCAGAGAGGGACCTGGGGGTGCTGGTTGATGGTAGGCTGAACATGAGCCTGCAGTGTGCCCAGGCAGCCAGGAGGGCCAATGGCATCCTGGCCTGCATCAGGAACAGTGTGGCCAGCAGGAGCAGGGAGGTCATTCTGCCCCTGTACACTGCACTGGTTAGGCCACACCTTGAGTCCTGTGTCCAGTTCTGGGCCCCTCAGTTTAAGAAGGACATTGAGACACTTGAAGGTGTCCAGAGAAGGGCAACAAAGCTGGGGAGGGGTCTGGAGCACAGCCCTGTGAGGAGAGGCTGAGGGAGCTGGGGTTGCTTAGCCTGGAGAAGAGGAGGCTCAGGGGAGATCTTCTTGCTGCCTGCAACTCCCTAAAGGGAGCCTGTAGCCAGGCAGAGGTTGGTCTCTTCTCCCAGGCAACCAGCACCAGAACAAGAGGACACAGTCTCAAGCATGTGGGCATGAAATGGAAAAAGTAACTTTAAAATGAAAGTAACAGAGAAAATACACACAGGAAACCAGCCCTGAGAGAGCAAACAAGACCCAGGATCCCAGCTTTCCACATGTCAACATCAAAATGTATTTCCCCCAAACAAACTGAACAGGTAAGTGTACTTAACCCTGGAGAGGTGTATTCTCATCTCTGCAAACCAGATTAGAGAACTGTCACAGGTAATGAACCACCTTGGGGAGATGTGGCAGGGGGCTGTGGCAGGTGGCAGTGGCAGGCCCCTGAACCATCCCAAGGTCCGAGACAAGAATTGTAAGCGGTCTCCATATCTTCAGAGCCAAATAAAGGCATCTCTGTGGGTTTTGGCAGCTTGACACTGAGAAGGAATCTCAGCAGACATTGTAGATGACTGAGCTCTGCAGAGGGCAGGCAGCAGGATCCCAAAAAACATCCTGTTGGAAGAGACCTCCAAGGTCATCCAGCCCAACCCTCAACCCAGCACTGCAGGGTCAATACTAAACCATGTCCCTAAGCACCAGCTCCACACACTGCTGAAACACCTCCAGGGATGGTGGCTCCAGCACTGCCCTGGGCAGACCATTCCAGTGTCTGAGAACCCTCTCTGGGAAGAAATAGTTCCTAGCATCCAGCCTGAACCTCCCCTGGCAAAGCTTGGAACCATTCCCTCTGCTCCTGTCTCTTGCCACCAAGGAGCAGAGGCTGCTCCCTCCTCACTCCAACCTCCCTTCAGGGAGCTGTAGAGAGCAATGAGGTCTCCCCTCAGCCTCCTCTTCTCCACACTGAACACCCCCAGCTCCCTCAGCCCCTCCTTGCAGGCCAGGTGCTCCAGGCCAATATTGCAATAGTGAATTTTAAACCCTGACTGCAGAGGTAAACTCAGTACAGGGACAAGTTCAACTCCTTCCTTTGCCAAGCTATTGGGGACACACTGTCCCATCCTCAAGGGAACACCAGCCCCTTCTCAACACCTTCTCTAGGGTGGGTGAGGGACCCTCCATATTACACAGCCTTTGTCCTATAGCATCTTCCCAGCAGCTCTGCAGGGCAGGCATGCTGCCAGCCTGCCTGGCAGGGACAGAGCTGCCCAGGGCTGCAGCTGCAAGAGAAGACTCTTCCCGGACAGCCTCAGGCAGCACAGGCAGAACGTTTCAAGTGTCTCTCTCGTTAGAATCAGTATTTTTGCCAGGAGGGAATGCCAGAACAGAGTTCAGCACTGGAAGAGTACATGGAAGAACAATTTCCTCCTCCTCCCCCGGTATATTATGATTAAGAGCAAGGAGGTCCCTCTCATTGTTAGCAGCAAGTGCAGGAAAAAGATACTTTTTCATCACAGAGCAGTATTCAGCTGGGAAAAGACAGGTCCTTCCTCTCAGGCTTGTTAGCCAAAGTGACACAACTGGCTTAAGCACTCAGCCTCATCACAGCCAGTGCCCCACGGCTTCACTCCAGCCCTTGTGCCTTCCAGTGCCAACACAGGGAGCCAGGAGCTGCCAGGGATGCAGGGTGCCAGCATCAGGAATAAATCTGCTACTAAAGGACTTGTCAGATTTGCATGAAGGAGAAAGTGCAGGACACAGCCACCTTCTGCCCCAGCCTCGGGGCAAGCCTGCAGCTGGTGGTACTTCCTCCACCTTGCTGGGATTCAGGCACGCAAATCCTTTCCAGCACAAGCAGGAGCCCTCAGCTGGTCTAGCACAGAGAGCAATTCCTCTGCAGCTGCAGGAGCCACACTTTCCCACATATTTTACATTTTGCCTTACTTCATCTGTGCTAAAAATACCTTGATGTCCTTCACACAGACACTACCCCTCATTCTGCCTCTGGTGGGGAGAGGAAAAGGATGCTGAAGACTCCCTTGAAAGTAGTTTCCTTTACTTCACTGGCATGAAAACCACAGAGTGGTGCTCACAGGAGGAAGGCACCTGTGCCTGGAGCTGACACAGGAGCAAGGATGGACTCTAGCAGCACTGCACCCTCTCCAGGTCCTGGAGCTCTTTGCTTCCCATGCACCTAATGTCATGGAGACCTGGCAGGAGGGCAGGCAGGGACCCTCTGCACACACCTCCACACACAACGGGAGAGGCCACTTTCCAAACCAATTGGTCAAAGACAGAAGACACAGCTAGTGCAGGCATCATCTCAGCTGCTCTCCTTTCATTGCTGCTTACAGGAAAAGTGGAATTTCACCTCCCTTGCAGCAGCAACAGTTGTCAGGCAGACCATGAACATGCCTTCCTGGCTCTCCTTCCTGCAGCTGGCACAGCATTTTCCCCACATCGATGCCCACCAGCCCTTGCTAAAAGAAGTCAATATCTCACTGCAAACCTCATGTATGTTTATTCTGAGCTTCATCAGGCTGTCATGGGGGCTTGTTTTGCTTCATCACACCCATGGTGTCTCTCGGATTGCCTCCTCCTGAGCTGTCAGGACCAATATAACCTGCACAGCTCTGCAATCCTCCCTGCAATGGTCACTATTTGCTGTTGTGCTGCCCTTGCACATACTGCAGTAGGCCCTTCCTAAGGCCATAGATAAAAGGCAGGATAGGGTTTAAGGTATCAGGTCCCTCTCTGCTGCTTCTTTCCATCAATTTCTTGCCCCAGGCTGTGCAATTCAGGCAAGTGCAACGGGAAAGGTCAGAGGCAAGGCCTGCATTCTGCAGGAGCCCAGTCAAGTCCCTGCTGCTGCATACACACACTAGCAAAGCTGGTTCTCAAAAGACACAATGGGAGCATGCCTGGGGCAGCCAAAGCAGCAGGACTGTATCCTCATGGCAGGCTAGGTGCAGCACAACAGTCAATAACGACACAGCAGCCTCTCTTCCTGCATTCAAGTCATTTGGAGCCAAAGTAATGCTGCTTGATTCATGGGCATTAAGTATTTCACACCGGTAAGTAGCAATTATCACTGACATGCTTGCTATAGAGCCCAGCTGGGGCAAGAGCTGCTGCAGCAGCTTGCTCCAAAGCCTTGGCTGCTCAGCAGCAGGGACAGGGATGGTGTGCACTGCCATCCACTCTAATCTGGCTGGAACCACCACACCAGGGGATGCTGTGTGCTGCCATTCACCCCAGTTGGTGCTGTGACCACCACACCAGGGGATGCTGCCACTCACCCCAGTTGGTGCTGTGACCACCACACCAGGGGATGCTGTGCACTGCCACTTACCCCAGTTGGTGCTGTGACCACCACACCAGGGGATGCTGCCACTCACCCCAGTTGGTGCTGTGACCACCACACCAGGGGATGCTGCCACTCACCCCAGTTGGTGCTGTGACCACCACACCACGGCGCCCTCCTGGAGCCTGCCCCATAATAGAGAGCAAACAACTGCCCATTTGGGGGGGACAGCTACGAGGGGCAGCAAAGTCTTCAGCAGCTTGTTCTGGTGTGGTGAAAGCAGGGAACACACACTACTTTTCCTATGGCAGCCAAACCCCCGAGCAAGAAGATGTTTGCAGCGCTGAAGACATCCAAGAGCAAGAATTGTCCTCTTTAATTCTTTAAATTATATTCAAAGGGAGACTGAGAAGGAAACAGAGCTCTGAGAATCAAGATTTCCTGCTGTGCCCTGAGAATTGTCCAGGCAATACCCTACTCTCCCCACTGTCTCAGCACCTCCCCAAGCACCCCATGTTGGGCATGCCCTCCCATTGCAACAAGGGCAGCAAGAAGCTGGCAGGCATGCTGGGTGCTCTGTGCAGGGAGATTTAAGCCTGTTTTGTTCCTCCTCCCCTCAGCAGGCTCGGCTGGGTCAGACACAGCATTTGGCAGGAGAGCTCCCTGCTAATTTTAGCCTCCAGCTCTCCACCCAGGCAGCTGCAGCCGAAACGCTGTGGCAAGCTGGGCAGCACCGGGGTGAGGGCTGGGAGGAGCTGCCTTCAGCCGGCCTCTGTGGCAGCACACTGCCAGCTAAATATAAAGCAGTGGCAGGCAGGGACAGAGCCCTGCTGGCTTGGGCTGAGGCAAGGACAAAAGGCAGCTCCCGAGGGGATCTGTGGCAGGACCCGGGCAGTGCCGGCAGTGCTTTCTGCCCGTGTGCTAATTCAGGCTGCAAATGTGCAAGAGGACCAGAGGTGTCCTGCAGATCTATGGACAGATGTGGAGCTGGAGCACCTCAGAGCCCAGTGCACCACACCAAGCAACCACCACTCTGCAAGCACTGCTCCACAGCAGCCTGCTCCAGCTCCTTCCTGCAACACTGCCTTCAACACCCTGCTGCCCACTAGCAAAGGGGCCCTGGGGGTAGCAGGCCCCTGCTGCAGGGGCTGGCAGCTGTAACATCGCAGGGGCTGCTCTGGAAGTCAGGGCTTGGGGTAGGAGTCGAGCCCCTGGACTCAGCACTGTTAGGCCACACCTTGAGTCCTGTGTCCAGTTCTGGGCTCCTCAGTTTAGGAAAGATGTTGAGGTACTGGAAGGTGTCCAGAGAAGGGCAGCAAAGCTGGGGAGGGGTCTGGAGCACAGCCCTGTGAGGAGAGGCTGAAGGAGCTGGGGTTGCTTAGCCTGCAGAAGAGGAGGCTCAGGGGAGACCTCCTTGCTCTCTACAACTACCTGAAGGGAGGTTGTAGCCAGGTGGGGGTTGGTCTCTTCTCCCAGGCAACCAGCACCAGAACAAGAGGACACAGTCTCAAGCTGTGCCAGGGAAGGTTTAGGCTGGAGGTGAGGAGAAAGTTCTTCCCAGCAAGAGAGATTGGCCATTGGGATGTGCTGCCCAGGGAGGTGGTGGAGTCACCATCCCTGGAGGTGTTCAATAAAGGACTGGATGTGGCACTTGGAGCCATGGTTTAGTTAGTCATGAGGTGTTAGGTAATAGGTTGGACTTGATGATCCTCTGAGGTCTTTTCCAACCTGGCTGATTCTGTGATTCAGGGTAAGCTTTATCCTGTGCCTGGATGGAAGCTCACACTGCATGCCATAAACCCCCTGGTCCTCTGTGCAACAGAAAAATCCAAAGGGCAGGGAAAGGAACAGAGCTCTGTCCTAGCTCTGAGCCATGAGCTGCCCAGGGCAAAAGAACAGAGAAGCCCTTCCCAAGGAGTGAGATAAAAATGTTCCACACTGGGTTGGAAGTTTAAATGGAAATTCTATTTACAAATATATATGAAAGGTATTCAGGTAGAAGGATTCCATTCACAAACTAGGCTCAGTCCTTCACTGGGCCTACCAGGCCAGAACCTCCACCCCCCTCAGCCTCAGCAGCCCAAGAGCAGCCAAGCTCGCTTGCAAGCGCATGTCCTGAGACAGAGAGAAGAGAAAGACTTGGCTGCACACTCCCTTGAATAGTGAGATACAGGAGAAGGGAACAGAGCAACAGATCACAACATCCTGGGACAAACTGCCCATCCCCTTGGCACTCTCCAGCCTCTGGAGGATTTTCCTTCATGGTTACACCAATGAACTCTTGGTTTCCCTCAACCCACAACAAGCTCCAACGGTTAGGAAAGAGCAGAGGGGGAGTGAACCTCGGCAAATGTAGGCAGCTCCTGAATTAGATGCTACCCAGCCACGGACCACGCACACAGCAGACATCTCTTCTTTGACCTTTGAAGGGCAGAAGGGCTTGCATCTTTTGGAAACAGAGGGACACATGGAACATTCCTGAGTGCATAAGCAAACCCTTTTCCTGCAGGGAAAGAGGCAAAGTGCTGAGCACCCAGAGCAAACCAGGTAATCACACTGCAAAACCAAGCAGGGCTGAGCACAGGGAACCCAGACGGCTTGGCAGACACCGACTCCAGCAGAAAGCCACCATGGGACCAATTTTTAAGGCACCAAACACCCTTATGACACCAAATATGTTCTTAACCATCTCAGTAGTGCTGCTTATGGTCCCTGTCAGCATCCATAATTTATGTATAAATAATATACATATAATTCTGTTCCTGCATTTTCCTCCAGCTCTTTCAAAACTCCAGGTCTGGGGTTTACTCCGTGCCCTCCAATTCCTTTCCACATCTCTCTTTATGATCTCTCTACCTGAGACCTGACATGCAGCCTCTGCTCCACTGACATCCCAAGTATTTGCTGCTGATTTAGCTTCAGTTCCTTCTCCCTTACAACTTGCTAGTGACCACTGGCACCTTCTGACCACCCTGCTCTGACACTCATCTCACTATGCCTCATTTCTGACCACTTCTTACTTGTGTTAAAGCTGCCCTGCTGTCTGTGTTGCCAAATGCTGCCTCTTCTGTCCTGCTGGTCTTGCACTTCTCTTTCTTCTTCTACATCTCTGAGAGGCACAAGACCTGCTAAACTATTTCTTTCCTTCCGTTGGTGCGGCTGTGTCAGATATCTAATTCAAACACTGAGATAGAAGATAAAAGGTGGAAGGAGAATTTACAAAGAATCTAAGTATAGGGAAAAAACCAAACCCAACTAATCATGCCCTTTGGGGAGCATGGGGCTGGGGGACAAAGCACTCAAGAGACAGCACTGGGAGACCCAAAGTTAATTGGCAAAGCAATTACAACTTGTGAAGCAAAGGAAATGAGTTGCATGGCTGGACCTAGTGGAATACAGACAGCGATCAGGCAGTACAGACAAAGTGAAATAATACCAGCCAAACTGAGGCAGGGGGACAGCAGGAGTTCAGAGGGGGATTGCATCCTCTGCTGCCCCACCAGCACACAAAAAAGACCCTCTGCCCCACTGCAGCAAGCAGTGCAAGTCAGGGGGAGACACCTGGAAACACCCTGCAAGACCCATAAGGAATGGCAGAATGGTCAGAGGAATGTCAAGTGCAGAGCATGACCACAAGATGGGCAGCAGCACTACTGCCAGCAGGACTTCTCAGAGGAGCAGCAGGGATGAAGATGAGGACTCAGAAAAAGAGGAAAGGAACATGAAAGGCAGAAGCATTTAGCTGCAGACCGGGCGCAGGTGATCAGCATCATGCCAGCAACTGCCAGTGGATGAAAAGATGCTGGCAGGAGAAGCAAATCAAATTCAGGCTGAAATATTGGCGAGCTCAGCTCCACCACTGGGGCAGGTGAACACCAGGGACCAGTTGATGGAGTGCAGCCAGCGACTGCAGGGCAAAGGAGAACAGCCGCTGCCAGGGGTCTGACCCTGGCCTCACAAAGCACTCTCAATGCCCTGAAGAGACAGGAGGCCAAAACAGCAAAGACAGGATTAGAATACATCTACTGAAGGACAAAATAAGCTCCCAGCATAGCACAACCCAGAGCAGTGCAACTGTCCTTCAATGCACCACCTTACAAACATCTTCCTATCCTGAGGAAGTGGCTGCAAAAGAGCTAGACTGGGAACAGCCCCTGAAACCAGAACAGAACTGGAGCAGCCCGGGAGTCTGAGCAGAAAGAGATGATGAAGCAACCCCTGCCGTGCTCCTCCTTCCCCAAACCTGACTGCTTAGGCCCTGAAGAATTAAAGTATCTTTATAAAGAGGAGTTTGCTCCAGCCTGCAAGGGGAGAAGAGAATGATGGCCAATACCAAACCACTTCTGGTACTTCTGGAGCTCACAGCTGGTCTGGCCAGTGTCACTTAAAGTTTTGTTCCACAGACCACCATACCGGCTGTGTTCTTCAATGAAGCTCTTTCTAGGACCCACATGAACTTAGATCCATGAAGATATTTATGAGGCAGGGGGACAGGCCTGCAGGGTCATCAGCCATGCCTTAGAAAAAGTCTGGGCTTAAGCAAAAGAGACTACACAACCTGTGGGACAAACAGGGGAATAAAAACAACAAACATACCTTCCAGGCTGCTGTCTGGGTGCCTGGCTCAGAACCAGCAGGAAGGGATACAGTGATTCTGGGAATGCTGAATTACAGCAAGCAAATTATAAATGCTGGGGGAAAAAAATGTCCTTCAGAGCTAAAGCATCCTACAGGCACAGGGCTCAAGTTTCGGCCAAGAAGCTGCAAAAGAAATGACGCAGGCTTAGCACATTGAGAATAAGCAGTAAGGTAGTGCTGCACAGCCTGTGTGTTGCTCGGTGGTGCTGCACAACCCTGTTTCACAAACTGCCTACCAGCCCAAGAGAGGGATGCTGACTGCAGACACTTGCTAGCAAAGGCCACAAAAATGCAGGGCACCCGAGCACAGCAGCACGTTACAACACCGCCTGTCTCACACCGAGAATGGTTTGAGTGAGAAGAGGCTCGCAAGGATCCACCTCCACCACCAGTGATGCCCACTGCTACCATGCAGCTGATGGTGCCCCACCTCTGACCGTGCCTCCTCTTCCTCCAAGTCTCCTACAACAGAGAAGAAATCTGATGGAGAGTGACTGAAGGAGCTGGGGATGGTTAGAGCGAAACAGAGGAGGCTGAGGGGAGACCTCCTGGCTCTCTACAGCTATCTGAAAGGAGGTTGTGGAGAGGTTGGTGCTGGTCTCTTCTCCCAGGTAATTAGTGACAGAACAAGAGGGAACAGCCTCAAGCTGCAGCAGGGCAGGGTTAGACTGGGCAGTAGGAAGAATTTGTTCCCAGCAAGAGTGGTCAGGGATTGGAATGTGCTGCCCAGGGAGGTGGTGGAGTCCCCAAGCCTGGATGTGTTTAGATGTGATTTGGATGTGGTGCTTGGGGCTATGGTTTAGTGGTGACCCTTGCAAAGTAGGGTTCTGGGTTGGACTTGATGATCCTGAGGGTCTTTTCCAACCTGAATGATTCTGTGAATCACCTACCTGCCTTGCCCCCCTCACCCTGCTACTGGGGAACCTTTCTTCCAATCATCCTTGAACCCAAAGGCTCCAAGCTCCGCAAATGGTGTGCCGGTGGCCAGAACAGAGGGCAGCGAGGTGGCTCCTGTTAGCAGGAGGCCACTGTGATGGCAATGCATGTGGCCAAAGATGGTTGTTCTAGGAACTAGAAGGGCCTGGAGAAAATGATGGCCAGTGTTTCAGGAAGATCAAGGGTCCTCAGAGACCCCTGTCTGACCCAGGTCCCTGCAAGCAACTCAGCTTCAGCAGCTATGGGGGAGTAAAGCATCCAGACACCCTGCCAGCGGACAAGGGGGTGCAGCTGGCCTACACAAGGTCTCCCAGCACTCCACAGTTGATTGCCAAGTGTCCCATGCACCTTTCTTTTCCATCCCCCAGCCCTGCCCTGGAGTGTGGAGAGCTGCCATCTCCTCTACGCAGAGCCTGCAGGGAGAGGAGGGGAGGAGAGGGCCTGGAGTCCTTTGGTCTGCTCTTCCAGCACAACACAAAGAACCTGCCAGATGCCACAGAGGGAGGACCAAGGGGCCTGGAGGTGGTTAGGTTTCTTTCCACTCCAAGGTTCACCCTTGCTCCATTCTTTAGTTGTAAGGACAATGGAAGCGGTGGATGTCCCATCCCTGGAAACATTCAAGGTCAGGTTGGACTGGGCTCTGAGCAGCCTGATGGGAGTTCCAGATGTCCCTGCTCACTGCAGGGGGGTTGGGCTGGATGACATTTAAAGGACACATGACCTGGGAAAGAATTCAGTAGTGCATCTATTCCTAACACCTTGACTTGGGTGTTGTTTGGAATTTCTAAGTAGATGCAGCTGCCCCCTCCCATGGGTACAAGAGTGCAGACCCTGGGGCACAGCTGCTGTTCACACCACCTCCTGGGACACAGGCAGGCACTGATACTTTGAAGGCACAGCAATGGGAAAATGAGACTTCTTCCACTCACTCCTGTGTGAGACAGACAATTTACTTTCAGGGTACAGCTCTGGAAATTACAGCTCAGGAAGGGTTGATGGAAAACCCAGCTTTGGCAGATTGCTGGCTTAATTTGCATTTTTGATTTAAACCAAGCCAAACTCTCCCAGCTTACAAGAAAACACAGCCTGCAGCAGCTCATGCCGAGTGTGCTGCTGCTGCAGCTAATTGAGACTATCAGCACAGGGTGGTCTGGACAGGATAGTCTCAGACCAGCAGGAATTTTGTTCTGCAGCTTAGAGGGGGTTCACAGCACCCAGGCCTGACTACTGCAAGTTTATTTTTCAGTTCAGAAAATAACATTACAGAATCTAAATAAAACTAATGTAGGAAGCGAAGCCTTTACGAGAAAGGCTGCAGCTCAGCAGGCTGAGCCCAGCCGCAGCGCTGAGGAAGCTGCTGGTGCTGCCAGCACCAAACACAGCAGCCAAGACAAACAGCCCACACTAATGACACGGCAGTAAGTGGCCTCTTGATGCAAGGCAGAAACAGATTTATTTAGAATGGCAGACAAAAAAACCCCAAACCCACACATCATTAATGCACTTCATCCTTACTTCCAGACAGCTTCACCAGGCAATTCTGCAGCCTAAGAGGCAATGATGCAGATCAAATATTTGCGTTGGTAAACAGGATGTAAGAGTATCAGACCAGGATAGTGTGCATGAATTTACACCATTTCAGGGGAATATGGGCTTCTGTACAAGCCTGCATCTTCCTAATGCTCACAGAGCAGAGGGCAGGCAGATAAGAGATGCCTGTTACAGAAGGCCCCACAGTCAAGCCTCTGATCGGTAGTTAATGTTTTCACATTACTAAGTCCCACTGGCTGCCAGTTGCTCCTGTTTGGCTCAACAGAGGGGAAAAAACACCCAACCTCAAGAATATTTAGACTGTCTGAAATTAACATCGAGGTCACAGACATGGAAACCAGGAAGGAAGAAATCTCCCATGGATGCATGCAAAGGCCTTGGACTTAGCATTTGCACCTCTGAGAAAAAGTAAAAAGGGAAGCAAGAACAGCACCAGATGCAGTTCCTGTGCCCAGGGAGGGTACTGACAGACCTACAACATAAAGCAACAGGGGACAGCTCTTCCAGCCTCTAAAGCCAAGAGAACTGCAATAACAAAGCCTTTGAAAATGGTAAACCCAGAATCAGTGACCTTTTGTGAGGGGCACTGATGCTGCAGGGGGACTCACAGGTCCACCCAACAGCACCTGGGTTTGTGTGAAGTGACCAAACACCTGCAAAACTTATTGAAGCTCCTTGGTCTGTGTAGCTGATTTAAATTCCTGTACCAACATGAGTGGCTGTGCTGCTGATGATTTATGAACATGGCCCCAGACAATTTTAGCACCTCAAACCCCAGGGGGTCACAGAGGTCTAACGGGCAAGTCTCTTCAGAAAGACACAAGCTGAGAGGAGCTCAGGTCAAGAGCCCAGTGAATTTTAGTTGGGTTGATTAGACACAGACTATGAATGTCAAACAATGAAAAGCCAGGACAAGGTTCACATCTGTTTCCACCCAAGGCATTACATGGATCTTTCTTACATCTCACACCAGGCCTAACCAAGAGAGCTTATTGCCTTCTCTGGGAAGTCCTTCTCAGCTTTACTGCAAGCCTGAAAAAAGCTCCTGGCCAGCAGGAGCAGGGAGGTCATTGTGCCCTGTACTCTGCATTGGTTAGGCCACACCTTGAGTCCTCTGTCCAGTTCTGGGCCACTCAGTTTAGGAAGGACATTGAGACACTTGAAGGTGTCCAGAGAAGGGCAATGAGGCTGGGGAGAGGCCTTGAGCACAGCCCTGTGAGGAGAGGCTGAGGGAGCTGGGGTTGTTTAGCCTGGAGAAGAGGAGGCTCAGGGGAGACCTCATTGCCCTCTACAACTCCCTGAAGGGAGGTTGTAGCCAGGAAGGGGTTGGTCTCTTCTCCCAGGCAACCAGCATCAGAACAAGAGGACACAGTCTCAAGCTGTGCCAGGGAAAGTTTAGGCTGGAGGTGAGGAGAAAGCTCTTCACTGAGAGAGTCCTTAGCCATTGGGATGTGCTGCCCAGGGAGGTGGTGGAGTCACCATCCCTGGAGGTGTTCAAGAGGGGATTGGATGTGGCACTTGGTGCCATGGTCTAGTCATGAGGTCTGTGGTGACAGGTTGGACTCGATGATCTTTGAGATCTTCCAACCTTAGTGACACTGTGATACTGTAATTTAATAGGGAAGTGCTTGGAAAAGGGAAGATCAATACCCAGCAAGAATAAATGAGACAGGGAAACTCAAAGTACAACAAAATATATAACCTTAGAGATTCCTGAGTTGTTGTCCTAAGAACCCCATCAACACTTCTTTCCCTACTGCCATGACCTCTACAATGCAGTCTCTGTCTTCAAGAAAAAAAACCCTGCTTGTACAGAAACACAGAATTGTCAGGGTTGGAAGGGACCCCAAGGCTCAGCCAGTTCCAACCCCCCTGCCATGGCCAGGGACACCTCACACTACAGCAGGTTGCTCACAGCCACATCCAGCCTGGCCTTCAAAACCTCCAGTGATGAGGCTTCCACCACCTCCCTGGGCAACCTGTGCCAGTCTCTCACCACCCTAATGTCTGATCTGAATCTACCCATTTCTAGCTTGAATCCATTCCCCCTGGTCCTATCACTCCCTGACACCCTGAAAAGTCCCTCCCCAGCTGTCTTGTAGGTCCCCATACTGCAGATGTTGGCAATTCCAAACCACCAGATGGAAGGCCATGTCCATCATCTCTCCCAGTGCCACTCTTCCTGAACTTGCAGGCAAGAGAAGACAAACCTCTGGCTGTACCACAGGCAGAAATGCACCTCCAGCAGACAACAGAATTCCTCTTCCAGCCCCATGGTGCAGAGGTGATGCACAGAAGAGCGCCACTCCAAGAGATCTCAGTCCTGCCAATCCAGTGGGATTTAAGGGTCTCTTGTGTGACCTGCACTAGATTATATGGTTCTGTGGTCCTGCTCTGACAGTGGGGATGGACTGGATGATCTCCAGAGGTCACTTCCAACCCCTAACATCCTGTGATCCCACCAGCAAGCATGGTGCAGGAATACAAAGCAGTGTTGGCACAGCACAACACAAACCCATCACAGGTAATGTGCACACAGAGAGGACAGCAGGGGTTTATGTACAATGATCTGTAACCTTTGCAAAGGGTTTGATGGAGCCAAACTGTTTTCTTGGAATCTGGCTTGCAAACACAACGCTCACCTCGTGCACCAGGACCCAGGCACTTCATGCCACTCCACAAAATGTTAAGAGTCTAATCCTGACCTGACTTCAAGAGGTGAGAAAAGGCCACAAGTTACCTGCAGGGCATGCCCCAGAAGGATGCAGTGGCTCAGGACAAGTCTGGCATGGTTAGGATAGGATCCAGGCATTCCATGGCTGCTGTGTCAGTGAACCTCACCATGAGGCTGCTCTCTGGCTTCTCTGCTGAGTCTGTGACAGCAATCTGTGCTGTGGCTATGAGCCTGGCAACCCCAATTTACTTTACAGGCACTGATGCAGAGCAAGATGTGACAGCAGCACTTCCTATTATCTTTCAGGGAGACTGAACTGACTACCTGGAAGTGAAGAATCTGATCCAGCTGCAGTGCCCCTGCTCCTCCCTGCAGCCTGGGATCACTCTGGGGAACAGTGTCACTTGGCACAGGTGCCTGTGCAGGAGGGTCTCGACTCAAACACACAGAAAGAACCTCTGCAGACCTAATGGTACAGATGCTGCCCTGCTGCCAGCATTGCTCTTCAGTCAGGATGTGGTGCTTTGAGGGTGACAGCTAGTCTAATTTTTCCTCTGGGCTAACAGTTTCCACAGAGAGGAAACAGATACTTCAGCCACCACTGAAGAGTCCAGTGTCTCACCAGGGGCACTCAGCAACCTCCACCTCCACCAGCTGTGCCAGAGAGCAACCCTGTGCATGCACAGCAAGCAGCCTTGCATGCCAGTGACTGCAAAAGCCAGCCTGTGTACATGGGAATGAACCTGCAGCTGGAGGTGTGCTCACCTCATGCAGAGGTGCTCCCAAGGGTGCCTGTGCAGGAGAAGGAAGTCAGTGCCTTACACTCAGCAGGGAGCTTGGGCTCTCAGCCAGCTGCTTTTCTCACACAAACTCCTGCACTTGCCCACGCTCAGGTCAGCCTCTGAGCAACTCCTGCTCTCTGTAGTAGTCTGGGTGCCTGATGGCTCACCAGGGAGGAGAGGAGGTGAGAAACCAGGTTTTTGGGGAAGGAAAAGGACACTTGAGATGGGTGGGGTAGAAGTATAAGGGCTTCTTTATCATCACATTCCCATGGTTTCTTCTGACCCCCTCCTGTTTCCACTTCAGTGTGAGACTGCAGCTAGTGAGTTTGAAAAGCAGCAGCCAGACACTGGAAGCGAGTGAGAATCCACTTGTCACAAGCCAAAAAGGTAACACACTCCCACTATTATTGACATGCAACAGTGAAAGGTGAAGGAACAATAGTAGGCTGAAGCAGCTGAGAGAGGCAGGTTGAAGAAGGGCCCTCTGCCCCGTACTCCTACAAGCTGCACCTCCCAGCAGTCATGCACACGCTGCTTGTGCCTGGCTGAGTGACACACATCTGCCACCAAGAAAATCAGTGCAGGTGATGTCCAGTCTCCCAGGACACCCTAGTCCTGACAGCAGAAGAAACACTCTGCACAGCAGTGTCTGGGAACGACCTCACCCCCAAGTTTCCTCAGGCACTGGGATTTGCTTTGACTGTGTCGATGTAAGGTTTTAAAGCAAAGGGAGAGCATTGCTCATCGTCCTTGCCTTCAAGCACAGCTTGCTGGTGCCAGCCTGGCTCCCTCAGTCATACCCTTCTGCACGGGTGGGCAGGATGAGGCACTGCTGGACACGGAAGAGAAAAACAGAAGTAGCAGGAGGAGGTCCCTGTCCCACCAGCCCTTCTACCCAGCCACAGCAGCTCTGGAAAGAGGCAGCGTCTTGGCTGTCCCTGCCCTTGCCCCTTCCGGCCAGGCTGCCAAGCTGTGGTGGTTTAGGCTGGGTGCCGGCCCCCCCCCCGATGCCGCTGCACAGACCACACCTGGGAGGTGCCAAGGGGTGGGCCCAGCCCAGGGGGGTGGTCACAGGCAACCAGGTATTCCATTCCCATAATGCCCAGCTCCCCTATAATACATCAGCGCGGGGTCTTCACTGCCTCTTCCGTCCCCGCTGCTGCCTAGGTGAATGGCATGAGCTGCCTCCCTTGGGCCAGCCCAAGGCTGGGCTGGGGGGGGAAGAAAGAGCCCTGGGGAGGGGTTGGGTGTACCCCCAGGTGGGGCTGGGACATTCTTGGGTACCTTCTGGGATCTCCCTCTCTTTGTCACGGTGCTTGTGGTTCTCTGTAAAACTTTCACTGTTTTCCCATTTAACCTTTCCACCATTTCTGCAATCCCTTTGTCTGAGTCTTTCTTTGCCTGTGGGGGGAGAATTGGTCTCCCAAGCCACGACACAAGCCAAAGGCAGGGTGCAGGACTCTCTTCCAGACCTGCCTTCTCTGTGCTTTACTGGTGTTTTCTCCCACCCCAACACCTCATCCACCTTTGACATGAGAAAGTTTCCAGCCTCCAGCACTCTCTTGTGGGAGCACAGCGTGCGGGGCAGCAGCTAGTAAAGAGGAGAAAAACATTCCTGATGGAGAGCTAACTGCAGGGAGCTGAGGTTAGTGCCTGTCAGCAGCAGCAGTAAACAGACTCTCCAGCTCCTCGGGTTTCTTGGCAGGGAGGCAGGGTCCTGCCTGTTACAACTTGTTTCGGATGACAACAGGCCACATTTCATGTGAGGAGAGTTGTGCCCGTCTCCAACTCACATCAGCTTGCTTGTTTTTCTTCACTCAACTGTAAACATTTTTAAGATTCCTATAAATACTCCTTGGCCAGCAGCAGCCCAACTGCTCAACTGGAGGGAAAAAAGACAAAAGAAAGGCAGGAAAAGAAACACCCTCCTGCCCGGGAGAGACAATAGTCCTGCCACTGAGGCTCCCTGGGAAGCATATGAAGGAATACCTTGATGCAGTCACAGCACAAGAAAAATATTTATATATATATATATTCCTGCTCCCCCCTCCCTGGACTGCCTGCTCCTTCCAGCATCACTTTCAAAGGAAGGTTCTAACTCTTGAGAGTCCATACTGCCACCTGTCCCTGTCCAGCACATCCCAAACCTAGAAAAGGAGCCTGATCAGCACATTAATCCCAATCCAAGGGGTAAACTGAACCTGAATTCTGCATCTTGGGTCAGTTCCTTGACCTTTAATGTTACAGCACAATGAACCTCACGGCCAGAGCCTCTCCAGTGCGCAGTGATGCAGTGCCATGGAAGCCAGCACACACTGCTGATTACAGCATATTCTCCTAGGCTCTTCACTCTCGTTCATCCAGACAATCTGGACACTCATCTTTGTTGCATACCAGAGCAGCTCATGTATTACAGGAGGACAGTCAGGACAATTTTAAAGCATCACTTCCTCAAATACCCATACCCAGGCTATCTGATGTTTGCTTCCTCCACTACACACTGATCTTGTGGGGGAAAGGGAGGACAGGACCAGCTGGGGAGGATCTACCATGCCTGAAGACCTGCTCCAAGGCAGGGGCAGGGCAGAGCCATCACAACAGCCTGTGCTCCATCCCATGCATGGCTGAGAGGAAGGGGAGTATTTTCTGTGACTCCCTACAGCCTTGCAATAAGAAGGTTCCCCTTTCTGGAAAGAGAAAATACCTTGGCTTTCCATACACAGGCTGTTCTGCAAGGCCTTTTAGGGAGGCAAGGAGAAACTCTTGTTACAGGCACAGCAGATGGAAACAGTACATCTCCATCTAAACCAAACAGCTCTTCAGCATCCAGGCCCCAATGGAGGAAGACTCTTAGCCTTTTGCCTAGAAAAAGCATACCCAACAAACAGCCTTTACACTATCACTAATACAGGTAATAAGTGGGGAGGCTGCTGCAGCAGGTAATTCGAGGTGGTAGCTCTTGGTCCCAGGTGTGACTTACAGTAGGGTGCCCAACTGGGACATGCGACAGAAAACAATGCAGAAATGGTGGGGGAAGTATTAATTGCTCTCAGAGTCACTCCCACCTGCCCCAGCCCCCTGGGATCTCTGCAGAGTCTCACCACGTGGAGTCACGAATGCAGCTGCCTGAGTCTCCACAGACAAAAATCTGACTTCGTTTTCACAGCCAAAAGAAAGCACTTGTCCTTCACTCCAACCTCTGCCTTCTCTTACAACAAGAGGGCTTTTAGAGGTACTGAGGCAAGAGGGTCATAGATTACCCTTCCTCCTATCAGCAGGTTCTGGGATCCTGGCCTTGTGGCCAGGAAAACATGATGCCACCTGCCTGGTGTGCCTGCAGAGCCTCAGCTCTTCGGGCACAGCTTTCCCTCCGTGATGCCGCAGAGCCACGAGGAGCTGCCTGCCAGAGGGTTTCACACTCCCACTCTTTCCAGCAGCATTTAAATGCCTTCCACATGCAAGGAGAAGCAGCATCTCTGGTGGATTTGGGGGACTCTGGACTTTTACATAATTGAGCTTTAATATAATGTCATTAATTTGCTCATCCTCTGTTTTATCTGGTACTAGCCACAGTCACATCACTGTTTCCAGTTTCAGTCTTACAACAGTTTCAGTCTTCTGTAAGAGATGCAAAAATAACCCTGTCTAAAAGCAGAGATGAACCAAATCTGCAAGAAAAGTTGCTTGTTCCTGCACATCTCTCCTGTCCTCGTGCTCTCTGCCCATTTCTCCAGTCCCCTCCTCCTCCATTCACACTGCTGGCAGCAAGAGGACTGTCAGCTGTATGCCTGACACCCTCTCTCCTTACAGACACTATGGTAAATGCCTCCAGAGGGCTGTTCTCCCCCTTGCTGCCCTCCACACGCCCCTCCAGCCTTCTCTAAGGATCTCTGGGGGCGTTGGCAAAGTGGTGCAAGGAGGCTTAGCTAGACTGCATGGCAGATACAATGCAAAGCAGAGCTACAGCACAACTCATCTTCTCACAGCCCAGTTCCACCAGGCAAACCCCCCAGTGGATTATAACCAGAAGATTCCTCTCAGCCAAAGAAATCAGTTCTCTTATGCTGTTGGAACAATAAATATGTGGGTTTAGCTTCAACATCACATAGAATACAGAAGCAGTGGACAAGCTGAAGTCCTGTAATGGACTTAGTGGGGGTAGATATTTGTGGAGCTCCTTACACAGCCACAGCCTAAAGCTTTAAGACTGCAACCAGGTCTGAGTTGTGGAAATAAGAATCGAGGGCGTTAATTGATTAAGGGACTAGCATACTACAAAGTATTACTAGTTAAATGCTCACATGCATTCGGAAAACTACTCTCTCAACCTAGACCAGCACCAAGTACTGCTACGATTTCAAACCCAGCAGCCACCCCACCACAGGCTTTATAAAACCTTGGTCCGTTTAACGCTTTCTTGTAGCTGCAAAAAAAGAGAAGAGACCCACAGAAACCCGACCGCGATTAGCAATGGCTGTTTTCTCCTCCTCGGGTCGAAAAAGCAGCCAGCTGCACCTGGCGTCTGCCCTGCTGCACTGCTCACCAGAAGTTTGAACAAAACGAAGCCGCTACAGGCGAGCAGGGCACATCTGCAGGGTATGCATTCCCTCCTCCTTTGCATACACTTCTTTAACCAAAGCAGTATTTAAAGTATCTTTTGATGCCTTCCAGCACCGGAGCACCGCGCACAAGAGACACCAAAAGCCGTGACTCCGGGCTCTGCCTTTCCAGGAAAGGTCACACTTTGACAGGTCTCCTGACGGAGAGGAGAGCGAGGGCCCACAAGCCAACGGCAGAAAAGCGAAGGCTCCGAAGCCACATCTCCTTCCCGGGCTACAAAACCCAAACCTCTGTCCCCGAGGGCTACCCGGGAAGCGGCCACCGCTGCAGCGGCGCTGCCTCCACCCCCTCCTCCTCGGCCGGCCTGGGACCGGCTACTCTGTATGAGGCTTCCGAGCAGGACGGAGCGCCCAGGGCAGCCCGGGACCGAGCCGGCCTGGGACCGGACCCTACCACCCTGCCTCGCCCTCCCCTGTGGCTCCTCAGGGTAACTCACCGCGGTCCGGGGGAGCCCCGCCGCCGGCCGCGGCCGCCACTAGCTCCAGGTAAGCGGCCCAGAGCCCCAGGGCCAGGGCGCCCAGGGCCAGCAGCAGCCGCAGCAGTCGCCGCCGCCGCCGCAGCCGCGCCAGCAGCCGGCCCCGCATGGCGCCGCTCAGGACGCCCGGCCCCCGCCGCCCCGGGCCATGCTCCCGCCGCGCCGCACCGGCCCCGCCGCTCCGGCCCCACTCCTTCGCGGGGCGGGCCCAGGTGTGGGGCGGCGCCGCGCCCCCGCCGAGGGAGCTCCCGGCCAGGCTCTGCCACCGCCTCCCGCACCTGCCTCCGCCCCGCCGGGGCCGAGCCGGGGGCTACGCGGCGGGACTGCCCCCGTACCGCCCCTCTCGGCGCTGCCGAAGCGGGCGGGCGCCGGGAGCGCTGCCATCGCGCCTGGCCCCACCGCCGCCCGGCCCGCGGGGTCAGCGCTGGCACAGGTCTCGGCTGCCGCCAAGGCGGTGGGGAGGCTGCGCCAGCAGCGGAGGGGCGGCCACGCTCCCACCTCTAAACCCTCCTCCGAGTCAGTTTTCGTGCCGGCAGGAGCGTCCGTGGTTCCCTCCGACGAGAGGGGACTCCTCCGCGCTGCGGTAAGCAGGACTAGAGCGGGGCGGTTCAAGTTCATACAGCCACACGCAGCTGAATCCACTTCCGAGCGTCTCTCACCTGGCGCAACAAGTGTGCTTGCTTCGAAGCAAGGACGAGCAAGGCTCCGTAAATCTCCGAGTCGCTGTGAAGCAGCTGACTAGATGCAATGTTAGGCTGTTCAGCTCCAGCAGAGGGAGGACGTCGGAAGCCCACTGGCAGAGCAGGAGGGGTGCTGCGCCCACTGCTCAGCGTTTCGCATCTCAAGCACGCCTTTGTAGCGGCTCTCTCAGCTTCCCCTCCCCCCCGCGCTGTTGGCTTCGTTCGCACACACAAAAGATCTCAGAGGATGAGAACTGAATCCCTCCCGGGTGAAAGTAAACTCTCTGAGATGCACGTTATGCATCCCAGAGAGCCCAGGATGACCTCTGACCAAACGTACTGTGTGGGCAGTTGGTCACAGGCACCAAAAAGGCTCTGCAGCTGCACAGATGCAGCAGCCCCTGTGCTGTGTGCAACCATGGAGAGAAAACCTCGAGCTTAGGCACAGTTTTTAAAATGTATGTAACAATGACAAACCATTTTGTAAGGGTCCAGCTTCTTTTCATAGCAGCATTCTGAAGTGAGAGGCTGCACAAAAAGAAAGCATGCTAAAGGCCTTTAAATGGCACAGACGGCCAAGGAAGAGCAGCAGTGCCCCAGCAGGGACTGGCTGACATCAGCCCAAGTGACAGCGTCCCAAGCATTGCACCAGTAGAAGCAGTGCAAGTCCCCAGCATCAAGTGTTGAACGTTGTGCTGCCAGTGTCCAGGCAGCACGTAGAGACCCTGCTGTTGCTTGTCACAAGCTGGGATGGGCAGACCACTGTTTTCCTTTCTGAAGTTTCATAGCCATGTCTCTTCAGCTCTGTGTGTGAGAGATTTCTCTTGGTTGGGGCAAGTGCATCCAGAGGGTTTCACACCTCAGCTGTGGAGCTGGAGAGAGGTGGCGTTTGTCAAGGTGGAAAAGACTGGAAACAAATCCCGAGGTGAGGGCAGGTAGGAACAGATCTGTCCCAGGGGCTCCCCTGCCTCCCTAAGGGTGAGGTCCAGTCTGCAGCTTCCAAGGATTCAGCACTTGCATTCCTACTTCCGACGCTGCTGGAGGCTGCAGATGCACGTGGCACTGGGCCAAGCATGAATTGTGGTGCTGCTCCCTCTGGTGCAGACAGAGAGGGCTGCCAGTGCCCAGCCACCACCAGCACCCAGCCACCACCAGCACCCCTACAATCAGACCCTGAGCCGGTGCTCCAGGTCATCGTTACAGAGCCGGCCTCTCGCACAAGGCTCTGGCACTCACCGGTGAGGTGTTGTGGTGGGGTGCTGGCTGCAGTTGTTTCCAGCATGACATAAACCCAAATATTTCATATTTGCTAAAAAAAACACAACAAAAACCAAAGAGAGACAATAGTAGGAAAAATGTGTAGGAAATACAGGTCCACGTGAGACTTTATTCACCATTTAAAGAATGAGAATCAGAGAATCGTTTAGGTTAGAAGAGACCTTTTAAGATCAAGTCTAACTGTTAACCCAGCTCTGTTAAGTCTGCCACTAAACTGTGTCACTAAGCACCACATCTACACCGCTTAACAAATGCCTGCAGGGATGGCGACTCAGCCACTTCCCAGGGCAGCCTGTCCCAGTGCCTCACAACCCTTTTGGTGAAGATTTTTTTTCCTCTTGTCCAATTTAAACCTCCCCTGGTGTGACTTGAAACCATTTCTTGTCCTATTGCTTGTTACATGGGAGAAGAGACTGACACCCACCTCGAGCAATCCCCTTTCAGGTCGTCACAGAGAGTGATGAGGACTCACCTGAGCCTCTTTTCCTGTCTGAACAACTCTACTTCCCTGAGTTGCTCCTCCTGAGACTTGTGCTCTAGTCCCCTCACCAGCTTCGCTGCTCTCCTTCAGAGGTGCTGCAGCACCTCTCTCTGCTTCTTGCAGTGAGCAGCCTGACACTGAACACGGCATTCGAGTTACAGCCTCACCAGTGCCAAGTACAGAGAGACAATCACTTCCCTACTCCTGCTGCCCACACTGTTCCTGATACCAGACAAGATGCTCTTGGCCTTTTTGGCCACCTCAGCACAGTGCTGGCTTATATTGAGCCAGGTGTCAACCAGCACCCCCAGGTCCCTTTCTGCCAGGCAGCTTTCCAGCCGCTCTGCCCCAAGCCTGTGGCATTGCCTGGGGTTGGTGAGACCCAAGTGCAGGACCCGGTGCTTGGCCTGGTTAAATCTCACACAGTTGGCCTCAGCCCATTGATGCAGCCTGGACAGATCCCTCTGTAGGTCCTCCTTGCCCAAAGCAGATCAGCACTCCTGCCTAAGCTGGTGTTGTCTGCACACTGCCTGTGAACTCCATCCCCTGGTCCAGATCATTGACACTAATCAATGGATTCTTAGCAGGAAGTTGCCTGCTGTTCTTCAAAGAACAAACTTCACTTTGAAAAATGACAACTGCGCTCTGCTAAAACTCTGATGGAGATTAAAATAAGTTAGCATCGATTGTGAAAATGCTACTAGGGTGGGGGGGAAAGTGACACTGCAGACCAACAGCAGTACTGGTGACTTGTAAAGAAATAAAGGATTTCTCCTGATAGAACCCTGCTATAACAAAGATAGTGAAGAGCTCTTGTGTCTGGAGAAAAAGCTTCAGGAAACAAGTGTGGCATGTTGCTGTTAGCCTGTTACAAGCATCACTGCAGCAGAGCAATATTAAAGGAGAAAAACTAATCTGGGTGTGTAATAAATAGAACCATAGAATCATAGAACTGTCAGGGTTGGAAGGGACCTCAAGGATCAGCCAGTTCCAACCCCCTTGCCATGGGCAGGGACACCTCACACTACAGCAGGTTGCTCACAGCCACATCCAGCCTGGCCTTCAAAACCTCCAGGGATGAGGCTTCCACCACCTCCCTGGGCAACCTGTGCCAGGCTCTCACCACCCTCATGGGGAACAATTTCTTCCTCACATCCAATCTGAATCTCCCCATTTCTAGTTTTGCTCCATTCCCCCCAGTCCTATCACTCCCTGACACCCTCAAAAGTCCCTCCCCAGCTTTCCTGTAGCCCTCTTCAGATACTGAAAGGCCACAGGAAGGTCTCCTCAGAGCCTTCTCCAGACTGAACAGCTCCAACTCCCTCAGTCTGTCTTCATAGTAGTGAAATGAAGAATTTGAACAGGCCTGCAGTGCAGTTAAAGCAGCTTATTTGGGCCCACTGCTTCATTGCAGAGAGCACTGATGCCCAGAAATAAGACTATCACTGTTTATAAAGCACCTCATGTGAATGCTTTACCCCAAGCCCAGCAGCAGCCTTGTGCTCTCCAAGTTGCAGTGTCCTGCAGTCACCCAAATGTGTGCCTATAGCTCCCCGTGGCTGAGTGCACGGTGGGAGCATTGGAAGCCACAGCTCGCAATGATCTCACCTGCTGGGGTCAGGCCCACTAGGGAAGGAAGCTGGAAACAGGTGCTGCAGGGATAAAGTGCAGGTCACATTTAGGTGACCTGGGGAAGCTGATACTGCTGACTGCCCTGCTGGATCATCCTTGAACATCAGAGCTAGCTTCAGCATACAGCTCTCCAGGCCTGCCCTGAATACCAGCTTCAAAGGAGCTGACTGATTGTCAGATGAGGCAACTCGAGTCTCTTCTGCCCTTTTTGGCTTTTGTTTGTTGTCTGTGTTGGCTGTTTCCTCGGGATAAAAGCAACCTTTGATAGGAGTGCAGCACTTAATGTGTGTCTCCTGTTCCTCCTGGCTCCCCACTCTCTCTCTGTCTCTGCACACCCTTGCCCCTCCTTGTTGTGCTTTTGCTTCTAGTTATCTAACAACTGTTTCTCTGTTCCCTAAAATTGCTTTTAGTTCCCTGCCAACAGCCTTTCTCTGTAGCCTCCCCAAAGGTTCAATTATCTGCCACTTGCTCCTTCCCTTCTTTCTTCTTGTGTAATTTTCATTTTAACACTAATTACCAGCTCCACATCAAAGATCCCCAACTGTCCCTGGCTTTCACCACTCCCGTGGCTCCACACCCCTCTTCCTGACCTCAGCCATGCTCTGAAGCACAAACAATGACTTCATCTCAACATTCCTCATCAAAACAGCTCAAAGGCAGAAGTGGTTTTAAGAGGAAAAGACAGTCTCTGCAGATGCAGTTCCCCTTTTTGGGTCCTCAGAACCAGAGCAGGCTCTATAAGGCGTTACAGGTGTGACTGTCCCGTAGGAGTCCCTGCCGATGCTGCACTCTTAACAACTCAGTAAGGGAACTGGCTTGGTCTGCAATTTACAGCCTGCTGGGAAAGGGACCTCCTGCCCAGTGGAGCTGTGGGGCTTGCTGGCAGTTGCAGCAAGCAGCAGTGGTTGTTACCAACACAGCTGCACTGCCACCATTTGTATGAAGTGGCCTGAGACAGGGTTTGAGACTTGCACTGTTCCCAGGGCTGTGCTCGCTCCCTCACTGCTGACTTTGCCAGCACCGTCACCACACCGTTGCTCTCCTACAACTCACCTGGCTGGCTGCAAAGCTTCCTTTGTGAGATTCTGTACTAACTCTTTTTTCCTATCTCTCAACAGTAGCTGTGCCAATAAGATCACACAGCAATGGAAGCCCATCGCTTTCACCTGTGCATTTATCACCAGCACCTCCAGGAGCACCTCTTTACTGCAGGGCCCGTTCGGTGACTTGGCCTGAGTGACTTTCTGTGTGTCAGAACCATCTCTCAGAATCTAGAGCATGTTTGCACTCCTAGAAAAATGATTTCACATACTTTAAGCTGAGACTCTTCAAAAGATTTTTCAAGGTTTAGACAGTTCTTCTAGTGAAAGATAGATCAGTTTGGAAAAACATGTTTTCACATCTGACTCCACTCTTGACTGAATTTCACAGGCTCACAGGATCTTAGGGGCTGGAAGGGCCCTCTGGAGATCTTCAAGTCCAAACCCCCTGCCAGAGCAGGAGCAGAGAATCCAGCACAGGTCACACAGGAACACATCCAGAGGAGGAGACTCCACAACCTCTCTGGGCAGCCTGCTCCAGGGCTCTGGGACCCTCACAGTGAAGAAGTTCCTCCTCATGTTGAGGTGGAACCTCCTGTGCTGGAGTTCCCATCCATTGCCCCTTGTCCTGTCCCAGGGCACAAGTGAGCAGAGCCTGTCCCTGTCCACTCCCTCCTGATCCCCAGCCCTCAGATATCTGTAAACATTTATTCAATTTCCCCCTTCCCCTGTCTTCAAAGTACCAGGTTGTGTTTGCCACCCTTATTTTCCAGAAGTCCCAAGGACGTGCCAGGCATTTTATGAGGGCACAGCACACAAACCTGAGCCCCTCCCCCCATGGCACCGAGCAGACTTCTGTCTGTCCAATCTAGCACTGAAGAGGAAAAAGAACTCATTTGCTGGACAGCTTAGAAGGCAATCTACACTGAGATAAATGTTTACAGCTAAAGAAAGGCAATTTGATCTCTGAATCAACACAGCAGAATCCAGCACATCCTGGACTTGCTTTGCTAGGGTAAACCCAGAGCTTCTTATTCAAATCAAACCTGTTGCAACAAGGAAAGGCTTCATGCCTGCCTGGTTAATCGTTGTCCTGCTGCAACATTGACACTTCCCTGTTGAAGATCTCCCTGGGCTTTCTGAATAAAACCAAACAATAAAACCAAACAATCCCTATTTACACATTAGTGGCCACAGGCCAGCAGCATCCTGACGCTTAACCCACGCAAGGTAGTCAGCGTGAGTGAAGAGCCAGCCCCACCGAGGGATCCTCAGAAAGCTGTAGTTTTGGAGTGCACTTGAAGAGCAGCCACTCTAACTCATACTCAAAGATGCTCTTTCTCCAATAGCTCATTTGGTGCCAAAAAGGAAATACCAGCAACCCATCCCATTCTTCTGAGAGGCTGCAGGCATAGCAGCAATGTTTCCTGTTATCCTGGGGATTAAATTGCATTTACCTCCAGCAGCCTGTTTCAGAGTCCTCAGCTTTTGATGCAAACTGTGTTCCCTATGAGTACAGTAGCCTAAAGGAATCATCACAGCTTTCACCTCTCAAGACCTTCTATACTGATGAGAGTCATCAGGGGTTGGAGCACCTCTGCTATGAGGACAGGCTGAGGGAGCTGGGGGTGTTCAGCCTGCAGAAGAAAAGGCTCCAGGGAGACCTTAGAGCAGCCTGCCAGTGCCTGAAGGGGGCTGCAAGAAGGATGGAGAGAGACTGTTTGCAAAGGCCTGCAGGGACAGGACCAGGGACAGTAACTTCAAACTAGAGAAGAGCAGATGGAGATTGGATGTGAGGAACAGGTTTTTAACTATGAGGGTGGTGGAACACTGGCACAGGTTGCCCAGGGTGGTGGTTGGGGCCCCATCCCCAGAGATATTCAAGGTGAGGCTGGACAGGACTCTGGGCAACCTGATCTAGTTGGGGATGTCCCTGCTGAGTGCAGAGGGGGTTGGACTGGATGAGCTTTGGAGGTGCCTTCTGGCCTGGACCATTCTATGCTTACTTCAATTTCTTCTGACAGCTGTGGTCACCAGGGTACTGTTCACCTGCATTTCTAGGCACAGTCCTAATGCATCAATTTGGGATTTACTGCAAATTGTAGTGTAGGAAGGTCATAAGGGATGTTAAGGTTTTGTTTTGTTGTTGCTGTTTGGTGGGGTTTTTGGCTTGTTTTGTTTGTGCAGCCCTGCTGACACAGCAGACATTACTATAATTAAGGCAAATGCAGGAGTGCTGAAGTCCCACAAATATTGCAGACATAATCATGGCTGGAAAGCCAGGAGGAACTATTAAATGATTTCCTGGTAGCTTATGTCATTATCTTTCATGAAGTTCTTATGTGTCAAACCTAGTAATCTATTAAAACAAGTTACCTTCTCCAGAAGTGCAATCAGTTCTTGATTTGAAGACAGAGATGTAGAATTTGCACCTCTCCTATGGAGGCAGGCTGAGACAGTGGGGGTTGGCCAGGCTGGAGAAGAGAAGGCTCCGAGGAGACCTTCTTATAGCCTTCCACTGTCTAAAGGGGGCTACAAGAAAGCTGGGGAGGGACTTTTGAGGGTGTCAGGGAGTGATAGGATGGGGAAGGGATAGATCCAAGCTAGAGGGGAGACTGAGGTTATTTGTTAGGAAGCAGTTGTTCCCCATGAGGGTGGTGAGAGACTGGCACAGGTTGCCCAGGGAGGTGGTGGAAACCTTATGCCTGGAGGTTTTGAAGGCCAGGTTGGATATGGCTGTGAGCAACTTGCTGTAGTGTGAGGTGTCCCTGGCCATGGCAGCGGGGCTGGAACTGGCTGAGCCTTGAGGTCCCTTCCAGCCCTGACAGTTCTGTGATTATGTAATTTGTTACCTCCACACAAAGCCGATTACAATGAGGGGAAAAGCACAATCTTATTCTTAAAAGTATGTGTGTGTAACTTCAGGTTCAGGCTGCCAGCTCTTGCTTAAGCCTTTCTCTGCTGGCACAGAGAGGCCTTTGGTAGTTTCTGATCTTCTAGATACTTGCATATTAATCAGTCTGCTTAATGTGAGGAGCTCTTACACAACCTTTTCTCTTCTGCTGAATCATCTGTGGCTCTCTGCCTTGCCCACTATTTCAACATCCTCTCCCAAATGCATGCACTCCTTCCTTATCTAAATAAGGCTACACAATCAAATTTTCTCCTACTGCTCATTTCTCTCTTCTTTATGCAGGAAACATGAACATTTGTCCAGTCCTGCCTTTACACCTCTCCAGGGTAGTGTCCATATTCCTGGAACCAGGCATTTTGGAGATCTTTCAAATCCTGTGATCCTGCACCCAGGGCTTGGCCTTTAGTTGTATCAAAATGCTCTGAGTCATACACTGCTAACTTAAAGCAGCAAAACCCCTAAGCAGTCCTAGAAGTAAATACTCTTTCTTGGTTTCTACCCAAAAATGGGGGAGCTGAGTAATAGAGGTCTGGGAACCTTTCCCAGGAAACCCTTTTGGAAATGCCAGTAATCCTTTACTGACACCTTGAAGGGTAGCTGGCAGTGGCAGAAAGCACCTGGGTTTTTAAAGCAGAGTCTTGGCTTGAAGGCTCACATCTGTGTGGGCAACAAAGCCACGTTTCACTTGACCACACCATGTCACACAAAGAGCAGCACAATGCTTTGCCCTTCCTGCCCTTGGACAAATAGATGAACTTCCAAATAAAATGGATTTACAGATCACCACTGCTACCAATATAGGCTGGACAGGGACTGGCCTGAGGGCAGCCAGAAAGCCAACCACATCCTGGGCTGCATGGAGAAGTGTGGCCAGCAGGGTGAGGGAGGTGGTTCTGCCCCTCTGCTCTGGTGAGACCCCACCTGGAATGTCCACTGCTGGAGCCTCTATTACAGGAAGGCTCTGGAGGTGCTGGAAGGTGGCCAGAGAAGGGCCACAAGGATGAGCAGAGGGCTGGAGCTGCTCTGCTATGGAGACAGACAGACTTGGGGTTGTGCAGGCTGGAGAAGAGAAGGCTCTGAGGAGACCTTCATGTGGCCTTCCAGTGTCTGAAGGGGGCTACAAGAAAGCTGGGGAGGGACTTTCTAGGGTGTCAGGGAGTGATAGGACTGGGGAGAATGGAGCAAAACTAGAAATGGGGAGATTCAGATTGGGTGTTAGGAGGAAGTTGTTCCCCATGGGGGTGGTGAGAGACTGGCACAGGTTGCCCAGGGAGGTGGTGGAAGCCTCATGCCTGGAGGTGTTTGCAGCCAGGCTGGCTGTGGCTCTGAGCAACCTGGTGTGACGTGCCCCTGGCCCTATCAGGGGGGCTGGAACTGGCTGATCCTTGAGGTCCCATCCAGCTCTGACAATTATATGATTTTCCTGTACCCACTAGGCACAGGAAGAGGAAGGGTTCAGAGCCTAGTGACAAATTCAGACCAAAGTTCACTCTACAGTTTGATTCTGACACAGCAGCAGGGACACTGGGAACTTGGTCATTTTATTCTGTTCAGCCTTTCAAGTACTAATGAATACTGGTAAGGAAGTCAGGAAATTAAACATTTACATCCTTCTTCCCCAATACATCCTCTCAGTCTTACAAACCTGAAAGTCAAAGCCTGTGGCTGTCAAAGTGAGGACAATGTAACTTCACAGGCAATTCTTCAGCTTCTAAGAGTTGAACACAAACAGAAACCCATTTATTTCTGTAAGCTTGAGACCTTGGTGTTGGCTCCCCCTCAGCTGAATTGAAGTAGATTGATCCTACTGAAGCAGTGGCTTCATTGCATAGCAGTGTTTAGGAACAGCCTTCCAGGAGCTGTGCTAACTTGGAACTCTTCAAAGGGGTAGCATGTCATTCCATATACAAACTCACTTCACACTGCCACAGTCAGCTGAGGCAGAGTGAGACTCAAATGGACAGCATTGTTTACTCAACTTTCACTGTCCCATAGCATCAGCACTCAAGCTGTTCACTAATTGGTTTCTGAACAGTTCAGCACTTTCAGCTGCACTGCTCAGTGCAACATACTACAGCCTCCTGCACACTGGAGGAGCAGTTGAGCATCTAGGTAGAGACTGTCATCCACCCACACTGAAGTCTGTTTTGATGAATTTCACCTCAAGAACACACAAAAAGATAAAGGCCACAGTCCAGGAGGATGAAGGACAGCAAGCTTGTCACAAAGGACAGCCAGCTGAAGTAGGCCTTCCCTTCCTGAGGCACTTTCCCCTCCTGGAGAGCTTTAGCTAGTGCTTATAAACACAATTTTCTCCACACCTTGCCAGCACAAGAACATCTTTTGCTTATTTACCTCTCTCAGACACTGAGTGGGGATCTCCATGGCCACCATATCCAAAAGAAACTGCCTGTTTTCCCAGGCTAAGCTCCTTCCAGCTGGAAAGGAAGTGCTGGGAGCCAACAGGTGTCTATTGCAGAAAGCTCTTATCCTGCTTCTGTCCCATTTAAGAAGGTAGGAAAAGTACAGTAGGCAACAGAGGCACTTTTCTGCTCTCAGTCTACAAGGTGGACAATATTTGCTGATGCTACAGTGAAAATCTCAATACATGCAATTACAAACCATCCTGAAGTCACCCTTGCCATGATTTCACCTGTTTGCTAGGACTGTGATGTGCTGATGTCTGGTATGGAGATAATCATTGTACAGCTAGAGTTCCATCTGCAGGCACCTGCTCCTCCAGCCCACTTTCAGCTGCAGCTCAGCAGCAGCAACTGCTGTAGCAAAAGCTGACCATGATAGTGGGTACATAACCAAGGTACAAATAAAGTGGTGGTCGAGAAGGATACCAGGTGTCCTATTCTGGCCTTCCTGTGTGTTGTGATAAACCCAGAGGAAGGGGCTGAGGACAGCCAATAGTGTAGGATTTCCTACAGGTGTAGGTGCTGCAGAGGAGTTCTAGGCCAGCTTTTCTTTTCCCACCATATTATATCAGTCAAGTTTGTCCTGATTAGGTCAGACCCAGACACAGGGAAGCCATTGAAACAGAGTGATGCTGTCAAAGGGTGAGTCAGACACCACACTTCCCTACGTACTTTCTATACATGGTCTTTTATCAATGAAGATGTTCAACCTGAAATGCCCAAGCACCAAAACCAAAGTCATTTAAACCCCCTTTAAAAGCTGCTTCTCACATAGGAAAAGGTCAGTCAAGCAATTCAAGGTCTTGACCTAGATCTTTCCATGATTATTCATTTCATTATAACCATGAATGTGGTTTAGAATATGCTGCAAATAAAGTTGAAGGCCAGCACACACTGACCCCTAGCACAGATGTGAGAAGTCAGAAGCACAGTCCTGATCTATCTGTCATCACATTAGGTGTCAGATGCCATCTCCCAGATGCAGCACCAATATGATCAGGCACCTCAGGAGTGGCTCAGGTACGATGTCATAAAATTAACTGCTGCCACTGGGTGCCAAAAGCAGGCAGCAGCTGCTCTCATGTGCCTGTTCCAGCTAGCAATGTCCCATTGCTGAAAGCAGGGTACCAGCTCACACCCCAGCTTCAGACAGCCCGCAGCTCATTCTCCAAGGCATAGATTTTTGCCTTTAAGTTCTTCAGTTCTCCCTGAATTCTGTGAGTCAATCTGTTTCCTTGGCGGATCTCGTGAAGGATTGCCAGATCCTGGTCTGGTCCAATATTCAGAGTCACCTAAAGAAAAGAAACACAGGCTAAAGGGCCAAGCCTGAACAGAATACACTTTAGAGAGTAAGATGATGAGAGGATGAGAGAGAGAACTTTAAAGGAGACCCTTTGTGGAATGCTTCAGCTTATCCCTAGGCTAATGCAGCTCACCAATAGAAAGGTGCTCCAGGAACAAAAAGAACAAAGGTTTTCTACATTAAGACAAAGAAGAAATCTGGATAGAAGGTCACCAAGTTGACTCAATCTGCTGACTTCTAACTCCTCTGGTATTTAGAGACCCTCAAGAAGAGACAAGTTAAAAATGCTTGTAAACCAACTTTTAGCTCGCTCCAAGAGCTCCATGCAGTATGATGACATTTTGTCACCTTCTGCTACTAGATCTAGAGGTGGCTTAATTGCTGTGGCCAGCCTGCTGCCTCCTGAACTGCACAACAGCAGTTCAAGTACAATGCCCAGTCTCAGGCCATGCCATATGGCCATACTGAGCTGAACAAAGGCTGCTGGATTATCAGCCCTGTTACTTTCAACAGCAGAGTAGCACAGCCTTAGGAGCTGCTCTCAGGCTTTTCTCTTGACCCTTTTGGGTGTCTCATTGTCCCAGTGTAGTTTTGGGACAAAGATATTAATATGCAAATCAGGAAATGCCATTTTGACATCAAGTGAGGAGAAGGATTTAAAGACCACTGAGGATTTCTACAACTATTTTGTTCCTCTGCCCTCTTGTGGTTAGAAATGTAAAGAAATTAAGGCTAGCATTAAGTGCACACCCAGACAGACGGACAAGTCAAGGTGTCACAGACAATTTCTCCACCACTCACATATGCTCTTTGGTCCTTAAAGCTTAAAACCCCTCAGAGCAGTAAAAACAACAGATTAGAAAAAGAACCAAAGCTCTAGACTAAGGCATTTGTCTTCACTATGTGCCAAAAGAACAAGAGACAAGTGAACCAGTGGCACCACCAGACTGCTGAAAGGGCCTGTTGGACAATACTAACTTAGATCATCCTCTCAAACATAGCTTAGATAAATAGCTCATCCTAAACTCCAAGCAACACCCAGGTTGTGCTTTCCATCTAAGCTGTCCCCATGTTCAATCTACACATCTGGAAGCTACTAAAGAACACACAGCTTCAACCTCAAGACCTTGTTCCTGCAGAGTTACAAATGAGATGCTAACAGAGGGATATCCAGAATACTCACCATACTTAGGTAAAGGATCTCCCTCTTACTGGAACCAACCAAACACTACAGTCCCCAGAAGGAAAGCCCAATCATTGTTTTCTTTGCAGGATATACTGCTGAAACCAATCTCTGCCTTACAACTTTGAGACAGCTAAGGGAGCTACAGGCATCAGAGAACAACTTTCAGGGTTGCAGCTGAAGTGCACAGCTAATGTACAGCCAGGACAGCTCTGGGGAGCTTAATGCCTGACTGATTAACAAAGAAATTGGTTTTGCTTCATGAAAACGAAGGGCATGTTTTGCCTAACACAAAGGGGCTTATTTCCCACTCTAGGGAGACTCTAGCTGCATTTCACTACTGTGAACACACCTCTGCAGGATAAGCCTCAGAACTGCTTAGCTATTACCTTAAAAAGCTGCTTCTCCACATCTTTCAGCTTCTGCTGGAGCTGTTTGATGTCATTCCGGAAGCCTTCCACTTCCAGGCTGCGACGCTTCTCCAAGGCCTCGTAGCGCTGCGTCGCCAGCTTCAGGCGCTTCCCCAGCTTCTCTGAGCGTTCCTATGGAGAGGAGAACTCAACAGAACTCTCTCAACCCCTTTTGAGGGAGGCTGGAAGATCATCACAGAGCTGCCAAACGATTAGAGACTGATTACCTTGAAGAGCTCTCTGCCAGCATCTGCCTCCTCACGAATCCTCAGCAGCTCCTCTTCCAGAGCGACACACTGCTCCCTGTACATGTTTGACAGGTGCTGTTCCTGCTTCAGCTGTTCTAGCAGTGACTGGGACAGAGGAGGAACAGACAAAACCAACTTGAAAGGCAGTGCCCACAAAGTCTCCCCTGCTCTGGAACAGCAACTGTGACAGACTGACACTAGGGCAGGCAAATGAAAGTGAACAAATGGATCTAAAGCTAACAAAATGAACGTGCAAAGGACAGCACTCCAACACCACTTTGTGGTAGTTTGAGGCTGGGTGCCTGTAGGAAACCACAAAGCTGAAGATCTCCAGAGGCTAGAGAGTGACCAGGAGGGGGACTGGGAAGTGTATTTCATTCCCATATGTCCTGCATCCCTATATACAGGCTGCGGTTTCGGTTTTCTTCTCTTTTCCCTCCCTCTCTCCTCCCAGGAGGACACACGGGCTGCTCTCTCCTGCAGGGGAGGCTTGGAGTCAGCCTTGGCAATGCTGTCTATCAGGCCTGGAGCAGCCTAATTGGACCCTGGGGCTGCCAAGCTGAATTTTTGCTGTGTCACAACAGTGTGGGGTATGGAGGGTAGAGAGGCATGGCAGGGAGGGGGCATGAAGGCTTGGGTTTGTTGGCCCGGTTTAAAGGGAGGTCTGTGTAAAGCTTTGGCTTAATGGGCTTCTGTGTTAAACCCAGACTGTGGATCTTGTGCATTTTATATGCTTTGTACTGTTTTGTGCAGCTGTGAACAGCACTCCCATTTAAACTGTCCAATCCCATTCAGTCCTTTCTGTGTTTTTGTTTTGCCCCTTTTGGAAGGGGTAGAAGAGCAATCTGTCTGGCCCTAAACTAAGACACACCTCCATTACCAAAACCTCCTTATTAGATTACCAGCTCTCCACAACTGCTTGTCACCAGTTAAGGAGCTCTCTCCTCTTCCCCTTAAAAATAATACTCAGCTCATGCTGTAATTCCTTTTCACAGCTGCTCACCCAGTACTGCCTTTCAGAAGCATTTGCATCAGTGGTAAGTTAAAGCAATTTCCTAGGGCCTGTTTACTTTCCAGTTCCTTGCTGCCTGTTTACCCACTTGAGCTCTCCCACTTTCTCACTGGAAGAATACCAGAAGTGGAAGAAAAATCCTGATTACTATGGAAGAGCTGGGAGATTCCAGCTGAAAGGACTCAGTCTCTCCTGACAGCAGCAAGGAAGACAGAGGCACTGCCTTGCAAGTCCTTTAGCTGAGAAACTTTACACCAAAAGTAAGGCATGTGCAACAGGAGGGTTAAGAACTGTGGGGTCACACAGCACATGGATTTGTTGTGGGTGTTAGGGAAGCTGACAGTGAAGTGATGCCATAAATGCCCCTCAAAGTCACAGGCAGTGTTGGTTTGGAGGCAGCAGAGGTTTTGTCATGTTAGTGGCAACAGCAACAGAATTTATGGCGAGCCCTTCCAGCTTTGGAACAGCTGTTAGCTGCTACCTGCCATGGCAAACCCCAGATGCTTTCCATTTGCTAGTCAAAGCCTGTCTGATTAAGTGCCTCTGCCTAGGACAAAACAGTTACCTTTATTTCTCTGCCATGGAGTTTGCAGGCTCCATCATCTGCTGGAAGCACCTCCTTAGTATGTCTCTGCTTATTCTCTCTTCCTGGCTCCTTGCTGCTATGCTGCCCCACACCTCTGTCAAGTCTCTTCAGCAGACTGTCCTTCTCTGCTATCCAGGCTCTCTCTTTGGCTCTGGCATCAAGCTTGAGCTGCAGAAAGTCACGGGTACTCTGGTACAAGAGATCCTGAGTCTTATGCAGCCTGTACAAAGGGATCCCAGCAGAGTTAATTAACTTCTTTCCCAGCTCCTACATTCATTTTCTCAGTCACCATTGCAAGTAGAAAGAAGCATGGAAGAAAGAGATAGGTGCTTCCCTCAAGAGCTTAGCTCTTCTCATCTAATGAAGGAAGTGATCACCTTCCACTGTGAAGCAGGATTTGCAGTGTGTAGATGACTCCACTCATCTTGCACACAGTACCAAACAGATGGCTGCATGATTTGCTGTTCTGCCTGCTGCAGGAGGTGACACACTGAAAGCCAAAAGAGCTCCATTGTTGCCCTCTCTTCTCATCTCATGACTACACCACAGTCACTCTCTCACACTTACTTATCTGTTACAGTTTTGATCTTGTCCTTGTCCCTCTGATGCTGGACCTGGGCTTCCTCCATGTGAATCCTCCTGTCCTCCAGTAGTGCCTTGACCTGTTCCTTGGATAATCTTGTCTGTTCTTCTAGCTGAGCTTGCAGGGCTTCCACCTGCATAAGCAAAGGCATGACTGAGGAAGACCTCACAGGAGCTTTGCTCCTGTCCTTGCTAGTCTCTTCTAAATTCAAAGATTCAGACCAAAGACTCTACCCAATAAGACCCTTGAGAGTTCCAACTTCTCCAGTTCCTGGCCTTGCTGGAAGGCTGTTTCAAACAACTGAAGCATTGTAAGGAAAAAAAAGAATCATGCTACAGGCAAGACAGGCATATTGTAAGCAACAATAATAGACCAAAGAGACTGGAAAGATTTAAATTGCACACAGGCTGTGACAATTCTTGTGCAATACACAGACACTTCTGTCCCTATGGCTACCATCTCCCAGGGAAGTGGGGAGAGCAAAATAGCTAAGTTGCATGAACTTGTTGCCTTCCTAGATCTCAAACAAAAGAAGTCACCCAACTAGGAGGAGTTACTGAATGTAAACAAGCTGGCAAGGGAAGAGGAGAGGAGGGATGCAAAGAATCCTCCCCTAGGGCACATAGTCAGGGAGATAAATTGAAACAAGAAATAGCAAAATGTGCATTTGGCTTCTGTGTAGGAAAGCAGCTGAACAAACCCAGGGAGTGTTCAGGACACTTCTGCTCCAGAACAAATCATAGAATCAGCCAGCTTGGAAAAGACCTCAGAGATCATCAAGTCCAACCTACCACCTAACACCTCCTGACAACTAAACCATGGCTCCAAGTGCCACATCCAATCCCTTTTAGAACACCTCCAGGGACAGTGGCTCCACCACCTCCCTGGGCAGCACATTCCAGTGGCCAATTACTCTTTCTGGGAAGAACTTTCTCCTCATCTCCAGCCTAAACTTCCCCTGGTGCAGCTTGAGACTAAGTAGCCCCTAGGTCAGCCATCACTGCCCCTCAACAGCAGCAGCAAAACATTAGAAGTAGAAAACCAGAGAAAAATCTGTGTGCTGTACAACTTTGCTCTTCAATTGGTTTTGATTCATCTTTCCTCATGTTTTCCATAAAGCCTCTGCTGTCTCCCCCAGCTGATGACTCTGTATTTTATCCCTGTTCTGTTATGCCATCTACACCTTTTCTTTCACTGAAGTCTAGCAAAGGGACCACTGCATTCACAAAATCATTTTGGTTGGATGAGACCTTAAAGATTATCACTGGAGAGAGTCCCAGGGAGAGCCAGGAGGATGCTTAGGGGACTTGAGCATCTCCCCTGTGAAGAGAGACTGAGAGCCCTGAGGCTGTTTAGGCTGGAGAAGAGAAGGCTGAGAGGGGATCTGATCAATGCCTATCAATAGCTGAGGGTTGGGGGTCAAGTGGAGGGGGCCAAGCTCTTTTGGGTGGTGCACAGCAATGAGACAAGGACCAATGGATACAAACTTGACCAGAGAAGGTTTCAGCTCAACATGAGGAAAAACTTCTTTGGTGTGAGGGTGGCAGAGCCCTGGAGCAGGCTGCCCAGAGAGGCTGTGGAGTCTCCTTCTCTGGAGACTTTCCAACCCCACCTGGATGCATTGCTGTGCAGACTGCCCTGGGTGATCCTGCTTTGGCAGAAGGGTTGGACTGGATGATCTCTGGAGGTCCCTTCCAACCTCTAATGTTCTGTGATTCTATGATCAAGTCCAACTGTTAACCCAACTCCTCTAGGTCATGACTAAGCCATGTCCCTCAGCACCACCCCTTTCCAGAAGGTCCAAGAACTGCCTACACAGACCCAGAACATGGCCTGCATGACTCTGTCACCCAAAGCTCCTGCCTTTGGGAGAGGACAAACTGCATCTCAGCAAGGCTTGGAGCTGTATGGAGAACATCTGATACCAGCAGCCCTGTCCTGACCTCTGGGGTGCCTGGCCCTCCAGAGACAACACCAGTGCCACTTCTCTGTCCAGGCTTTAGTGAGGGCAGGAAGAGCTGGCACAGCTCACTTGAACCTGAGCCTGGCATTGAACTCCTGAACCAAAAAGGAAAGCCTCCAGGACCAGGCAAATCCCCTCAGCCAGCCCATCCCCTCCCTACTGGTGCATCTTACCAGGGCCACCTCATTCCATCTCAGACACATTGCTTTTATCAGGCTTCCACAAAATACCCAGCCCTGAATATCATCTGTGGGTTTAATGTAAATTCATAGCCACAATCAAATTATGGGAGATAACATCACTTACTCTATAGTCAAATGCAACAAATCCCACTTGACATCACTAGAACATCTGATTGTGTAAGCTTCCAGACCCAAGTTCTTAAATCTAAGTCTACACCCATGACAAAACTGAACCCAACCCCCAAGAAACAGCTAAGTGAGCAAGTGAGAATCCACAGGAAGATGTGTGGACATAAACCTACAGAGTCACAGAATATCTGGGGTTGGAAGGGACCTCGAAAGCTCCTCCAGTCCAACCCCCCTGCCAGAGCAGGATCACCTAGAGCAGGTCACACAGGAACACATCCAGGAGGGTTTGGAATATCTCCAGAGGGGGAGACTCCACAAACCCCCTGGGCAGCCTGTTCCTGGGCTCTGTCTCCCTCATAGGGAAAATGTTTTTCCTCCTGTTTCCATGGAACTTCCTCTGCCTCAGCTTCCACCCTTGCCCCCTGTGCTGGTGTTGGGCATCACCCAGCAGAGCCTGGCTCCAGCCTCTGGGCACTCACCCTGCACATCTTGAGCAACAGCAATGAGGTCAACCATTGGTCTCCTATTCTCCAAGCTCAAGAGCCACAGCTCCCTCAGTCTCTCCTCATAAGGAAGATGTTTCACTCCATTTTTATGGCTCTGAAAGGGTATGTCTACATCTTATCTAATCAGACATTGGTCTCAATTTCCTGGACAGACAGAAATTATGTCCACTGGTTAGCAAATGTCTTTACCTGAAGTAGAAGTGTTTGATTATCTCTCTGATATCTCTCAGAACTTTCTTTTTTCTCTCCTTTTGCAGCTTGTTTTGAAGTGCTCCTCTTGGTATCTACTGTAGAAATTCAACAGAAAAAGATTTGTCCACTTTATGTGCACTACCTTCCCCAGCAAGGAACATTTTATGTCCTGGCAGGCCTACAGGCACAGCAAAAGCTTGCCACTGCTACAGTCACAACAATCTCTAGTAAAGCTAGAGGAAAGTTTCAGCCCTTATGGTAGTCACCCCCATTTACCCTCATGCTGTCATACCACACTGTGTGCCATCTACTCCTTTTCTTGGCACATACAGAAAGTAAACTTCACCTATTGCCTGACATAAATGATGACCAGACAGATGACAAAGCTGCACAAGCATCAAGCCCTGACTGAGTTTTGAGCTCCTTAAGCTAATTTCAGTCCATTTGGAAGAGGAAGTACTTTCAAGAGAGAAAGCCATTAAGAAGGTGCACAGCCCCACACTGATGTTTGTACTGAAGGTAGGCAGAGCCCCACACCTTAGAGCAGCTGTGGCTGAACCCTGTTCAGTTGGTACCTGCACAATTCCAGAACAGCCTTGCAACAGTCACACCAGCTCCTTTTCCCCAGCTGAGCAGATCATGGCCATGAGGGCCAGGTCAGGTGATTTCCAAAGATTCTGAAGGGAGTATTGCATGGCTAGGTGTGTGCACATGGGACACTTGGGGAACTTCTCTGAGGTGTTCACAGGAAGGAATCATTTTGGTGCACTGGCCAGACACAGAGAAACAAGTATCAGCCCTAGCTGAGCTGCTGTTCATCAGCTTGGTGTGGTACCTGCTCGAGAAGCATCCTCCCTTTCCTGTGACCCTCTGGATCTGGCTGGCCTTTGCAGAACAGTAACCTACAGAAACAAGATCAGATATTTGCACTGAACATCCAGCTCCTTCAAAGCTGAAACAGCCAAGAACAAATCTTAATCAGTTCTGTAAAAGAACATCATTACCTTACTCCTACAAGGCAAATATTGACAAGTGCAATGCTCCTGTTGAAAAGTTTCCTTTATCATGGCTGAGCTCTGCCATCTCTGCCTCTTTCTCCCCCCCCCCCCCCTCCCCCAAAACAACTGGGAAGTAATCCTGCCTTTGCTGGCTTCATGAGGATGAAAACCAGCACTCTCAGCAGGAAAAGGAGCAATTGGGGCACAGAGAGGGGAAGAGGAAGGTGAAGATTGTTATTTCCTCCTTTCTGCCTTACTGAGACAGAAAGCCATGCAGCTTGATTTATCACCATGGTCACTCAGACCACTGAACGAGCCTGGCATGAAAACCAACCAGTACAACTTCTGAAACCACTCAGCTGTTGAGCTGAAACTCACTTCAAAACAGGAGGCCATAAGGGAGCAGGTTACAACCCCAATGAGGCTAATGCTATGTCACAGGCCTGATTTTAGAGCTGCAGGGAATTTTAAAGCTCCTGTGAGATGTCTGACATAATATTGCCTAGGGGAGATGGATCTTCTGTAGCCTCCTGCCCAGGAAATTGCTGCAGCAACCTCACCACTGCTTTATTCCTTACTGAGGCCTTCAGAGACAGGCACTCTAAGACAGTTATCTTCAAACACTGTACCTGGTCACTTTCTGTACTCCCTTTATTCTTCTCTTTGTAGTGTTCTCTCCAACTTCTCAATGAACATTTGCCACATGGCTTCAAACTTCTATGTGACATTTAAGAGGCTGATAGGGAGAGAGGGTTTTAAGGCTCACTGGAACTGATGCTAAGAGGACCTGCTGCCAGCATGCTTGTTCCCGCTCATGTGTGAGCTGCTATACTAAAACCTGATATCGCTACAGAGCTACAGCTTCCTCCTGCTGTGGGCTGATTAAGCAACTTTTGATTTGTGGGACAGACCTGGTCTGTGGTCAGCTGCTTAGGGTACAGCTCTTATTACAATCAAAAGCAGAGTTCTACAGGAAAATGGAACTTGCCTTATGTGGAGGCTCCTCGTGAAAATAGGTAACTTCTCCTACGTCTGCTCCTACTAAAGCCAGGAGATGCTGAATTTTTCTCCTATCTCCCAGTTCCCTGGAATTCAAAGGCAGTGGTCAGCACATTGCTATTTTGAAGCACATCAAGACCCTTCTAGTTTCCTCATTAATATTTACAGGTTTCCAAAACACTGCAGTTCTGGAGAACATTGCTCACAAACCTCCAGCAGCCTCCCAGAGACATTACTGGTGTTGCCCATGTGCTAAGAACATCACCAATGCCACTGGGGAGCATTCCTCTCTTCAAACCTGACAACATTACTCTCCTGGGGTTTGAAAGGACAGATGCTCTTTATCCCTTCCCAAAGGAGTGAAAGAAAAATGCTCCAGATTGGAAAGAACTGGAGATTGAAACAGGAGTACTGTTCACAGCTAGGTACAAAAACACAACATACAAACCCCAGCCTCAGCCCAGCTCTCCAGCCTGGGCTTACCACAGAACCTCATTATGCCAAAGCCTTCCACAAGCCTTCCCCTAAACCAGGTCATTACATAAAACTGTTGCCTGTGTGGTTCTTACCTCATTTAGTGAAGAAATTTGAAGGTGGGTAGGACTGAGGGAGCTGGGGTTGCTTAGCCTGGAGAAGAGGAGGCTCAGGGCAGACCTTCTTGCTCTCTACAACTCCCTGAAGGGAGGTTGCAGCCAGGTGGGGATTGGTCTCTTCTCCCAGGCAACCAGTGACACAATGAGAGGACACAGTCTCAGGCTGTGCCAGGGGAGGTTTGGGCTGGATGTTAGGAGGAAATTCTTCCCAGAAAGTGAGATTGCCCATTGGGATGTGCTGCCCAGGGAGGTGGTGGAGTCACTGTCCCTGGAAGCGTTTTCAGAAAGCCTGGATGAGGCACTTGGTGCCATGGTTTAGTTGATGAGATGGTGTTGGGTGACAGGTTGGGCTTGATGATCTCAGAGGTCTTTTCCAGCCTATTTGATTCTGTGAAAACCCCAGGCCTTAAACGCCCCCTGGCCCCCCATATCTCCCTACCCAGGCCCCAGTGACACAGTAAAAATTGAACCAAGCTGCTCAAGGCCAAAAGCCTCCCCTGAAATACCAAACAAGAGACAGCAATCCATGCTGGGAGCAGGAGAGATGGGGGGAAAAAGCAGAACTGACTCTGCAGTCACTTTATGCAGAGGGGCTGGAGGCATTATGGGATGAAATAAAAGATTCCATTTTTTCCAGTGTCCACTTCCCTGCACCTCTCTGGTACTTGGAGGACTTCTCTATGGTTAAGTCTTAAACCCACAGCAGCTACCTAGGCCAGTACAGCATTAGCACATGGTGGCAAAGAATTTTCATTCCAGAGTTATGAACTGCCTGAAATCCTTTCTGACACTTTCTTCAGCAAATTGTAAGCATCCATAGTTTTAAAGCAGACTCTGCTAAGGGCTTTATGAGGCTTTTAGTCACACTCTTGACAAGTGCCAGACCACACCACCACACATTTTTACTTATGCTCTTAAAACCTCAACAAAGAAATTGGTGCCATCACCCACAAGCATTCTGAAGAAGATATGGAAGTCATCTGCCCCAGCAGCTAGTCTGGTGCAGCAGGCTAGGCTCCAGCTCACCACTGAAAACCTTTGAGATTGTGGCTGTCACACAAGCTCACAGAGCACTGTTAGCTTTGGGCTGCATTTGCTGTTTGAGCTTAAGGGTTGTTAAGGCTGAGGGAGGAAGTTGTGCCAGGCAGGTGCAAGGTCTGTGTATTGGGTTTGTGTGGCAAGGTTTTGGTATCAGCAGGGCTATAGGGGTGGCTTCTTGGAGAAGCTGCTAGAAACTTCCCTTGTGCCAAATAGAACACAATGATGTAATTGAAGGAACAGAGGGAAAAGTCTTATGAGGAGAGGCTGAAGGAGCTGGGGGTGTTTAGCCTGAAGAAGAGGAGGCTCAGGGGGGACCTTATCACACTCTACAATTACCTGAAGGGAAGTTGTAGTAAGGTGGGGGTCAGGTTCTTCTCTCAAGCAATTTGTGCAAAAGAGGAAAAGGCATGGCCTGAAGCTGCACCAGGGGAGTTTTAGACTGGATGTTGGGAAGCACTTCCTCAGAGAAAGGGCAATCAGACACTGGAATGGACTGCCCAGGGAGGCAGTGGAGTTGCCATCCTTGGAGGTGTTTAAGGCCAGACTGGATGTGGCACTCAGTGCCACGGTCTGGTTGGTGTGGTGGTGTTCAGTCTTAGGCTGGATTTGATCTCAGAGGTCTATTCCAGCCTCAGTAATTCTGGCTAAAGGATAAAGATAGACCTGCTGCTAGCCAAGCCCAAGCCCATCAACAGCAGTGGTAGCCCCTGTGTGGCAGTATGTTTAAGAAGGTAGGGGAAACCTGTACAGCAGCAGCTGGAAGAGCAAACTCTGCAGACACCAAGGTGAAGCGATGAAGGAGGAGGAGGAAGGGAGCAGCCCATGGTGAAGACCACAGTGAGGCAGACTGTCCCTCTGCAGCTCAGGGGGGTTTATGGTGCAGCAGATATCTGCCTGTAGCCTCTGGAGCACACCACAGCAGGCAGATGCCCAAAAGAGGCTGTAACCCTGTAGGAACCTACACTGGAGCAAGCTCCTGGCAGGAGTTGGGACCCCATGGAGAGAAGCCCTCGCTGGAGCAGATTTGCTGGTAGGACTTGTGATTCCCCACACACACACACTGGAGCAGCCTGTTCCTGAAGGACTACACTCCATAGATAGGACCAATGCTGGAGCAGTTCTACAGAAGCTACAGCCTATGGGAAGGGCTCACATTGGAGAATTCCATGGAAGACTGTCTCCAGCGGAAGGGATCCCATGCTGGAGCAGCAGAAAAGTTTGAGGAGGAAGGAGTGGCACAGAACCTGTAATGAACTGACCACAACTCACATTTTCCATGCCTCTGTACTGCACAGGAAGAGGTAGTAAAAAAACCCAACCACAGCAGTGAAATTGAGCCTTGTAAGAAGAGGGGGGTGGGGGAAGGGGGTTTCAAGATTTGTCTCTATTTCTGTGTCCTAATGGGTTAGTAAGGGGTCAATGGTTTCTCCCTGCTCTTGTCTCAACCCAGGAATCTTTCATGCTACCTTTCCTCTCCCTGTCCAGATGAGGAGGGGAGTGATTAGAGGAGCTTTGGTGGACACCAGCCAGGGTGAACCCACCACAACCTGGTTAAATCAAAATCTCCACATTCAAACTGGTAAGTCTCAAGTCAAACCTCAACCTGTGTTCAGCTTCTCCTCTTCTTTCTATTACCAGACCAGAGGAATAATGAGTGGAAGCATATTTAGCAGCTGAACAGATTGCCTTCCACCTTCCTGACTGGTAACATTTCATAGGAGCCCCTCCCTGGGAAGTGCAGCATAGTAGTTCCTCTGAAGGCTCCAGACCTGCATGAGAGCAGAAGCACCCCCCAGAAGGCAGCTGCTATTGCCAGTGACCCATCCCACCTGATCTTCAGGCGGTCATTCTCCGAGCAGAGGCGCAGGACCTGCTCCCTCTCCTGGAAGAGGAAGACTTGCACATCACTCAAAGCCTTCTGCAGCTCTGCAACCTCCTCCTCTCGCTGATGGACTTCCCACTGCAATTTGTGCTAGGCAGAAAGAAAGAGGCACTTGAAATGATGCAGAGTATTGGACAGCACTTACAAACCTCAACCTGCTTGTGCCCTGAGCCTGCAGCTGGTACAGAACAACTGCCAGTTCCAGGGAGTTATTTGTCCCTCACAGAGGTAGGACCAGATGAAGGCAGCCTTGGAAAAAGGGTTAGAAAATCTCCAACAGGGAGTTCAGAGCCCTGGGAACCACTGTCACTGTACAACAGCCAAACAAGGCCAGTCTCCAGCTTCCAGTGGTGGTTGTTCTGCGCTGGCAGAGTGGCACAGGTTTGGGCAGCCTGATGTGAGCAAAAGCCTCACAAAGCCTCTGTAACAGCACTTACCAGGGAAAGGAATTACTGAAGTAAAATAAACCCAAAGTTAAAATATCCCTAAGGTTTAGTACTATGAAGTCTGGTTAGTTACTAAGCTTCATTAATGATTTTGTCTGGTGTGTAAAACTAACAAACCTTTCAGAACAGCACATTCCCCTGGGGCAGAAGGCACTGTTTTGGAACCTGCTGCTCTCTTGCCCATATGCTGAATGAAAGTCACTTGCACACCACATACTTCCTCAGGGCTTTCAGGCTGCTTCTAGTACACCTGGTACTTGAGAAGGTATCTCAAGCACCTCAGAATCACACAGAATCTAAGAACAGTCAGGGTTGGAAGAGACCTCAAGGATCATCCAGTTCCAACCCCCTGCCATGGCCAGGGACACCTCACACTAGATCAGGTTGCCCAGTGCCCCATTTAGCCTGGCCTTAAAAACCTCCAGGGATGAGGCCAGTGTCTCACCACCCTCATGGGGAACAACTTCTTCCTAACACCCAATCTGAATCTACCCATTTCTAGTTTTTCCCCATCCCCCCCGTCCTATCACTCCCTGACACCCTCAAAAGTCCCTCCCCAGCTTTCTTGTAGCCCCTTTCAGATACTGGAAGGCCACAATAAGGTCTCCTTGGAGCCTTCTCTTATCCTAACTGAATAAGCTAAATCTCTCATACAAGAGGTGCTCCAGCCCTCTCTTCCTTAACAGGCATGTTTCTGCTTGCATTGCCAGAGAGCTAGATCTTGCAATCGAGCCACTGAAATCCACTCATTCCTTCTTAGCTCAATTACTGGGACACCAGATGCTGAGTTTGCAACTGCAGAAAAACATTGCAGTCCATCACCATTCAGAAAACTCTTTTCCTAACCTGCTCATCATATGTTTCTCTGTATCTCTCCAGCCTTTTAACCAAATCCTCGTGTTCCTCATCAAAGTCAGCGATCTTCTTGCGGTAGTATTCCAGCAGCTCGCGGGAGGGACGGAGAAAGGCCAAGCGCTCAGACATTGAAGGAAGAGGAGTCAAGTCTTGACTTGGAGACTGAGAACCAGCCTTTGTGGATGAGGCATGGGGGGTTGCCAGCCTGGACAGAAACAGTTTCTGAAGGCATATAATCTTCAGACAATAAAACTGAAAAAAAAACCCCACACCAACTTCCTAAAACAGCTAACCCCAGCTTGTCAGATTTAACGTAGGCTCAGCTTCAAACACATCAGCTCCAGGTGTTAGCATGAGAGCATGGCATTCAGAACCAAAAGCTTTGATGTAGAATAGCCTGCAGGTTCACTGTGCTATGGAGATGGTACTAACTGATGGAAAACAGACAAAAAACATCGTGGAAGGAAACGCTCATAGGTTGTTAGAGGAGAGTGACTGTGAAAGGAAGAGGAGGAAAGAAAACAAGGAGAAAAAAAAGGAGTCAAAAAGTCCATTGTGCAGTTAGAGGCAGCTGCCTCTGTAAAATAATGAGGAAGGCATAATCTGTGACAGAATCACTACCTGATATCCAGAGAGAAAAACACTGGATGGCTGAATAAAGACAATAATCCAGGCTACCCAATGCACCAGAGGTATGCCTAAGAACCTACTTTCCTTTCCGCTGTACTTGATGTTCTTATCCACATCATTTGTCCACCCTTGGTAATCAAATAGAAGCTTCCAATTTCTTTCATCTTGTGTTAAGTACTTGATGGAAGCCATATCAATATTCAGTAAAACAAAGCAAGAGCATGTATGGGCAGTCACAAATCTCATTTGACCTACTCGAGCACACAACTTGCCAATGGATCTGCATGCATCCCGAAGTCTCTTGGAGTGTGTTCTTTTCACTAGTTACGCTGAACTGACAACTTCTGCTTTAAATGGTGAGCGACAGAATAAAAACTAAGAAATCTTAGCAAAACCACCCTCCAGAACGTGACTCTGAAGGCAGGGGCAGAGCTCTGACCAGTGCTCTGCCAGGGGATGAGGAAGCAGTGACCGCTGTGGACCAGCTCACCCAAGCTGCAGGGATCAGAATCCAGGCGACCGTGCCGGGCTCCTGAACGGCAGGCACCGTAGTAAAGCATTCGAAACACCACATAATTAATACATGAAGGAGCTCTCCCACCAGCTATGCCCAGAAAGGTCTTACAACACGCCTGGAAAAGTAAATGCCAGCAACAGAAGGAAAACAGAAGAAACAGAAGGTAAGAGAAGCACGAGGAGAAGGCTTTATTACTGCCCTGGAGAGCAGCAGAAGCGCGCAAGGGCAAGGCAGCACAGCCGGTCCAGGAGCTGACGCAGCGGGGATTTTCATTAACCCTAGCTACCGGCCAGAAGGGAACAGCTCCAGAGCCAAAGCCCACAGAGCAGCTTCAGCGCTGAGTGACCACGACGGCAGCCCCTCGACACTACCTTCTGGAGCGCAGGGAGGTCCTCCCGGAGCAGTCCGTCGCACTCATGGGCCGGGCTCACCGCAGGCACGGGACAGAAACTTAAAAGGGCTGAGGACGGCTGCGTGCGGCCCCAGGCAGCCCGGTGGAAGGGAAAGTACCCGGCGGAAAAACGACTTGGGCGCGTTGCAAGTGCCCCTGAGAAGGGACACGGCCGCCCAGAAGAGCCGAAGCGCACAAGAGGGACCCCGCCGCGACAAGCGCCAGCAACAACGCACCCGCCGCAACCGACCCACAACTTAAACGGCCACACAGCCTGCCGCCCGACACTCCCTCCAATCACAGCCAGCCTTCCACACGGCCCCACCGCCTCCACCAATCAGTGCTGGCGACACGGGCTGGTGGGGGCACCGCGCCGGCGCGCCTTGGATCGCGGCGTGGTGGGGGCGCTGCGCATGCGCGGGCCGCGGTGTGCCGCTGGGAGCGCCGGGGTTGGGCCTGCACAGCCTCGGATCGGGGCTGAGAGCGGCGCTGTGGCGTGGGAGCCGTGCGCTTGTGGGGATGGCGAGGCGGAGGGCTCCGGGCAGAATGAACGCCACCTGCAGCGGGGACTCGTTTCATCAACAGCGGCCCGGAAAAACGAACGTGCATTTGACTTTGAAAATAACTGCAGGCAGGGGTTGTGAAGCACAGCTTCAAGCCCTGCTTGAATAGCCACGTGGAATTTTTAGTCATCAAGATGCCTTTTATTTTCGTTCCCCCATGTCTCTGGCCATACACAGGCGTGCTTAGTGTTTTTCTCGCAATGTATGCAATGCAGCATTTCCTAAGTGTGCTGGAAAAGACCCTGCACACTTCTAAACCAGCCTGGGGGTTTTAACCGTTTCTTAAATGAACCTTCTGTGCTACTAAAAGGCTTGCTCACAAGGCTATGAAGTTCTTGCTCAGTAAGTAAAGAAAAGATGAAGGTAGATCATTCCTTGGGCAAAGCCATCCACTGGGACCAGGAGAAGGTTGAGAAGTGTATCTGTGAACCTCAAGAGGCTCAACAAGGCCAAGCACAAGTTCCTGCGCCTGGGTTGCAGCAGTTCCCGGTGTCGATAACAGGCTGCAGGGTAAAGGGATTGGGAGCAGGTTTGTGGAGGACTTGAGGGCGCTGGTGAATGAAAAGCTAGATGTTAGCCAGCAATGTGTGCTCACAGCCCAGAAGGACAACTGCATCCTGGGCTGGATCAAGAGAAGAATGGCCACCAGTGTGAGGGAGGTGATTCTGCCCCACTACTCCACTCTGCTGGGACCCCGCCTGGAGTACTGTGTCCAGCTTTGGGGTCCTCAGCACAGGAAAGACATGGACCTGTTGGAGTCCAGAGGAGGGGACACAGAAATGACCAGGGACTTGGAGCAAGGCTGAGTGAGTTGGCATTGTTCAGCCTGGAGAAAGCTCTGGGGGAGACCTTATTGTGGTCTTGCATTATATAAAGGGGGCTTGTCAGATAGCTTTCATCCTAAGACTTGTATGGACAGGACAAGGGGTAATGGGTGTAAAATAAAGAGTATCTGTTGTGCAAAGGGCTGAAGTCTTCTCAGGGGAGTTATGAATACTTCACCAGATGACCAAAAGAAAGAAAGACTAGTTTGAGGTACAGAAGTCCCAGCATAGCCCAGTGTTGCAGAGGCCAAAAGCCTCCAAACTGGAGGGTGTAACAGAGAAAATCGTTTCAAAAAGGACCTCTCACAGAATGGATAAAATAATAATTAAAAAAGGCCATCACAGGTTATTTGGGGTTTAGCTTTTTACTGTTAGGGAAACCTGCAGCCTTCGTAGCGGTGCCTCCCACAGCCCTCGCCCAAACACGCTAGCACAAAACCCAAACAACCCTGAACAGTCTGGAAGGATAGCAGCAAAACACTGGTTCTGAAAGCTTTCCATGGGTAAGGTGTTTGCAAGTATGGAGGTTTTTTCCTCCGCTGCTCCTGGCTCAATCACTGCTCATCTTGTCAGCTGGGTACCTTGCTAACTCTGCTGTTGGGGACAATACACACACACAGTGCATACAATGCACACGTTGCACACAGTGCACATACACATCGCACACACACATTGCATACAATACACACATTGCACACAATACATTGCACACAGTGCACATACACATTGCACACACATTGCATACAATACACGCATACAGTGCACATACACATTGCACACACATTGCATACAATGCACACATTGCACACAGTGCACATACACATTGCACACATTGCATACAATGCACACATTGCACACAGTGCACATACACATTGCACACACATTGCATACAATACACACATTGCACACAGTGCACATACACATTGCACACACATTGCATACAATACACACATTGCACACAGTGCACATACACATTGCACACACATTGCATACAATACACACATTGCATACAGTGCACATACACATTGCACACATTGCATACAATGCACACATTGCACACAGTGCACATACACATTGCACACACATTGCATACAATACACACATTGCACACAGTGCACATACACATTGCACACACATTGCATACAATACACACATTGCACACAGTGCACATACACATTGCACACACACATTGCATACAATACACACATTGCACACACACATTGCATACAATACACACATTGCACACAGTGCACATACACATTGCACACACACATTGCATACAATACACACATTGCACACACACATTGCATACAATACACACATTGCACACAGTGCACATACACATTGCACACACACATTGCATACAATACACACATTGCACACACACATTGCATACAATACACACATTGCACACAGTGCACATACACATTGCACACACACATTGCACACAATACACACATTGCACACAGTGCACATACACATTGCACACACACATTGCATACAATACACACATTGCACACACACATTGCATACAATACACACATTGCACACAATACATTGCACACAGTGCACATACACATTGGACACACACATTGCATACAACACACATTGCACACAGTGCACATACACATTGCACACACACATTGCATACAATACACACATTGCACACACACATTGCATACAATACACACATTGCACACAATACATTGCACACAGTGCACATACACATTGGACACACACATTGCACACAATACACACATTGCACAAAGTGCACATACACATTGCACACACACATTGCACACAATACACACATTGCATACAGTGCACATACACATTGCACACATTGCATACAATGCACATATTGCATACAATGCACACATTGCACACAGTGCACATACACATTGCACACATTGCATACAATACACACATTGCACACACATTGCATACAATACACACATTGCACACAATACACATATTGCACACAGTGCACATACACGTTGCACACACACACATTGCGCACACACACATTGCACACAATACACATATTGCACACAGTGCACATACACATTGCACACACACATTGCATACAATACACACATTGCACACAGTGCACATACACGTTGCACACACATTGCATACAATACACACATTGCACACAATACACATATTGCACACAGTGCACATACACGTTGCACACACACACATTGCACACACACATTGCACACAATACACACATTGCACACAGTGCACATATACATTGCACACACATTGCATACAATACACATATACATTGCATACAATGCACATACACATTGCACACACATTGTGTACAATACACATATACATTGCATACAATGCACATACACATTGCACACACTGCATAAAATGCATATACATATTGCATACAATGCACATACGTTGCACACACACATTGCATACAATACACACACATTGCATACAATGCACACACATTGCATACAATGCACATACACGTTGTGCACACACATTACACACACATTGCATACAATGCACACATGTTGCATACAATGCACACATTGCACACAATACATACACATTGCACACGCATTCACATTGCATACAACACACACATTGCATGCACACTGCATACGGTACACGCCCGCATTGCACACACACATTTCCTGCAATGCACACACACATTGCAGACAATGCACACACATTGCATACAATGCACATACACGTTGTGCACACACATTACACACACGTTGCATACAATGCACACATGTTGCATACAATGCACACATTGCACACAATACATACACATTGCACACGCATTCACATTGCATACAACACACACATTGCATGCACACTGCATACGGTACACGCACGCATTGCACACATTTCCTGCAATGCACACACACATTGCATACAATGCACATTCACATTGCATAAAACACACACATTGTATACAGTGCAAGCACAGGTTGCACACACATGTTGCATGCAGATACACATACAACTCCTCAAAAGAACCTCGTAGAGCTCACCAGATGGAGACACAATCAAGTAATGGAATAAAAAGAGAACTGCAAAAGCTGATGCTGGTAAGAGAACTCCTGCACACCACAGGCCTTTACTGTCACAAAAGTATCAGCCATCTATGCCAGGAACTCTCTGCAAAATAGAAGACATTACAACAATGCCTTTTTACTTCCCCCTCTACTCTGCCCTAGTGAGGCCACACCTAGAATATTGCATCCAGTTCTGGACTCCCCAGTTCAAGAGGGACAGGGATCTTCTGGAGAGAGTCCAAGGGAGCGCTACAAGGATGCTGAAGGGACTGCAGCACTGCCTAGGGAGGAGAGCCCTGGGGCTGTTTAGTCTGGAGAGGAGAACACGGAGAGGGGATCTGATCAATGTCTATCAATAACTGAGGGCTGGGGGTCAGGAAGGAAGGGACAGGGACAGAGACAGGCTCTGCTCACCTGTGCTCTGGGATAGGACAAGGAGCAGTGGATGGAAACTGCAGCACAGGAGGTTCCACCTCAACATGAGGAGGAACTTCTTGACTGTGAGGCTCACAGAGCCCTGGAGCAGGCTGCCCAGAGGTTGTGGAGACTCCTTCTCTGGAGCCTTTCCATCCTTGTCTGGATGTGTTCCTGTGTGACCTGTGCTGGATTCTCTGGTCCTGCTCTGGCAGGGGGGTTGGACTCAGAGATCTCCAGAGGTCCCTTCCAACCCCTAACATCCTGTGAGCCTGTAAATGCAATAACCATTGCTAAAGGCACTGGGTATTTTGTAAGATCAGTTTGTACTTACCTACAACTTTTGTCCAAATGAACCATTTGCACCAGGACCCTTTGTTTCCCATATGTCAGCTCTGGGTGACATCTCTTCAGTCTGGCAGGGAACTGATGCAGGTAAACAGCTGTGTGAAGTGGATCTTGTGAGCCTCATGGTACCAGGAGGAGGACATTACTTTTTCTGAGGCTGAAGTAGTACAGCAGGACTGAGGCTGGACTAAACAGTAGGAACAATGTGAGCTATGGAGCATGGTGAATGTGGAAGGCAGGGTTCTGGGTTAAAAAAAAAAGAAAAAAAAAGACAACATGCAGTTATTTTTAGATTGTGTCATAATGGATAGGTGAAAAAGGCACCCACTGATTCCCAGCCTGTACTGCACTTTGGGAACAAAATATTGTGCCTGGGGAGATCAGCAGAGTATCTGTAGGTAACACAGAGGTTGGTGGTTGATCACAGACCACTTCATACAACCTGTTGATTGATTAATTAAGGTCCTGCAGCTGGGTGGTGGCAGTGTCAAATGCCAATCCAGGCTGGGGGCTGAAGGAGATCTGTGGAGGACTTGCAGGAATTGGTGGTTGAAGAGCTGGACGTGAGCTGGCAGCGTGTGCTTACAGCCTGGAAAGCCAACCATATCCTGGGCTTCATCAAAAGGAGTGTGGCCAGCAGGCTGAGGGAGGGTTCTGACCCTCCCCCCTGGTGATGCTCCCCCACCTGGAGTATTGAGTTCAGTTCTGGAGCTCTCAGCACACAAAAGACAGAGTCACTGAGTAGGTCCAAAGGAAGGCCATAGAGGTCTGGAGCACCTCTCCTGTGAGGAAGGGCTGAGAGAGTTGGGGTTGTTCAACTTGGAGAAGGCCTTTCAATGTATAAAAGAGGCTTGTAAGACAGGCAGAGTGGCTTTTCATCGGGGGTTGTAGTAGCAGGACAAGTAATCATTTTAAACTATGAGATTAGATTCAGATTAGGTAAGAATAATTTTTTTTCCATAGTGGTGAAACACTGGCACAAGTTACCCAGAGAGCTGGTAGATCTCTGGCCTTGGAAACAGGGCCCTCAGCAGCCTGATCTAGTTGAAGATGTCCCTGCTCACTGCAAGGGGGCTGGACGAGATGACTTTGTACCTCCAACACAAAGCCTCCTCTAAGGCTGTGAATTACTAACTAGACTCAAGAGATCTTGACAGGGAAGCAGCGAGGACACTCTGGGCCAGAGATGGCGAGGCTGCCAAGAGAATCGCGCGTTACTGGCGTTAGCACCAGTGAATTGAGATCAGCCTCGGGAAGGGCCAGAGCAGCTGCCGCGGGGGGCCGCAAGCGCAGCCCAGGGGCACCCAGCCAACACCTCCGGCGCTGCCGGCTTATTTTCTGCTAAAGTTGAAAGCCAGAGGATGGGAATGCGTGCAGGACGCTGGGCACCAGCTGCCGGGAGACGCGGGGCGGGGGCTGGGCAGCGCACACCCCGGCAGCCCCGCGGGCGCTGAGGCCGCTGCCGCCGCCCCGCCATCAACCAGCGCCCGGGGGCGGGGTCAGCGGCGAGGGGCGGAGCTCCCGGCCCCCTTCCTGACGTCCGGCGCAGACAATGGGCCCCTCAGCACCGGAAGTGAATGGCTCGAGTTTCCTCGCACATTCCTCCGCGGCGGAAGTGGCGGCGAACCCGCCCTTCTCAGTCCCCCTGCTTCCTTAGTCTCCCAGTCGCGCCGTGGAGTGTCCTGAGGGGTGGGGAAGCGAAACAGTTTCATTCTCTGGTCTGTCGGAGAAAGCGGCGGGCCCGGGAGACGGCCGGCTCCTCCGTGTTAGGATCCTGTTTGCCGTAAGAGTGGCAAAGGGACTACTTTGTGGCTCGGAAGGCAACGTCGCCATCTGCTTCCGGGGGAGGGCTCAAAGCCATCCGCGTAACTTCCGGCGAGCTGGAACGCGAGCGAGAGGGGTTCGGTGCGGGGGGAGACAGCCCCGGGGGACGGGACAACAACACTCGGTGGGAGCCGGCCCCGCCGCCCCGCACAACCGCCCCTCCGCGCCCGGTCCTCTCCCCTTGCTCCCCCCGGCGACCGTCCTGCCCGGCAGCCGCTGCCGGAGGATGCGTCTCGGCCACCGGTCCAGCCCCGCCGACCTCCTCTAGGGGCCCACTCCCGCCGCCCCTCTGCGCCCTGCCCCGCCGCGCCGCTCGGTGCGCTCCCTCATCGCCGGTGCTGTCCCCCTGACGTCATGTCGGGGGGTGGTGGGTCGCGCTATGCGGCCGAGTTCGTGCCCCCGCCTGAGTGCCCTGTGTTTGAGCCCAGCTGGGAGGAGTTCAGCGACCCGCTCGGCTTCATCGGCCGCATCCGCGGCTTGGCCGAGAAAACGGGCATCTGCAAGATCCGGCCCCCCAAGGTACCGCCCGTCCGGACTCTGGGTTGGGGGCAGGGCGGAGGGCCAGTCTCGGTGGCAGGACTGTGGACGTAGGAACCTGGGAAGCCGCTTCCCCCACTCCTAGTGCTTGCCTGGGCTTACGTATGTGGCCTTCCATAGGCCTCGGTGCCTGTGCCAGGGACACCGAGGAACCTACATAGTCTTTGATACCAGAGTTAGGTTTTGTTGAGGTTGCTTTGGATCAGGTAAGAAGCTAGCAGTGCACGGCGATGCCAGCGACTTCACCCTGTTTTTACTTTCAAGAGAACCCCAAACCAACAATGTACTTCTGAAAACTGCCAGGGCTTCGTAGGTGAGATTAAACGTTTGCTCCGGGAGCGGGGAGAGGGAGGAGGAGGAGCATTTCTTTTTAATGGGTCGTTGTTTATCAACGTAATCCTTATTTGTAATACAAGTGCGGCCAGCTTGTTGGTGCAGGAGAATTATGTTTATGCATAGCAGTCGAGGAGGAGACGCTTAAATCTCTCTCATGATCATTTGACGATGACTTGATCTATGATCTGGTAAACTATTTAGCCGAGAATATAAGCCAATTTAGCAAAAGGTGGTTAGATCAGTTCGTAATTAAAGTATACACAAACTTTTAATACAGCCCTAAAGTAAGAAAGATGAAAATAGAGAGGGGATGAAGGAAAACTGGGGGAGGGGAAAGGTATGTAACTGAGAACAGCTTCGATATGGGGATTGCTGGTTAGATTTCATGATCCTTTCTCTTCTCCTGACCTGTCTGGGTTGCTGGAATCTGGTTGGTTGGTTTAGTGATGTGGTGAAAACTTGACCTCCAAGGGGCTGCCCTTTCTAAAATAAGCAGAATGGCTTAGGTTGAGAGGCCACAAGAAATGGATCCAGATCCTGTTCATCGAGAATGAGCAGAACTTCCCTGGCTGTTGGAACACGTTTCTGCATGATTGCTTAGCTGTTTGCAGGGTGCATGTGTCAGGTTGATTTGCAACCTGCAATAAGGATTGCTTTATCCTAACCTTTTCTGCTGTTGCTATTCTTTTCCATTATTAGGAGCTGTAAGTATTTTACAGCTGTGCTTGAGGCCTTTATGTGCTGCAGCAGAGTAAATAGTGAATACTTTGTGGGGCTTGCCCACCTGGAATGGCCCGTCCTAACTATTGTATTTATGGACAGATAAGCTGCTGTAACTTCAGAGCTCTTAGCAAGCTGAGTGATGCTTGTTTTGATGTCTTCACGCAGTTTTGAGAGCTGGGGCTGGGAGGCACGTGTGGTTGTATGGAGAAAGTCATTGCTCAAGGCTCCCTTTCTGTTGAAAAATAGGACTCCCAACTGGTGATCTTATCTGTATTGAAATGACTGTAGACAAACATGAAACAAGTCAGATGCCTAATAACTTCCTTTGTTTAGGCTTTGTCACTGTGGGCTGTGAGAATTTTGCAATGTGCTGTGTGCATGGGACTTGAAATTTTCAAAGTAAATAACCAGCAAGCTGCAGAGTGTCCCTTGTGTTTAAACTCACTGTGAGGTGAGGAGTGCTGAGGCTCTTTGAACCTGATTTTCTTTCATGTCCTTTGATATTTTTAATTCTGTGAGGGTGTCCAAACTGCAATGCTGTGGGAAGAACATTATTTTCAAAGCAGAAGAATGGCATAAAATGGGAAAATGATGTAAGCAGTTACACCGAGAAGCTAATTCACTGGAGAGCTTGTTTGCTCAGACGTTGTTAGGGTCTTTGGGGGGGGAAATTTCTTGAAGCAGTAAAGTGTGTTTTTGTGTCTCTGTGTAGGACTGGCAGCCTCCATTTGCCTGTGAAGTACAGAGCTTTCGCTTCACTCCGCGAATCCAGCGCCTGAATGAACTGGAGGTGAGCTGCTCCGCTCTTCAGACACCTTTGTGTTTGCACTGAAGGCATTTTGGCAGCTTTCTGGATGGGGGAGACTTCAGCAACCCGTAGGCCACAGCAATGTTTGCGCTTGGCACCGGCACAGTTCGTATAAAATAACTCTCCACAGCGTTGAGAAAAGTCTGGTTTGTATTTTATTACCCAAAATAACCACAAGAGGTTGTTTTTTTTCCACATTCAACTGGAAACATCTAAAAGGAATGCCAAGGACCATGTTGTTTAGTAAGAAGAGCCAGTGTCTAGCCTTCAGGGCTTCACAGGCAAAGGAATTTTTCCTTTGTTAAAATATGGAGTGTTCTGAAGCCCCTGGTTATGTTATGCTGGCTTGATAATGCCTTTTAAACCTGAAAATGAACTGAGTCATTTGTGGTCTTCTTGCAGTTGGTTCATTTCATGATTCAAAAATCCATGGGAGCTTTCTTGAAGGTAGTAGGAGTCCCATTCTGCCTTGGGTTTTTGTTTGCTCAGTAGTCTTTCTTAAAGCCTTGTCGTGCTCCTACACCAGAATGTCATCTGTCACTTGGCTTGTAAATGGAAAGGGGTTTGAGTACTCCAGAAATACTCAAGGGAGGAGGCCCTTCTGCATGGTTGAGGCAGATACAGAAACTGTTTGTGACTCTCCCCCTCCAAAGCACCTTTTAATAATGGCTCTTGTGTTTCTCCCTGCAATGCTGATTTTTCACAAGGGTGGCATTTCGGTTTCAAACCCAGAAGCTCCTGGGTAGGAGTTTGGTTTATAGGCTTTTGAATGCTGAGAGAAAAAGCATCTCCAATTTTCTGTTTGTAAAGATCTTTCTTTATGTCAGTATTTCTATTTCTGGGGTTTGTTACATGACTAAGAAAGAGCTCCTTTGCCAAGTTGCACTTCAGACATACAAACACTACAAACCCATGGCATGCCTTTTTCCTCAGGACTGTGAGGTGTTTTTACTCAGGTTTTGGGCTGTATACATTTGTCTTCCTTCATTGATTGCAGGCAATGACAAGAGTGAAGCTGGACTTCTTGGATCAGTTAGCAAAATTTTGGGAACTCCAAGGATCCAATTTAAAAATCCCTGTGGTGGAGAGAAAAATACTGGATCTGTATGGGCTGAGCAAGGTGAGTAAGCAGTTGGTCAGGCAGAGACCTTGTTTTTCATTCAAGACCAGGAAGCCAAGCAACAGGGAAGGTTTATTTTACAGCATTGATCTCATTAATACAGAGATGAAATGGGAGAGTGGAAGAATACAGTAACAGAGTGTGGTATGTTTTGTTTTTTTAATGGAATGGATATGTCAGACATGGAGCACAGTTACATCAGTTGCCTTGGGTTGGTTTCCATACAGCATGTGTTGGTTGCACTCAGCTTGAACATCCCGATGGCAGCTGGCCACGTGCTTTTTAGTTCTCATTTTTCACATATGGTTGAGCTACAGGAGTTTGAGGTGGGTTTTGAGAAAGCAGAGGTGCACCTGAGTCAGTCCAGCTCCTGACATAGCAGTTCTGCCATGTTGTAATTACTCCCTTCTCTCTCCCAGGGTGTGCTTTACATGACATGAACACTCACCTGTGAGGGTTTATCATGTCAGCTTCTGGAGTAATTGTTCTACTTAAAGACCAAACCAAGCTAGGCTTAAGGGTTGCTGACACTTTATACTGCTTTATCAGCCAGTGGCTTGGATGGGAGCACACTGCATTGGGTTGGGAGCTGGCTGGAGGCTGAGCCCAGAGAGTGGTGGTGAATGGTGCTACAGCCAGCTGGCAGCCAGGCACCAGTGGTGTGCCCCAGAGATCAGTGCTGGGCCCCATCCTCTTTAACATCTTCATTGATGATCTGGATGAGGGCATTGAGTCCATCAGCAGTAAATTTGCTGACAACACCAAGCTGGGGGCAGGAGTTGATCTGCTGGAGGGTAGAGAGGCTCTGCAGAGGGACCTTGACAGGCTGGACAGATGGGCAGAGGCCAAGGGCAGGAGATTGAACACATCCAAGTGCCAGGTTCTGCACATTGGCCACAGCAACCCCAGGCAGAGCTACAAGCTGGGGTCAGAGTGGCTGAGAGCAGCCAGGCAGAAAGGGACCTGGGGGTGCTGGTTGATGGTAGGCTGAACATGAGCCTGCAGTGTGCCCAGGCAGCCAGGAGGGCCAATGGCATCCTGGCCTGCATCAGGAACAGTGTGGCCAGCAGGAGCAGGGAGGTCATTGTGCCCCTGTACACTGCACTGGTTAGGCCACACCCTGAGTCCTGTGTCCAGTTCTGGGCTCCTCAGTTTAGGAAGGAGGTTGACTTGCTGGAAGGTGTCCAGAGAAGGGCAACAAAGTTGGTGAGGGGCTTGGAACACAGCCCTGTGAGGAGAGGCTGAGGGAGCTGGGGTTGCTTAGCCTGGAGAGAAGGAGACTCAGGGGTGACCTTATCACTCTCCACAACTACTGGAAAGGAGGTTGTAGCCAGGCAGAGGTTGGTCTCTTCTCCCAGGCAACCAGCACCAGAACAAGAGGACACAGTCTCAGGCTGCGCCAGGGGAGGTTTAGGCTGGAGGTTTGGAAGAAGTTCTACACAGAGAGAGTGATTGCCCATTGGAATGGGCTGCCTGGGGAGGTGGTGGAGTCACCATCATTGGAGGTGTTCAGGAGGAGACTTGATGGGGTGCTGGGTGCTATGGGTTAGTTGATTAGGTGGTGTTGGATTGATCTTGAAGGTCTCTTCCAACCTGGTCTGGTCTATTCTCTTCTATTCTCTTCTACTCTATTCTACTATAGTTGTGTGATATGTTTTTTTCCAAGTTTGCACACAGATACATTCTTTTCTTTTGGAATTTGCCTTTGCACTGGCAAAATCCTTGCACTGGCAGAAGCTGCCTGCTAAGGATGAGTTGTTCATGTAAGTGGGGAGAGTCCTTTTGCAAGGTAAGGAATTAAGAAAAGGTCATTCTGGTGCCTCTCGGTCAGAGCATCACTTCTCATTCCTTAGCATGAGGGTGTTTTTTTTTGGGGGGAAAGTTAAAATTCAAAGCTATGAATTGAGTATCTTCTTAAGTCAAGGAGTGACAGGCTGGAAGTGATGGTAAAATCTAGAGCAAAGCTGATAAAATGTCTTTCAGTTTGCTTTTGTTTGGTTTTCTTTTCACGTCTCTGGTGGTTTGCTGGTACATGCAGACTATCTTAGGCTTACTGAGAAAGGTCAGGTTGCTGTTAACAGAACATTTGAGTTGCCTGCAGATCCTCAGGTGTAAGGTTACTTCCTCAGTGGCTCCTCCAGTCTTTGCTCTTCCATAGCTAATTTCAGAAATCAATATTTTTCATGGAGCTTTTGAAGTTAAGTTGAAATTTAGGAATAGTCTCAAGCTGTGCCAGGGGAAGTTTAGGCCTGAGGTGAGAAGAAAGTTCTTCCCAGAGAGAGTTGTTAGCCATTGGAATGTGCTGCCCAGGGAGGTGGTGGAGTCACCATCCCTGGAGGTGTTCAAGAGGGGATTGGGTGTGGCACTTGGTGCCATGGTTTAGTCAGGAGGTGTTGGGTGACAGGTTGGACTTGATGATCTCTGAGGTCTTTTCCAACCTTATTAATTCAATGATCTGCTTCTATGATATAAAATGGCCTTTCTAGCAGTTTGCTGTATATAGGATTTAAAAGAAATGGCCAGTAATGCTGCTGCTTGATCTAACTGTAGCTGTCTCTGATTATGGGAGCAACCAGAATTAGACAGTTGATGGATTCAACTTGATGATTCGACCAATTCAACTTGAATTTACGTCGGCTGTAAATTTCACTGCAGCAACAAAACTTTTCTCCACTGAGGTTTCTAACAGTCTGTGAAACAGGAAGCATGTGCAAAGAAGCATCATGCAAGACTCTACACTGTTGTGGAGATGCAATAATCATACAAAACAATAACATCAGCAAAATTAAAACCTGTTTGGGTTTTAAGCTATTGGACAGTGAATCTGTAGAGGGAGTGGACCTAATGGAAATGGGGCCAGAGTTTCTAAGGAACCAGCTTGTGCTGTTATGATCATTGCTTAGAGGCAAAGGGTCTGGGTTTTGTTCTGTGTCCATATTAGTCAATGTAAGCAGTGGTAGTTCTGTATGTGAACTACTAGACTCAAACCAGTTGAAGTCAGGTGTAAAAACTGGACCGAGTTAATTTGGAAGGCTCCATCTCTTTTTACAGCAGTCTGTGCTTTCTTTTCAGAGCCTTGTGAGAGTTTCTGTAACTCTGTAGTTGTGAACTCCTACATTCCCTTCTGTCTGGGGTTGGTCAGAATGGGCTTCACTTCTAGCCAGACTTGTGTTTTGCATCAGAGTGCAAGTCTGGTGGGAATTAACTTTTCAGTTTGTTCTGATGGTGGGGTTTGAATTCTCTCCAACACATGGTAAACCTTAACTGTCCAGCTCCTCATGTCTAGGACAGTGTGCCATTTACATTTGCTAGGAAAGTTGTCATCTTGAATGTATTGAGTAATGAAGGTAAGTGTTTATTGTTCAAGTAGCAGTCCTTCAGAAATCAGAGACTAAATTGGGAGGTTTGTCATTTTTAATAGAATCTTTTAACGTCTGATTGGTGCAGTTGATTCTTGGTATATGCAAGAGCAGCTCAAACCCTTTCACTTCTTTATTTATGTTTCAGATTGTTGCCAGCAAAGGAGGCTTTGAAGTAGTTACTAAGGAGAAGAAATGGTCTAAAGTGGCGAGTCGACTTGGCTACCTGCCAGGAAAAGGCACGGGGTCGCTGCTCAAGTCTCACTATGAACGAATCCTCTACCCCTATGAGCTCTTCCAGTCTGGGGTCAGCCTTATGGTATGATGCTGCTGCCTCATGATATGAAGAGGGGACCCAAACTGCATGTAGCGTGCTATTCATTACTGCATGTGCAACTGCACTGTAGGTCTGTGCCTTTTTAGAAGCTTTAGCTGTGTAAAGAATCCTGCAGCCACCCTCCTGCTCACCTGTGGCAGAGCAGCGCCAGCAGCCGGAGCGTGACGCCGTGTCCTTGTTTTCTGGTAGCCCTTTTGTTTAGGACTGAGGCCAGCCTCCCTGGGGAGGAAAACAGGGCAAAAGATGGTAGGATTATTTGGGAGGATGTCTGTCTGTCTCTGTGAGCTTGAGATTGCTTCCTTGTGTACAGGGCGTGCAGATGAACGGCTCTCTATTCCAAACGGCCTGTGTCACGCTGTGGGATTCCACTCCTCCTGTTTCTCAGCAGAGCGATTCACAGCCCATGGAATGATCGGCAGTGCCTGAGCGATCAACCTGGTGTTCTGTGTTCTGATCCTGCAGGGCATCCAAAAGCCAAACTTGGACCTTAAGGAAAAAGTGGAGGTTGAGGAGCTCAGCTCAGATGCCCAGGTGTCCCCAAAGCAGGCTTCAAGAATGAACGTTGTGCTGAAGAGAACCAGGCGCGTCAAATCCCAGGTACCCCTCCCTGCTCAGTGCCTTTTACAGAGGGAACATTGACTCCACCAGCACGGCAGCGCTGGCAGTGCTGTGGCCTTTGTTTGGCTGTGGGAGCCTGCTCCAAAGCACTACCAGGAAGCAGTCTTTGTTTAAATAAAATCCAGAGAAGGATGCCTCTTCGAGGCCTGGTTTGCTTACCATAGCTGCACTGTTTAAGTGGAAATGTTTAAAGGCTGCTTTTTGTTTATTGACAGCTGGCCTGGCTACCTTTGTACTTCATCTAGCTGTGAAAACTAAACAGCTAGAAAGCTGTTTGTGAAATGATGATGAAACTTCTGCTCATGCAGCATTCAACATTTCATAGAGCTCTTTCAGAAGTACCCATTAGTTATGCAAATAGGGTTAGGTAAGGCCTTGTTCATTGTGGCAATTGCACTCTAGCCTGATTCCCTCCAGCTGGGCAGACTGCTTTGCTGAAGGAACAAAGCAGGATTTCCACAAGGGTTCTGCTAAAAGGCAGTTTCTTTTCTTCTGGATTGGTGGTGCTGTAAGAAATTCTGCTGTTCTACTAGGGGATGTTAAATCCTGGGAATACCCTCCAGGGACTCTCAGACTGAATCACCACCATTTTAACTACTATGTCATTAGAAATAATCTTGAAGGCTTGTCCTGCTGGCTCCTTTGCTTCTGTTAAAGGGATTGCAGAGTCTCCCTCTCTGGAGATGTTCCAAACCTGCCTGGGTGTGTTCCTGTGTGATCTGCTCTGGGTGATCCTGCTCTGGCAGGGGGTTGGACTGGATGATCTTTCGAGGTCCTTTCCAACCCCTAACATTCTGTGATTCCATTATTCAAAGCAGGCCTTCACCTTTTGGCAAAGCTATCTGTTGCTGGCAGCATCCTGTGGCTCTTCACAGAATGGCTAGTAGCTCCCTGCAGGCCTGTCAGCAAAACATGGGCAAAGCTGGATTTATAAGCAACAAACTTAGTACTTGCTTGATGCTACTCCAGGCTTACTAAAGCACCACAAAGTTTTTTTCCAATGCTCTTAAATTGCTTCTTTCAAATGCATCTTTCTTATCACCAAGATATTTTGAGTATCTTCATAAACATTCATCTTTTCCTCTGGTGATGTGAGTGATTTACACTAAACTGCCTTTAAAAGTCTGTTTTCTCAGCTTCCTGAGACTGACTTGATGTTACTGTAGCCACACAACAATGCATCAGACAAGCAGTCCCGGGCTGTGATCTTACCAGATCTCTCCAGCCCTGTATTGTTAGCAAGCTATCCAGAAAAGCTGTGAATGCTGCAGGAACTGAACCAGTCATTTGTTCTGTGGAATTCAGTGGAATTTGAACAAAGCATGTGGAATAATGCTGGTGTGGCCTTTCTCATGATTCAAGTGTCACCATGTTACTAGGATCCTGTGGGATCTTGTCCTCTTCTCCTTTCAGTAGAATAATGGGTCTTGGTTTTTTGCCTTGGAACAAAATGATTCTGTGGTGATGGCAGCACAGTATATCTGCTGCATTTCAGTGGAAAGGCATTTCAGAAATGAGAGTTGATCTGAATTGGATCATCTGCCAGAAGTCCATTTTCAATATGTCTGTGTGTAGATTTAATTACCTGTTTTTCATGAAGCCTGTAGCCATCCTCCTTTTTAAACATTAGAGTTACTAAAGTGGCTGAAGTTAGTCTCTCAGTGCAGATAAAGCTCAACCTACTTGCTTAGCCAAAAGAAGTATTTTTTTGGCTCTGTTGGAAGCTATGTGTAACTCTGTGAAGTCAACTGTGAAACTGTACTTAGAAACCAAGACCTGTTCTCAGTAGCCCCAAATGGTGGAAGTGTAACTGTCTGGGGAATGCTGAGACATGGTTCCAGTTTTCAGTGCCCCTCCTTATGGCAGGCAGGACTCTGCTTACTGTTTGAAGTGCTTACCTGGAATTGTACCACTGATTGTCTCAATCACAGAATTCCAGTAGTCTTCAGAGAGCAGGCAATATGCAAATCATGTGAAAAGCTGCTAGCTCAATGTCCTGCTGCCCTAGCTGAAACGCCTGAAGGCTTTGTGTGGTGTGCTGAGTAGCCCAGGGCCTGGGTAGTGAGATGGCTGACTGCACTGACCCCTGCGTCTCGGTAAAGTTCTGCAAGTACTTTCCAAGAATGCTCTGCAGCTTGCAGATAGCTCCTCTAAGAATGGGTGATGAATAAGAAAGCATGAATAGCATAATCAGCAATAAACAAAGCTCCTCAGTAACAAAGGGAGGTGGCAGGCCTTCAGAAACCCCCAAACTACTGAACTGCTAGAGAAAGTGAAAAATGAAAGAAAACACAAGGAGGAATCTCTGTCCTGGAAGATGGGTTGAGACTCTTTGGATCCTGCAGTCAGCTGTCAGTTGAATGCATTGCTTCTGAATGGAAGAGGACAACAAAAAAGTAGAATCAGTTCAAGCTAGGAAAAGAAAATGTCCTTAAGGAAAGTTGAAATTTAGGAGGAGAGGAAAAAAAAAGGGTAGTGGATCTTCCTAGATAACCTGTTGGGGTGGATCTGAGTTTGTGTGGGAACTGTCTAAGAAGGTTACAGCATGACTGGGCATGCAAGTTAAGCAGAAGCCACTTGGCTGGTTAATTCCAAAGGAACTGCTAACTCTCCTGGTTCTGCCCAAACAGAACCCTAACATTCTGGAGGGGAGAAAAGGTCCCTGTAGTGCCCATGGGAAAGTGGCTGGGAAAGGCAGTGTGGGTAGCTCCTCCCACAGGGAAAGGCAAACCCATGGGTGGGGTTATCTTTGCTCAAGAAATCCACCACTGGGAAAAAAATGTGAAGAATTGATACCCTCTTCAGGGGCTATTGGTAGCCAGGGAATTAGCTGAAAAACTAACCCAAATGTTGAGTAGTATATCTGCTTTCAGGGGTCTTTTAAAGATGTGGTTTATTGCAAAACAGCAAAGTTAGTTGAATAAGCTGTGAAAGGTTCCATTCCCTGAGAGCAGTGATGTGGAACAAAAGAGCTCTGGGTTGTGCTGACAGCTTCTCCCAGTTTGTAAATACATGGATTCTTGCTTGCAACTCTTCTGGTCTCGTGCATTGGGGGTGGGGTGGTGAGGATGCAAATGTTTTGAAGTTGTCCAACCCTTAACAACACAGAGAAGATGGTGTGTGAACCCAGTGTGCCTGCAGCACGTCCTGAGCATTCACCCACGTACAAGAAAAGCCTTTGGGGTGTAATTCTGGTTGAGAAGGTGAAGGAAACAAAAATTGTGTGCATCCTGTAGGAGAGAGAAGAGCTGAGAATGGAATTGCAGTTTGACAAAGTTAACTTCTGGAGAATACAGTGTGGAAGTGTGACTCAGCTTTGTGTTGTCAGCAGTGAGAAAATGGCAAGAAATGCCCTGGTGGCCAAGAAGGCCAATGGGGTCCTGGGGTACATTCAGAGGAGTGTGTCCAGCAGATCCAGGGAGGTTCTCCTCCCCCTCTACTCTGCCCTAGTGAGGCCTCACCTGGAATGTTGCATCCAGTTCTGGGCTCCCCAGTTGAAGAGGGACAGGGATCTGCTGGAGAGAGTCCCACAGAGGTCTGTAGGGATGCTTTTTACAAGCCCTTGTAAAAAGTCCCTTCCCTGATGTTCAATTTTTCATCAGCTGACACCCCTAAGTCCTTCTCCTTGAGACTGCTCTTGAGGCATTCCTCACCCAGCCTATGTTTGTGTTTGGGGTTGCCCTGACCCAGGTTTAAGACTTTGCACTTGGCCTTGTTGAACTTCATGAGGTTGGCTTGGGCCTACCTTTAAGCTTGACCAGGTCCCTCTAGATACCATCCCTTCCCTCCAGCCTGTCAGCCAGGCCACACAGCTTGGCAGCATCTGCAGACTTGCTGCTCATGCACTCAATGCCACTACCCATGCCTCTCACAAAGCTGTTCAACAGCACTGGTCATAGCACCTACCCCTGAGGGATGCCACTTGTCACTGATCTCCATTTGGACACTGAGCCATTGACCACAACTCTCTGAGTGTGACCATCCAGCTAATTCCATATCCAGCCTGTGGCCCACCCCTCAAGTCCATACTTTTCATGCATCAGACCATAATTCTGTGGAAAAGAACAGGGGAAGTATTACCAGCAATTTACTTGAAGATAACCTTGTTGGAAGTAGATTTACTGAGATCTTTTAAGAGGAGTGAATTTCAGGAGGAAGACTGCAAATGAGGAGTTTAGTGGCCTTCTCTAGTAGCTTAGAAAGCATTTTCAGAGTATGAGGAGGCAACAAAACCAGCAAGGTTCAACATGAAAATAGCACTGCAGATGAAAACAGAACATGAAGGATCTTACTGCTGTCAGGCTTGTGGCAACAGTCTGGAAAAATGAAGGTAGGTGATGAATGGGAAACAGGAAGAAGTTCAGTTGAACAGAACACTCCAGGAAACAACAGTGGTAGGGCATGGAGTTGTCTCCTAATGGATCTTTCCACCTCTGATTTTGAGGTTGCAGGGGCACCATGAGTAACTGTGATTGCAGGAGTTGTGTTCATCACAAACTCGGGAGCAGCAGAGCTTAAGGAAGTAGCTTGGAACTCAGAGTGTCAGTGAATGTGTCTGCTCAAGGACAAAAACCTCCAAACAGGGCAAGTGTTGAAGTCCAAGGACTTAACTGAAACGTGGTGCTTGTGGAATATACAACTCTGGCAGTGTTTTTTCTCTTCTGAATGTCAAACCTTGTTCTCTTTCCTGCTGTGCAGACTCTCTGGTTTATCTGCAACCCAAACGGGACAAAAATGCTGTCTCTTGTTCCATTTGTCTTTGTTCGTTTGTCTTCTCGTGCTGCTGTTTTCTTTCTCTTGATGAGCTGATTTTGTGTAAGAGTAGGGTATAAATAAATGATGAAGAGATCTGGAAGGAAAATACTGATGGCTTGTGCTGGTGTGGTCTTGTTTTCAGGCGGAGGCTGGAGAAATGAGTAGGAATACTGAACTGAAGAAGCTGCAGATCTTTGGAGCTGGACCCAAGATGATGGGGCTGGCGTTGGGAGCAAAGGATAAAGAGGGTAATGAAATCTTGGGCTCGTTGCTTTAGCAATTAACAAGGCTGTTATGTCTTTCTGCATGTCTCTAAGAGACAGCCCTAAGAAGTAAGCAAATCATTCTGACTGGAGAAAGAAAGCAGCTGAGGACTCTAGGGTTTCCCGCAGGGGAGAGTTACTGCGTGCTTCCTGCAGCTCCCCGCGGTTTCAGCTCTTTGTGCATTACATAGTAACAATAACAGTTAAGCACCTGTTGCATGGACTGAGGGACTGGAAGGGCAAACAGGGTTTGGCAGTGCTGAAACTGTGCCCAAATTCTGAGTGCCATTCGGTCTGTTCTGCAAGGTGCTGGACGTCATCAGGATAAGCACACCACACCCTGTGCATTTTCAACTGGCCAGCTATAACGAGGCACTGCTGCTTGCTTTAGGCCACCAGGTTGCTTCTGTGAGGCAGGAGACCAGGCTGAGCATCTGTTTTGTTTCTGCAAGTTCCATGTATCTAGATCTATGTGAATAACACTGAACTGCATTTTCCTTGAAGATGAGGTGACGAGGAGGCGCAAGGGCAGCAGGTCGGAAGCGTTCGGGATGCAGATGAGGCAGCGCAAGGGGACCCTTGCCGTCAACTTCGTAAGTTGGGCTCTTCTGCTCTGATTTCTGACAGTCAGAAATCGATGCCCTAAACTCTTTCTCTTCTAAAACACTCCCCCAACCCTGCCCCAGAAACAGATGAATGGGTGGGAGATGATACTATTATGGGAAGAATTAACAGTGGCTTGAAAAACCTACACTGTAGGTTTCTGTTTGAATCTCTGGGGTAGGAAGAGTGTTGCAACCTGAAGTTTCTTGCTTGTGATGGGTTTCAGGGCTTTATTTTGCCACACACTTCTTGCATGCCTTCAGTAGCTCACTTTCTATTGGCGCTCCCCTTTGTAGAACAGTTACAGTACTACTTCCTTAAAAGCTATTTTGAGGTGCTCTGGGCCTTCAGGAGGCTCTATTTTTGGGTTGGGGTTTTTTTTTAGCAGTTCCAGCTTTCATGTCTTTTCTGGCTTGAGTTTAAGCTAGTCATTATTGAGATTCATGCAAGAAAAACCCCTGAGAGGGAAAATGAAGTGTTTCTAGCACGCTGATGTTTGACCATAGAAAAGATGTGGATGGTATTTCTTAATGTCTTTCATAACATAAGAATTTTAACTTTTTAAGCATCAAAATTTAGCCTGTGTGTGTCACCATGAATGAAGATGGTGTGTCTTTCATCCTACTAACTCAGCCATTCTTTGTTTCTTAGCCTGAGAGCACCTAGAAGAGCTTATTTTAAATGTTACCCATAGAAGGCCAAGGCAACTGAAAGACACAGAATTGTCAGGATTGGAAGGGACCTCAGAGCTCATCCTATTCTAACCCCCCTGCCATGGACAGGGACACCTCACATTGGATCAGGTTGCTCAGAGCCACATCCAGCCTGGCCTGCAAAACCTGAGGAGCAGATGTTGGTCAGTTAGAGAGCAGAAGGGCTCTGCAGAGGGGCCTCAACCGACTGGACAGATGGGCAGAGTCCAACAGGATGGCATTCAACATATCCAGGTGCCAGGTGCTGCACTTTGGCCACAGCAACCCCATGGAGAGCTATAGGCTGGGGTCAGAGTGGCTGGAGAGCTGCCAAACAGAGAGGGACCTGGGGGTGCTGATTGACAGCCACCTAAACATGAGCCAGCAGTGTGCCCAGGTGGCCAAGAAGGCCAATGGCATCCTGGCCTGCATCAGGAACAGTGTGGCCAGCAGGAGCAGGGAAATCATTGTGCCCCTGTACTCTGTACTGGTTAGGCCACACCTTGAGTCCTGTGTCCAGTTCTGGGCCCCTCAGTTTCAGAAGGACATTGAGACACTTGAAGGTGTCCAGAGAAGGGCCACAAGGCTGGGGAGAAGCCTTGAGCACAGCCCTGTGAGGAGAGGCTGAGGGAGCTGGGGTTGTTTAGCCTGGAGAAGAGAAGGATCAGGGGTGACCTCATTGCTCTCTACAACTACCTGAAAGGTGGTTGTAGCCAGGAAGGGGTTGGTCTCTTCTCCCAGGCAACCAGCACCAGAACAAGAGGACACAGTCTCAAGCTGTGCCAGGGGAGGTTTAGGCTCAAGGTGAGGAGAAAGTTCTTCCCAGAGAGTCGTTCGTCATTGGAATGTGCTGCCCAGGGAGGTGGTGGAGTCACCGTCCCTGGAGGTGTTCAAGAGGGGATTGGATGTGGCAGTTGATGCCATGGTCTAGTTGTGAGGTCTGAGGTGACAGGTTGGACTTGATGATCTTTGAAGTCTCTTCCAACCTTAGTGATACTGTGATACCTCCAGGGATGAGGCTTCCACCACCTCCCTGGGCAACCTGTGCCAGTGTCTCACCACCCTCACGAGGAAGAACTTCTTCCTAACATCCAATCTGAATCTACCCACTTCTATTTCTGCCCCATTCCCCCCAGTCCTATCACTCCCTGACACCCTCAAAAGTCCCTCCCCAGTTTTCTTGTAGCCCCCTTCAGATACTGGAAGGCCACAAGAGGGTCTCCTTGGAGCCTTCTCCTCTCCAGCAACCCCAACTCTCTGTCCTCACAGGAGAGGAGCTCCAGCCCTCATCCTTGTGGCCCTTCTCTGGTCACCTTCCATAGTAACTATATTTTTATATGTGGAAATAACTTCTGGGAAAAAATATGTAGGAGAAGTTGAATATGGAAAAATGAGATCACTGTGACAAACTGTGTGATTTCAGTTTTATTAGACAGCTGTACTGTTACTTCTGAGTCTAAGATGTTCCTAAGCTTGGTAAGTTTTGTGACTGGTGTAAGTGTGCTTTAATTTAAAAGGATTTTCTCTAGTTTCTTCCTTTATTCAAAACTGCATTTGTTTACTCTTTCCATTTCCTCTTCCTTTACTCAGAAATGTTTTTGTTTGCTCCTTCCATTTACTCTTCCTTGTAAAAAAATGAAAAGCCTGTAGTAGCAGAACTACTGCTTTGGAACTTCACTGCTGTAACTGTGATCTTGTGAAGTTCTGTGACTTAGTGCTGCTTGGTTCCACACCTTATTGTATACTTTGATGAGAGATCTTCAAGGAAAGCAGTCTTTGAAGGGCACAGGGGATAGATCAGCCTGATGGAACTTCTGTCTGAAAAATACTGTGCTGCCCTTCTGTTTCTACTTCTCCCTCATTCATTATCTGTGAAATGAGGTACATCTTTTCCTTTTTATTCCCTTCCCCCTAAGCAATCTTCTCCAGAAGCATATTACTGCAGAGCTAGGAAGCTGCATACTCCCCTAGGCTGCTGTAATTGAGATGGGGCTGGCATCAAGTATTTAACACAACTGTGAAGCTCTCATCAGAATGTTTTAGGTGACATCTTGATGAGAAAAAAACAGACCTCCAAAAACCAATCCCACCACTTCTGGTCTTTTGAGCTGTGTCAAGCAAGTACTGCATTACCCAAGGTTTCCCAGTGACTGCCTGGAGTTGTAGTGGGATTTGGAGCAAGTTACTCATCAAGTCCCTGTTATTAAACATTCATACAGCAGATATTTCTTCAAGTGTGCCAAAGTAGCAACACCATTTCATCATTTAGAGCTTCAGTGCTGTATTCAGTGTTTATATGAAGTTAAAAGTCCTCTGGACAGGAAGCAACAGCAAAGAAAAAAATATTGATGCTTTTTGAGAACTTTTTTGCCCCTTTGTCCCTGAGAATATCTCCCACTGAGTGGTCTTGCTGAGAGAATATCGTGGACAGACCCCTGCAAAATTCATTTGCTGTTGTCTTTGGATTAATGCTGCTCTCTTATAACTTGGATTTTTTTATCCTTTGTTGTAGAGAAGCTTTGGAAAAGTTGGTACTTTTACAGGCAGTTCCTTTCCCCTTGGAGTTTTAGATTGAAAGCTGTAGGTTTATGGGGCTTGCTGGGTGCTCTTTCCATTACAGATAGTCACTGTGCTGTTGCAAAATGAAGGTATCTGTGGTTCTGGAATAGTTGTTGGAGATATTCCTCAGCCATCTGCCCTTTGTGGGGGTTTAGTTTGAATTGTCTTCCATGATAGAGGCTTAAAGAGAGGCAGGGCACAACATTCTGAAAACTATAAACCACTTTTGCCTTGGAATAACTCCAGTGAGGTTCTGCTTTGATCTGCATGGAAAATGATTCTCTAACTGAACTGAATCAGTACCCAAAGTCCAGCTGCCTCCCACACAGGACTGCTTTGGGAAATTGAGGAATAATTGTTCATTACCAGTGCTTCTCAAAACCCAGAGGAAACTGTAGAATAGAATAGAATAGAACAGACCAGGTCGGAAGAGACCTTCAAGATCATCGAGTCCAACCTATCAACCAATCCAACACCACCTAAACAACTAACCCATGGCACCAAGCACCCCATCAAGTCTCCTCCTGAAGACCTCCAATGATGGTGACTCCACTACCTCCCTGGGCAGCCCATTCCAATGGGCAATCACTCTCTCTGTGTAGAACTTCTTCCTAACCTCCAGCCTAAACCTCCCCTGGTGCAGCCTGAGACTGTGTCCTCTTGTTCTGGTGCTGGCTGCCTGGGAGAAGAGATCAACCTCTGCCTGGCTACAACCTCCCTTCAAGTAGTTGTAGAGAGCGATAAGGTCACCCCTGAGCCTCCTCTTCTCCAGGCTAAGCAACCCCAGCTCCCTCAGCCTCTTCTCTCAGGGCTGTGCTCCAAACCCCTCCCCAGCTTTGTTGCCCTTCTCTGGACACCTTCCAGCAAGTCAACCTCCTTCCTAAACTGAGGGGCCCAGAACTGGACACAGGACTCAAGGTGTGGCCTAACCAGTGCAGTTTACAGGGGCAGAATGACCTCCCTGCTCCTGCTGGCCACACTGTTCCTGATGCAGGCCAGGATGCCATTGGCCCTCCTGGCTGCCTGGGCACACTGCAGGCTCATGTTCAGCCTACCATCGACCAGCACCCCCAGGTCCCTCTCTGTTTGGCAGCTCTCAGCCACTCTGACCCCAGCCTGTAGCTCTGCATGGGGTTGCTGTGGCCAATGTGCAGAACCTGGCACTTGGATGTGTTCAATCTCATGCCCTTGGACTCTGCCCATCTGTCCAGCCTGTCGAGGTCCCTCTGCAGAGCCTCTCTACCCTCCAGCAGATCAACTCCTGCCCCCAGCTTGGTGTCATCAGCAAATTTACTGATGATGGTGATGTGTTGGCCTGGGATTATATCCTTTGAGTTCAGGGAAGGCAGATTCTGAATGAAGGAGTTGGCAACAACTTTTGTTTCTCCTGTTCTCTCCCCAGGTCGATCTGTATGTTTGCTTATTCTGTGGCAGAGGAAATAACGAGGACAAACTGCTGCTCTGTGATGGATGTGATGACAGCTACCACACTTTCTGCTTGATTCCTCCTTTACCTGACGTACCCAAGGGGGACTGGAGGTGTCCCAAGTGCGTTGCTGAGGTACAGTTCACTATCAGCTTGCGCTTTCCACATGTGCTTGTGTTCCTGGGAAGAGCAGAAGAGCAGTTCAGCTTGATGCTGTTCCTTATGGGTAGAAGGCACAGCTCTGTTTGGAATGTTGTCACGATGAGCTGTCAATCTCCACTACTCTTGCTTGATGAGCCATGAGGAGAAGGACATGTTCCTTTCAGACTTGCCACAGCTAAAACTTTGGCATTTGTGTGCTAAGAGCTGAAACTGGATTTGATAAGCTGCTGAGGGCAATGAGGGTGAGCAGTAGGGTTGTGGTAGGTGATTCAGCGTGGTCAAATGAAGTGACTAAAGTATGCACTGTGGGCCTAACAGGGCTTTGGTTATTGGGAAATCATTCTGGCATTGTTGAGAAGAGCTTGTAGCAGAAAGTGAAAGAAACCTAGAAAAATGTATCTATTTTGTATTTGTTTTGGACTAAAAGGAGCTGATGAGGCTCTGAAAGTGGAAGCTGGCTGAATGTCAGTGTTGCAAAAAGAAGGTTCCAGATGACTGATCAACACCCTGAAGGCATCGACCATCACTTGGTTGGTTTGCTGATGTCTTGAGCAAACAAATGCAGGATTCAGAGGGGAAAAGCTTGCAGCTTTTAAATCTGTAATTTTGGAACTGGCTTTAACTTTTTGAGCCCATGCCCCCCTGCCAGAGGGGCAGCTGCACAGCCCCCCAGCTGCGTGTGCCCCTTTCCTGCCACATTGCCCACACCCTTCCTGGCTGTGGGCTTCATGGTGCTGTATATGAATAGTTGTGCAGCCCCTCAGCAAGAGAGCTTAGGTTGTCAGATGAACTCAGGGAAGTGCTGTTGAGAGAGGTGGAAATCATAGTTACAGGCAAGGCAAAACCAACTAACCCTTGAGGCTGCTGCTCACAGAGTGGGTTCAGCTGCTTTGTTTATTGTTCCCTTGAAAGAGATCAATAAAGGAGTGTTTAGCAAGTGTGGTAGGTTGAGAGAGGGCCTAGCTCTCCCTCCTCCACAGAGTAAGAAACCACAGCTAAACCCAGTCAGAGGAGCAAAGCTATATATTTACAAGCATATATGGAAAGCAGGTTATATATAACACAATCTATACAGGTATTTACAATATATACACAGAAATATACAGCAGAGAGAAATAATACAACAAAAATCCCTCCCCCAGGAGGGATCCCCTCCCTGTAACCCCCTCTCTCCCCCCCTACCTCCCTTTTTTTCCCAAAAAGGGGTTAGAGAGAAAGAAAGGCAAGTTATTAAGGGAAAGAATTGTTAGCAAGCTTCAAAAGCCCATGCAGGATTAGTTTTTGCTTATCTGAAGGCCAACTCCAGCAGTTTGCAAAGAAGCAGGCAGGGAGAACAGGCTGAAACCCAAACTCCCCCAACTCCCAAACCAAACTGAACTGAGGAAAAAAAAAATTCCAACTGCTCCACAATCTAAAGTTGCATTTTATCCATCCACCAATGGAATTCGTTTAGAATATCAGACTGTTTTGGTTCTAGTACCGAAAACATTCAGCCAGTGTCCCAGCACTGTTTTGTCTTAAAGGCACAGCCTCAAACGGTCACAGCAGGCTACAAGAATCCAGTGTGGGGGCAGTTTAGAGAACATGGTTGTAGCTGGAGTGACTGAAGGGGTTTGATTCAGAAGAAATTTCACACAGAATCAGAGAATGTTAGGATTGGAAGGGACCTCAGAAGCTCATCCAGTCCACCCCCCTGCCAGAGCAGGATCACCTAGAGCAGATCACACAGGCATGCAGCCAGGAGGGGTTTGAATGTCTCCCAGGAAGGACACTCCCCAACCTCTCTGGGCAGCGTTTTGCAGTGCTCTGTGCCCCCCGCAGTGAAAAAGATTTTCCTTATGTTTACATGAAACCTCCTGTGCTCCATCTTGCACCCCTTGCCCCTGGTCCTGCCATTGGGCATCACTGAGCAGAGCCTGGCTCAGTCCTCCCAACTCTCACTCTTCACATGTTTATAGAAATTAATGAGGTCTCCTCCAAGCCAGAGCCCCAGCTGTTCTCCATCACCTTTGTGTCTCTGCACTGCACTCTCAAGCAGTTCCCTGAGGTCTTTCTTGAGCTGAGGGGCCCAGAACTGGACACTATTCCAGATGCAGCCTCACCAGGGCAGAATAGAAGGGGGGGGAGATGCACTCTTGACCTGCTAGCTGCATCCCTTCTCATACATCCCAGAATGCCATTGGCCTTCTTGACCACAAGGGCATGTTGTTGGCTCATGGTCAACCTGTTGTCCATGAGGACCCCCAGGTGCTGTTCCCCAGAGCTGCTCTCCTGGTCCATGGGGTGGTTCTTTCTCGATGCAAGACTGCACTTGCCCTTGTAGCATTTCACTGAACTTCTGCCCTCCCAGCTCTCAGCCTGTCCAGGTCCTGCTGAGGGGCAGAAGAGCTTTCACTCCTACTGCTAGTGAAAACAGGGGTATGGTGTTATTCCCAAGGCAAAAAAACCATGCACGTAGGGACAAAATCAGGGAAGTTAAGATGCCAAATAAGTTGGTACTAGCAAGTAATACAGAAAGTACTTGGAAAACCTCTGGAAATAGTTTGAAAGTAAAAGGAAGTATGGAAAAAATATAACTGTGTTATGTAATGGACAGTAAACAAATAGCAGCAGAAAGATACTTGAAATGCTTAGTAGTGCTTTTTGCCTCATGTTAGTTGTGCACAGAAGCTTCATGTGCTGTTATCAGCAGGGAGCTGGAACAGAAGCTAAGAAGGCTAAAGGGCTCTTTACATGTATTCAGGTCAGCATTGTGTGACAGTGCTGACAGACTCTCCTGTTGCAGGCTCCTTTTAAGAAGTGCTTTGGTAAATGATGGGCACAGTCTGAGGAGAGTTCCTCTTGAAGAAGCAGAAACTACTGATCCTTTGAATTACCTTCCAGTCACAGAATGGTCTGGATTGGAAGGGACCTCCAAAGGTCATCCAGTCCAACCCCCTCTGCAGTCAGCAGGGACATCCTCCACTAGATCAGGTTGCCCAGAGCCCTGTCCAGGCTCACCTTGAGTATCTCCAGGGAAGGAGCCTGAAGCACCTCCCTGGGCCACCTGTTCTAGTATACCGCCACCCTCATGGTGCAGAACTTGTTCCTAACATCCAATGTCAATCTGCTCTGCTCTAGTCTGAAGCCATTGCCCCTGGTCCTGTCCCTGCAGGCCTTTGCAAACAGTCTCTCTCTATCCTTCCTGTAGCCCCTTCAAGTACTGGAAGACTGCTGTTAGGTCCCCATGGAGCCTTCTCTTCTGCAGGCTGAACACCCCCAGCTCCCTCAGCCTGTCCTCACAGCAGAGCTGCTCCAGCCCCCTGATCATTTTTGTAGCACTTCAGGTCCATGTCCTTCCTGTATGGAGGGCTCCAGACCTGGAGCTCCAGTCCTGTTTCTTTATGAAAAAAACCATCAGATAGTTCTGTCGTGTTTGTGTTCAAATATGTCATGTATATATATAAACAAACTTTGGTCAGATACAAAGGGGCAGAGAAGGACACTGTTTTAGTGGGGGGGGACAGCAGCTGAAGTGTGAACTAGTACTGTTTGAGGTTTAGGTTGAATGGGGGTAGAACAGTGGGAGGTTTTCTGTCAGGTGGGCCATGTCTGCTGTTAGCTGCCTTGCATGTTTAAATTTCCTTCTCTTTTGTTCCTCCTCTATGTTTTATCAGCACCAAATCTGTTGGTAGCTTACTGACTTGATAAGATGGATGGAGTTGCAGGGTTTGTTCTTGTGCAGCAGCTCTGCAGGAGTGTGAACCCAGCGTGCCTTAGGCTGGCTGAACATCTTGTGCTGTGGCTGGCAGAGGTTGATGACGAAACTTAGCTTTGCACGAGAAAGCAGAAGTGTGGAGCACTGGGGTTCACCATGTTAGATTAGCTTCTGTGCAACAACTGTTCAGTTTCCGTTGTGGCAGGACTTCCTGAGCAGGAAGAGCACCCCAAACTGCTAGCTTTTTGTGCTTGGTAAGGACTCAGATGGACGCTGGGGATTTTTCTGCTAAAAATGTAACAATTGTCTGCTGCTGGGAACAGTATTTTTATGTTCTGTCTCCTAGGAGTGCAACAAACCCCGGGAGGCCTTTGGATTTGAACAAGCTGTCAGGGAATACACTCTCCAGAGCTTTGGTGAAATGGCTGATAACTTCAAGTCTGACTATTTCAACATGCCAGTCCATGTGAGTTCCATCTTCTGTTGTGATTCCTTGTAGGGGAGAAGAGGCTTCAGCTGATCCTGGATTTTGACTGAAGCATTCTAGCTTTGTTTGAAGAAGTACCATAGGCTTCAAACATGCAGACAAATCACTGAGCTTTCAGACATCTGGGCTCACTTCAACTTCATTCCAACCTTTTCCTCTGATGGATAAACAGCTTCATGGCTCGTTAGGGGATACCCTGTTTGCTGTACTTGATAAAGTTCTTGCACTTTCTGATGAATTGAGCTAAGTATCTCGTTCTTGCTTGGCACAGGGGCCCTTCTCCTGCCCTTGCTATGGCATTTGCCTTTGTTTAGTGCATTCAGAGGATAAATCATTGTTTTCCTCCCTCTTAAAAGCTTTTCCTGGAGAAGAGTCAATCGTCTGAATCTGTCTGATAATCATGTGGTGCCTGGGTGGTGGTGGCTGGTTTTTTGTTTGTTTGTTTGTTTGGTGGTGGTGTTTGGTTTGGTTTTGTGTGTGTTATGCACCTCAGGAGCATTTTTCAAGCTAGCATTTCTGCTTTGGCACACTTCCATCATTCCACTGCTCTGTAGACTGCAGGCAGCACCAAGCTCCTCTCCTGCTTCTTTAGGGATTTATGGGCATTTTTGCTAAAGCTTCTGCCACTGAAGTACTCCACTTTGTGATCCAGGATTGGGATACTGAGCAAAGCAAGGAATAAAGCTTATCTTACAAATAAGTTTCATCAAGGAATGTGTGTAAGTCAGAGTTGTAGTGAGCTATGGGAAGCCTGCAGTCTCAAACACTATTCTTGATGTGAGTTTCCCTGCTGTTACTCAGAAGTTCTGGTTGTTGTCCTCTGAAATAGTTTGGAGTTTGCATGCTGTTCATTCTGCTTGGCTGCTGCTGGCTGTCTCCTCCTCCCCTTCTTTTTAGCTGTGCTTCTGGTAACCTCATCTTGGCTTTCGTTCCTTCCATCCCTTATGATGTGGCATCCTGTTTCTGTTCCATTGCAGCCCCAGCTGAGGAATACAGATCCAGCTGTGTGGCTTTGAAGAGATAGAGGAGAGGTGTTTGAAAATTCACAGGGGATCCATCAGGGTTCATTGCTTAAGTGCTAACCTTTGTGTTTTCTCTGCACACCCTCTCAACATCCTTTCCCCTTTCAGATGGTTCCCACCGAGCTTGTGGAGAAGGAGTTCTGGCGCTTGGTGAGCAGCATAGAGGAAGATGTCATCGTGGAGTACGGAGCCGACATCTCCTCCAAGGACTTCGGAAGTGGCTTCCCAGTGAAGGATGGCCGACGAAAGCTGATGCCAGAGGAGGAGGTGAGAAACAGGATATGGGCCCTGACCCCATTCTTTGCTCTGCATAAGATTTCACATTAAGAATTTAGGTCAGAAATGGGGGTGGATTTTTTTCACAAAGAAATTGCTGAGGGCTTTTGCATGCACTGAGTCTATTTGAGCAGGGCATTCATCTGATACTTGAGCTGCTTTCCCAGATCTGATTACTGACAGCTAAGCTGCTTTTCATTATTTAGTGGCACCTGGTTTGTATCCCTGAATCCTCGCAGGCAGAGATGTGCTGATCGTTACAGCCTGTCCCAGCTATGGGGAGACTTGAGGTTGCTTTTTTTTTTCCTTTTCCATTGCTCCAAACCTTTCCTTATAGAGTTAGCTGACAAAACAGTTCTGACCTCCTGGGGAGCTTCATAATAGGTGAAACAAATGAATTTGATCCAGCTTGTTTCTCTGGCTGTGCAGGCTACAAGAATTGAAAAGAAGTAGGTGCAGCACCCTGTTGTAGAAAACATGAGAAAGAACATCTAGGAAGTCTAGTACCTATTTTCCCTCACAGCAATTTTCTGGCTACTTATGTGTTTCAATTCAGCCAGAATGAGAATAAAGGTGTGGGTTTGTAATTACACAGTCCCAAATCAGTTTGCACTGCTCACTGGAAGAGGTAAATCCTGCTCGCTATTGTCTTCCGTCTGTGCCTGCATCTTCCTACCTGGCCACGCAGTGGGTGTGCAGCTGCTTAGTGAGTCAGAAGTGCTTGTTGATCTCTGTGTACAAAAGTAGTAATTAAAAAAAGAGATTTCTAGCCAGATTACTGAAATCATCTGACTCACTGCATTGTCTTGATGTTATCAGAACAAAGGAAACAGCAGGAATAAGTGGCTGAGCTGAGGGTGTGACCAGTCCCTCCACCAGCTCTGGGATGACTGTGAATCTGTGCTCACAGGGGTTTTAAGGTGGAAAGTAGACTGATATTAAAGCACAGCAGTGAACTGCTCAGGCAGTCTGTTTGGATCCTCCGTTTCTGTACAAACTGTGTGTATTTGAAAGTGAAGGTAGAATGGCTGAGCTACTGCTGCTGACTTCTCAGAAACAAGTGGGTAGGAATTTCTCCTCTTGAGAAAACTTTCTGAACTGATGCCTAAAGAAGGTCAAGATAAACTGCAGTGCAGTAAAGTAGGTCTGAAAGGTAAAACACCAACATCAGATGTTTTGTTCTTCTCCTAGTGTTGCTCGTATCCTGTTCCACCAGAAAAGCATGAAACCTATCAACCTGGGAGGGGGGAAACACAACCTTGAGCCAAAGATGGTGGGCTGTGTATATTGAAACACTAGCCTGGCCTTAAATCTCAGTTTAATTGATGAGTAAGGTATTGAAGGAATTTTTTCCTAGTTTTGATGCTTGGTGGTTGAGGAATGTTGCCCTCTGTCTGCTGTAGGAAGGGACAGGCTGATCTCTTCCTCTCTACATTCATTTTCTGGAGCTGGTGTCCTTGCATTCTTCTGAGCTGTTCAGAATTCTCATTTTTTCTTTGGCAGGATTATGCACTTTCTGGCTGGAACTTGAACAACATGCCAATTCTAGAGCAATCAGTGCTTGCTCACATCAATGCAGATATCTCTGGCATGAAGGTGCCTTGGCTGTACGTGGGGATGTGCTTCTCCTCGTTTTGCTGGCACATTGAAGATCACTGGAGCTATTCCATCAACTACCTGCACTGGTATGGGCTCCTCTCTGTCAGTATACCTCACACCCCTCTTTTTGTTGTAAGTTTGTAGTTCACTTGAAAATGCCTCCTCACACTGATCAGGTTATTCACCAAGCAGCTAAATTATAGAATGGTTTGGGTTGGAAGGGACCTCCAAAGGTCATCCAGTCCAACCCTGCCTGCAGTCAGCAAGGGGCATCCTCAGCTTGATCAGGTTGCCCAGAACCTCACCTTGAATATCTCCAGGGATGAATGTTCCACATTCTCAGCTGAGGCAGGTTAAAAGCAACTTCAGAGACTGTTTTACATGCTTGGGTATTTTTCATTAACCCATTAAATAGTCCTGTTTTGCCCCAAATCCAGTGTCACTGTAAAATCCTACTTTGCAGGCCCACATCTTTTCTTAGAAAGCTTTTGATTTTGAAGAGGGATACAATTCACTGCTTGATGGTATGAGCTGGGTGTGCCCCATGCTGGAAGTGGAGGCTGCTGCAGCAGGGCTTATATAGGCATCAGAGCTGACAGGTAGTAGCAGATCTATGTATGCAGGGAAATACTCCTAGTAAAGAGAAGAGAAATATGGATGCAATTCCAACTTCTAGAACAATCCTAGGAGTGTTCTGGTGTTCAGCTGTTCTGTTTGGGGGGAAAAAAAAGTCACGAAAGGTTAAGTCAGTATAGTCTTCCCAGTTCATCAGGCTCAGTCACAGTCCATGGAGCATGGGGGAGACCTCACCTGCAGTTCTGTGTCCAGCTCTGGAGCTCTCCATACAGAAAGGACATGGACCTGAAGAAGAGGGTCCACAGGAGGGCCATGAAAATGATCAGAGAGTTGGAGCTGCTATGAGGACAGGCTGAGGGAGCTGGGGGTGTTCAGCCTGAAGAAGAGGAGGCTCTGGGGAGACCTAATAGCAACTTTCCAGTACCTGAAGGGGCTACAAGAAGGCTGCAGAGAGAGTGTTTGCAAAGGCCTGCAGGGACAGGATGAGAGGCAATGGATTAAAACTAGAGCAGAGCAGATTGAGATTGGATGTTAGGAACAAGTTCTTTACTATGAGGGTGGTGGAACACTGGTACAGGTTGCCCAGGGAGGTGGTTGAGGCCCCATCCCTGGAGATATTCCAGGTGAGGCTGGACAGGGCTCTGATTTGGTTGAGGATATTCCTGCTGACTGGATGACCTTTGGAGGTCCCTTCCAACCCAGAGCATTCTGTGATTCTGTGAAGGGTGGGGAAGCTGTGGGAAGCTCCCTTTTAGAGCAGGAGGTTTATTGTACATCTGTGGAGGGTGAGTTGATAACCTTCAGGCTGTGATTAAACGCTTCTGGAGAAATGTGTTTGCTGGGAAGATCTGACCCACAGGCTCAGGAGGGGAAGTAGTTTTGTGTGCAGCTACTGCCCTTAGCATGCTATGAACTAGATCAGTGTGTTGAGGAGGTTGTGTCAGCTGGTGACATTGAGCAGCCTCGATGCAGAGTAGCAGCAGTTACTGGCTGGGGTTTGCCGGTTGTGTCCTACCAGCAGATGTCACGGGAGCCCTTCAGGAGCTGCAGAGCATGCTGCATTGTGCCTCCTCCACTGCCTGGAGTGGTTGGTGACAAGATTAATGATCCTCTTAAATACTGCTATGAAAACTCTTTCAGATATTTCAGCAGACTTCTGCTTGTGCTTATTGATAAAATGAAATGAAAACTCACACCCCAGCACTATAGCTGCTGGATAATCACAGTTGGGTTTGCTTCAGGAAGGACTGGAATAATGTGTTCCCAAGTCATTTTCTCTTTAATTTGGGGTTTTCCTCTCATGCTTAAATAGTTCATGCTTTTTTTTTTTTTAAATATGAAGAGTTGAGTGGATTTTAGTAAATTGAGAAATTGAATGCAATGCAATAAGGGCAAGTGTAGGGAGAGAACAACCCCACAGAGCAGTGCAGCTTGGGGACTGACCTGTTGGAGGGCAGTGAGGGGGAAGGCGAACTGCAGGTCCTAGTGGATTGGAAGGAGGACCATGAGCCAGCAATGTGCCCTTGTGGCCAAGAGGCCAATGGCATCCTGGGGTGGATTAGAAGGGCTGTGGTTAGTAGCTTGAGAGAGGTTCTCCTCTCCCCCTACTCTGCCCTGGTGAGGCCACACCTAGAATATTGTGTCCAGCTCTGGGCCCCTCAGTTCAAGAAGGACCTCAGGGAACTGCTTGAGAGAGCCCAGCACAGAGCCAGGAAAATGATTCAGGGAGTGGAACATCTTATGAAGAGAGCCTGAGGGAGCTGAGGGCTGTGTAGCTTGGAGAGGAGGAGCCTGAGGGTGACCTCATTCACGTTGATAAAGCTGTGCAGGGTGAGTGCCCAGAGGCTGGAGCCAGGCTCTGCTGGGGGATGCCCAATGCCAGCACAAGAGGCAGTGGTGGAAGCTGAGGCAGAAGTAGTTCCATGGAAACATCAGGAATTTTTTTTCTCCCTGTGAGGGTGACAGAAGCCTGGAGCAGGCTGCCCAGGGGGGTTGTAGAGTCTCTCTTTCTGGAGATATTCAAAACTTACCTGGATGTGTTCCTGTGTGATCTGCTCTGGCAGAGGCATTGGACTGGATGGTCTCTCAAGGTCCCTTCCAGCCCCTAACATTCTGTCATTCTGTGCATCAGGATTACACACATTATGTTGTACTGTTTTATTCTTTCCCCTTCTGTTTAGCTGATGTGCTTCAGGACTATGACTGCTCCAAGCCTGAGTGGAGTACCATTGTGAACTGTTAAGTATTAGCTGTGGCAGCCAGGGTTTCTTTTGTTAAACTTACTTTGTTTTTCCTAAAGGCAAATGATTGCCCATTTTATCCCTGTAGAGCATGGTAGATGACAGCTGTCTCCACGTTAGGCTTGTGATGGCAAATCAGCTGCCAGGTGTGTGGAGCATTGTGTCACAGTGTAATTAATTTTTCAGGTGAGCATTACAGATCCTGAAGATGGCAGTTGTTGCTGGAAGACATTTATTGTGTCTGTATTCAAAGCAGTCAGCTGTTGTGGACAGTGGTGCTAGATAAGAGGGGTATTTTGCAGATGAGTGGTGCTATTAGTTTCCTTTAAGTGTTGTGTCTGTTGCTTCTGGGCTCTTCACTACAAGAACAACATGTCTAGAGGAAAATGTCTTGTGAGGAGTGGCTGAGGGAACTGGGATGGCTTGGTCTGGAAAAGTCTAGTCTACAACTACCTGAAAGGTTGCACTGAGGTGGGTGTTGGTCTCTTCTCCCTAGTATCAACTGAGAGAACAAGAGGAAATGGCCTCAAGTTGTGCCAGGGGAGGTTTAGATTGGATATTAGGGAAAAATCCTTTACTGAAAGGGTGGTCAGGGATTGGAACAGGCTGCGCAGGGAGGTGGTGGAGTCGCCATCCCTGGAGGTGTTCAGAACACATGTAGACACGATGCTTTGGGATATGGTTTAATGGCCATGGTGGTGTTAGGTTCCCAGCTGGACTCTATGGTCTGAGAGGTCTTTTCCACCTGAGGCAATGCTGTGGTTCTCCAATTGTGTGTTGTGGCTGTGTTTTGGCAGGGGAGAGCCAAAGACGTGGTACGGCGTGCCGTCCCATGCCGCGGAGCAGCTGGAAGACGTGATGAAGGAGTTGGCTCCTGAGCTGTTTGAATCCCAGCCTGATCTCCTGCATCAGCTGGTCACTATTATGAACCCCAACGTGCTGATGGAACACGGTGTCCCAGTGAGTAGCCCATCAGCGTTCTTTGGAGAGTGACTTCTATGGTCCCTTGCTTCGCTCTGCGCCGGATTGTGTAACATTGCCTGGGCAGAGCTCTGAAGAATTTCTGCAGTGGACATTTAGATAGACACTCTCTTGGTTTGGGGGCAGTTTTTAAAAGCTGCTTTCTAGACTCTTCCCCAGACTGGCCATGACATTTACCTTCTGTCAGAAGCGAAGGTGCCAGGCTTCTTACCGAAAGGATTGTATAGTACAAGTTCACATTCTGTGTTACATTGCATTTCTGATTCAAAATAAACAAACCACCCTGCCAGGGCAGCAAGCTTGTCCGTAAAATGCCTTTAATATCTTTTCACAGTAAAATACTTGTCTGACATTCAGTAGAAATCTCAGCATTACAAAATGCTTTTTTGACCAAGCATAATTGACTGCAGACCTTTAAGCAGCTGGCTGTCGTTTGCTTTTGTCTTAGGATAAATTGCTTCCTTGGCAAGCAGCCCAGCAAAGCAAACAACAAACTGTTTCCAGAAGCTTTTGCACTTTGTGGTGCTATGGATTAAATGATGATAGAGAAACATCCCTTTGGGGATTTGTAAACTGTTGGATTACATATATTCAGCTTTTTTGAGTGAGGCTATCAACAGGCTTCGCTTAGAACCGACGCCTACCACTTTTGGGGTAGCTGCGTTGCCTGTGGTGTTCTATAGGTAGAGAAAATGGTGTTCAAACATCTGGTAATTGTGTGTCTTGAGCTCTCTTTTTTCTTTCCCCCACCTTGTTTTCCCTGCCCCCCTGTGTCCTTGCTTGCATTAGGTGTACAGGACCAATCAGTGTGCCGGCGAGTTCGTTGTGACCTTCCCTCGTGCCTATCACTCAGGATTTAACCAGGGATACAACTTTGCTGAAGCTGTGAACTTCTGCACTGCCGACTGGGTCTGTTCCTTTGCATGTTTGCTACAGCTGCTAGGTGGCCTTTGTAAAGGAGGGCCTTAGTAACTTAAGCTGAAGGACAGTCTCGTCAGGTACACGGCGTGTTTCACGTTGGCACCACAGTGCAAGGCTGTGTTGTGGTTATTAGTGATCAATATCTGAGATGGGATTATAAAAATATAATTATTGATTAGGCAGGGAAAGATCTCACCCAAAATAGATACCAAATTTAGAGGTTTATTTACAGGTTGTGTTCCAGTGAGCCCGTTTCGATGAGGAATGACTCAATCACACCTACCACAGGTGCTCATGGGTACAGCTTTATTTGATACAAAGGAGCAGGGAAGTCATTGTGCCCCTGCATTCAGCACTGGTTAGGCCACACCTTGAGTAGTCTCCAGGTCTGGGCCCCTCAATTTAAGAAGGACACTGAGACACTTGAAGGTGTCCAGAGAAGGGCAACGAGGCTGGGGAGAGGCCTTGAGCACAGCCCTGTGAGGAGAGGCTGAGGGAGCTGGGGTTGCTTAGCCTGGAGAAGAGGAGGCTCAGGGGTGACCTCATTGCTCTCTAAAACTCCCTGAAGGGAGGTTGTAGCCAGGAGGGGGCTGGTCTCTTCTCCCAGGCACCCAGCACCAGAACAAGAGGACAGAGTCTCAAGCTGTGCCAGGGGAAGTTTAGGCTGGAGGTGAGGAGAAAGTTCTTCCCAGAGAGAGTTGTTAGCCATTGGAATGTGCTGCCCAGGGAGGTGGTGGACTCACCATCCCTGGAGGTGTTCAAGAGGGGGCTGGATGTGGCACTTGAAGCCATGGTTTAGTAGTCATGAGGCCCTGGGTGACAGGTTGGACTTGATCCTTGAGGTCATTTCCAACCTTATTGATTCTATGAAAAGGCTGTGCCAGAGTGCCGCAAGGCGCAACCCCAGGAGCTGCCCAGGAACCTCAGAGCCTGGCACAACCCCAGGAGTTACCCATGAAACCCAAAAGCAGAGTAAAGTGTGGCACAACCCCACAGGCTACCCAGCCAACCGGAAAGCAGGGCCCGGTCCCAGCACAGCGCAGCTGCCTTGCCCTAAGCAGCGCGGCAGTACGGAAGGTGTGCAGCGGCGGAGCTGCCCGCCTGCCAGTCCGAGCCCGGTCCTGTGGGGTGGGAGAAGCAGCAGCCCCCGGTAGCCATTGTCAGGTTCTGTAAGGGTCCTGTGAGGCCAGGCCGTTGCAGCAGGCTGGGGCTTGGAGCAAAAGCCCCACTGTATTTCCCAATCGTGTTATGTAACTCCTCGCCCTACTGCTCATGCGCACAGCCCGCTCGGGGGGTTGCATGCCCCCTGCCCAGCAATAGCCTTCCTCATCTTCATCTCCCTCAGGTCTGTTAGCGGTCAAGCGAGAGCTTGAAGGTCTTTCACAGTCATCCCAGGATATGAACACATTCCTGTCCCCCCTCAGATTCCTAAACAAAGAGGCCTACAGACACATGTTAGCCTTGCCCTTACCATGCACATCTGGGAGCTTCTGGGCTCCCACTAAGCATTCCCAGACACCCCTGGGCAGCTGGGCACAAACACCAGGCAGCCCATGGCAGCTGGCTATTGCTAATCAAACTCCAATTAATTCTCCCTGCTACGGGTGGGGATGTTCAGTAGGGAGATGCTATCACAATAAGGGATTATTAACAACTACAAACAATTCAGAAACTGCAGTGTGGTGGGTTAAGCTCATCCTGGAGCCCAAAAGCCCAATGAAACAGATTTAGGTTGCCTCTCCTCTCCTCTTTTCCTGGGAGGGGGGAAAAAATATTAGCAGGAGAAGAGAGAGGGAAAATGACAAAAGAACAGTCCTGCATTGTTTTGGAAGTGAAAAGACGAGTTTAACAAAAAGTAAAAGGTATTTAAGTAAAAAGGAAGGTTACAAAGGTATGAGGGAAAGGGATGAATAAAGATGTATCCAAAACCAGACATAGCTGGCAAAGGATTCTCTGGATGTAGGATGGATTCTTTTTGGATGCAGTCTCCTTAAGTGTCTGGGACTGCATGGAACAGGCATGACCATGTGGTTAACAGCTCCCAGCAGCAGCAGCAGGGGGTTGGAGAGCCCAGGGCAGGAGAGAGAGAGGCAGGAAATGGCTCCCCTTAAATAGGGTTGTGGACAGGAAGTAGGAGTGGAATAAAATTTGACCCAGGGACCCCTCCCAGAGCGGGCAGGTTTCTTTGCCCACGTGGGGCTAGGGTTTTTTGCCCAGTGCATTCCTCCTGGGCTGAGCTTAATCTAGCACATGCAGAAAAACTGGGAAGGATAAGCCCACATGACAGCTTTTCCTCACTTACACATGGCCAGCTGAGTCCCAGGCAGCTCAGGCAAGTAAGGCCGAAAGAGCTGAACCTACACACAGAAATGCTGCTGTGAGTGGGGAGAACTCCTCCTGGGTTTGTGAGCCAGGAAGAAGCTACCAGAAACTCAAAGTAGTCCACAAATTGCCATGGAACTAAACTGAGGCAAATGGCTTTCTGTGAGCACTGCAGCACCTCAATGCAAGAGAGATGTGGAGGTGCTGGAGCCAGTACAGTGCAGGGCAAAGAAGCTGGGGAAGGGCCTAGAGAATAAATCTGATGGAGAGTGACTGAAGGAGCTGGGGATGGTTAGTTTCAAAAAGAGGAGGCTGAGGAGAGACCCCCTGGCTCTCTACAGCTGCCTGCAAGGTCTCTTCTCACAGGTAATTAGTGATAGAACAAGAGGGAACAGCCTCAAGCTGCAGCAGGGCAGGGTTAGACTGGGCAGTAGGAAGAATTTATTCCCAGCAAGAGTGGTCAGGGATTGGAATGTACTGCCCAGGGAGGTGGTGGAGTGCCCAAGCCTGGATGCTTTTAAAGGTGGTTTGGCTGTGGTGCTTGGGTCTATGGTTTAGGGGTGAACCTTGCAGAGCAGGGTTCTCTAACTTGAGAGTCTTTTCCAACCTGAGTGTTTCTGTGATTCTGTGATGCTAATATCCAGAGGACAATGCATTCACCTTAGCATAGACCAGATCACTTCTTTCCGGTGTCAGCTTCTTTCCACTTGAATTAAAAAGAGCTTCGGACCAAACTTAAGCTTATGACTGAAGGTTGTTATAATTGGCACTGTCCCCTAAGATGCAACTCTCTTACTCTTGGTCTTTTCCCAGCCTTGTCACAGGAAGGGAGGTATGAACCCTTCCCAGAGTGAAAGCTGTGTGTGTTTTGTAGCTCCCCATTGGACGTCAGTGTGTGAGTCACTACCGAAGGCTGGGCCGTCACTGTGTGTTCTCCCATGAAGAGCTGATCTTCAAGATGGCTGCAGATCCAGAGTGCCTGGATGTTGGGCTGGCTGCCATGGTCTGCAAGGAGATGACTCTAATGATAGAGGAAGAAACACGGCTGAGGGAGTCTGTGGTACAGATGGTGAGACAACTCTTACTTGGCTCTCCAAAGAGCTTTTGCCTCACCCTGCCCTCACCTGAACTAGAGTTACTTAGCAAGCCTGATTGTTTGTTGTTGTTGTTAGGGAGTGTTGATGTCTGAAGAAGAGGTGTTTGAGCTGGTCCCAGACGATGAGCGGCAGTGCACAGCGTGCAGAACCACGTGCTTCTTGTCAGCTCTTACATGCTCCTGTAATCCTGAGCGTCTGGTATGCTTGTACCATCCATCTGATTTATGTCCATGTCCCATGCAGAAGAAGTGTCTAAGGTACACAGAATTTTAACCCCTCCCTCTCACTTTTCTTCTGTATCCAATAGTTTGCTGAAAACCAGTGACCAAATGCAGCATTTGGCCACAGTTCACTCTTAAGGAGTCTTTTCATCCTCTTTGCTTGTTTTTTGCTTCCAAGGCAGCAGGTATTACACATGTTCTGTCTGTCTTTGGTTGGAGCTAGAAAAAACCAGTCTAAGCAATATTCTGGCTTTTGTCTGGGCTTTAATACCCTTTGTGTTTTCTTTCCCTGTCTCCAGGTACCGCTATCCACTGGAAGATCTTCCTTCTTTGCTGTATGGAGTGAAAGTTAGAGCACAGTCTTACGACACTTGGGTCAGTAGGGTTACAGAGGCTCTGTCTGCCAACCTCAACCACAAGAAAGGTCAGACTTCTATCACTTCATAGTAGGATGTTCTGAAACACCTGCATGTGTTCTGTGTTCTCAGTTCATTAGAGAAACACCATGGGCTGCATGGAGGGAAAAAGAAGTTAGCTGGAGAGACACCATGGGCTGCATGGAGGGAAAAAGAAGTTAGCTGGAGAGACACCATGGGCTGCATGGAGGGAAAAAGAAGTTAGCTGGAGAGACACCATGGGCTGCATGGAGGGAAAAAGAAGTTAGCTGGAGAGACACCATGGGCTGCATGGAGGGAAAAAGAAGTTAGCTGGAGAGACACCATGGGCTGCATGGAGGGAAAAAGAAGTTAGCTGGAGAGACACCCTGGGCTGCATGGAGGGAAAAAGAAGTTAGCTGATCTGAGAATATAATGCAACTCATCCTTGTGATTTTCAAATGGAACTAGGTTGTTGGAAGCTAGATTGAATGCTTTTGAAGCAGTCTAAAATCTTTTTTGGTTTTGCATACAAATGATTTTTGTACTGTTATTACAGATGTGATTGAGCTGAGAGTGATGTTGGAGGATGCTGAAGACAGGAAGTATCCGGAGAATGATCTGTTCCGCAGGCTCAGGGATGCTGTGAAAGAAGCAGAGACCTGCGCTTCGGTAGCACAGCTGCTTCTGAGCAAGAAGCAGAAGCACAGGTAGGACAGGCATTTTTCCCACAGCTGCTCCTGGTCTGTTTTGTTATTTGATTGGGCCATGACGTTAGAATGCTGAAGTCTCCATGTCTGCTAACGTTTCCAGTGTTCCCTGTCCTTAGTGCTGGGACTCACTGAGAGATGAGGGGGTCACAGTGGCACGAAGGCTTGGGTGAAATGTGTTAAGCATGCTATTGTCAGCTGACTCTTATGTAATTCAGTGTGAAATCCTTTGGAGAAGTTTTTGGTTGCTGTTCAAGAAAGACAGCTGTAGGAAAAAATGTAGTAAAAGTAAGCCTTAATATAAATGTTTGTTATTTTACATAACATGGCTTAAAGCTATGGAGAGAAAATCTCTGACAAGATTGGATTGCAAAGCAAGTTGCTTGAAAAATAGGAAATTCCTATTTAAGGCTGGTGAGGCAAGTGCAGTTTTATCTTCTGGTACAGCATTTCTCAGAAATACTTTTGCCAGCTGTTCTCAAGCTGCAGAATGTGTTGTGGTGCTGGTGGAGTTAGTGGGACATGCAGAGGAAATGCATGTTGCCATCCTTGACTGGGACAAAAGGATCTTGGGGATCAGAGCATAGTTTGAGGCAGTCTTTCACTTCTTGAGAAAGGTCCATGGGAGGCAGTGATGTGTGGTTGAAAAGTAGTGGCCTGCCTCAGAGGTTTCTGGCAGCTCAGCCTGCCATGGTTCTCTGTGTTGCCAGCAGTCTGCTGCTGGTGTCCCCTGGTTTGCTGTTAGGAGCCTTCAGCAACGTGTGCTTCCTTCTTGCCTGTGCATTCTGGGAACTGGACAAAAGTTCCATAGGAAATAAGGGCAATGAAGTTGGTGAAGGAGCTGCAGAGTAAGTCTTCTGAGGAGGGGCTGAGGGAAAGTCTGAAAGAGTCTGGAAAAGAGGAGGCTGAGGAGGGTAGGCCTTGCTGCTCTCCACAACTACTGGAAATGAGGTTGCAGTGGTCGCTTCTCTCTAGTATCAAGTGACAGAATGAGAGGAAATGAGAGAGAGCTCAGATTGGTGTTAGGATAAAAGTCTTTACCAAAAGAGTGGTCAGGGATTGGAACAGGCTGCCCAGGTGGAGTCACCGTCCCTGGAGGTGTTCAGGAAATGCGTAGACACGGCACTTTGGATACGGTTTAATGGTCACAGCGGTGTTGATGGTTGGACTCTGAGCTGGGAAGTCTTTTCCAGCTGAAAACATTCTGTGATTCTGTGCTAATTTGACCATAATTCATCTGCCAATGGTTGTACGGCAAACTTCAAACTTCATAGCTTGCATTTCTGCTGTGATTTGGTTTTGTAGTTGGTGTGGTGGTGCTTTGTTGGTTTTTGAGTTGTGTGGTTTGGGTCTTTTGTTTGGTTGTTCTCCCCCCAGGTGTAGTTTTTTGTGTGTAACCTTCAGGGGGTAGAAGTAAATACCTTGTTAATTGTAATCTGCTGCTTGGGTATCCAGAGCATAACACAGCTCATAGCTGCTTAATTTGAGCACTAAAATGTTAGAATTACACCACAGCTGCATGTGTAATGCCTGGTGGAATTGAGAAGCTATTATAAAATAGAGGAGCATTTTGACTGTATTTGAAGGGAAAAGAAGGCTCTCCTGTTTGATTTTCATTGCTCATAGCATCCCACTGCCAGAGGCATGGTCACTTCAAACTGGTCTGGAGGAAGCAGTGCTACAGGGGTTGCATTGCCTTATTCCTAGTGAAGCTTAGTTTTATTAGTAGCTCCCAGACATTTGTGGTCTGTTGCAGCTTCCTTCTCCTGCTGTTGGAGTGTCAACCTTCTCAAAACAGACTTGCCTTCAGTTAATTATTTGGTGGGTTTCCAGCATTAGCCCCAGCAGCAGAAAGGGTAGAAACATTTGATGGCTTTCAGTGGTGCATCTGATCTAAAGCTGAGAGAATTCCCTGGGGTGAAACCCGTGACCTGTGTATACATCTGAGAGCTGTTGTGTGCTGAAGAGCAGGGTTACAAAACTGAGCTTTGAGAAGGGTTTTGGGTTTTTTGAAACCTCTTTGGTGAACAAGCTTAGGAAATGTAAAGAGAGAGGTCATGCTGAGCTGCTGCTTTCCCATTTCACAGTGAATACATTGAGAAGGATCACATTTACACAGGGGAAAAGGTTATTAAAAAGGCAAATTAAAAATGGGTGCTCAAACAGAACAAAGTGTGAGAGATTAAAGCAGCAGTAAACTCCTGGTCAAATGAAGCAAAAGAGTCTCTATTCCTTATGCATCTGATTATAGGTAGACCAGAAAAATAGGCATAATGTAGCTGTTCCAGTCTGCTGCTGTTCCCCACTGTTGAATAGTGTGAGTTTCCATAGGGCAGGGATAGTTCTGTCATTTTTGTGCAGCATCTTCTGCTGTTGGATGAGGGACAGAGCTGCAGTGAGATGTTTCAGTGAGCCCTTCAGCAGTGGTATCCTTTGGAACACCAGCACTCTGCTCAGCAGCACTGGAGGCACAGCAGGCCCAGCCGCTGCTCCTCTCTGCGTGGCAAGTCACGGCCTGCACCCTCTGATAGGACAAGGGGCAGTGGATAGAAACTACAGCACAGGAGGTTCCAACTCAGCATGAGCAAGAACTTCTTTACTGTAAGTGTTCCAGAGTACTGGAGCAGGCTGCCCAGAAAGGTTGTGGAATCTCCTTCTCTGGAGATGTTCCAGCCCTGCCTGGATGTGTTCAAGTGCCACCTGTGCTGGTCCTGCTCTGGCAGGGGGCTGGACTCGAAGATCTCCAGAGGTCACTTCCAACCCCTCTTTGAGCCTGTGCAGTGTGTCACTGAAGTGCTTTACTGCATTCAGTAGGCATGTGTGACTGGGTTTGAGTGATATTTAATGGAAGTGCCTTTGCAGAATGGGCCTTACTCACTATCAGTCCTCTGTTAGAAGGCTGGTTTTGGAAGATCTCTGGCTACAAGAGAGGGTGCTCTAAAAAAGACTTCTTTTTAGAGCTTGTTGCTGTTATGTATCTCAGACTCCTGGCCAGTGCCTGTCACAGCCATCAAGTTCTTGAGCTGCCTAAAGCAGGCTTTTTGGGGCTGTGTTCTTTTGGAAGAAACTACATGAAAGTCATCCAGACACTCCCACTTTTGAGGAGTGGGGTAAATTCTCTTGAAGATGCCTGGAGGAATGACACCAAATTTAGTGTTCAAGGTTTTGGAATTGTTGGAGAGGTTGAGGGATTTTTGATTGCTCAAGTGATAAATTGTTATTTTTGTTGGTAACTTCTCATACACCTTGATAGCTTTCTGTCACTGAGAGTAAGTCTAGGGACCATCATCTCAGCTAATACTGGTAATTATGTCCATTCCCACAGCAGACAGAGCCAAGATAGCGGAAGGACACGCACCAAGCTGACAATGGAGGAGCTTAAAGCCTTTGTGCAGCAGCTGTTCAGCTTGCCCTGCATTATCAGCCAGGCCCGACAAGTAAAGGTAAGTTTGCATCAGCTCTTTGGCTATTGCCATTCTCCTTACATAGGGTTGGTTGGGTTTTGTTTGTGTGGGTGTTTTTAGCAGATAAAGTTAGCTGGTGTAAAGGATGAAAGGCGTTTTCCTTTAAGAATCAGTCCTGCACTGGCTGAGATGGATTGAAGGGGATGCTTCGTTTGGAGCTTCCAGTATGCAGCGTAGGGCTGGTTTGCAATGGTGTCTGTGGCCTCAAGAAAGGAAATAGAGGACTTTGGATGGATCCAGCTCAGTGTCCCCCTGATCCATCCCACTGGATAATGTTGCTGCTATGAAAGTTTTGCTGATGCTGTGTTGCTCTCTGGCCATGATGGAATGGTTGCATATAATCCCTGCTCCTTTGCAAGTACATCTCTGGGGTGGGAAACAGTGGTCTTTGTGCTCCTGTGCTGAACGTGTAGAGCTTCATTATGGATATCTGCTGCTTTCCCAGATGTTCTGTAGTGTTCCCTCTGGCATGTCTCCATGTCAAGAGGATTTGGTAGCCCTTGTGCAGCAGTCAGGCAGTGGCAGGCTGCATTTAGGCGAATGAGGAGAGCACTCCACATGGTTATGTGTACACTTCTTCAGGTGCTTGATGTAATGGGCATTGTCAGATGTGCTGCTCTCACTGTAGCTAAAACAAGATCCTACTCACCATCACTGTCCAGCTGGCCAAGTTTTACCTCTCTGAGCCAATCACAGAATCAGCCAGGTTGGAAAAGATCTCAGAGATTATCAAGGCCAACCTATCACCCAGCACCATCTAATCAACTAAATGGTGCAGCTCAAGACTGTCCTCTTGTTCTGGTGCTGGTTGCCTGGGAGAAGAGACCAACCCCCACCTGGCTACAACCACCTTTCAGGGAGTAGTAGAGAGCAAGAAGGTCACCCCTGAGCCTCCTCTTCTCCAGGCTAAGCAACCCCAGCTCCGCCAGCCTTGTTGCCCTTCTCTGGACACATTCCATCATCTCAACATCTTTCTTAAACTGAGGATCCCAGAACTGGACACAGGACTCAAGGTGTGGCCTAAGCAGTGCTGAGTGTAGGGCAGAATGACCTCCCTGCTCCTGCTGGCCACACTATTCCTGATGCAGGCCAGGATGCCATTGGCCTTCTTGGCCACCTGGGCACACTGCTGGCTCATTACTGTTACTCCAGCATGATTAATGCTGTCTATAGTGGTGGAATTTCTGGTTAAATCCTAGCCTTTAGGTGTTTTCACAGGAACTTCTGAAGGGTATATTGGTGTGCTTCTGTAGAGGAGAAGGAAAGCAGTGCCACATTGGCACTTGTGCTGTGAATACTTCTCAGCCCTGCTTTCTAGGGTCCAGCCCTCTTCATCTGTATTCCTGGCCAGCGTATCTTGTCCTTTATAGAGTTCTTTGCACCTGTCTTTGAATAAATCTAGACTAAGCAGTAATGAAGATGATAGTGATTGCCCTGGCTGCTGTTACCATTTGTCACTCTGGCAGCCTGTCTCACAGCAAGGGTTCTGAGCAGCAATCTTCAATTTCTTTCTCTGTCACTGGTGATGAAATGTTAAAGACTGCTTTGCCTATTAATCAGCTTCTGGAAAACTCATTCAAGAAGCATCCTTAATAAGGATTTTTCACCTGGAGAAATGGTTCTTGAGGTGTATGTTAACCATTTCTTAACACAGGTGTTCTCTGTTGGTACAGAATGTTCTGGAGTGCTAGACTGAGGACCCAAAGTTCTAAATGCTCCCTTGGGTACATCTTTGGCTACATAACCACATCCAGCTGGCGGCCAGTCACCAGTGGCGTCCCCCAGGGATCAGTGCTGGGCCCCATCCTCTTTAATAGCTTCATTGATGATCTGGATGAGGGGATTGAGTCAGTCATCAGCAAGTTTGCAGATGACACCAAGCTCGGAGCAGATGTTGGTCAGTTAGAGGGTAGAAAGGCTCTGCAGAGGGACCTTGACCAACTGGACAGATGGGCAGAGTCTAATGGCATGGCATTTAACAAGTCCAAGTGCTGCACTTTGGCCACAGCAACCCCATGCAGAGCTACAGGCTGGGGTCAGAGTGGCTGAGAGCTGCCAAACAGAGAGGGACCTGGGGGTGCTGATTGACAGCCACCTAAACATGAGCCAGCAGTGTGCCCAGGTGGCCAAGAAGGCCAGTGGTATCCTGGCCTGCATCAGGAACAGTGTGGCCAGCAGGAGCAGGGAGGTCATTGTGCCCTGTACTCTGCATTGGTTAGGCCACACCTTGAGTCCTGTGTCCAGTTCTGGGCCTCTCAGTTTAGGAAGGACATTGAGAGACTTGAAGGTGTCCAGAGAAGGGCAACAAGGCTGGGGAGAGGCCTTGAGCACAGCCCTGTGAGGAGAGGCTGAGGGAGCTGGGGTTGCTTAGCCTGGAGAAGAAGAGGCTCAGGGGTGACCTCATCGAACTCTACAACTACCTGAAAGGTGGTTGTAGCCAGGAAGGGGTTGGTCTCTTCTCCCAGGCAACCAGCATCAGAACAAGGAGACACAGTCTCCAGCTGTGCCAAGGGAAGTTTAGGCTGGAGGTGAGGAGAAAGTTCTTCACCGAGCGAGTCGTTCGTCATTGGAATGTGCTGCCCAGGGAGGTGGTGGAGTCGCCGTCCCTGGAGGTGTTCAAGAGGGGATTGGATGTGGCACTTGGTGCCATGGTCTAGTCATGAGGTCTGTGGTGCCAGGTTGGACTCAATGATCTTTGAGGTCTCTTCCAACCTTGGCAATACTGTGATAACCAAACATAGTTTGGTTTGAGAAGGCCTCTTTTCCCTCAGTGTTTACTAGTCTCAGTTAAGTCCTTCTGCCATCATCAATTCTGTATTAACTCTACTGTGGTGCTTCAGCATTGGTAGCACAGAGACTTCGCATTGCACTTCCTTCTTGCCTTTATGATACTGGCATATTTTGGCTGGAGAAAAGAACCTTCAGAGAACTAGAGTAAGACTCCATAATGCAGATTTTTCCAGATCTGTTGATGCTAACCTTTATCCTTCACAGTTCTCCTTCCTTGTGTTTCCCAGCAGCTAATACTGAAAAATGTGCTACTGGCCTTGGATGGCAGGGGGATTTCCTTCATTTTGCTCACATGCAAACTGAACATTTACTGATTCATGGTGCTCGATCCTTCTCTGTTTCTGTCTGTTGATAGGCCTGTAGGAGTGTTCTCAAGGGAGTTTTTGTTTCTGTTTATTTAAACGTGACTCTAATTAAGACATAATTTGTAAATGACAGAACTGCAGGCAGACAAGAAACTCCGAGAAGTCTGCAGTGGTATTTTCAACTAAATAGTATCGCCTAGCTGGGCGCTGTCTCTCGCCTAGCCCAGCACACGGGCACTCTGTCTTGCCTAGCCGGGCGCAGGGGCGCTCTGTCTCGCCTAGCCGGGCACTCTGTCTCGCCTAGCTGGGCGCAGGGGCGCTCTGTCTCGCCTAGCTGGGCGCAGGGGCGCTCTGTATCTCCTAGCTGGGCGCTCTGTCTTGCCTAGCCGGGCGCAGGGGCGCTCTGTCTCGCCTAGCTGGGCGCTCTGTCTTGCCTAGCTGGGCGCAGGGGCGCTCTGTCTCGCCTAGCCGGGCGCTCTGTCTCGCCTAGCCGGGCGCTCTGTCTCGCCTAGCCGGGCGCAGGGGCGCTCTGTCTCGCCTAGCCGGGCGCAGGGGCGCTCTGTCTCGCCTAGCCCGGCGCTCTGTCTCGCCTAGCCCGGCGCAGGGGCGCTCTGTCTCGCCTAGCCGGGCGCAGCGCCTCTCTGTCTCGCCTAGCCGGGCGCAGGGGCGCTCTGTCTCGCCTAGCTGGGCGCAGGGGCGCTCTGTCTCGCCTAGCTGGGTGCAGGGGCGCTCTGTCTCGCCTAGCTGGGTGCAGGGGCGCTCTGTCTCGCCTAGCCAGGCGCTCTGTCTCGCCTAGCCGGGCGCAGGGGCGCTCTGTCTCGCCTAGCCCGGCGCAGGGGCGCTCTGTCTCGCCTAGCCGGGCGCTCTGTCTCGCCTAGCCCGGCACACGGGCACTGTCTCGCCTAGCCCGGCGCTCTGTCTCGCCTAGCCCGGCGCAGGGGCGCTCTGTCTCACCTAGCCGGGCGCAGGGGCGCTCTGTCTCGCCTAGCCCGGCGCTCTGTCTCGCCTAGCCCGGCGCAGGGGCGCTCTGTCTCGCCTAGCCCGGCGCAGGGGCGCTCTGTCTCACCTAGCCGGGCGCAGGGGCGCTCTGTCTCGCCTAGCCCGGCGCTCTGTCTCGCCTAGCCCGGCGCAGGGGCGCTCTGTCTCGCCTAGCCGGGCGCAGGGGCGCTCTGTCTCGCCTAGCCCGGCGCAGGGGCGCTCTCTCTCGCCTAGCCCGGCGCAGGGGCGCTCTCTCTCGCCTAGCCCGGCGCTCTCTCCCCTAGCCCAGTGCAGGGGCGCTCTGTCTCGCCTAGCCCGGCGCAGGGGCGCTCTCTCTCGCCTAGCCGGGCGCAGGGGCGCTCTCTCTCGCCTAGCTGGGCGCACAGGTGCTGTCTCTGGCCTAGCCAGGCACTCTGTCTCGCCTAGCTGGGCGCACGGGTGCTGTCTCTGGCCTAGCCAGGCACTCTGTCTCGCCTAGCTGGGCGCACGGGTGCTGTCTCTCGCCTAGCCCAACTCTCCTTCCCTCAGCTCCCAGGCTTAGGAGAATGGTTTTGTTAAGCTGTGCATGTTCTTGCAGCTTGACCCTAATCACTAGCCAAGGAAGTGAACGTTATCATTGGGCTGGTTGCAGACTGCAGTGGTCCAGTTTGTGAATGCAGTTAGCTAATGGTCATTCATGCCTAAGCACGCCCAGGGTTTGAATGCAGTTATCCATCATCATGAGCAGCGCAATAGTTGTCAGGTGGGGTGATGAGTGCTTTCCAACACAAAAGGCATGATTTGTTGTTGTTGTTGTTAATAAACTGTAATATATCCCTGCTGCCTGTCTGCAGCATGCTGCATGTTCCCTAAATCAAATTATTTATGATGTGGATCTGTTCTTCTTTGTAAATGCTGCTGGTTTCCCATCCGTCAGGGCAAGCAGCATCAGACAAACAGAGCAGTCAGCTGAGGGTTAGGAAGTGCGTGTTTTGCTCCTCCTTGTGTCATGGTCTAGCTAGCACAAATCCTTGTAAGAGGCTCATGAGTGAATCAGTGAAGTATTCTGGTTGAATGTCCTTGAATGGATCTCCTGCAGAGATTCCTTCCTGACTGTTTGCTGTCTTGGATTTTTATTTGTCCTTACAGAGCCAAAACATGAGGGTAAGGACAACTGCAGCAGTGCAGTTGGATTTCTCTGACATTGCCTTCTTTCATTAGAGGGTTTGGCATTTCCATTTCTTCCCTTTGTGCAGCAAAACCCTTTTGTGTCTCAGCAATGGGCCTGCTCCAGCATCATTATTGTGGTGGTCTTTTGTACTCTGTGTCCTCATACAACTCTGGCTCCTTCTTTCTTCTCAGCATGTTGTGCTGGGTTTTACCAGCACTGCTCTAATGCCTCTGACACTGGATTGAAAGGATCATCTCTTTGCAGAAGTCTCCCCATGCTATCTTATAATTAATGTTGACTGGGAAGTGCTTAATACTCTGTTTTGTTGGAGTCAGTTTCAGCTGTAATATTTCAAGTGTAGAGTCTGATGTAAGTAATGTGCCCAGTCTATGAAACATTAGGCCACCAGTTGAGTTTAGATACTCTGTGTCAGACTTGATGGCGTGTGCCAGTTGGCTGGCATCACCTGTGGAGGCTCTGACTGATTATTTGATGATCACATAAAAATTCACAGCTAGCTGAGCCCTCAGTCACTTTTCCCTTTGGATGGTCTGAAGGATTTTTCTTAATTGCTTTGTGCTGTATGTTGCTGCAGAATCTGCTTGATGACGTGGAAGAATTTCATGAGCGTGCTCAAGAAGCGATGATGGACGAGATCCCAGACTCCTCCAAGCTGCAGGAGCTGATAGACATGGGCTCTGGCCTTTATGTAGAGCTTCCTGAACTGCCAAGGCTGAAGCAGGAACTGCAGCAGGCAAGGTGGCTGGATGAGGTGAGGTCTACCCTCTTGGATCCCCAGAGGGTCACCCTGGATGTGATGAAGAAGCTGATTGACTCTGGTGTGGGCTTGGCACCACACCACGCTGTAGAGAAAGCCATGGCTGAGCTGCAGGAGCTGCTAACAGTCTCGGAGAGGTGGGAGGAGAAGGCCAAGGTCTGCCTGCAGGCCAGGTGAGTGTTCCTTTCCAAACTGTTCTTCTAGGTCAACCTTCTGGGATCCTTGGCTTCTTTTGAGGACCATGGTGAAAAAGTAGGGAATTGGAGGCTGTAGTGCATTCTGGTTTGGTTGTGTTTTACCTCCCAGCAGTCTGACTGCTTGAGAGCTGGGTTTGAGCTTATTGATGCAGAAGAGTTGATTCCTTCTAATGCTGCACAGTGGCAGCAGGCTGTGAGTGTTGCTGCTGCCTTTGCTGTTCTTCCCCCTCCACAAAAACCACCAAATGTCTTACACAAGACAGCTCCTTTGATATTGAGGGGTTCAGAAGCTGTGCCCTTTTGAACTTGGTTGTGCAAAGTCCTTCAGATTTGTTACCTCGGGTAGCCAGTAGCACCCTCCACGAATGGAGCCCTGGTACGCTGCACTGCGGTGTAGTGATAAAGGTGCATCAGCAGGCTGTCAAATGTATGCCTTCAGCTGAGTGCCATTTTGAGAGGAGGCTGGAACTGGGTTTTTCTTACTCTAGACCTCGCCAAAGTATGATGGCTCTGGAGGGCATCGTCAGTGAAGCCAAGAACATCCCTGCTTACCTGCCCAATGTGCTGGCGCTGAAAGAAGCCCTGCAGCGGGCTAGAGACTGGACTGCCAAAGTGGAGGCCATCCAGGTAGGGGATGTAGCAGGGGCTGGAGTCTTCTGCTTGCATCATTTTATTCAGACATGTTCTTCATTCCTAGCTCCTCTGCTTCCAGAGGTGACCTGAAGGGAAGCTGTGCTGTAGCTGTTAGGTGTGCTTACCAAAGCTCACCTGCTTCAGTTCCATGTTCCTCTTGTGCTGCTGTTTCCCTGTTGGCTATTCGATTTCCATTTCCCTTCCTCCTTAGGCATTTCATGGGGAATGTAAGATCTGACAGATTCATCATGATACATCTCAGAGGGGTTTTGGTATTGAGACTGTTCTGCTGTATTCCACTGTCAGTGGAAATACTTAGCTGCAGCAGAGGATGTTTTGCTCACGGGATTTCAGTTTTGGAACTGGCTATGGAAATGATTCTTTTTGGGTGTTTGGGTTTTGTTTGCTGGTTTGGGTTTGGTTTGGTTTTCCCCCAAGTGGTGTAATATTTAATGGCACTGATGGCCAGAGTTGTCTGTCTGAAGTAGCTGAAGTTAGAACATTGGTTCAGTCATCACCTGTGCTGCAGCTGGTGTTCTTATATCAGGCATTTGCTGGGAATTGAAGTGAGAATCCCAGCTGGTTTCACATCAGCCCTTGTACAGCTCTCAGATACAGTAGCTTGCTGTTCAAGCAGACAGGACTTTAGACAACTGACTAGAAATGGGATGTTGTCATGTTACCTGAGCCAGCTGGCCCTGCCAGAATGATTGTTACAACAAACACTGCATGAGGTACATCATAAAACTGTTAAGACTGAAGCATCGCTCTCCTGCCATTTCCTGTGCACCTCTGGTTCAGTCAGTGACAGAATTGTGTATAGCTTAAAATAGAGGTGGCCACTGACAGCAGGGTGAAATCAGTGCCTTGTTGAAATTTCTTTCCCCAGAATGGGAACAACTATGCCTACCTGGAGCAGCTGGAGAGCTTGTCTGCCAAGGGCCGGCCCATCCCGGTGCGCCTGGACGCCCTGCCCCAGCTGGAGTCCCAGGTGGCTGCTGCACGTGCCTGGAGGGAGCGCACAGGAAGGACCTTCCTGAAGAAGAACTCCAGTTACAGTCTGCTGCAGGTGAGCAGCCAGGACTCCTGTGGCTCTCGATGGCCCTCTGCAGTCTGGCAGATTACAGCTCCTTTTGATAAGAGAATGTCAGGAAAAATCCCACAGCACTTCAGCTGGAACAGACCTCTGAGCTCATCAAGCCCAGCCTATAATCTGACACCACCACATCAACCAGACCATGGCACTGAGTGCCACATCCAATCTTGCCTTAAACACCTCCAGGGATGGTGACTCCACCACCTCCATTCCAGTCTCTAATTCCCCTTGCCATGAGGAAGTTCTTCCTAACATCTAACCTAAACCTCCCCTGGCACAGCTTCAGGCCGTGCCCTCTCCTCTTGTCACAAGGTGCCTGGGAGAAGAGCCTGACTCCCACCTTACTAAACCTTCCCTTCAGGTAGTTGTAGAGTGTGATAAGGTCCCCCCTGAGTCTCTTCAGGCTAAACACCCCCAGCTCCCTCAGCCTCTCCTCATGGGACTTTCCCTCCAGTCAGTTTGGTTAGTCTTGGCTTAGGGAGAGACTAACTTCAGCTGTTACTGTTGAAGAAGCAGATGGAAACTCTCCTTTTTGGGAAAGAAAAAAGATATTTTTGTGTGTGTAAGTGTAGAACTGTAGGCCTGAGTAGATGCTGGCTTCAACTGATGGATGTTCACCTTGTTCCACTTCTTAAATTGTAAGAAAAGAGATGATTTTGCTTGTAGTTGAACAGCTTCTACGTCAGCTGCTGCTTATTTCACTTGGATGGATATAGTCATTGGCATCACAAAACCAATTTGTGTGAAGATTTATCATAGCTCCCTGTTTCTGTCTGGAAGGCAGGAGGGAGATGTGGTGCTTTGGAACAGTCCTGTGAGCAAAGCCAGGTATCAAAATGGGAATATTTATTACTTACAAATAAAATAGAGGAAGAAGGAAAAGAAAAAGGGGAGGGAGAGAGAGGGGGGAGAGAGAGAGAGTGGAGGAAAAGACAGAGTGGGAAAGATGGAGAGATAATTACCACCCCAAGGTCCTTCTTTGGCATCAGGGCTAGGGGAACATGTTCCTGAGCTGCTGAAGATAGTGTTCTGCTGTCACTCTGGCTGATGTTCCTCCAGCTTGTGATGTCCTTCCTGGATGGCATTACAGGGCCAGGGACACCTCACTGGATCAGGTTGCTCAGAGCCACATCCAGCCTGGCCTTAAAAACCTCCAGGGATGAGGCTTCTACCACCTCCCTGGGCAACCTGTGCCAGTGTTTCACCACCACCCTTATGGGGAAGAATTTCTTCCATTCTTCCAGCTTGTGATGTCCCAGGTGACATTCCCCCTCACTGGCATAGCTCAGGGCTTTTGTACTATTCCTGGTTCATTCAGTGTAGCTCCACCCAGCCCACACCTGTGTCACATTACAATGCATGTGTGACTTCCAGGTGCCTCCCAGTGGGCTTCCAGGGCTCAGCAGCGAGTGACCTCTGCCTCTCTTGGCTGTCCAGCACCCCACACCCCCTGGGCAGTGGTGGCAGAGCTGGCACATGAGGACAGTCCTTCAGGAGGATCTTATCTTTGTTGGGACGCTTCTCACATTCCTTATGTAACCCTCAGGTTCACAAGGTGGTTTTCATGTTCAGGACAGGATCCCCACAGTACTTGCCAAGCTTTGCTTTTGTAGGGCAAGCAATGCCAGCTCTCCCCAGGCTGCCTTTTCCATAGTCTCATTGCTATTCTTTGTGGCTCATCTTTGCTTTTAGTGTGACCCCCAAAGCCAGGCAGAATCCTCTCCCTGTGGCTTCCCCAGTGCCTTGTGAAGTGCAATCACTGTATCTGTCTCTCCCAGGGGATGCTGTTGTTTAATGTTTCCCAATGGGATGTGCCCCTATTGCAGCAGCATTGCACTGGTGTCTGTTCAGTTTATGATGCACAGCATCTCCAAATATTTGTCATTGTATTTTCACTCCCAACTAGTCATTAATCACAGAATGTTAGAGGTTGGAAAGGACCTCCAGAGATCATCCAGTGCAACCCCCCTGCCAAAAGCAGCATCACCCAGGGTAGCCTGCACAGGAATGCATCCAGGTGGGGTTGGAAAGTCTCCAGAAGAGACTCCACAACCTCTCTGGGCAGCCTGTTCCAGGGCTCTGGCACCCTCACACCAAAGAGATTTCTCCTCATGTTGAGCTGAAACCTTCTCTGTTCAAGTTTGTATCCATTGGTCCTTGTCTCATTGCTGTGCACCACCCAAAAGAGCTTGGCCCCCTCCACTTGACACCCACCCCTCAGCTATTGATAGGCATTGATCAGATCCCCTCTCAGCCTTCTCTTCTCCAGCCTAAACAGCCCCAGGGCTCTCAGTCTCTCTTCACAGGGGAGATGCTCAAGACCCCTAAGCATCCTCCTGGCTCTCTGTTGGACTCTCTCCAGCAGGTCTCTGTCTCTTGAACTGGGGAGCCCCAAACTGAACTCAGTATTGCAGGTGTGGTGTCAGCAGGGCAGAGTAGAGGGGGAGAAGAACCTCCCCAGCCCTGCTGGCCACACTTTTCTTGCTGCCCCCCAGGATCCCATTGGCTCTCTTGGCTGCAAGGGCACATTGCTGTCCCATGCAGAACTTGCTGTTCTGGTTTTGCATTTGATACCTTCAGGGCAGCAGTCAGTTTGAGTTTACAATTAAATTCAGAAGAGGAATAGATTAATTTTTTAAACTGAAGAATGGCTTTCAACTTTGCTTAGAACTTATTTTTTGTGCTGGAAAGTGCTTTGCAGCCTCCCATATTAAAAGACTCAGAGCATATTTTCTTTAGTTGTGTTTCAGCCAGCAAATCAGAGGGAGGCCTAACGAATCTGACATCCTGGTTGGAGTCTGTTACAGACCACCCAACCAGGATGAGGAGGCTGACAAAATATTCTATAAGCAATTGGAGGCTGTCTCAAGATCATCAGATCTTGTCCTTGTGGGTGACTTCAACCTGCCAGATATCTGCTGGGAACTTAATTCAGCAGAGAGGAGGCAGTCCAGGAGGTTCCTGGAGCGAATAGAGGACAGCTTCCTGCTGCAGCTGTTAAGTGAGCCTAGCAGGGGCCAGGCTCTGCTTGACCTGCTGCTCTCCAATAGGGAAGGGCTGGGGGGAGAGGTGACCGTGGGAGGCTGCCCAGGGTGCAGTGACCACGAGATAGTGAAGTTTTCAATATGTAGGGAGATAGGGAGGAGCACCAACAGAACCTTCACCTTGGACTGCAGGAGGGCAAACTGCAGCCTCTTTAAGAAACTCCTTATTGGACCTGGAGGGGAACACTGTGACTAAAGATGAGGCAAAGGCTGAGGTCCCGAAACCTTCTTTGCCTCAATGTTTAACAGCAAGGCAGGAGGAGTTCAGGACAAGTGGCCTCCTGAGCTGGGTGATGGGGTCAGGGAGCAGTGTGATGCCCCAGAAATCCATGAGGAATTAGTTGGGGACCTGCTGAGCCACTTGGACACTCACAAGTCCATGGGACCGGATGGGATCCATCCTAGGGTGCTGAGAGAGCTGGCAGATGAGCTGCCAAGCCGCTCTCCATCATTTTCCTCCAGCCCTGGCTCACTGGAGAGGTCCCAGATGACTGAAACTGGCCAATGTGGTCCCCATCCACAAGAAGGGTTGGATGGAGGAACCTGGAAACTCCAGGCCTGGCAGCCTGACCTCAGTGCCAGGGAAAGTGATGGAGCAGATTATCCTGGGGGCAATAACTGTGCCCCTGAAGGATGGCCAAGGGCTCAGGTCCAGCCAACATGGATTTAGGAAGGGCAGGTCCTGCCTCTCCAACCTGATCTCCTTCCATGATCAGGTGACTGTCTGCTGGCCATGGGGAGGCCTGTGGATGTGGTCTGCCTGGACTTCAGCAAGACCTTTGACACCGTCCCCCACAGCAAACTGCTGTCTAAGCTGTCAGCTCATGGCTTGGACAGCAGCTCTCTGAGCTGGGTTAGGAACTGGCTGGAGGCCAAGCCCAGAGAGTGGTGGTGAATGGTGCCACATCCAGCTGGAGGCCAGGCACCAGTGGTGTCCCCCAGGGATCAGTGCTGGGCCCCATCCTCTTTAACATCTTCATTGATGATCTGGATGAGGGGATTGAGTCAGTCATCAGCAAATTTGCAGATGACACCAAGCTCGGAGCAGATGTTGGTCAGTTAGAGGGCAGAAGGGCTCTGCAGAGGGACCTAGACCAACTGGACAGATGGGCAGAGGCCAACAGGATGGCATTTAACAAATCCAAGTGCCAGGGGCTGCACTTTGGCCACAGCAACCCCATGCAGAGCTACAGGCTGGGGTCAGAGTGGCTGGAGAGCAGCCAGGCAGAGAGGGACCTGGGGGTGCTGATTGACAGCCACCTAAACATGAGCCAGCAATGTGCCCAGGTGGCCAAGAAGGCCAATGGCATCCTGGCCTGCATTAGGAACAGTGTGGCCAGCAGGAGCAGGGAAGTCATTGTGCCATTGTGCCCCTGTACTCTGCACTGGTTAGGCCACACCTTGAGTCCTGTGTCCAGTTCTGGGCCCCTCAGTTTAAGAAGGACATTGAGACACTTGAAGGTGTCCAGAGAAGGGCAACAAGGCTGGGGAGAGGCCTTGAGCACAGCCCTGTGAGGAGAGGCTGAGGGAGCTGGGGTGATGCTGTGAAATTGCTGTTGTAGATAGGAAATGATGGCAGATCATTCAGGCTTACAGTTGGTGAAGGCACTTGAAGTGAATCCTCAAATTACAGACACTGGACTGTACACTATTCCAGTTAGGTAGATGGAGGAGAGCTTCATCTGGATAGGTTTTGAAATTTAATACTGAAAAATACTGGCTTTCAAGCTGACCTTTTCTCACCCCTGTGGTGCTGGTTACATGCAACCCCCCCAGGCTTGAAATACTTACATGGTTTTCTCTTTGACCCTCTTCCTCCAGTGACTGACAGCTGTCAAAGGTGCTAGATTGCTGACTATTTGTTGCTCTGTTGTAATTCCTTTATCAGATGCTCTCATGTATGTCCCTGATAGTGTAATGTTACCAATCAGCTCTTTTTTCTCTCCTTGGCTCTGGCTGTCTGTGTTTTCTTGGTGTTTACAGGTCCTGAGCCCTCGGACTGACATTGGTGTTTATGGGAGCAGCAAGAACAGGCGGAAGAGGGTGAAGGAGTTGATGGAGAAGGAAAAGGAGAAAGATCTTGACCTGGAATCCCTAAGTGAACTGGAGGATGGGCTGGAGGAGGCCAGGGACACTGCAGCTGTGGTAAGGACCCATGAAAGGTAGTGTCTTGTGATATGTGGGTTTAGCTTGTCTTTAACTTGTCTCTAATAGAAATCTTATGGAAGAATTCCTAAATGCATCTCCCTGAAACAAATGTCTCATCATAGGGTGTTTGACACAGGAATATAGTTCAGCTTTAAAGGCAGGGAAGGTAGAGTCTAAGTGCCTGTATTTAGTTTGTATTTAGCCCTGTATAAGATGTAACTGGTTTTGGGTTAATATCTTTGTCTGCTTATCTAATATTAGTAACATTTACTGAAATCCCATCAAAATAATGTGGGGTGAGGTGCAGCTCCACCTTAAACAGCACCTGTTTGGTTAGATCAGTTCTGGGCACTGCTGTAAGTACTTGGTCATGGAAACTGGGCTGGAGGCAATGTTTGTTGTTGGGAGGACACTGATGCAGCCTATCAGCAGTTGCTGTCATCTGATTGCCCTTTCTCCAGGACACAGGAAATAAATGCATCCTCATAAAGGTGGCACATACATAGTGTGTTGTACTTGAGTGTGCCTTGTTACAGCTCATGGAGTGGGGCACTGAGCAGCGCTAGCTGCTTCAGCAGATATGTGGTCACTCGGATGCTCCTTGTGCTGAGTCTGCTTTCAGGCAGCGCTCAGCTGTGCTGTCTGGGTAGTTAAATGGATGGAACCAGTTCTGACTTCTTTCCTGGAATCAGAACCCCTTAGGACAGGTTTACTTAGGAACTTCAGAAACTTTGTGGACATGGAGAACTTTACATAGAATTTCTGTTGGAAAGACTCAGGGGAGTACAACTACCTGAAGGGAAGCTGTGGTCAGGTAGGGGTCAGGCTCTGTTCCCAGGCAACTTGTGACAAGCTGTGCAAGGGGAGGTTTAGGTTGGATGTTAGAAAGCACTTCCTGATGGCAAGGGGAATTAGAGACTGGAATGGACTGCCAGTGGTGGTGGAGTTGCTGTCCCTGGAGGTGTTTAAAGCAAGACTGGATGTTGCACTCAGTGCCATGGTCTGGTTGGTGTGGGGGGGTTAGGTCATAAGCTGGGCTTGATGAGCTCAGAGGTCTGTTCCAGCCTCAGCAATTCTGTGACTATATAAGTAATAAGTAATTGTGGGCAAGGTATCTTAGCTAAAGCTTTACTTAGCTCACACAATTCCTAAACTTTGGGGTACTTTAACTGGGAAGGTGCTTGGTAGAGGTGGCTTGTTTTCCTTTTCCTGTTTTGCTAATAAAATGCTGTTTCTCTTAGTGTTTTGTCACGGTCATGGCGTGTTTTGTCTTTGCTGGGCAGGTGGCTGTGTTCAAGGAGCGGGAACAGAAGGAGATTGAAGCCATGCACGCGCTCAGGGCAGCTAACCTGGCCAAGATGACCATGGTGGATCGGATCGAGGAGGTCAAGTTCTGTATCTGCCGCAAAACGGCCAGCGGGTTCATGCTGCAGTGCGAGCTGTGCAAGGACTGGTTCCACAGCGGCTGCGTGCCCCTGCCCAAGACCACTGCCCAGAAGAAAGGCTCCAGCTGGCAGGCCAAGGAGGTGAAGTTCCTGTGCCCGCTTTGCATGCGGTCCCGGAGGCCGCGGCTGGAGACCATCCTGTCCCTGCTGGTGTCCCTGCAGAAGCTGCCGGTGCGGCTGCCCGAGGGGGAGGCGCTGCAGTGCCTGACCGAGCGCGCCATGAGCTGGCAGGACCGCGCGCGGCAGGCGCTGGCCACCGAGGAGCTCTCCTCGGCTCTGGCCAAGCTCTCCGTGCTCAGCCAGCGCATGGTGGAGCAGGCGGCGCGCGAGAAGACGGAGAAGATCATCAGTGCAGAGCTGCAGAAAGCAGCAGCAAACCCAGACCTGCAGGTGGGCACGGCCTGGGGATACCTCGCTCCTTGTCCTGCAGTGGGTCGGAATGCCTCACCCTTCCTGGAGACCTGCGGGGCAGAGGGGAGGGCGGTTCAGTGCTGAGCATCGGGCATTCCAAGAGGAGCTAGTTCAGTGCTTGTCAGGCTGTGGTTGCCTTCAGTCCATTAGCAGTCTGTTCCAGCAACAGGCCTGTTCCTTTGTGCTCACTGTCAGTAGCAACTGTTGAGGGTGCTGGTGAGAACCATCCTTCAGAGGTGTAACAGCCGGCTAAGGGCCTGAAGATGTGTGAAGCAGTAGCTGCTCTGGGGTCTGAATGCCATTGCCCTCTTGACATACTTAAAGGGCTCAATATTTCTCGTGGGTTGTCATTCTCAGTGGCTTGGTTCCTGGTTGGTAAATTTCAGTGAGGATAACAGGCAGACACTGGTGTTGTGGTGGCTGACCTCTTCCTCTTGAGATTTAGGTCAGTAATGGGATGTAGTGAAGAGGTTTGTAGAACCACAGGCTGTCATTTGGTAGCACTGAAGAGCAGCATCTAGATCTTTCTAGTCACTATTATTCATAAACAGGGAAATAAAATGTAACCTTTTACTTGGGTATTGCCCTGCTTTTCTGCACAGCTTACTGCAGCAAGGCTTTTCTGCCACTACTCAGCTGTCCTCAGGCCAAGAATACTGATAATCTCTGAGCATTTTCCAGTGATGCCTTCAGGAAACAAGGGTATAAAAGATGGTACATCATGTGTGCACCATGAGTGCAGAGCAGGGCAAGGAAGCTGTGAAGAATAAATCTGATGGAGAGTGACTGAAGGAGCTGGGGATGGTTAATGTGAAACAGAGGAGGCTGAGGGGAGACCTCCTGGCTCTCTACAGCTGCCTGAAAGGAGGTTGTGGAGAGGTTGGTGCTGGTCACTTCTCCCAGGTAATTAGTGATAGAACAAGAGGGAACAGCCTCAAGCTGCAGCAGGGCAGGGTTAGACTGGGCAGTAGGAAGAATTTGTTCCCAGCAAGAGTGGTCAGTCCTTGGAATGTGCTGCCCAGGGAGGTGGTGGAGTCCCCAAGCCTGGCTGTGTTTCAAGGTGTTTTGGCTGTGGTGCTTGGAGCTATGGTTTAGGGGTGAGCCTTATAGAGTAGGGTTCTGGGTTGGACTTGGTGATCCTGAGGGGCTTTTCCAACCTGAATGTTTCTGTGATTCTGTATGAATTTGTTCTGCTCTTCTTGTGAACTGTGTAACTGAATCCCTGGCTCTCTAAGGGTCCATGGTCTCTGTATTTCCAAACCCTCCCTCTTTGCTTTGCCACTGACTCAGCTTTTGAAGTCAAATGGTCTGAAAGTGTTGTTATTTCTTTCCCCACATTCCACTTTTCTTTTAGGGACACTTAACGAGTTTCCAGCAGTCAGCCTTTAACAGAGTGATAGGCAGTGTGTCCTCATCCCCTCAGCAGACCTTGGATTATGATGATGAAGAGACAGACTCTGACGAAGACATCAGGGAGACCTATGGCTACGACATCAAGGTAAGGAGTCTGTGTGGCTCCTGCCCGTGCAATTAATCCAGAGCACCTCTTGATTAAGCAGTTTGCTTCAGAGTATTTTTCATATCTCAAGCTATCTCTGTGCATTCTGCTTGGGCTCCTGTTGCAGTAGTACCTTGTGGTTTTATCTTGGCATCTCAGCTCAGTTTTGTGGTGTTTATATTCAAAACTTCCCCATGTCCTGTGACCAGGTTTTCACAAGGTGCTTTTTAGTGCTATGGAAAATGATACCCTGCTGGTATTCGTATTTATGCTGCCATGGAGGATAAATGTTGTCCTTCTGCCCCATTCAGAGATCTAATGAATCATAAATACAATGAAGTGTCTACTTGGAGAGTTGTTACAGCAGTTTCTTTTTCCCTGGTAACTGCATGCCCTGTGAGAAGTTAGCAGAGCTGCTTTCATGTTTCCAAGCCTTTCTCTTTGTTCAAACCTCAAGGGAAGTAGGTACATCTGTTCAGCTTCAGGGGTGTGGAAATGCTCAGATCTGGATACCTGGATTGTGTTGTAAAAGTACTGTGTGCATTCAGTTCCTCAACTGTGACTGCAGTTAGAGCACTTTAATGAGAGAGGAGCTGTCATGAGAAAAGGCAATCATCGAGGTAGCTGAGTGTTTCCCATCTCATGTTTCACCTGGAAGCTTCTGAAATGTCCTTTGGATAGAAGTAGAGGAAAAAGCACTGCCCCTCTTGCTTCATGTGCAGTGCATTCTTTTTAGCCACTGTGTTCTATTTGCTCTAAAGGAGGCTAACTTAAAAGACAGTGTGGGGAGACCTAATAGCAGCCTGCCAGTACCTGAAGGGGGCTACAAAAGGCTGCAGAGAGACTGTTTGCAAAGGCCTGCAGGGACAGGACCAGGGGCAGTGGCTTCAAACTAGAGCAGAGCAGATTGAGATTGGATGCTCTGCGGCATGAGGGTGGTGAAGCACTGGAAGCGGTTGCCCAGGGAGGTGGTTGAGGCCCTATCCCTGGAGATACTCAAGGTGAGGCTGGACAGGGCTCTGGGCATCCTGATCTAGTTGAGGATATTCCTGCTGAGTGCGGGGGGTTGGACTGGATGGCCTTTGGAGGTCACTTCCAACAGAGACCATTCTGTGGTTCTATGTAATTTTTTTCTGAGCAGATGTTCTGGTTTATAAAGGAACAACAAATTTTCCAGGTATGATTTGCCTCAGGCTCGTATTTGTAGTATTGTTTCTAAGCAACTTCATGCAGATCCATTTATCTTACAGTCCCATGTGAAATGCCAGCAAGAGCAAATTTGAGTTGGATGTTGCAGCTTTTCATCAAACTGGGTTTTTTTTCTCTGTGTGTGTGTGTATAGAATACATAGAATACATAGAATAAAGCAGGTTGGAAGAGACCCTCAAGATCATTGGGTCCAACCCATCAACCAATCCAACACCACCTAAACAACTAACCCATGGCACCAAGCACCCCATCAAGTCTCCTCCTGAACACCTCCAATGATGGTGACTCCACCACCTCCCTGGGCAGCCCATTCCAATGGGCAATCACTCTCTCTGGGTAGAACTTCTTCCTCACATCCAACCTAAACCTCCCCTGGCGCAGCCTGAGACTGTGTCCTCTTGTTCTGGGGCTGGGTGCCTGGGAGAAGAGACCAACCCCTTCCTGGCTACAACCTCCCTTCAGGTAGTTGTAGAGAGCAATAAGGTCACCCCTGAGCCTCCTCTTCTCCAGGCTAAGCAACCCCAGCTCCCTCAGCCTCTCCTCACAGGGCTGTGCTCCAAGCCCCTCACCAACTTTGTTGCCCTTCTCTGGACTCGTTCCAGCAAGTCAACCTCCTTCCTAAACTGAGGGGCCCAGAACTGGACACAGGACTCAAGGTGTGGCCTAACCAGTGCAGTGTACAGGGGCAGAATGACCTCCCTGCTCCTGCTGGCCACACTGTTCCTGAGGCAGGCCAGGATGCTATTGGCCCTCCTGGCTGCCTGGGCACACTGCAGGCTCATGTTCAGCCTACCATCGACCAGCACCCCCAGGTCCCTCTCTGCCTGGCTGCTCTCAGCCACTCTGACCCCAGCCTGTAGCACTGCCTGGGGTTGCTGTGGCCAAAGTGCAGCACCTGGCACTTGGATGTGTTCAATCTCCTGCCCTTGGACTCTGCCCATCTGCCCAGCCTGTCCAGGTCCCTCTGCAGAGCCTCTCTACCCTCCAGCAGATCAACTCCTGCCCCCAGCTTGGTGTCATCAGCAAATTTACTGCTGATGGACTCAATGTCCTCATCCAGATCATCAATAAAGATGTTGAAGAGCATGGGGCCCTGCACTGATCCCTGGGGGACTCCACTAGTGCCTGGCTGCCAGCTGGCTGTGGCACCATTCACCACCACTCTCTGGGCTCAGCCTCCAGCCAGTTCCTAACCCATCACAGTGTGTGTGCATGTGTGTGTGTGCATGTGTGTGTGTATATATGTTAAAGTGATTCCAAACTGTTGTTTGCATCAGGGGTCATAATAAGACATTTCTAAAAGATGTAGCATTTTCTTGTGGCTGTGATAAAGTAGATGTCACGAAAGTGGGCATATGCTTGTCAAGATGTGAAGGCTTTGCAGGAGAGTTAATTTCATTTGTTGAATGAATCTTTGTCATGGTTTCCAAATCAGTCAGTTACACTCTTTTGGGTGTATGTCATGACATGTACTTGTAAAAACCTGAGAGTAAAAATCCATCCAAGGCTGATAAGGCAGCAGAAGTGGTGTTTGTTAGGCCAACTAACATGATTGGAATAGCAGACAAATTTCCAACAACATTCTTCAGGTCTCAACTAGAACCTGTGAAGTTCAAAAGAAATAGCACAGGTGGTCAGAGCTTAATGATTTATATACTGAATAGAATAGAATTAACCAGGTTGGAAAAGACCTTTGAGATCAGCCAGTTCAACCTATCACCCAACACCATCTGATCAACTAAACCATGGCACTAAGTGCCTCATCCAGGCTCTTCTTAAACACCTCCAGAGATGGTGACTCCACCACCTCCCTGGGCAGCACATTCCAATGGCCAATCTCTCTGTCTGAGAATAACTCCTTCCTAACATCCAGTCTAAACCTCCCCAGGCACAGCTTGAGACTGTGTCCTCTTGTTCTGGTGCTGCTTGCCTGGGAGAAGAGACCTGGCTACAACCTCCCTTCAGGGAGTTGCAGAGAGCAAGAAGGTCTCCCCTGAGCCTCCTCTTCTCCAGGCTAAGCAACCCCAGCTCCCTCAGCCTCTCCTCACAGGGCTGTGCTCCAGACCCCTCCCCAGCTTTGTTGCCCTTCTCTGGATGCATTGGAGCAGCTCAACATCTTCAATTGAGGAGCCCAGAACTGGACACAGGACTCAAGGTGTGGCCTAATCAGTGCTAAGTACAGGGCACAATGACCTCCCTGCTCCTGCTGGCCACACTGTTCCTGATCCAGGCCAGGATGCCCTTGGCCTTCTTGGCCACCTGGGCACACTGCAGGCTCATGTTCAGCCTACTATCAACCAGCACCCCCAGGTCCCTCTCTGCCTAGCTGCTCTCCAGCCGCTCTGACCCCAGCCTGTAGCACTGCCTGGGGTTGCTGTGACTCAGCCTCCAGCCAGTTCCTAACCCAGCTCAGAGCTGCTGTCCAAGCCAGGGGCTGACAGCTTGGCCAGGAGTTTGCTGTGGGGGACAGTGTCAAAGGCCTTGCTGAAATCCAGGCAGACTACATCCACAGCCTGCCCCACATCCACCAGACAGTCACCTGGGCGTGGAAGGAGATCAGGTTGGTCAGTAAGCCTCTTTCATTGTGTTGACTTCTGAAGCCTGTACCTGAGGAACTTCTGAATGAAGGAAACTGTCCAGTGTCTCTCATGCACTGCCTATGAATGTGTTGACCTGTCTCTATTACTTGCTCTTTAAGAAGGGATCTAGCTTGTACATCTTGCATATGGTCTTGGTGTTTGTGGCAGGGTGCTTCAAAGCAGGGTTCCAGGATCAGCAGAGTGGCCAATCTTAGCAGAATTTAGTGTGATGTATTCTCTGCCTGCAGATGTTGCATGTTTTCTCTGGGTCTTTTTCAGGACAATGCCAGTGTGAAATCTTCGAGCAGCTTGGAGCCCAATCTGTTCTGTGATGAGGAGATCCCTATTAAATCAGAGGAAGTGGTGACACACATGTGGACTGCTCCCTCATTCTGTGCTGAACATGCATATTCATCTGCTTCTAAAAGCTGCTCTCAAGGTACTTGCCTTTGTATACATGGGGATAAGCTTGAGCAGATGGCTGGGGGGAGCAGTCAGTAAGGAGGGGAAGTGCTGCGCTGCTCCCTGTGCCGGCTGTAGGGAATGTGTGCTTTGTAAGCAGCTATGGTAGAGCTGCACTGCGGCTAGTGTCCTCATGTCTGATGTATAAACCTCTCCCAATGGCTTTTGCTTGGGGTTTTCTTCCTGCTTAGATTGTTGTTGTAAAAAGAAGGTAATGTCTGTTGGTTTTGGTCCCTTCCTTTTACCCTTCCACACCTTGTCTCCTGTCTGAAAGGCTCTGGCACGCCAAGGAAGCAGCCTCGCAAGAGTCCCCTGGTACCTCGCAGTTTGGAGCCCCCTGTGCTGGAGCTGTCACCTGGAGCCAAAGCTCAGCTAGAAGATCTAATGATGGTAGGAGATCTGCTAGAGGTGTCACTGGATGAGACTCAGCATATCTGGAGGATTTTACAGGCTACTCACCCACCCTCTGAGGACAGGTTCCTTCATGTCATGGAGGTATGGAACTTGAAGAAATACTCTGATATAAAAGAAACCCCCAAAATAAAACCAACCACACCAAAAGCCCAACACACAGGCAGGAAAACCAAACCCACACCATTTTTAAAAGTTACACACTTGGGTAGTTGAGTGCTGAGTTCCTTGATGTGCTTAGATGTCAGCTGGGGAGTAGCAGATTCAGGAAAATGACAGAATGAGAGAGAGAGAGAAATTCAGATCGTTCTTGGCCTGGGACAGTCCTCCACAATGAACCATGTTCAGGGCAGTTCTCTTGGGCAGTTCTGTGTGCAAACTTTATTTTACAAACTAGGAAAGGAAACACTGTACCTGATTGTGCTTGGGATCAAAAGTGATCTGCAAGAGAATTAGGGGAAACATTTCCAAGGGGGAAAATTCTGCTTGTAGAAGTTGCTCACTCCACGGCAGAACTTGTGTTGTTGCTGGGGAAGGAACACTTGGGGCTTTTTCAAACAAAACCTGGGTTGGTAATGCAGGTAATAAAATCCCCATTCTTCCTCAGAATTATATAGACATTGATTTTTACTTTTTTTTATCATTGCTATGCTGTGTGCTGATCATGGCACAGCTGACAGTGAGGCAGTGAATGACCTCTGCTGACTAAATAACTTAGCCTCGCTCATGCAGCGGGTGAGTGGTGCATGTGAATGAGGAGAGTGTGCTGCTGTGGTGGCTTGAAATTACCCTCCAACTAGTTGGAATTTACCCCCAGGGTAAACACCCCCCACCCCCCTCCCCAGGAAACAACTCAGAACTTTGAAAGCAAAATGCAAGTTGGATTTACAAAAGGCAAACTAAAATCTAGAAGTATAAAATGCAATGGATATGTACAAAATCTATTTACAATTCCTAAAGGCACAAAGGCAAGGATCCCCTTGTACAGAATCACCCCTTGGATGGTCCAGAGTGCTGCTTGCAGCCTCCTCCCTGCTCCTTTCCATGGTACCTTCAGAGACAGAACACAAGTCAGTTCAGCCAGTAGGTCAGGAAAGAGGTAAGGGAGCAATGCAAAGCAGAACTGGAGAGAGAAGCAGTGAGAGAAGAGAGGAGAGAATAGGTTATGCAGCAAACTTTATCCTAGTCAGCAAACAAATGGAATGATGGAGACCTATCTATATTATTGTGTTGTATCCAGTGTCCTACTTTATTTACTTGTTACTCAAAGATCATAGTATCAGTCAAGGTTGGAAGGGACCACAAGGATCATCTAGTTCCAATTGTGGCCTTCGAGTATCTGAAGGGGGCCTACAAGAAGGCTGGGGAGGGACTTCTCAGGATATCAGGTAGTGATAGGACTAGGAGGAATAGAATGAAGCTGGAGGTGGAGAGATTCAGGCTGGATGTGAGGAGGAAGTTCTTCCCCATGAGAGTGGTGAAGCCCTGGAATGGGTTGTCCAGGGAGGTGGTTGGGGTGATGTCCAGAATGTTCCTGTTATTGCTTATAACTGAGAGACTAAGCTAAGCTACCACACAGCTCCATAACAGCTGGGAGAGCAGATGAACTCCTGCATTGAAGAGCTGTGCTGGAGCCCATCCTTTCTTAGCTGTCAGCTGCAGTTAGGGGTCAGTTCAGCCACATGTAGTTACAGACTACGTGATTGCTTTTTGGGTGGCTGAACTGCACAGGGCATCTCCTGAAGAGCCTTCTTTCCTGACTTCTTTTTGGTGGTGTACAGTAATGTAAGGTGGCAGGTGACATGCTGCAGACCTTGAGGGTAGATGAGCATATTAAGTATTTGCCTGTCTCATTTTCTGAGTGCCAGACCTTTGCAAGGGCTAAGTCAAACTGCTGCCAAAGAGCTATCAGTCAGGACAGAGCCTGCCTCCAAAGCAGTACTGCTTTACCATGTTTTGACCCAAGTACTTCACTTCAGAAGCTTCATGGTTTTTTAGTGAATGATTTTGGCATGGAACTGCTGGAAGAGCAGGCTTCAATGCCATCAAACAGCAGTTTCTAACCTGTGTGCCAGCTTGCTGTACGAATAGTTGAGCACAGCTTTGTATTTTGGAGGAGTGGGGAAGGAGGTGGGGGGTGGGGAATGTGTGTGAGAATGTTTTCTGGTTAATCCCTATGGACACCTGTTTGACCAGAGCTACTCATTCCCAGCTGAACACCTTTCTAGGTCTGGGTATTTTACATGCAGAATAGGTAGGCTTCTGTAAAATGCTCTTGAGAGGATGTTGGTTTGGGTGCAGTAGCTATGTGAGGTAATGGACAGCAAGCAGAGCCTTTCTTTGCTGGCTTATAGTATCATAGAATGGGCTGGGTTGGAAGGGACCTCCAAAGGTCACCCAGTCCAACCCCCTCTTCAGTAAGCAGGGGCATCCTCAACTAGAGCCTTAATCTGTTAATAATTCTTAATGTTAAAGTATATAGCTAGAGAACTGGAATGGAGTCAGCCCTGTTTGTAGGAAGGGGACTTGTTACTGTGAATGCTACCTGCACTGCCAGTTTGCCAATGTTAAGCCACACTTCTGATCTGAGTCTGCTATTTAAGAGTCACTAATGAGGCCAAGATACTTGCAGCATGTGTCAGCTGGGGAGCTGTTCAGATAATGATCTGTTACTTTCTCCTCTGTCTGGAGGTGATGATGCATTGTAAGAACTCACCGATTGCTCCTTGGCAACCTCCAGAGCAGCAATTGCTTTCTCTCAGAAATAATTACAAGCAAGACTGACCTGAGATGAAAAATAAGCAACAGCATCTGACAAAGGATTAATCTTCTCAACTTCTATTACAAATCAATGTGAGAGAGGAGCTGTAGTTATTGCTTACTCAGCCTCCTTACGGTTCCTGATGAGGTACTTTCTCCACCGGCTCTTGGAAATTCATCACATTGATACCACTTAGGGATTATTTCTTTTGGTCTAGTGTGGTGAAAACTTGCACAGGTTTCTTCCTGCCCTGTCAGGGTGATGGTGGAGGTGAGTACCTCTCTGGAGCCACAGGGTTGCATTTAAAATCTAAATCTCTTTTCACCTTGCCTCTGAAGGATGACAGCATGGATGAGAAGCCACTCAAAATGAGAGGGAGAGACTCTTCTGAGAGGAAGAAGAAACGAAAGCTGGAGAGAGCAGAGCAGTTCTTTGGAGACATGAAGCAAAAATCTAAGGAGCTGAAAAAACTGGAAAAACCCAAGAAGAAGAAGCTAAAACTCAGCATAGATAAGACAAAGGAGATGAACAAGCTGGCAAAGAAACTGGCGAAGGAGGAGGAGCGGAAGAAGAAGCGGGAGAAGGCAGTCGTCACGAAGGTGGAGCTAGCGAAAGAGAGCACAGAGAAAAAAAGAGAGAAGAAGGTTCTAGATATTCCCTCCAAGTATGACTGGTCAGGAGCAGAGGAGTCAGATGATGAGAACGCCGTCTGTGCTGCGCAGAACTGCCAGAGGCCCTGCAAGGATAAGGTGAGTGTTTGCTTGCTTCTGGCAGGGGCAAAACCTCCAGTACGGGGTTGAGCAGCAGGAGCTACAGAAGTGGTGTGATTAGATATGAGAGGACTCAGTGGCACTTGGGTAGGTGCAGAGAGGTAGCAGATAGAACTACAGAACTTCCTCCTTCTGTTATGGTTTAGCACCAGGGCTAAGCTGCCTGCTCCCCCAACACAGAAGTGAGGGGAAGAGTGACACAGCCCAAGGGTGAGATGTGGAGATAAGAGTTTAATAGAAGAGAGGATATCATAAGCACAATGCACAGTTACCCTAGCTAATAACCCGACTCATCTAATAATGCAATGTCTGATTACTGTACCTCAGCCTGTTTGCAGAAGCAGCACAGTGAAATACAGGGAAAAACCAAAGAGCACAGAACAGAAACCCAAAGCCAGAGCTACCCAGCTCCCACACGTTCTGCCACCATGCCTGCGGAAAAGAGCCAGCACCTCACACCCCAGAACCCAGAAGCAGCAGGCAAAACAGGAAGCCTTCCACATTGCAATCTGAACTTCAAGCCCCATCACACTTTGCTCCAGCCAGCACTCCATTTTTGAAGCAGGCATGACTGCAGTATGGTTGGATAACAGCAGCAGGTTCAACTCAGCCCACAACAGACTCCACGGTGCTGCCTGCCTTGCCTGTCAGCTTTTAACACAGCCCTGCTGACAATCCCCAAAAAGGGGGGGTGGGGAATGTTTAGTTTTTCCTGCTTTTTAGAAAGAAGAATAAAACCACTCAGCATAGTACTGTGGGATGGACACTGTACTGCACTGACTCGCTGCAGAGGGAGCAGGAGCAGCTGCCACATAGGAACATGCAATTCAAGTGCTGGCTTGAACACTTCAGAAGAGTAGTTTTGAAGCCTTAGGCAAAGGTTAGAAGTTGCCCTCAGGGGCTCAAATGATGACAGTCTTTATACCACCAGTCTCTTTACTTCTCAGATTACAATTAGCCTTTATTAGTACCACCTTATGGAAGATGAAATTGCAAGAGGAGGAGAGGGCCTTGAAGTTCATCTTCAGAGAGTGTATTTAAGTTCCTGTTTTAAAGAATCATGGCATCACAGAATGGGCTGGGTTGGAGGTGACCTCCAAAGCTCCTCCAGTCCAACCCCCTCTGCAGTCAGTAGGAACATCCTCAACTAGATCAGGTTGCCCAGAGCCCTGTCCAGTTGCCATGCAAGAGGCAAAGTAGAGCAGTAACAATGTGATAGCTGTACCAGTATAGAATCTGTGTTCCTTGGCCTACAGGTTTCAGGTTCTGCCCACTGACTCATATCTTTGAAATATTTTATCTTGAATGTTTTGTCAGTCTAGGGTCAGTTTCATGTGGTGGTTTGCCTTTGGTTTTGGTTAGAGTTTTTTGGGGTTTTTTGGCATTTGGTGGCCAGCTTAGTACCTGTTAGAAAACTGTTCCTGCCCAAAGCAGTACAAGTACTTGCTTTTCCCCACTGTGATTCTGAAGTTGCAAAAGCTCCCATGGACACTGCAGTCCCAAGGGATGTGTATAAAGGAGGATGTGTATTTGTACCAGCACCAGTACAGGCTGGGCAGGGACTGGCTGGAGGGCAGCCCTGGAGAAAAGGCCTTGGGGGTGCTGGGGGAGGAGAAGCTCAGCAGGAGCCAGCAGGGAGCACTTGCAGCCCAGAGAGCCAAGCGGAGCCTGGGCTGCAGCAGCAGAAGTGTGGCCAGCAGGGCCAGGGAGGGGATTCTGCCCCTCTGCTCCACTCTGCTGAGACCACAGCTGGAGCTTTGTGTCCAGTTCAGAAGCCTCTGTGCCAGGAAGGATCTGGAGGTGCTGGAAGGTATCCAGAGAAGGGCCACAAGGATGAGGAGAGGGCTGGAGCTGCTCTGGAGACAGACTGAGAGAGTTGGGGTTGTGCAGTCTGGAAAAGAGAAAGCTCTCAGACCTTGTGGCCTTCCAGGATCTGAAGGGGGCTCCAAGAAAGCTGGGGAGGGACTTTTGAAGGTGTCAGGGAGTGATAGGACTTGGGGGGATGGAGCAAAACTAGAAATGGGGAGATTCAGATTGGCTGTTAGGAAGAAGTTGTTCCCCAGGAGGGTGGTGAGAGCCTGGCACAAGCTGCCCAGGGAGGTGGTGGAAGCCTCATCCCTGGAGGTGTTTGCAGCCAGGCTGGAGGTGGCTGTGAGCAACCTGCTGTAGTGTGAGGTGTCCCTGGCCATGGCAGGGGGGTTGGAACTGGCTGATCCTTGAGGTCCCTTCCAACCCTGACAGTTCTGTGGTTCTGAAATGTCTTGGCTTGAACTGTAATTTGCTGCTGTTTTCAAGCCTCTCCTGCCTCATGCCAGATTAAAAATGAAGGTTCTGGCTGGAGCCTGGTTTCAGAGTGTTGGCATGGGAGGCTTCCTGTTCTGGTTGCTGGATTTGGCTTCCAGGTTTTGGGTGTTGGCTCTTTCCTGTGGCAGGGGTGGTGAGACAGGTTGGGGTTGGCTAGTTCCCTGCTTTTTCTGCTTGATGCCACTGCTTTTCTGCCTTGTGCTGCACTTTTTCCCTGCAAATAGGAGAAGCTGAGGTGATTGGAACCATTCAAAGGGAGGCTGGACAGGGCTCTGGGCAGCCTGATCTAATTGAGGATGCCCCTGCTGACTGCAGGGGGGGTTGAACTGGAGGAGCTTTGGAGGTCTCTTTCAATGCAGACCATTCTGTGACTCTGTGCTTGTGCATTTTATTGTTAGTTGAGGTAGTTGTGCTTTGTATTATCATTGATTTTGCTCACTAAAACTTTTTATCTCAACTCTCTTTATCTACCCCCAGGGTTCTTCTCTATTACTTTGCCCTCCCTTCTGTGAGGCAGGTTAACTCATTTATGGGTGTGTGAAGTTGTTCCAGTGCACTTTGATCTATGCTGAGGGAGTGTCCCTGGCCATGCTGCTGTTTTAAATGCTTCCTGGCATAGCTGTGCCTCATCTGAGGAGAGCTCAGCAGCAGCAGTGTGTGTTTGCACTGTTGTAGTCCAAGGATGCAAGAGAGGCAAGGTCTGTTTGAAGAGTGGTGGGTTCTTATCAAACTGAAGCAGCTTGTTAAAACCAGCACTGCAGGGCATCAGTCTGTGACCCCAAGCTCTTGGTTGTGAGTGGTGCCAAGTGGCTTTGCTAGGGGGTTTCTCCCAGAAGCTTTGCCTGTCTGTGCTCGTAACGTGCTCTGTGCTGCTCATCTCATCTCTTGCAGGTGGACTGGGTGCAGTGTGACGGTGGCTGTGATGAGTGGTTCCATCAGGTCTGTGTGGGGGTCTCTCCAGAAATGGCAGAGAATGAGGATTACATCTGTATAAACTGTGCAAAGAAGCCCCTGCAGGGACAGAGCAGCCCTGCTCATGCACCGCCCCCTCCTTTCTTACTGAGCTACAAACTACCCATGGAAGATCTGAAGGAGACAAGTTAGCAGCTGCTGGTGCCTGGAACTTGTTGGGAAATGGACCACTGAAACCCTATGGAAGGAGAGGGTTTGAAGCTAATGTAGCCACTGAGCTTCACTTCCAAGGACATACAGACCTGCAGCAGAGTTGGTCCCTTCCAAGCAGCTGGCTGCCTTCACCCGGTGGAGATGCCAGGGCGCAGCGTTACCGACTCATCTATGCAGACACCACCTGGCCAGGAGCTCCAGCCGGCGTTTCCCACCCTTCCCTGAGTGTGGCTGCTGCTCCTGGGGACTGTTAGATTAGACACTTGAGGGTGTTAGGAGTGCGTGCTGGCAGCGGGCTGGCCTGTGCTTGGTAAGCAGAGGCTGCAGCCTCTTGGCCTGCCAGCTCACCTGAGGAGGTGACTTGGGAAGTTCTCTTCTGCCTCCCCGAGCCAGCCCAGGGAGCAGGGCGGCGTCTTCGGAGAGCGAAGTTGCCTCCACGTCCAGGCAGCTAACACTATGCTTACAAGGATGGGAGCAAGTGGATGAATTCTCTTTCATTTCTCTTTCTTAGCTAGAGGGCAGAGGAGCTCACGGTCTCCAACCAGCAGAGGCTCCGGTTACCAAAACACAAACCCCACTCGGCTCCACTCAGCAAAATGCTTTCCTTAGTGGGGAACAGCTGGTCTCCTGTCCTCAGGTGGAGGGCCAGAACACGCTGGTAACATCCAGCTAACCCAGAGCCGGGGAAGAGCAGAGTGCTTCCCTTTCCACAGGGCTGCTCTCTCCTCTTCTAGGCTTTGCTTAGGGTTCTGCACTCCCACAGGTAGAATGGAGCCGGCGAGGAGGTACAGCGCCCAGGGCAGCAGATTCTGTGATCTGTACGTGGGGATGGGAGGGAAAGAAGACAGCCTACTTACCTCAGAGGTTACACTGACATGTGCTTCTGTGAAAAGCTTCACTCACAACTATTCCCAATACCACCAGGCAGACGGTCTGGAGCTGCTGTTGGCAGTGCGAGCGCCCTCCCCGCCGCCTCCGCCGCAGCCGTGCCTGCGCACGCGCGGCAGCAGGTCTGGTCTGGGGGTGCCCCCGGCTCTGCGGGGGCACCCGGAGGGCCTGGGGTCAGCCTGGGTGACAGTTGTTTTAGTAAATCCGTTTTTAAAGAAGGACTTGTTTTTACTTTTTTCTAAATGTCTCAGACTACTGACTTGTTCTATAAATAGATTATTTTTCTTTGAGTTTTTTATACTTACCACTGTTAACCAGCAGCACAGACAGAGGTTCACAAAGCAAAAACCTGCCCCTGGGCTTGGGTTTTTTTACTCCATTCCTTCCTTGTAGTACAAGGAATTAGCAGTTACCTTCCCCATTCTAGCTTGACCAGCTGCCTGTGTTTCAATAGGTAAATACATTTCATGTGCTACCTTTGTGTTTAGGTTTGTTCCTGTTAGTGGGGCATCTGGGCCTTAAGGACTCCCGTGGCTGCTGGCTTTGTGTATGTGGATGTCTGAAGCCAGCCCCTGGGCTGTCTCGTCCCCCTCTCCACTCGCTCCCTATTGTGTTTCCATTCTTCTGCAGTCCTAGGAGTGTTGTAAGTAGTGTCCAGTCTTACTAGGAGCTGGTTTGGGATTTAAAAGAAATATTGACAAAAACAAAAGTGTTCTGTCTTGACTGTTCTGTGTCCCTTCTCTCGTGCTCTAGTATGTGGAAGCGCATTCATCTGGCAGGATTAGCCACCCAAAAACCGCTCGGCTCGGGTAGCTGAACTTCATCTGCTTTGTTTGTGCCTGCTACCTGGGAAGAGGAAGAGGGGCAAAAGAAAAAGAACTGAGATGGAGGGCAGAAGAAGGGTCTTGGGAGCTTTGAATGCAGATTGGGCACAGACTTTAGTTTCTGCTCCCAGAAGACTGGTGTGGTGTCAAAAGCAAGCTGTGGTTAAGCGTGTTGCTGAAGGGGCACCGGAGCAAACTTCAGAGTATTATTTGTTTCCTTATTTATGAAGGTGTCTGTGCTCGAGCTGGACCTACCCTCCTTGTGCCTCCACCTACATTTCCCTCCTCAGATGTATGCTTACTTCTGGCAAACTGGTTTAAACACATGTTCCTTTCCCGCCAGCTGTAACCCGATGGTACTGCATAATGTTCCCCTGTGCGGCGTGGGTAGACCCTGCCTACTGCGGGTGTTCTCATCCTGCTGGAAGTAGACTAGTACAAGGTTTCTTAAAGAACCCCAGTGTGCTGTGTTCCTTCCTGACTCCTAGAACCCATGACAGCAGGGAAAACATCATTAGCATGGCCTCAGCCGCTGAGAGAACCTCTTGAGCGTTCCTCCATCGAGTCATTATGATGTGTCATTGCCATCAGCTGGGAAAGAAAGCTGTCAGTAAACTGGCACCAAGCATCCCCGGGTGAGTGCAGGGAGTGATGAAGAACCTTAACAGCACTACAAGAAGAAGGAGACAAACCAGCTGTATGATGCCATGGTCAATCATTTGCTTGGAACAAGCACAGAGAAGAGTCATCAGCGGGAAGAAACGGGCAAAGGGTGTGTAGAAGGTCCCCTTTATAGTAGCTGTTCCTTTAGCCTGGAGAGGAGGAGCCTGAGGGTGACCTCATTGCTGTTGATAAAGCTGTGCAGGGTGAGTGCCCAGAGGCTGGAGCCAGGCTCTGCTGGGGGATGCCCAAGGACAGCACAAGAGGCAGTGGTGGAAGATGAGGCAGAGGAAGTTCCATGGAAACAGGAGGAAGAATTTTTTTCCCTGTGAGGGTGACAGAGCCCTGGCACAGGCTGCCCAGGGGGGTTGTGGAGTCTCCCTCTCTGGAGATATTCAAGACCCTCCTGGATGTGTTCCTGTGTGATCTGTTCCAGGTGCTTCTGCTCTGGCAGGGGGTTGGACTGGACAAGCCTTTGGGGTTCCTTCCAGCCCCTCCCATTCAGTGGTTGTGTGATGTTGTGAGGCTGTGGAAAGGCACTGCCACACCTTTCCCAGTTGCAGAAGTCTCGCCTGCTCTCGGGTCAGGTGTTCCTGAACTGAAGACCATTATTAGCTTTACATCTTATTGTTTAAGCTTACTTTTTAAGAGCATAACTCCTGTTGAAGGATTGCTGAGAGTATGAACTTATGAATAAATGTTAACTTTTGGCAAAGTCTGTAAGTAGTGGTTGAAAAAGCTCGAGCTGCACCTGCGCTGTTGTCTCCAGATCTTTGGGGGTTTCACTTTATATAACCTCACACAAGGAGGCAAAGCAAAATGCAGCTAAGGAAATCCTGTAAGGTCTGCTGCAGCTGTAGGAAGCAGCTCTCCAGCTTTGGGAGCACCATCTCCCAATCTGCAGGATGGTATTTGTGTCTGTAGAGAGCTGCCTGCCTGCCTTCATGCCGTGTTTGACAAAGGACCCTGCCTGCTGGTTGCTTTTTTTCTTATGTCTGGCAAAAAGGTCAAAGAAATTCCTGGAGGTCTTGTGAGAAACTAAAAGTGGCCAGGAGGTGAGTTGTGCCTCTTGCCCAACCCATGCCTTGTACGAAACAGGGCCTGGACCTGGGCAGCTTTACTTGCACAGAGATATAAAGGTCACTCCTGACCTCCAGAACCATTGTTTGTAGTGTTTGTGCTTTTAACAGCTGATCTGGAGCTGAATGCCTGTGCAGCCTGGACTCCTTGGGAATGAGGATGATACTCTGGAACTCACCTGGAAGGCTTGGAGTGCAGCCACAGAGCACAAGGAGCAGATGCTGTGTGTTTTGTTAGCCACACGATGAAGTTTGCATTGCTTTTTGGGGTTGGATTTTTTGGTTGGTTTTCAGTTTGCAGAGTAATTTAGGTTTGGTAGACTTCTGAAAGTCCTCTGGATCACCTGGGCTAACTCTGAAAGCAGGCTGAGTTATGCAGGGTGGTGTCCAAATGAACTTTGAGCATTGCCAGGCACTGGCATTTGACATCTGGTTTCCTGTTCTGGATTTGTGGCATCCTCAGTGCAAGCTTTTGTCTCATGTAGAGTCAGACATTCACTTGCTGTGGCTTGCCTGCTGCTCTGGCTCTGTATTTTCTGCAGCTATCCAATGGAGTTGAAAACTGCAGGTTCTACAGCCTTCATTTTTGAGGTGAACTAACCCAGCTTAGCCTCCTTTGAGCCATGTCATGAGCTGCAGCCGCCTAACAATCTTGGTGGCTCTCAGCTGGACTTATTGCAGGTTTGCCAGTGCTTGTTTTTGTACTGAGGCACCCAGAACTGGATATGTTCCTCCAGATGCAGCTTGCAAGTGCTGAACACAGGGTAAGAGTAGTAACTTAGCCTGCTGACCACGTTGGTACTGTGCAGCCCGGTACAGAGTTGGCCTTTAACTGTTAGCCACAGGCCCCTTGGTTTAATTTTTTCTCAGATGCAGGACAGATGAACTTAAAATTTCCATCAGAACATCACTACAGTCAGTCAAGACCCAGCTGTGAATGGGAGACCTCCTCCCATGCTTTGGGTAGCCCCACGCCTGTCCTCCACCAGCATTCACAGTATCACAGTATCACAGTAACTAAGGTTGGAAGAGACCCCAAGGATCATCAAGTCCAACCTGTTCCAACAGACCTCACAACTAGACCATGGCACCAAGTGCCACGTCCAATCTCCCCTTGAACACCTCCAGGGACGGCGACTCCACCACCTCCCTGGGCAGCACATCCCAATGACGAACGACTCGCTCAGTGAAGAACTTTCTCCTCACCTCGAGTCTAAACCTCCCCTGGCACAGCTTGAGACTGTGTCCCCTTGTTCTGGTGCTGGTTGCCTGGGAGAAGAGACCAACCCCTTCCTGGCTACAACCACCTTTCAGGTAGTTGTAGAGGGCAATGAGGTCGCCCCTGAGCCTCCTCTTCTCCAGGCTAAACAACCCCAGCTCCCTCAGCCTCTCCTCACAGGGCTGTGCTCAAGGCCTCTCCCCAGCCTTGTTGCCCTTCTCTGGACATGTTCAAGTGTCTCGATGTCCTTCCTAAACTGAGGGGCCCAGAACTGGACACAGGACTCAAGGTGTGGCCTAACCAATGCAGAGTCCAGGGGCACAATGACCTCCCTGCTCCTGCTGGCCACACTATTCCTAATACAGGCCAGGATGCCATTGGCCTTCTTGGCCACCTGGGCACACTGCTGGCTCATGTTTAGGCAGCTGTCAATCCGCACCCCCAGGTCCCTCTCTGCCTGGCAGCTCTCAGCCACTCTGACCCCAGCCTGTAGCTCTGCATGGGGTTGCCGTGGCCAAAGTGCAGCACCCGGCACTTGGACTTATTAAATGCCATCCCATTGGACTCTGCCCATCTGTCCAGTCGGTCAAGGTCCCTCTGCAGAGCCTTTCTACCCTCTAACTGACCAACATCTGCTCCCAGCTTGGTGTCATCTGCAAACTTGCTGATGACTGACTCAACCCCCTCATCCAGATCATCAATGAAGATGTTAAAGAGGATGGGGCCCAGCACTGATCCCTGGGGCACACCACTGGTGCCTGGCTGCCAGCTGGCTGTGGCACCATTCACCACCACTCTCTGGGCTCAGCCTCCAGCCAGTTCCTAACCCAGCACAGAGTGTTGCTGTCCAAGCCAGGGGCTGACAGCTTAGCCAGGAGTTTGCTGTGGGGGATGGTGTCAAAGGCCTTGCTGAAGTCCAGATAGACCACATCCACAGCCTGCCCCACATCCACCAGACGGGTCACCTGATCATGGAAGGAGATCAGGTTGGAGAGGCAGGACCTGCCCTTCCTAAATCCATGCTGGCTGGACCTGAGCCCTTGGCCATCCTTCAGGTGCAGTTATTGCCCCCAGGATAATCTGCTCCATCACTTTCCCTGGCAGTTTGGTCGCAAACCTGAGCAAGCTCCATCCACACAACCCAGGTGGGTAAACCAGCCCGAGCCCCTGAGGTACTCCACTTGCAGCTGCCCAGCTGGATCTCAAGCTGTTAACTACTGAAGTCTGAGCACAGCAGTCCCCCCTGGCTTCCACCCCCAGTGCAGGCTGTCCATCCACACTGTCAGAGTGTTTCTGCTGTGCTCCCCTTGCCCATAGCTCATGGCAGAAGGCAACCAGACTGGGCTAAGATGGTAGTGGTCACCTTATCCCTCAGGGACTTGGATGTGTCTTTGAGGAGGGTTTGTTTTGTGATCTTCCCAGGGACCACAGTGAGGCTGCCTGCCCTGTCCTTGCTCATGTCCTCGTTTCCTTCCTGTCATTGAACCCCATGGCATGCAGAAGGGCTCGTCACGATCCATCGAGAAAATCCTCTTCCACACAGACATTTCCTAGGCTTTGCCTCTCCTTGTGGTCTGCAAGAGTCAAAGCAAGCAAAACCAACAACCCCCACAAACCCAACCTCCTGCAATTGCTGTTTGCAAGGTGCATGGAAAAATAAATGGCAGAACCAAGCTGCTCCAAGTGCTGCTCACACCTGAACTCCACATGGGCTGTAGAGCAGCTGTGGCAGTCCCACACAGCAAGATCCAGTTCCACACTGCTCTGGTTGAAAGAGAAGGACCTGGGAGTGCTGGTGGGCAACAAGTTCTGCATGGGACAGCAATGTGCCCTGTGGCCAAGAGGGCCAATGGGATCCTGGGGTGCATTGAGAAGAGTGTGTCCAGCAGATCCAGGGAGGTTCTCCTCCCCCTCTACTCTGCTGAGACCTCTCCTGGAGTATTGCATCCAGTTCTGGGCTCCCCAGTTCCAGAGGGACAGGGATCTGCTGTAGAGAGTCCAAAGGAGGGCTACAAGGATGCTGAAGGGATTGCAGCACTGCCTGGGGAGGAGAGGCTGAGAGCCCTGGGGCTGTTTAGTCTGGAGAGAAGACTGAGAGGGGATCTGATCAATGTCTATCAATAGCTGAGGGCTGGGTGTCAGGAAGGAAGGGACAGGGACAGGCTCTGCTTACTGTGCCCTGTGATAGGACAAGGGGCAATGTATGGAAACTCCAGCACAGGAGGTTCCACCTCAGCATGAGGAAGAACTTGACTGTGAGGGTCCCAGAGCCCTGGAGCAGGCTGCCCAGAGAGGTTGTGGAGTCTCCTCTGGAGCCTTTCCATCCCTGTCTGGATGTGTTCCTGTGCACGAAGCATGGGTAACAAACAAGAGGAGCTGGAAGCCTTGCTGCAGCAGGAAAGTCATGATGCAGTTGCCATCACAGAGATGTGGTGGGATGACTCACATGGCTGGAGTGCTGCAATTGATGGCTACAGGCTCTTCAGAAAAGACAGGCAGGGAAGAAGGGGTGGAGGGGTGGCCCTGTCCATCAGGGAGGCACTAGATGCCATTGAGCTGGAGATCAGGGACCATCAGGTTGAGTGCCTATGGGTGAGAATTAGAGGGAAGACCAGCAGGGCAGGCATCCTGCTTGGAGTCTGTTATAGACCACCCAACCAGGAAGAAAAAGTGGATGAAGCATTTTTTAGGCAACTTAAGGCTGTCTCAGCATCACCTGACCTTGTCCTCATGGGTGACTTCAACCTGCCTGACATCTGCTGGGATCTCAACACAGCAGAGAGGAGGCAGTCCAGGAGCTTCTTAGAGTGCATGGAGGACAGCTTCTTATCCCAGGTGCTGAGTGAGCCTACCAGGGGCAAGGCTCTGCTTGACCTTCTTTATACAAGCAGAGAAGGGCTGGTGGGGATGTGGTGGTTGGAGGCTGTTTAGGGGGCAAGGACCAGGAGAGAATTGAATTGTCAGTACTCAGCCAAGCTAAGAGGGGCAGCAAGAAGACCTCCACTCTGGACTGCCGGAGGGCAGACTGCAGGTTGCTCAAGGAACTAACTCAGAAGGTTCCTTGGGAAACAGCCCTTAGAAACAAAGGGGTCCAGGAGAGCTGGACCTGCTTCAAGGAAGAACTCTTGAAGGCTCAGAACAGGCTGTGCCAATGTGCCGGAAGATGAGCCCCGGGGCAGACAGCCTGGATGGGTGATGAGCTTCTGAAGGAACTAAGGGGCAAAAAGAGGGTGTATCATCTTTGGAAGGAAGGGGAGGCAACCCACGGAATGTTTAAGGATGTAGCTAGGTCTTGTAGGAAGAAAATTAGGGAGGCAAAAGCACATTTGGAGCTTAGACTGGCCTCTGCTGTGAAGGACAACAAAAATCCTTCTATAAATACATTAATAGCAAGAGGAGGGCAGGGACAACCTCCACTCCTTGGTGGACACGGAGGGGAACGTTGTAACAAAGGATGAGGAAAAGGCAGAGGTACTTAACACCTTCTTTGCCTCAATTTTTACTAGCAGGACAGAATGTCTTCCAGACAGCTGGGCTGCAGAGCTGGCAGAAGGAGCCAGGGAGCTGCATAGTTTCACTGTGTTCCATGAGCAGGAGATTGGAGCTCTCCTCAGCCGCTTGGATCCCCACAGGTCCATGGGAGCAGATGGGATCCATCCTAGGGTGCTGAGAGAGCTGGCAGATGAGCTGCCAAGCTGTTCTCCATCATTTTCCAGCAGTCCTGGCTCACTGGAGAGGTCCCAGAGGACTGGAAGCTGCCAACGTGGTGCCCAGCCACAAGAGGGGCTGGTTGGATGAGCCAGGGAATTCCAGGCCTGTCAGCCTGACCTCAGTGCCAGGCAAGGTTATGGAACAGTCATCCTGAGTGCAGTCACACAGCACTTAGAGGATGGCCAAGGGATCAGGCCCAGCCAGCATGGATTCAGGAAGGGCAGGTCCTGCCTGACCAACCTGATGTCCTTCCATGCCCAGGTGACTGCCTGGTGGATGTGGGGCAGGCTGTGGATGGAGTCTGCCTGGACTTCAGCAAGGCCTTTGACACTGTCCCCCACAGCAACCTCCTGGCCAAGCTGTCAGCCCATGGCTTGGATGGGAGCACACTGCGATGGGTTAGGAACTGGCTGGAGGCTGAGCCCAGAGAGTGGTGGTGAATGGTGCCACAGCCAGCTGGCAGCCAGGCACCAGTGGTGTGCCCCAGGGATCAGTGCTGGGCCCTGTGCTCTTTAACATCTTCATTGATGATCTGGATGAGGGCATTGAGTCCATCAGCAGTAAATTTGCTGATGACACCAAGCTGGGGGCAGGAGTTGATCTGCTGGAGGGTGGAGAGGCTCTGCAGAGGGACCTGGACAGGCTGGGCAGATGGGCAGAGGCCAAGGGCAGGAGATTGAACACATCCAAGTGCCAGGTGCTGCACATTGGCCACAGCAACCCCAGGCAGTGCTACAGGCTGGGGTCAGAGTGGCTGAGAGCAGCCAGGCAGAAAGGGACCTGGGGGTGCTGGTTGATGGTAGGCTGAACATGAGCCTGCAGTGTGCCCAGGCAGCCAGGAGGGCCAATGGCATCCTGGCCTGCATCAGGAACAGTGTGGCCAGCAGGAGCAGGGAGGTCATTCTGCCCCTGTACACTGCACTGGTTAGGCCACACCTTGAGTCCTGTGTCCAGTTCTGGGCCCCTCAGTTTAGGAAGGAGGTTGACTTGCTGGAAGGTGTCCAGAGAAGGGCAACAAAGTTGGTGAGGGGTTTGGAACACAGCCCTGTGAGGAGAGGCTGAGGGAGCTGGGGTTGCTTAGCCTGGAGAAGAGGAGGCTCAGGGGTGACCTTATTGCTCTCTACAACTACCTGAAGGGAGGTTGTAGTGAGGCGGAGGTTGGTCTCTTCTCCCAGGCAACCAGCACCAGAACAAGAGGACACAGTCTCAGGCTGTGTCAGGGGTGGTTTAGGCTGGAGGTTAGGAGGAAGTTTTACACAGAGAGAGTGATTGCCCACTGGAATGGGCTGCCTGGGGAGGTGGTGGGGTCGCCGTCACTGGGGGTGTTCAGGGCGAGGCTTGACAGGATGCTTGGTTCCATGGTTTAGTTGATTAGGTGGTGTTGGATGATAGGGTGGACACGATGATCTTGAAGGTCTCTTCCAACCTGGTCTATTCTATTCTATTCTATTCTATTCTATTCTATTCTATTCTATTCTATTCTATTCTATTCTATTCTATTCTATGTGACCTGAGCTGGATTCTCTGGTCCTGCTCTGGCAGGGGGCTTGGACTTGTTCTCCAGAGGTCCCTTCCAGCCCCTAACATCCTGTGGGCCTGTGCTGCATGATGCTTCTGTACACAGTACTTTGTGCTACAAGAGAGGCACAGCACAAAGGAGCATCAAGAGGGGCATCTGATTAGGAGAAACAAAAGAGCTTTGCCATTCCACACTAGGCTGTGTGCTAGGCAGCTGCCCAAGGAGAGCTGCCACCTTCATCTTGTCTTGCTTTAATAGCAGTTATTAGAAGAAACACAACACAGTTGTAGCACAGTAAAGGCAAAAGCATTCAGCTGCTCATCCCCTGCTTGTCAGACCTGCCTTTGCTGTCTGCTCTAGGTATGTGTGGCATACTTCTAACCAGTGAGTGGCTGAGGGAGCTGCTGTACATCAGCAGTCATTTTGCATGTCAGAAATGAAAAGCATTTAAAGGGTGGGAGAAGTTTCTCAAAGTCATTCCTGAAGTCACCCTCAGTGCCCCTCTAAGAAGCTCGGAACTGTGGTCTGGTAAAAGCAAGGTCTGAGGCTTCCTCCAGTTAGATGAAAGGCAGGGAACTACTTCAGTTCCTTTGCAGCTGCAGTCCTTAGGAATGTGTCTGGTCAGCCAGCCTGAACCAAGGAGGAGCTCTGCTTGGAGAGCCAAGGCAGTGAGGAGATGTCATCAATGCAGCCCTTATCAAAACTGCAGTCACACTGGCTTTGGGGGGGTGAGAAATGCACAGGACAGCTGCAAACACAGAGCAAGGCAGAGAGCACTGAGCTTCCTGTGAGGAGAGCTCTCGCTGCCAGTGAAGGCTAAGTGGCAGGGTAAAGGCAGTGAAAGTACAGGGATTTCCCCAGCAGTGTTTGCAAGGAGACAGGCTCTGAGTGCCCTCTGCACAAAAGCCCTGCTGCAGTGAGCAGTTTTCATCCCTGATGGGACTTTGTGTCTTGACTGGAGAGTTTTCAGAGGCCGATTTTTAGCGCTCCCTGTATCACCCCTGAAAAAGTCATTTAAAGGCAAGTGCCAGAGGTGGCTGCTGTGGGGGTTAACTCTGGAGGAGAGCAACCACCTCTGAACAGCCAGGTGCTGAGAGGGTTGCTGTCAGCAGCCGGCCTGGCATCTGCTTGTGCTGGCTGGAGCATGTGCCAGCAGATGGAAGCGCTGCCTCTGTCTCCGTTCCCGGCTGCCGCAGCCCAGGCACTGCACGCCTGGCTCTCCAGAGCAGTGAGCTGGTTGCTGCTGCTCCTCTGATAACAGTAGTGGAGCTCACACACATCCAACTTCAGAGCTGGAGAAACAGCTTGGATTTTAGTGGGGTATGAGCTGAGTACCACATTCTGTTTGTGGTTTAACTCTCCCCTTTCTGCAGCTGGAGGCTGGCTCGGGCAGGTCTCCTGTGTGTCTGCAGTGGCAGCAGCAGCAGGCAAGCTGAATGCCGTCAGTGTATTTGTTGGGGTGCATCCTATGACTCCCTTGCCAGCTGTTCTGCTGCTCTTATGCAGGTGGAAGGCAGGAGACAGATGCTCTGGCTTTGCCTGGAAATGTTCCTGGGAGAGCCAATCGATGCCCAGGGTGTGTGAGAGTTCCTGGTGAAGGAGAGGAGCCAGCTCTGCCTGCTGCTGGTGAATCCCTCGGTGAGTCTGGAGCCTTCCTGTTCTGCAGTTGTTGCTGGAAGGTGGCAGTCTACCAATGCAGCTGCAAACCATTATCCAGGCCTGTCTCCATAGTGGCAATGTTTAAGGACAGCTGGGTGGTTTGCTTTGGATGTTGCCTCACACCCTGGCTTCTTATGTCGTTTTTAACCAAGACTGGCAATTGTCAGTCCTGGCTGCTCTCTTTCCCAGTCACTGCTGCAGTGGAGCAGCTTGCCAGAGGGAAACCAGAGTCCATTGCAGACGGTGGACAGACTCCCCTGCTCATCAGCCTGTTTCTGCAGTGCTGCTCTCCAAGGAGTGAAGAAGATGCTGTAGTCCAACACTGCTGCCCTAGGACCTGAGCTGCTCCCTTCCTGTGTCTGCAGGGAACGTAGGTGCTGAAGAAAGTAGATTGTAAGTAGCTTTCAGAGGAAAACAGCATCCTGGGCTGTGCCAGCAGTATTCTGTCCAGCAGGAGCAGGGAGGGGATTGTCCCCCGGCACTCAGCACTGGTGAGGCTGCACCTCCTGCGCTCTGCTCAGCTCTGGGCACCGCAGCACAGGAAGGACATCGAGGGGCTGGAGCCGGGACAGAGAAGGGCACTGAGCTGGGGCTGGAGAGCAAGGCCTGAGAGGAGCAGCTGAGGGAGCTGGGGCTCTTTAGTCTGCAGAAAAGGAGGCTGAAGGGAGACCTCATTACTCTCTACAGCTACCTGAAAGGAGGCTGCAGAGCGGTAGGCTCTGAGCTCTTCTCACAAGTAACTAATGACAGAAGGAGAGGGAATGGCCCCAAGCTGTGCCAGGGAAGGGTTAGGCTGGACATTAGGAGAATTTTTTCACAGGAAGCATTGTAAGGCACTGGCACAGCTGCCCAGGGAGGAGCTGGAGTTACCCCCCTGGATGTGTCTAAAAGGCATCTGGATGTGATGCCTGGGGACATGGTGCAGTGACAGCCTTGGAGTGGTGAACTGGCTGCGAGGGATGATCTCGGAGGGCATTTCCTGCCTGGATGATTCTGTGGTTCTGTGAATCAAGGAATTTAGAGCAGTGCTCCCCATGGTGTTTATGATGCTTTAAAGGCTTTTCATACTTGCAGTCTCTTTGCAGGCTGCATTTGTTGGAAGGCAATGGATAACAGGTCGTAAAGCGGATAGTAAAGATGTGGTGCAGTGCTCTGAAAGCATCCTGCCCTGGTGCCTGCATGCACAGGGCTTCGAGAGCAGTGCCCCTGGCTTCTGCTAGGAGCATACACAGAGTGCTCACACCCCAGGATCTGAGGGTGCTGGAGAATACACAGAACTGAACACACAGCAAATAATAGCAGAGAGCACAGAAGCTGTTCACAGTTTCGGAGGTGGGGGCTGGTTTGCCTCTTTGCTGAGCAGGGCACTGCTGGGGAGCTGATGAGTCAGGTTCCTGCTGGGAATGTGATTTGTGTTGCAGCTCCTGTTTGCAGCATGTGCAGACTGCACAGGAAGCCCCTGATCCTTCTGAAAAACCAACCACCATCAACAGAGAACCCCAAGCAACCAAAATCCAACCCCAAGATAAGCCTCACCCCACCAAAATCCACAACCCCCACAGCCCTGCTGTGCTGGGTTGAAGTTCCCCCCCCCCCCCCAGCATTAACTTTGCCAGACCAACTCAGTCAGAAGCAAATGAAGCTGTGCTTACAAGCAAGACTACACTCTAGGATGGCATGCAATGGACAGGTAGGAAATATCCAGGAGTTACAATACTTACAGATATTCACAACGAGCAAACAACAGGAAACCCCCCTGGCCAGAGGCCAGGGAAGCTGTTCCACTGCCTCCCCAAACCCCCTTGTCCCAGAGAGGGAGAAGAGTTGAGAGGGAAAGCAGGGGGTTAGTCTTATCCAAGGCCAGCCAAAGCAGGTTATCTCCTCCTGAGCAAGGCAAACCAGAAGAGAAGAGAAAAGAAGAGGAATGGGAAGGGAAGTGAAATGTGAAGAATTGCTGTGGTACAGCTCCTCTGATCCCAGACATTTATCCAATGACTTTGGAATAATCTTTCCTTTTCCTTTTCACACCCAGTAGTGATTTGTTTATTTTTTCTCCTTTTCTGCTCAAGATCTGCAGCTGATTTTAAAGGCATGGCCGAAACCCACCACACCTGTGTTGCTTTGGCCTAAAAAGCAGCTGCTCCAGGCCCTGTTTCTCTCCCAGCTCTGGTGATCAGTGGAGCTCCACCTGGGGAGGGATCATAGAATCAATAAGGTTGGAAAAGACCTCAAGGATCATCAAGTCCAACCTCTCACCCAGCACCTCCTGACTGCCAGACCATGGCACCAAGTGCCACATCCAATCCCCTCTTGAACCCCTCCAGGGATGGGGACTCCACCACCTCCCTGGGCAGCACATCCCAATGACGAACGACTCGCTCGGTGAAGAACTTTCTCCGCACCTCAACCATAAACTTCCCCTGGCACAGCTTGAGACTGTGTCCTCTTGTTCTGGTGCTGGGTGCCTGGGAGAACAGACCAACCCCCTCCTGGCTACAACCTCCCTTCAGGGAGCTGTACGATGAGCTGGTTGAGAGCACATGGGTGAAGATTAAGGGGAAGCCAGGGGAAGGTGATGTTACTGTAGGGGTCTGCCACAGGCCACCTGACCAGCAGAACCAAGCAGATGAGGCACTCCACAGGCAAATAGAAGCAGCTTTGCCTTCACAAGCCCTGGTCCTTGGGGAGGATTTTAACCACCCTCACACTGAACCACGGAATGGTCAAGGCTGGAAGGGACCTCAAGGATCAGCCAGTTCCAACCCCCTGCCATGGGCTGGGACCCCTCACACTACAGCAAGTTGCTCACAGCCACCTCCAGCCTGGCCTGAAAAACATCCAAACTGCCCCCATAGCAGAGCAGCTCCAGCTTTGTGCTCATCCTCATGACCCTTCTCTCATGTTCCAGCATCTCCAGATCCTTCCTGGCACAGAGGCTCCAGCACTGGCCCCAGAGCTCCAGCTGTGGTCTCAGCAGAGTGGAGCAGAGGGGCAGAATCCCCTCCCTGGCCCTGCTGGCCACACTTCTGCTGCTGCAGCCCAGGCTCTGCTTGGCTCTCTGGGCTGCAAGTGCTCACTGCTGGCTCCCGTTGAGCTTCTCCTCCCTCAGCATCCCCAAGGCCTTTTGTTCAGGGCTGCTCTCAAGCCAATCCTTGCCCAGCCCATATCAGTGCCTGGGATTGCCCTGAGCCAGCTGCAGGACCTTGCACTTGGTCTTGTTGAACCTCCTGAGGCTGTCATGGGCCCAGCTCTGCAGCCTGTCCAGGTCCCTCTGGATGGATCCTTCCCTCCAGCCATCTGCTGCACCACACAGCTTGGTGCCATCAGCAACCCTGCTGAGGCTGCACTCAGTGCCACTGTCCATGGCACCAACAAAGATGTTAAACCAGACTGGTCCCAGGACTGATCCCTGAGGGACTCCACTTGTCCCTGGCCTCCACTTGGCCATGGACTATTGACAGCCAACCTTTGGGTGCAGCCCTCAAGCCAGTTCTGTAGGCACTGAAAGGTTCTTCCAGCAAACCCATCCTGCACCAGCTTGGAGACCAGGATGTGGTGCAGGACAGTGTCAAAGCCTTTGCTCAGGTCCAGGTGAATTATGTCAGTTGCTCTCCCCTTGTCTGTTGATGTTGTGACAGCTCCTGGAGGGACAATACAGCAAGGCACCAGCAATCCAGGATGTTCCTGGAGTGCATAGATGACAACTTCCTCCTCCAAATGGTAGAGAAACCAAGGAGAAAAGGCCATGCTGGACCTTGTTCTCACCAATAGGGAAGGACTGGTGACCAATGTGAGGCTCAGGGATAAGCTTGGCTGCAGTGACCATGTGCCTGTCCCTCAGTTTTCCCATTACACCTTGGGAAATCCCTTCTCCAAGAGAAGTGCAGCCAAAGGAAGTCAGGGCAAATCCATGCTCTTTTTGCATGCTCTTTTTTCTTCTCCTCAGCACCCTTCCAGGGCTGCCTGCCTTCTTCCAGAGAAGCTGCCAGGGATCACACCACCTGCCTCTAGATCATTTTGCAGCCTGCAGTTCAGCATTTCCCTGCCCCCAGCACAGGGAGGGCAGAGCTGCCATTCCCCATCTCCAAGATGGAGCACCCTCTGTGCAGGTTAGCACATGCAGTTCTCTGGTCAGCCCTGGTTAAGCTCCCAGCTTCCCCTCCAGCAGCTCTCTGGAAGCAGAGAAGCTCTGCAGCTCAATCATCCAGGCAGCCCCAGGCTGAGCATAGAAACAGGTAAGGCCTTGTGCAACAGACTGCTTTGGGCAGTGGCTGATGGCCATGACTGTGCTGTACCATCAGACTGCTTTGGGCAGTGGCTGATGGCCATGGGCTGTGCTGTACCATCAGGCTGCTTTGGGCAGTGGCTGGGAGCCATGGGCTGTGCTGTACCATCAGGCTGCTTTGGGCAGTGGCTGGGAGCCATGGGCTGTGCTGTACCATCAGGCTGCTTTGGGCAGTGGCTGATGGCCATGGGCTGTGCTGTACCATCAGACTGCTTTGGGCAGTGGCTGATGGCCATGGGCTGTGCTGTACCATCAGGCTGCTTTGGGCAGTGGCTGATGGCCATGGGCTGTGCTGTACCATCAGGCTGCTTTGGGCAGTGGCTGGGAGCCATGGGCTGTGCTGTACCATCAGGCTGCTTTGGGCAGTGGCTGATGGCCATGGGCTGTGCTGTACCATCAGGCTGCTTTGGGCAGTGGCTGATGGCCATGGGCTGTGCTGTACCATCAGGCTGCTTTGGGCAGTGGCTGATGGCCATGGGCTGTGCTGTACCATCAGGCTGCTTTGGGCAGTGGCTGGGAGCCATGGGCTGTGCTGTACCATCAGGCTGCTTTGGGCAGTGGCTGATGGCCATGGGCTGTGCTGTACCATCAGGCTGCTTTGGGCAGTGGCTGGGAGCCATGGGCTGTGCTGTACCATCAGACTGCTTTGGGCAGTGGCTGATGGCCATGGGCTGTGCTGTACCATCAGGCTGCTTTGGGCAGTGGCTGATGGCCATGGGCTGTGCTGTACCATCAGGATGCTTTGGGCAGTGGCTGATGGCCATGGGCTGTGCTGTACCATCAGACTGCTTTGGGCAGTGGCTGATGGCCATGGGCTGTGCTGTACCATCAGGCTGCTTTGGGCAGTGGCTGGGAGCCATGGGCTGTGCTGTACCATCAGGCTGCTTTGGGCAGTGGCTGGGAGCCATGGGCTGTGCTGTACCATCAGGCTGCTTTGGGCAGTGGCTGATGGCCATGGGCTGTGCTGTACCATCAGACTGCTTTGGGCAGTGGCTGGGAGCCATGGGCTGTGCTGTACCATCAGGCTGCTTTGGGCAGTGGCTGGGAGCCATGGGCTGTGCTGTACCATCAGGCTGCTTTGGGCAGTGGCTGATGGCCATGGGCTGTGCTGTACCATTAGGCTGCTTTGGGCAGTGGCTGATGGCCATGGGCTGTGCTGTACCATCAGACTGCTTTGGGCAGTGGCTGATGGCCATGGGCTGTGCTGTACCATCAGGCTGCTTTGGGCAGTGGCTGATGGCCATGGGCTGTGCTGTACCATCAGGCTGCTTTGGGCAGTGGCTGATGGCCATGGGCTGTGCTGTACCATCAGACTGCTTTGGGCAGTGGCTGGGAGCCATGGGCTGTGCTGTACCATCAGGCTGCTTTGGGCAGTGGCTGGGAGCCATGGGCTGTGCTGTACCATCAGACTGCTTTGGGCAGTGGCTGGGAGCCATGGGCTGTGCTGTACCATCAGGCTGCTTTGGGCAGTGGCTGATGGCCATGGGCTGTGCTGTACCATCAGGCTGCTTTGGGCAGTGGCTGGGAGCCATGGGCTGTGCTGTACCATCAGACTGCTTTGGGCAGTGGCTGATGGCCATGGGCTGTGCTGTACCATCAGGCTGCTTTGGGCAGTGGCTGGGAGCCATGGGCTGTGCTGTACCATCAGGCTGCTTTGGGCAGTGGCTGGGAGCCATGGGCTGTGCTGTACCATCAGGCTGCTTTGGGCAGTGGCTGATGGCCATGGGCTGTGCTCCTGCACTCTGTGGGGCATTGCTTGAGTTCCTTGCTGCAGATGCATTTACAAAGCCTGATTTTCTCTCTCCTAGACTTCTCCCTCTTGAAATGTCCTTCTTCCCTCCGTGGGAAGCTGAGTGCTGTGTCCCTGCCCATTGCCATGGTTAGGTCCATGGTTAGGGCTGTGTTGTTGTGTGAATGCCCAGCTTCTGCTCCAGCAGCAGTGTCTGTGCTGGGGCTGCTCTGCAGGCCAAGCATTGCTGTAGTCAGTTTGCAATTTCTCATCTAAGTGCCATGTTCTACCCTTGGCCCACAGCAACCCCAGGCAGTGCTACAGGCTGGGGTCCGAGTGGCTGAGAGCAGCCAGGCAGAGAGGGACCTGGGGGGACTAATTGACAGCAGCTGAACATGAGCCAGCAGTGTGCCCAGGCAGCAAAGATGGCCAAGGGCATCCTGGCCTGCATCAGGAACAGTGTGGCCAGCAGGAGCAGGGAGGTCCTTGTGCCCTGTGCTCAGCACTGCTCAGGCCACACCTTGAGTCCTGTGTCCAGTTCTGGGCTCCTCAGGTTAGGAAAGATGCTGAGCTGCTGGAAGGTGTCCAGAGAATGGCAACCAAGCTGGGGAGGGGTCTGGAGCACAGCCCTGTGAGGAGAGGCTGAGGGAGCTGGGGTTGCTTAGCCTGGAGAAGAGGAGGCTCAGGGGAGACCTTATTGCTCTCTACCACTCCCTGAAGGGAGGTTGTAGCCAGGTGGGGGTTGGTCTCTTCTCCCAGGCAAGCAGCACCAGAACAAGAGGACACAGTCTCAAGCTGTGCCAGGGGAGGTTTTGGCTGGGTGTTAGGAAGAAGTTCTTCACAGAGAGATTGGCCCCTGGGATGTGCTGCCCAGGGAGGGGGTGGGGTCCATGTCCCTGGAGGTGTTTAGCAAAGCCTGGATGAGGCACTCAGTGCCATGGGCTGGTTGATGGGTTAGGGCTGGGTGATTGGTTGGACTTGATGATCTTGGAGGTCTCTTCCAACCTGTCTGATTCTGTGAAAACCCAGCCTCATTTCCCCCCTAGATCCTAGTTCCACTGCAGCATCCAGATTGAGTTGGCTCCGTATTTTCCTCTCTCTCATCTGGACACGTCACCATAGGGGCTGGCCTCTGTTTTTTCTCTCTTATCACTGTGAAAACTTCATATCTGGGCTGTGCCTGGCTTAATGAATCCACATTTCCAGCACTTGTCTGATGATTGGCAAACAGTTCCAACCCCTCTGCCTTAGCTTGCAGTGGCCAGAAAGGAAGTGTTTGCTGTCCAGAAAGAGCAGTGATGCTCTGAGCCTGTCTGGCTGAAGGGAAGTAATTAATGTTTGTGATGGAAATACTTTGGGGGTGTTTTAAGTTCTGAGCTCTTGGTTGGGTCAGCTTCCTTAAGTTTTAGTTCAGGTAGACATCACTATTTGAGCTCATGGTGGCAAGAGCTTGGAGTCTGGTATTCAAAAGTGACAAAGAAGGCCAGTGGCAGCCTGGGCTGCATCAAGTGCTGCCAGCAGATCCACAGAGGTGATTCTGACACTTTGCTCTGCTGAGACCTCACCTGCAGTACTGTGTACAGGTCTGGAGCTTTCAACACAGGAAGGACATGGACCTGAGGGAGCAGGTCCAGAGGAGGGCCACAAAAATGATCAGGGTGTTGGAGCAGCTCTGCCATGAGGACAGGCTGAGGGAGCTGGGGGTGTTCAGCCTGGAGACGAGGAGGCTCTGGGGAGACCTAACAGCAGCCTGCCAGTACCTGAAAGGGGTTACAAAAGGCTGCAGAGAGACTTTGCAAAGGCCTGCAGGGACAGGACCAGGGGCAATGGCTTCAAACTAGAGCAGAGCAGATTGAGATTGGATGTGAGGAACAAGTTCTGCACCATGAGGGTGGTGGAACACTGGAACAGGCTGCCCAGGAAGGTGCTTGAGGCTCCATCCCTGGAGATACTCAAGGTGAGGCTGGACAGGGCTCTGGGCAGCCTGACCTAGTTGGGACTGTCCCTGCTGAGTGCAGAGGGGTTGGACTGGGTGAGCTTTGGATGTCCCTTGCAGCCCAGCCCAGTCTGTGGCACAGCTCAGGGCCTGCAGCTGTAAGGCTTATCCTGGAACAGAATGAAACAAAACACAAAAAAGGTGCAGGTTCCTCCTTACCCTAGAGCAGGTTTTTTCTGAATCATAACTTGGATTTGGCTCTTCCTGTGTCTGTGGGGGTGTGTGGTGCCTGTTCATGCTGTGCCCCACAGGCAGGGCACACCTGCCAGGCGCTGCTGTTCCCATCGTGGTCTGGTGGGAAACAACCACAGTGGCAGTGAGGACTGGCAGCTCTCTCGCTGCCCCTCCCTTGCACAGCTGGGAATTCATAGTTCAGCTGAAGTGGGTGCAGGGGCACTCTCATTTTGACCCCAGCTTATGTGCCCCTGTGCTCCACCACTTGTGGCCTTGATTAAATGTGCAGGGAGGGGATCTGCAGCCTGCTGTCAGCTTGCACACTGAGTACAGTGCCAGCATCACCCTTTGCCTCTGCAGCCAGAGGAGCAATACCTGCAGGTGAAGGCTCTCCAGCACTGTGTTTGCTGTGAGCTTCTCATCCTGCATTCAGGCTGCTCCTTGAGCTCTGCCTGGGCAGGAAGATATCCATTTCTTTCCTGTTTGCAGATCATGGTGTCCACAGGCAGTCATGTCTTGCCCCACAAGCAGCCTGGGCACAACAGTGCAGCCTCCTCTGGCACTGGTGCAGCCAGTGGGGACAGGGTTTTCCTTGCCTGGGGATGGTGGTCACTGGAGCCATTGCTGGCAGCAAGCATTTGCTGGGCAAACTATGTCTGAATGAGGCTGTGCACAGGGCTGCCCTGTGGGAGCTGCAGGCTCTTGCAGTGGCTTTTGGCTTCTGCAATTGTAGTTTCAAACCAGATGTGCCTTCCTGGGAGGGAGCTCAGCGGTTCAAGTAGGAGTCAATCCTTTGTGCTCCCTCTGACTTCTTTCTCTGCTCAGCAGTCTCCAGGTTCCAGTAACCTGCCAGCCAGTATCAGCCTCTGCCTTTCTGTGCAGGTTTTTGCTTGTTACAGCCGCAGCCCTTTGTGCTGGCTAACGTTTTCTGGCTGCAAAGGCCAGCAGCAGGGTGGCTCTCAGATAGAGATGAAGCCTGGTGTTTGCTCTCCTTGGCTTCCCAGATAGCACAACGGCAAACTGGCTTCCTGGAAGCTGGGAGCTGGCTTGCAAGATTAGGCAGCCCCGAACGCACGGGGGCAGTTTGTCAGGTGTGACAGGCACAGCTTCTCTTGGGGCTCAGCACAGGTCATCTGATGGCTTCTTCAAGGTGGCAACACCAAAGCAGCAGAGTTTTACCCTGGCCACTCTCCTGGAGGCACTCAGGTGGGCTAGGTCCCTATGTCACTTTAGAAGTGGCTGGTGCCTGCAGAGCAGTAAGAGGCTGCACGTGTGTCCTAATAACCATTCTCCTGTTCTCTTCCCTCCTTGTGGTTCCTCCAGATGGGTTCCTGTCAGTCCCTCCTCCTTTTAGGCCTTAACTGCCTCTCCTGGTGGCTGGGTGCTTTGGAAGGGAGAAAGGAGCACTCATTTTCTGCTCAGCTAGACTGGACATGAAGCTCAGATCTCGCAGCTGGTCCTGTGGTGGGTGCTAGGGCGTGCGGGGCCAGCGCTCCTGCGTGCAGGCCAGGCAGGACGTGACGGGCTGGGACTAGTTCCCGTGTAGGTCTGTGTGTGTTGAAGGGCCTTATCTCCAGAGGAGGCTTGTCCCAGGCTTGTTTTGCTGGGCTGTGAAGGCTTCCTCAAGAGAACCACCTCAGCTGCTCTTGGGAGAAGGGGACAAAGTGAGTACAGAATCTTTGGTAACTGTTGTAAGTGTGGTGGTTTGGTTTGGCACCACGTCACAACTTGGAATTCACCCCAAGGAGCAAGTTACCATGCTGCACAGGATCTGGAGACTAAATTAAACTCTTATTTACAAAAGTAGGTAATAAACACATCCAAATACATACATACATATACAGCTAGGCACCAGCCCAGCTCCCCCCTGGGCAAAGCCCAGCTAACACGTTCTCTCTCTCGTCCCTGCCACTGCTTCTTACCATAACCAAAACAGAAACAAGCAGGCCAAGCAAGCAAGGTCAGAAGCAGAGAAAGGGCAAAGAAGCAAGCGAGAGAGCAAAACCAAGCTCTGCTTCAGACTATATAGAAAGTCTGCAGACCAATGCAATGGGATAAACATCTCCCTTATGGTCTCCTCAGCCTCTTAAGACTGTCCATCCCCTGGACTCTCTCAAATTCTCTGGAAGGACTTATGTACAGTCAAGATGTTAGTCTTAAACCTGTAACAGTAAGGTAAAGAGAAAAATGAGCAAAATGAACCATACCTATCAGAGGAATCAATATCCTTTAGGATCAGCATTTTGCAGCCCTCATCCTGGCCAAGGTGTGAGGTGCACTGACACAGACCCACTCTGGTCCAGCACTCTTGCTGCTCTTCAAAGTGGGTGCTGGAGAGAAGTGCCAATGCCAGCCGTGCACCACTCATGCCCCTTGCACCAGTGCTGTGCTGCTCTGTGCCAGCAATGGCAGCTTGGCAGCTTGGCCAGACCTAGGAGCTGCTTTGGGACCAGCTGATTGAGGCTTGGCTCCAGTGTAGGCTGTCCCAGTGAATGCAGCTCACAGCCTGGCTGCCTGTGGTGGGGCTGGCAGGAGTCTGACTGCAGCACTGTGCCCTGGGGCTCACTAAGGAGGCAGGCTCCCATTTCATACCTGCAGCAGGGGAAGACCTTGTGCCATCCCAGGGGTGGCAAGGAGCAATGCACGTGGCATGGGTGCCAGCATCAGTGTTGCTGCTTGCTGACGCTTACAGCATTAGGAGGGAGATACTCTGCAGCTGCCCAGTGAGATCCAGCTTGCACAGCTCTGGGTGGCACATGCTGCTGCAGAAGCCCTCCCCTGCTGTCCTCCTAATGCACATACCTATATCTGTGTGTGTGTCCAAATGGCTTTAAATGGCATCAGCTCAGTAGATCTTAGGATGAAGTTGTTTTCCTGTTGCTGCAGCACATGTTGTCGCAGTGTGTTCTGTTGGGGGGGGGATGGCTCATGTTTGTTTTCAAACTCCAATTTACATTCTTCCATCTCTCTTACTTGCTTCTTGCAAACCTGACTCTAAGCTTTTGTTTCTGACTGTCTCCATTCTCCTACTTGGCTGAGCTGCAGTTGCAGACTCAATCTTAGACAGGGAGTTTTCCTCCTGTGTGTTTCAGCCCTTGGACTTCCACTGCCTCTGACAGGCCACTCGAAGTCCCTCCCAATTGCCTTGCCTTCTGCACTTGCAAAAATGTATGTTGAAAGCATTCATTTTTGTAGTCTTAACTGATCCTTTCTGGTATTTGTTGGTTCTTTTCTAACCTTCAGTAAAAGGATTTTTATTTCTTGTTCTTCCCTCTCTCTTCACAGTATCACAGCATCACAGTATAACTAAGGTTGGAAGAGACCCCAAGGATCATCAAGTCCAACCTGTCCCGACAGACCTCATGACTAGACCATGGCACCAAGTGCCACATCCAATCTCCCCTTGAACACCTCCAGGGACGGTGACTCCACCACCTCCCTGGGCAGCACATCCCAATGACGAACGACTCGCTCGGTGAAGAACTTTCTCCTCACCTCGAGTCTAAACCTCCCCTGGCACAGCTTGAGACTGTGTCCTCTTGTTCTGGTGCTGGTTGCCTGGGAGAAGAGACCAACCCCCTCCTGTCTACAACTACCTTCCAGGTAGTTGTAAAGGGCAATGAGGTGAACCCCTGATCCTTCTCTTCTCCAGGCTAAACAATCCCAGCTCCCTCAGCCTCTCCTCGCCTCTCCTCACATCTCCCAGCCCCTCCTTTGTCTTGCTTCACCCCAGACGATGGCTCGAGGGTGGTTTTACTTTCAGCATTCTCTGTTCAGGATTTTCCAGCTTGCTCTGGCACTGGCAGATTTGATGTTTCCCCTTGGTGCTGATGTTTGCACTGGGCATTTGTTTCAGTTTCCAGCTTGCTGTTGTGTTCAGCGCAGCCTTATCTTGCTGGGCAGGAGTTTGAATGGTTGGTTATCGATCCCACGGTTTCCTGGCGCAGGCTATTGCTTCCTGCCAATTAGCTTATTGTCTTGTGGATAAGATTATTGCTATCAGCAGGCTGGAGTGACTGTGGCTTTGTAGGGTTAATCAAGGGGTGATCCTAATGCACACAATCCTTTTGAGAATCTCTAGAATGCATTCATAGAGTGGGTTGGGATGGAAGGGACCTTAAAGATCATCTAACTCCAGCCAGCCCACCCTGGCTAGGGACACCTTCCACTAGTCCAGGTCACTCATCCAACCTGGTCTTGAATCTTCCAGGGAGGGGACATCCACAACCTCCCCAGGTAACCTGTTCCCATGTCTCCCCACCCTCCCTGTCAAGAAATTCTTTCCAATCTCCAGTCTAAATCTGCCCTTCTCAGGCTTCAATGAATTTCCTCTCATCACTACAGCCCTTTCCAAAAGTCCCTTCCCAGCTCCCTTCTCCTCACACCCATTTGTTGCGCAAGGTGAGGCATGATTCAACTTTGTTGCTGTCTTCGTCCCTATATCCTTGCCCCAGCTGCTGAATAACTGCACTCTTCATGGTGAGACCCACTGCATTTCTCACTCTCAAGCATAATTACTGCTCTGGAACATCTCCCCTGGCTTCCACTTAATCTGAGGGCTGGAGATTACTTGTATTTGGACCATCATGCTTAGCTGTGGAGGAGGAGGAGAAGCAGCCCTTTGTGGTTGTGTCTTTTTCCTTTGTAACTGGCACCCTGTGGCCATGGCCACAGGTACTGTGTTTAAGTAATTATGCACAGTGGGAGGGAAAAGGATTTCCTTTTGGTTTGAATCTGAATGTGACCTTGGATGCCATTAGCTGTTGGACTAGGAGGTGCAGTGAACAATATATTCATTTTCTCTCTCTTTCCCTTGTTTCCCAGACCTCTGTTTTCACCCTGTTTTTATCCTAGGCATCTCTTCCTGACACAAGGAGTTGTCCTGTATTTCACAGAATTGTAGAATGGGCTGGGTTGGAAGGGACCTCCACAGCTCATCCTGTTCAACCTCCTCTGCACTCAGCAGGAATGTCCTCCACTAGATCAGGCTGCCCAGAGCCCTGTCCAGCCTCACCTGGAATATCTCCATGGAAGGGGTCCCAACCACCTCCCTGGGCAACCTGTTCCAGTGTTCCACCACCCTCATGGTGCAGAACTTGTTCCTAACATCCAATCTCAATCTGCTCTGCCCTATTTTGAAGCCATTGCCCCTGGTCCTGTCCCTGCAGGCCTTTGCAAACAGTCTCTCTCCATCCTTCCTGTATCCCCTTCAGGTACTGGCAGGTTGCTATTAGGTCTCCTTGGAGCCTTCTCTTCTGCAGGCTGAACACCCCCAGCTCCCCCAGCCTGTCCTCATAGCAGAGGTGAATCCTACTGTGGTTGTTTTCATGACCACTCCTTGGTTGAACCTGTTGCTTACCTCTGCATGTTGGTCTTCCCCCTCCCCATTTCTCCTGTGGGGAGTCTGGTGCTGTGGGGGCACACCACAGATGCCTGTGGGGGCACTGCAGTGTTTGCTGTGTCATTCTTGTTGGTCTCAAACCACCTGTTCGCAGCTTGGGTTCTGCTGCTGCTCTGCAGCTCTGGTTGAAGGACACTGAACTCAAAGGTGAGATTTTTAATTTGTTCTCTCTCACTCCAGATATTAAACCACAGATATAATAAAAGTACTTTAAAACCTTGCCTCACATCTTTGGACCACTGCAACTATAATGCCTCTACCACATTCAGCATCCTGTTCTGTTTGCCTCTTATGGTCTCAAAGCCCAGAGCTGATGTCATCAGGTCACTGCCTTCTGTAATCCCAAGACCTCCCCTAGCAGCTCCAGCTGCTTCTGCAGCTCAGTGTTCAGTAGGCATCACTGGGGCTGCTTTTATCCATGCTCTCTGCTTTTATTTACCTTTTTTGGTTTTTTCTCCACCTGCTGCTTGAGGGACTGCTCCCACTGCAGCTGCTGGGATGTCCTGGGAGGGCACAGTGCTGCTCCTGGGAAAGACGAGTGGCAAAACTCTCTGCATGTGAGGGAAGAAAGTCTACAACCTGCCAGATTTCTGAATGAGGCTGTTTGGGGCCCTTAGTGAGAAGCAGCAGAGGATTTGTGGGTGAGAATTAGAGGGAAGACCAGCAGGGCAGGCATCCTGCTTGGAGTCTGTTATAGACCACCCAACCAGGAGGAAGATGTTGATGAGTCATTCTATAGGCAGCTTAAGGCTGTCTCAGCATCATCTGACCTTGTCCTCATGGGCAACTTCAACCTGCCTGACATCTGCTGGGATCTCAACACAGCAGAGAGGAGGCAGTCCAGGAGCTTCTTAGAGTGCATGGAGGACAGCTTCTTATCCCAGGTGCTGCATGAGCCTACCAGGGGCAAGGCTCTGCTTGACCTTCTTTATACAAGCAGAGAAGGGCTGGTGGGGATGTGGTGGTTGGAGGCTGTTTAGGGGGCAAGGACCAGGAGAGAATTGAATTGTCAGTACTCAGCCAAGCTAAGAGGGGCAGCAAGAAGACCTCCACTCTGGACTGCTGGAGAACAGACTGCAGGTTGCTCAAGGAACTAACTCAGAAGGTTCCTTGGGAAACAGCCCTTAAAAACAAAGGGGTCCAGGAGAGCTGGACCTGCTTCAAGGAAGAACTCTTGAAGGCTCAGAACAGGCTGTGCCAATGCGCCGGAGGATGAGCCCCGGGGCAGACAGCCTGGATGGGTGATGAGCTTCTGAAGGAACTAAGGGGCAAAAAGAGGGTGTATCATCTTTGGAAGGAAGGGGAGGCAACCCATGGAATGGTTAAGGATGTTGCTAGGTCTTGTAGGAATAAAATTAGGGAGGCAAAAGCACATTTGGAGCTTAGACTGGCCTCTGCTGTGAAGGACAACAAAAATCCTTCTATAAGGGACCTAGACCAACTGGACAGATGGGCAGAGGCCAACAGGATGGCATTCAACAAATCCAAGTGCCAGGGGCTGCACTTTGGCTACAACAACCCCATGCAGAGCTACAGGCTGGGGTCAGAGTGGCTGAGAGCTGCCAAACAGAGAGGGACCTGGGGGTGCTGATTGACAGCCACCTAAACATGAGCCAGCAGTGTGCCCAGGAGGCCAAGAAGGCCAATGGCATCCTGGCCTGCATTAGGAATAGTGTGGCCAGCAGGAGCAGGGAGGTCATTGTGCCCCTGTACTCTGCATTGGTTAGGCCACACCTTGAGTCCTGTGTCCAGTTCTGGGCCCCTCAGTTTAAGAAGGACATTGAGAGACTTGAAGGTGTCCAGAGAAGGGCAACAAGGCTGGGGAGAGGCCTTGAGCACAGCCCTGTGAGGAGAGGCTGAGGGAGCTGGGGTTGCTTAGCCTGGAGAAGAGGAGGCTCAGGAGTGACCTCATTGCCCTCTACAACTACCTGAAAGGTGGTTGTGGCCAGGAAGGGGTTGGTCTCTTCTCCCAGGCAACCAGCACCAGAACAAGAGGACACAGTCTCAAGCTGTGCCAGGGGAAGTTTAGGCTGGAGGTGAGGAGAAAGTTCTTCACCGAGCGAGTCATTCGTCATTGGAATGTGCTGCCCAGGGAGGTGGTGGAGTCACCGTCCCTGGAGGTGTTCAAGAGGGGATTGGATGTGGCACTTGGTGCCATGGTCTAGTCATGAGGTCTGTGGAGACAGGTTGGACTTGATGATCCTTGGGGTCTCTTCCAACCTTGGTGATACTGTGATACTGTAAATATATTAACAGCAAGAGGAGGGCAAGGACAACCTCCACTCCTTGGTGGACACAGAGGGGAATGTTGTAACTAAAGATGAGGAAAAGGCAGAGGTACTTAACACCTTCTTTGCCTCAATTTTTACTAGCAGGACAGAATGTCTTCCAGACAGCTGGCCTGCAGAGCTGGCAGAAGGAGCCAGGGAGCTGCATAGTTTCCCTCTGTTCCAGAAGGAGGTAGTTAGAGATCTCCTCAGCCTCTTGGAGCCCCACAAGTCCATGGGAGCAGATGGGATCCATCCTAGGGTGCTGAGAGAGCTGGCAGATGAGCTGCCAAGCCACTCTCCATCATTTTTCAGCAGTCCTGGCTCACTGGAGAGGTCCCAGAGGACTGGAAGCTGCCAACATGGTGCCCAGCCACAAGAAGGGCCGGCTGGATGAGCCAGGGAATTCCAGGCCTGTCAGCCTGACCTCAGTGCCAGGCAAGGTTATGGAACAGTCATCCTGAGTGCAGTCACACAGCACTTAGAGGATGGCCAAGGGATCAGGCCCAGCCAGCATGGATTTAGGAAGGGCAGGTCCTGCCTGACCAACCTGATCTCCTATGATCAGGTGACTGCCTGGTGGATGTGGGGCAGGCTGTGGATGTAGTCTGCCTGGACTTCAGCAAGGCCTTTGACACTGTCCCCCACAGCAACCTCCTGGCCAAACTATCAGCCCCTGGCTTGGGCAGCAGCTCTGAGCTGGGTTAGGAACTGGCTGGAGGCTGAGCCCAGAGAGTGGTGGTGAATGGTGCCACAGCCAGCTGGCAGCCAGGCACTAGTGGAGTGCCCCAGGGATCAGTGCTGGGCCCCATCCTCTTTAACATCTTTATTGATGATCTGGATGAGGGCACTGAGTCCATCAGCAGTAAATTTGCTGATGACACCAAGCTGGGGGCAGGAGTTGATCTGCTGGAGGGTAGAGTGGCTCTGCAGAGGGACCTGGACAGGCTGGGCAGATGGGCAGAGGCCAAGGGCAGGAGATTGAACACATCCAAGTGCCAGGTTCTGTACATTGGCCACAGCAACCCCAGGCAGAGCTACAGGCTGGGGTCAGAGTGGCTGAGAGCAGCCAGGCAGAGAGGGACCTGGGGGTGCTGGTCGATGGTAGGCTGAACATGAGCCTGCATTGTGCCCAGGCAGCCAGGAGGGCCAATAGCATCCTGGCCTGCCTCAGGAACAGTGTGGCCAGCAGGAGCAGGGAGGTCATTCTGCCCCTGTACACTGCACTGGTTAGGCCACACCTTGAGTCCTGTGTCCAGTTCTGGGCCCCTCAGTTTAGGAAGGAGGTTGACTTGCTGGAAGGTGTCCAGAGAAGGGCAACAAAGTTGGTGAGGGGCTTGGAGCACAGCCCTGTGAGGAGAGGCTGAGGGAGCTGGGGTTGCTTAGCCTGGAGAAGAGGAGACTCAGGGGAGACCTTATTGCTCTCTACAGCTACCTTAAGGGAGGTTGTAGACAGGTAGAGGTTGGTCTCTTCTCCCAGGCAAGCAGTACCAGAACAAGAGGACACAGTCTCAGGCTGCGCCAGGGGAGGTTTAGGCTGGAGGTTAGGAGGAAGTTCTACACTGAGAGAGTGATTGCCCATTGGAATGGGCTGCCTGGGGAGGTGGTGGAGTCACCATCATTGGAGGTGTTCAGGAGGAGACTTGATAGGGTGCTTGGTGCCATGGGTTAGTTGATGAGGTGGTGTTGGATGATAGGTTGGACACAATGATCCTGAAGGTCTCTTCCAACCTGGTCTATTCTCTTCTCTTCTCTTCTCTTCTCTTCTCTTCTCTTCTCTTCTCTTCTCTTCTCTTCTCTTCTCTTCTCTTCTCTTCTCTTCTCTTCTCTTCTCTTCTCTTCTCTTCTCTTCTCTTCTCTTCTCTCTTCTCTTCTCTTCTCTTCTCTTCTCTTCTCTTCTCTTCTCTTCTCTTCTCTTCTCTTCTCTTCTCTTCTCTTCTCTTCTCTTCTCTTCTCTTCTCTTCTCTTCTCGTCTAGTCTATCGAGGGTTTGGTTCTTTTCAGCTCAGAGCTCTGCTGAGGGCCACAGCTCCTGGCCAAGGCGCAGCCTGGCTGCCCCCTGGGCACTGCTGGTTGGGTTGTGATGCAGGACCTTGCCCTGGCCAAGGAAAGACCTTGTCCTGGGTATTCACCATGAATTCTTATTTCATCTCTTACCTATTCCCAGCAGGTCTAAGGACTTTGGCTCCCTCAGGCAAGCCTGTGAAGGCATTTTTGTGTGGGTCTCCCCTTTCCCCCATCCCTCCAGAAAGAGCGTTGGGCAGAGAGAGGAAGGAGAGCCTGAGCTGCGCGGCTCCCGGCCCAGCGGGGAGAGCAGCGTGAGCCCTGAGCGCAGGCAGGGGAATGAGCCCCTTCGCACCGGCCATGAAATCAGTCATGTGTAGATTTTTGTCCAGCCCTGGGGGGTGGGGGAAGGAATGTGGGTTGGGCGAAGTCTAGGATTACACCAGCCTCTGAATTTTCCCTTTCACCCGTTCCATAGCCGGCACCCTCCGCTCCTGCCTTCGCGTCTCCCGGCGGCTCACGCCCTGCCCCGGCAGTGCCACCCGCAAGGTAACACCTCTGGATCACCTCTGCTCCTGCTTTCTCCTGCCCTGCTCCCCCTGTGCCCCACACCCGCCTGCCTCTGCTCCGTACGAGAGGCCACGGCGCCCTTTCTGCCTGTTTAATCATTCTCTAGCCCGGAGGGGTCCTCACAGCCCTTCCCCGCGGCCGCTGTCAAACGCCTGCCAGCGCTCCTTGCGCTTCTGCACATCCCAGAGTTTCACAGGGAGCTATGGAGGCGGAGGGGAGAAGTGCTGCTTTGCCCGGCTTCTTGCTCTCCCCGGCTGGGGCAGACTGTCATTTGCTGGCACTGCCTCTTCCTGCTGTCCTGGTGAGGGAGCTGCAGGCGGGAATCAAAGGCGGCATTAGGCTGCGGCTGGGAGAGCTGCCTCTGCAGGGCACCAGCAGGCACAAGGGCTGGCACTCTGCAAGGGAAGGTGCCCTTCTTGACACGAGGTCCTCAGCCATCCTGGCTTTTGCACTGGGCACTGGTGGGAACCACAGTCCTCACCCTTTGCCCTGTGAGGCTCAGCATCCTGCCCGTGAGGCTTTGACACCTGCTGAGCCTCTTAAATGCTTCAGTGCAGAGCTGGTGCCCCCCATCCTGCCCTTATCTATCTCCTTGCTGTGCTCTGAAGCATCAGCTGTGCACCAGCAGTCCCTTACACCACACCCTGACTTTCCTGGGAGGAGAGGTGATCCCTCAGGGGTTTGTGGGGGAAGATGGAGCAACAAGAAAGATGCCTACCTACTCTGTGCCAATCTTCCACTACTGTTAGCAGAGATCTGTTTAGAGCTGGGAGAAGTTCTTGCAATGCCAAACTTCCTGAGAGCAGTGGTGTGGGGAATCCCTACAGGGACTAGAGTAGGAGTGGGGAGATCTCAGATGGCCATGGCCAAGGGTATTCCTTTCCTGCTGTTACTGTACTAGCACCATTTTCTCTCAGCCTTGAAGATTGCCAGCAACAGTTGCCATCACCCAAAATGTTTGTGTTTTGTGGCTTTCATTGCATGGTCTGCACAAAGAGACCTTGGTAAGCAGCCCCAGAGGAGAAGAGAAACCCTTATCAAATATCTTGTCAAGTATTTGATCCTTCTAGAGCCCTAGGTCTGTCCCCCCTGTTCCTGCTGTGGTGGGAGCTTCAGCCTGGCAGAGCTGCTGGGTGTTGTGTTGTGCTCTGGTGATGGTGGTGGGAGCCTGGCAGAGCTGCTGGGTGTTGTGTGTTGTGTTGTGCTCTGGTGATGGTGGTGGGAGCCTGGCAGAGCTGCTGGGTGTTGTGTTGTGCTCTGGTGATGGTGGTGGGAGCCTGGCAGAGCTGCTGGGTGTTGTGTTGTGTTGTGCTCTGGTGATGGTGGTGGGAGCCTGGCAGAGCTGCTGGGTGTTGTGTTGTGCTCTGGTGATGGTGGTGGGAGCCTGACTGAGCTGCTGGGTGTTGTGTTGTGCTCTGGTGATGGTGGTGGGAGCCTGACTGAGCTGCTGGGTGTTGTGTGTTGTGTTGTGCTCTGGTGATGGTGGTGGGAGCCTGGCAGAGCTGCTGGGTGTTGTGTTGTGCTCTGGTGATGGTGGTGGGAGCCTGGCAGAGCTGCTGGGTGTTGTGTTGTGCTCTGGTGATGGTGGTGGGAGCCTGGCAGAGCTGCTGGGTGTTGTGTTGTGCTCTGGTGATGGTGGTGGGAGCCTGACTGAGCTGCTGGGTGTTGTGTTGTGCTCTGGTGATGGTGGTGGGAGCCTGGCAGAGCTGCTGGGTGTTGTGTTGTGCTCTGGTGATGGTGGTGGGAGCCTGACTGAGCTGCTGGGTGTTGTGTGTTGTGTTGTGCTCTGGTGATGGTGGTGGGAGCCTGGCAGAGCTGCTGGGTGTTGTGTTGTGCTCTGCTGATGGTGGTGGGAGCCTGGCAGAGCTGCTGGGTGTTGTGTGTTGTGTTGTGCTCAGATGGTCTGCTTCAAGAAGCAGGAGTGTTTTGAAGTGAGTCAGTTAAAACAACGAAACTGGTAGTGGCTTCTGAGGGCTGGTTGTGGACTAAGCAATGGGAAGCAGCTTACTGCCAGCAGGGATGGCTGTGAGAAGCAGGAGAGGAGCAGTGGGCTGTGTGAGCACTGCACGCCTGCTCTCCCCTCTCTTGCCTCCCACAGCCCAGAGCTGTGCCTTGTTGCATGGCTGGTGCAGGACCTAAAGAAGCAAACTCTTCTGCAGGTGAGATGGATTGCAGAGTCCCTGGTGCCATCAGCAATGGGGAACTGGTGCCCACACAGCCCAGCGTGGAGAAGCAGAAGGAGGAGGAGCAGACGCTGGAGCGAGGGCAGTGGAACAACAAGCTGGAGTACGTCCTGTCCGTGGCCGGGGAGATCATCGGCCTGGGCAACGTCTGGCGCTTCCCCTACCTCTGCTACAAGAACGGTGGAGGTGAGTGCAGCCCTGCCACAGGCAGCCCTGCCACGGGCAGCCCTGCCACGGCCAGCCCTGGGGGCACCTGCTCACCACTGTCCCCCCTGCTGCGGCTGCAGCTGCCTCTGGCCCTGCTCACTGCCCTCAACAGCATCTCAGCAGCTCCCGGGTCTGAAGAGAGGCTGCCAGGCTGCCAGCCTAGAGCAACCTGGGCTGCAAGTAGGGCCTGTTCTGGCCTGGTGTGGTGTGGGTGACAGCAGCAGCGTCCCAGAGCAGCTGCAGCCATGTAGAGCCTTGACTGTGGTGGTGAGGAGGGCGACCATGTGCCGGGGCAGGCAGGAGGAGCAGGGTGACTTGCTCTGGGCAGCTCCTGTTTGAGGAGCCCAGAGAGCTTCGTGCCAGGTAGCTCCCAGCAGTGCAGCACAGTCATACTGCACACCACAGGGCACCAACAGCTTTGCAGCCCCTTTGAGGAGCTGCAGCATCGCCTGGAGGCTCAGGAGGCTTTCAAGGGCCTCTTGGCCACAAGTCCTGGTCTGGTGCCGGACCATGGAGGGATGTTCCCTTGGTGCTGGAGCCCGACGGTAGGGACAGGGTGAAGGTATTTTTCTCAGCTCAGTGAAGAAGTACAGGATGCCTCATGTGCCTCATGGTGCCTCTCCAGCATGCACTGGAGCTGCAAGTGTGTGGGGCAGGGGACCCCTGGCTCTGACCCATGCAGCAGGTCTGTGGGGTGAGCAGCTGAATGTGCTCCAGGGAGTGGGGCACTGCTGTTACCAGCAAGACGCCAGCAGGTTGGTGCTGCTCAGGCTGTCCTTGGTGGTGACTAGTGGCCAGTCCCCCACAAGGCCAAGTTGTCCCATGGCTTGGCAGTGGATTTGGGCTTTCTTTTGCAGTTGGAGACTTGGTCTGGCTTTTTTACAGGTGTTTCCCCCTGATTTTAGCTTCTGGCTGCCTTTTAAAGGAGAAGACTGTTTTTAAAAGTGAAAGCCTGGACCTCTTCAGAGGTTTGGCTCAGTGGCATGTGGGGAGAGGGAGTTGCTCTCCCTGTCTGGTGATTAGTCACTAATTGGGCTCTCTGGAAGGGAAGGGGAGAGGTGAAAGGGCATTTGGCTGGAGCTGGCAGGGACTAAGTGCTGGGGACCCGGGACTGAAATGTCCTGGCTTGAGCTTGGGGTAGTCTCATGGGCCTCACTAAACTGCTTTCATCCCAGGGCATACAAGAGGATTAGCTGCTGTTGAGCTACTTTCAGCCATGCTTTGCTCAGCACTTGCTGCTTTTCACCAGGTGGTTGGGCAGTTTCCTTCCCTGTTGAAAAAGGAGGATTTTATAGTGGTCTCCTTTTCCACAGCAAGTGTTTCTTGGCTGCCTGCTGAGCCCTGTCTGCTCCCACTGCTGCACCTTTCCCAGGCACCCTGTCCTGGCACCCCTTTCTCTGCTGCTTCCCCCACTGGGTTCCCCTAGAGTGGGGCTGGGGAAGAGCTGATGGAGGATTCTGGTGAAGGAGAGCCATGCTGTGTAGCTGAACAGCAGAAGCCAAATGCAAAGGTCTTATTTTCACCCAGGAAGTGGGCCTGGAGCAAAGGTCTGTGAAATGGCAGAGACTGGAAGGAGTTTGAAGTCTCAGGCAAATGCTTCATCTCTGTCTGCCTTCCCATGAGATTAGAGCCAGGACGGGGCAGGAACAAAATCATTTCCCATATGATTTCTGTGGCAGGGCAGTGTGGTGAGGGTGGGCAAGACTCTACAGCTCCCTGAAGGGAGGTTGGAGTGAGGAGGGGGCAGCCTCTGCTCCTTGGTGGCAAGAGACAGGAGCAGAGGAAATGGTTGCAAGCTTTGCCAGGGGAGGTTCAGGCTGGATGCTAGGAAATATTTCTTCCCAGAGAGGGTTCTCAGACACTGGAATGGTCTGCCCAGGGCAGTGCTGGAGTCACCATCCCTGGAGGTGTTCAAGCAGTGTGTGGAGCTGGTGCTTAGGGACATGGCTTAGTGCTGACCCTGCAGTGCTGGGTCAAGGGTTGGACTGGATGAGCTTGGAGGTCTCTTCCAACTGAGTGTTTCCTGTGATCCTGCGACTCCCTCCTGCTCTGTGGAGTCTCGCCTGCCCTGGCAGATGCTGTACCATATCCCTGGTAACACCTCAGTTTGGAAAGCTGCCAGAGGTTTTGCCCTTTACTCCTTTGGGAAGGCTGGTCTAGGCTTTTGCTTCTCTGGTCCTTCAATGAAGGTGAGGTACCTTTATTCAATTTCCAGCTTCAGGCCAGTCATGGTCAGCCTACAACCATTTGTGCCAGCAAGAGCTCTGCCCCACTGGCAGACTTTTTCTGCCCCACTGAGTGATGCCAGTGCATATAACTGCTTTGCTGCCCTAAATAACTGAGGCCCTTCACAAACAAAGGTATCTGCAAAATCCAAGCTGTGAAAGAGGGGCAGACAGTTGTTCTTCCTTTCTTTTGGGACATTCCCACATACCAAAGGAAGAGAAGTCCCTTGAGTACTCAGTGTGCTTAGTGCTCAGTGTCTGAAACCACACAGTGAAGGGGGAAGGAGGGGATGAAGAGAAAATAATGTTCTTTTTCTTCTTGCTCACTCTTGCTTTCACCTCCTGTGGCAGGGTGAGGCCCTCCCTGGCAGCCTGGCCCTGATGGCACTGGGAGCCCCCCGCAGAGCCTGGCTGCTGGGATGCTGCTGGGGCCACACGCAGCTCCCCACCGCTGCTCCTCAGACTGCTCGGCTCCAGGGCCCCCCTGCTGCCACAGCTCATGGTGGAGAAGGGACCATGTGTGCTGTTGTGTGCTGACAGAGGGACACTGAGGTCCTGCAGCACGTCCAAAGAAGGGCAGTGAAGCTGGGAAGGATCCAGAGAACAGGTCTCAGGAGGAGTGGCTGAGCGAGCTGGGGTTGTTTAGGCTGGAAGGAAGAAGGCTGAGGGAGAACTCATTGCTCTCTACTACTACTTGAAAAAAGGTTGTAGGTAGGTGGGTGTTGGTCTCTTCTCCCAAGTAGGAGAGGAGACAGCCTCAAGCTGTGCCAACAGAAGTTTAGGTTAGCTATTAGGAAAATTGTCTTCCCAGACAGGGCTGTAAAGCTCTGGAGCAGGCTGCCTGGGGAAGTGGGGAGCCACCAACCCTGGAGGGATTTAAAAGACCTGCAGGTGTGGTGCTTAGAAAATGGTTTAGTAGTGACTTGGCAGTGCTGGGTCAATGGTTGGGCTTGGTGATCTTAAAGGTCTCTTCCATCCAAAACACTTCTGTGGTTCTATGATAATGGAGGGGACCTCTCCCTTCCCCTTCAGCAGGGTGGTGGGGTTCACCTGCAGGCAGGGTGGATGAAGTTGGGCTGGCAGGACACCGGCCGGTGCTGAGAGGCTGCTCAGGTGCCCACATCACAGCCCCTGTTGTGGACTGCCCTTCCTGCTGCCCCTCCATCCAGAGTGGCTGTGCAAGGCAGCTCTGCTGGGCAGCTCTTCTCAGCTCGAGGGCCTGAAGGCCATCTTGCCTACTGTCCTCCCCTGCCTGTGCAGGTGAGAAGCTGCCTTCTGCCAGCTGCAAGGAGATGAGTGTGTGTTGGGGGGCTGGTGTCATGGTGGTCTCACCCTGCCTGTCTCCCCAGCCTGGGGGAGGAGGGGAGCAAGGCAGATCACAGCTCCTGGCTCAAACATGTCTCTGCAAATCCCATCTTCACCCTACCATAATCTTGCACCATTTCATAGCTTGCATGTTGGGACCCTCTAATTAGGCTCTGAAAGCATGGAGCCTGCTACTAAACCTGAGGATCACAGAAGGGCCTGGGCTGAGAGGGACCCCCAAAGCTCCTCCAGTCCAACCCCCTCTGCACTCAGCAGGGACATCCCCAACTAGATCAGGTTGCCCAGAGCCCTGTCCAGCCTCACCTGGAATATCTCCAGGGAAGGAGCCTCAAGCACCTCCCTGGGCAACCTGTTCCAGTGTTCCACCACCCTCATGGTGCAGAACTTGTTCCTCACATCCAATCTCAATCTGCCCTGCTCTCGTTTGAAGCCATTGCCCCTGGTCCTGTCCCTGCAGACCTTTGTAAATGTCAGATTGCAGGCTGGCAATAAGGGAAGCCTGGGCTGGAAGCTTAGCCTGCCACCTCGGAGACCTCCCTGGGGTCCCCGGCCAGAGCTGAGTTGAATACAGCCTGTTGTGCAGGAATGATCTCCCCTGGGAAAGGCACCACTTCCCTGGTAGGGTTGCACACGAGCTGGGAGTTGAGGCAACAGTGTTGTCACAAACACTTCCCCTGCCCTCAGCAGCTTCTCTTTACAGGCAGAGAGTGGAGCGCATGTGGGCAGGCACTTGTCATGGCCCTGGGACTGCCAGGTGTTGCCATCCTCTCAGCTGCTCTGCTCACAGGGAGCTGCTGTCTCTTTCCTTGACTGCTTGCTTTTTGCAGGGAGCCTGTGGCTTGGTACCCAGCTGGGGGTGGGGTGGGACTTCTGGCCAGTCTCCAAACTGCACTCCCCCCACCCCCCACCCCCACCCCTGCATGCTAGTAAATCTTATTAACGAAGTCTCCTGGGGTTTGAGTTTACTTTTGCACCGTGATTGTTGTTCCCCACACACCCCTGCTGCCCTGAGCCCAGAGCACTGGCACAGACAAGGAGAATGCAGGGGAGATGTGCTTGGTGCCTGGCTGGGCTGCCCCCTCAGAGCCCACTTGCAGGGGGTCTGCCCCTCTCTTCCTGGGGCTACCCCTTTCCATGCCAGCTCCCGCCTCTGCTCCATGTCTCTGCCCTTGCAGCAGGGCTTGGGCAGCTTTGGTGGTGCTTGAGCGCAGCAGGAAGCAGGGATCATCCTGTAGGGCTGTCTCCTGTGCCCTCCAGGAGAAAAGCCAGTATTGCATTTAACATTAGCCTGAGGTAATCAGAAGCCTGATGTGTTCTACTCCTCCCTGCCTGGTTTCACAACCGGGCTTGCCCAGGAGGGCAGCCCTGGCACCGGTGTGAAGTACATGCACATACTTTACTGCACTAATTGCTGTTCCTTTGCATGTCTGCTGCTTATCCACCAGCCAACGACTGAGCAAATCAACAGCCTGAAGCTGTTGGTCTGGATTTGCTCCTGGGTGCCTTGGTGTTGCTATCCATGGGCTTCTCAGCTTATCCAGGCAGAATACCCCGGGTGAAAGGAGTCACCAACGTTCTACAGCAGGGAGCTCTCCTGTGTTTCTGCACTGCTATTGAGAGCTTGTGTCAGTCTTCTTTGCACAAAAATCAGGCCTAGAAACTTTCCTTCCCTCTCCATCTTCTCCAAATGTTGACTTTCTCATGCAGCTATGGAATATGAAGATCCTTTTCCTGGTACCCCATTTGTGGTCTTCCCTCCCCCTGGAAGGGTCCTGCCCAGTGCCAGGCAGGAGATGGTCTGACTGCAGTCACCCTGCAGGACTTATTTCTCCTATCTGTTTCTTGAATCTGTCAGGTGCCTTCTTCATCCCCTACCTCATCTTCCTCTTCACCTGTGGGATCCCTGTCTTCCTGCTGGAGACGGCGCTGGGGCAGTACACCAGCCAGGGCGGGGTGACAGCCTGGCGCCGGATCTGCCCTCTCTTTGAAGGTGAGCAGCCTGAGCCCGGCAGGGTGTGCAGAGGGGAGGGGTCCTGCTGGGGCTGGGAAGTGATGCCTCCCCCCACAGCCTGCCTCATTCCATACCTGCACATATCTGCTGCCCGGCGCTGGGCACCCCAGCCCCGGGTCGGGCTGGACAAATGGATCACCCTCCTCACCAAACAGTTCCTCTCGCTGGGCTGCATCCTGACTTCCTTCATGGCTGTGGCTCTGGCCGGGACCTTTGTGTTCAGTCAAGGTTGCCATCCAAAAGCTGAATGATGGAAATGCCTCTGACAGCTAGGAGGACCCTAAAGCACACCACTGTTGCTTTCAGGCAATGCTGTGTCATTTTCCTGATGTGGCAGAGGACTTAAAACCTTAGTGGTGAGAGGTATCAGCTGCCCCAACAGAGTGGTAGCAATCAGATCCACTTCTAACACTGGCTCAGCACAGTCACCCAGCCTCAAGCCTCTGTCTTATCCCAGTTGCCTCCTCTTTACAAACCAAAACCTTCAGATGCTCTTCCAGCAGCTCCCAGAGAAGGTCTGTGGAGGTAATGCAGGGGTATGAGGGAACAAACACAGCCAGGGCACGTTGCAGGAGAGGAGCTCAGCCAGCAGGTGAGACAGCATCACATTTTTCTGTCCCTTTTGGTGACTTTCCAGCCACAGCCTGCTGTCACCTGCCCAGACTCCCTCTCACTGCCACCCGTTCACCAGAGAAGGCTGCAGTGGGGTGGTACAAAGAGCGGGTCCCTGGGGCCCCTGCTTGGACCCCCACTGATGTGGCACAGGGGGCTGTGGGGGAGGGGGTGGTGGCTCTGGCAGGTTGGCAGAGAGCCCCAGGCAGCAGCATGGTGAGAATGCAGAGCAGCAGGTGAGAAGGTTAGGTGAGCATGTGCCCAGGGCAGCCCTGTCCGCTCTGCGGGCCTGGGAGTCACCTGCCTTTGGGGCTCGCTTTCTGCAGGCATTGGCTACGCCTCACAGGTCATCGTCATACTGCTGAACTTCTACTACATCATTGTCCTGGCTTGGGCCTTGTTTTATCTCTTCAGTTCATTCACCATCCATCTCCCCTGGGGCAGCTGTGACCACGAGTGGAACACAGGTGGGTGTGGAACTCCCCTAAGCCTCCACTGGATCCTGGCTGAGGAGAATGTGCTGCTGCCCCATGGCAAGCCTGAGGAGAGTGGCTTGTCCCTGCATGGCAGGGACTGCTGGCCACGGGGCTGGGAGTGCCAGGGCCCTGCAGTGCTGCTGGCACTTTAGGGGAAGAGGCTTGGCTGATGCAGTTCTTTGCCAGAGGGCACTGGTGCTGGCACTATCCAACCGCTCCCAGCACTCGGCCAGTACCGGGCAGGCTCCAGTGACTCCTGCCCTGGGCTCCAGCCACCCTGGGTACCTGCCAGCTTGGCATCTTCAAGTTATCCTGTGCTGTGTGTTAGCCACAGCCTCGGTGCTGATTGGCACTGCTTACTGTGCCCAGTGGAGGGACAAAATAACTGCTGCCACCTCAGTGGATTCTTATCTCTATTTGTTGCCAGCCTTATTCTGGGGGGCTCCTTTTGTGCTTCTTGGGGACTACACAAAGTTTGTCTCTGAGTCAATGTCAATGAGTGTTGACATTGTGGATGGGAAGGAAGGGAATTTTGCAGAGCTCAGGTGCTCCAACAGCTGTTGCTTACACTCCCTCTCTCCCTGGGCCTCCCCCACAGAGACCTGCATGGAGCTGCAGAAGGCCAACTCAACACTCAATGTGACCAGTGAAAATGCCACCTCCCCTGTCATCGAGTTCTGGGAGTAAGTAACAACAGCCTGTGCTCCCTCTTCTCTGGAACACACCCTCCTTGGCCAAGGAGCACACCTTCCAGTGCCACATGCTATTAGCCCATCCTTGCCAGAAGTGGACACAAGAGGAGCTTGGTCAGGTCGGAGTGAAGGCTCTCAGGGGCAGCATCCCCAGTCGAGGATGGGCTTCTAGTGTTTGTCTGGAGCAGTGCTGGCACTGCCTTAGAGCCATCTGACTTTGTCCTTCTTTGATGCTTCTTTGAGCACATGGGGCACACAGCACCTCCAGGACCCCCTCAGCTCAGCACAGGGATGCAGGGATGCTGGTTTTAAAGGTTTAATGTTTTAAAGACCCTGTCTGCTGTGTGCTCTCTGAGCCTGCACTCTCCCTGGGCCTGCTGCTCACTTGTGATCCATGGTGACCTGCTGTAGGCTGCTTGTCCTGGGGCTGGGTGCTGGAAAAGTTGCTGTTCCCACCCCTGCTGTGGCTCTCCTTGTGTCACTGGGGAGTAAGCACATACTGTAGTTTTAGAGAGCAGACTGATGCTCTTCACCCCTCCCCAAAGGAGTAACAGAAAATGCTGCACTCAGGCTTGCAAGGGTTGGAAGTTTCAATGGAAGTGCTGTTCACAGCTATGTACAACAGGACAAAACCATACAAAATACCCCAAAATACACAACAGTTCATACTCAGCCTCAGCCCAGCTCTCCAGCCTGGGCTTCTCCACAACCTCACTAGGCCTTCCAAACCTTTCCCCCAACCAGGTCAATACCCCAGGCCTCAAACCCCCCCCAGTAGCTCCCTACCCAGGCCCGAATGATGTAGTACAAATTAGCTCTGCCAAGGCTGAAGTCAGGCTACAAACCTCCCCCACAAGAGACAAGGTCCAGCTGGGAGCAGAGAGAGGGAGAAAAGGGCAGAAACTGACTCTGCAGCCAGTTCATTTAGAAAATAAAGATGCTATATTATGGGATGGAATAACACAATTTCTGGTGCTGTCCCCCTTGGCACTGCCCAGTCCCCCAGGAGGACCTCTCTCTGGTTAGACAGCAGTTCCTTAACCCACCACAGCACCCACCATGGCACTGGAAATTTCCACTGCCCATTGCTTCCAATGGGGCCTCTGTTGCTGCCCTCCCTGGGTGGGCACACAGGAGGCCCCAGCTTCCTTGAGTGGGCTTCTGAGGCTGCCTCTGGCTGCAGGACAGTGCCCAGTTAGTTACGGTCCATGGGCATCGCTTACCCACTGGTTACAGAGTCCATGCCCTTAGAAGCAGGCCAAGAGCAGAGTGGTTTTGCCAGCCCTTCTCTCATTGTCTCAATCTCCCACAATACTGTGGGGCAGGGAAGGAGGCAGTGTGTCTTAAATGCAGTTCTCCAGGACCATGACCTTTAGTCTGGGCTCATCTCTGTTGCAGCAGGGCTGCCATAGCTGCTGAGCTGCTGGGTTGTGCATGCTTCTCTCTGCCTGGGCTGTTGGCACTGTGCTGTGGTGTTCTATGCTCAGGTCTGGTTGTGTGGTGTGGGAGATGGAGGGGCAGAGTCCTTCTGTGAGGGATGAGGAAGATCTGGCACATATGGAAAGCTGCTGTATCACAGACTCACAGAACAGTAGGGCTTGGACAGGACCTCTAGAGCCCATCCAGTCCAACCTCCCTGCTAAAGCAGCTTAGCTAGTTCAGCACAGAGCTGCTTCCCAGCTGTTTCCTAACCTGTCCTGGTGCAGGGAATTATTTCTACACCACTGCAGGACTCTGCACTTGCCCTCATTCAACTTCATTAGGCTGCACTCCATCCAGCTCTCCAGCCTGTCTAGGTTAGGGCAAGACCATACAACCTTAGGTGACCCATCTAGCCCAGGATCCTCTCTTCACACTGGCTGAAACAGGATGCTCAAGGTGATGTCTTTCAGCTGTGCAGTGGGGATTACTGTGGCCTTGGTTGGGTGTGAGTCATGGTATGGGATGCTATGCTGCTCTGGGTTCTGAGGTGAAATATTTGTCTGCTCCTGAAGACAGAAGTGTGTTGTGGAGAAGGGGGTGGACAGCATTGCCTCTTGCATGGTCTTGATGGATTCTGCATGGTAAATGAAAGGCATCATTCACTTTGAGGTCTGAAGCATGTCAGACATGATGAACTTTGTAATGTGCAGGAAAAAAGCCCAGACAAAGCTTCTGAGTGCCAAGTGCTGCATGTTCCTGCAGAGAGAGGACTCTTACCCTAGAGGGCAAGACAGATGGAGGGTGGGAGGAGGACAGGAGAAATGTCATGGCCCAGCTGGCCAGAACTGGAGTGAGCACAGAAGCAAGTGTCCATGCATGACCTGCCAGGCTGGTGGCACTTCTAAGAGGGGAGCTTGGTTCCTCTGAAGCCTGCAGCTCAGCCCTGGCTCTTGTTAGTAAGCTCTGTTCCCCAAAGTCATCAGGTGCTTTGGAGATGTGGTGAGAAGCAGCATGATGTAGCCATGGTCAGTGACACTTGGGTGTTCCTTCCTCATGCAGGAGGAGAGTGCTGAAGATCTCTGATGGCATTCAGCACCTGGGCAGCCTGCGCTGGGAGCTGGCTCTGTGTCTCTTGCTGGCCTGGATCATCTGCTACTTCTGCATTTGGAAAGGGGTCAAGTCCACAGGCAAGGTGAGTCCTTGGTTCAGAGCAAGCCTCTTCCCTTGATCATAGCTGGAGCACTCAAGATATTCACCTTTTCTACAGAGAAGTCCTATCCTCTGCAAACCACCCTCTGAATAAGGCAGCAGGAGCTTGACAGACTCAGCTGGCAGCAGGAGTGCCAGCCAGGCTTTGTGTTTGGAGTAGGAAGGAATGGGAGTGATGAGATATCTCAGAGCATTAGCTCCCAAGAGGAGTATCTCCATCTGATCACTCCCTAGCCACAGGCCAAGGATACCCTGCAGTCTTCCTGTGTGCAGGGAGGTTGCATGTTCCTTCCCTCCCACCACACTGTGAGCGAGCAGCATGTTTTTCCTCTGCTGGCAAGCACAGATGGAAAATCTGCATTAGATAGTACTGAAGTCAACTCTGATGGTGTCAAAGCCCTCTCTGCCCCACAGCCACAGGAATCTTCTTTTCTTCCATGTCCCATCTCTTCCTGCAGTTGCTCATATTCCTCAGGAATAAAGGTCCCTCCCCCCCTCCAGCACTAGCCACGACAGAGGGCTTTTTCTTTATGCTTCTGGGAAGGGTTGCTGTGACTGTCCAGCTCCCCTCCCTGTGTGCCACTGTCATTTACCCCATCACTTAGCTTCTGCTACCACCTCCTGACCCATTCCCAGGCAGCCCTGTCTGCTGGCAGCAAAAGCAGATGGAAGTGAAAAGGTTTAGTACGTTATCTAAATGGTGGCTTCTCAGCATGCTATGAAGGAGACCCCACGTGAGAGGGGCTGGGAACGTTAGCTGCATGCATCTCTGTCAAGTGGATGGCATGGCTGGGAGCAGCCTCTCCTGCTTGCAGGGTGGAGAAAATGGAGCAGCTTGCTTAGATGATGTTTGCTGGTTTCCATGGAGCACAATTAGAAGAAAAGAGCAATTGTTTGCTGGGGTGGCCTGGCAAAAGAGAGCAGAGGCAGCCCACTAACAGCAAAGATGATCCTGAGTTTCAGCAAACACCAAATTCAATCCCTTCTGGATAAAAGCTCTAGGGTACATCAAGTGCTGTTCAAGCAGGGAGGACTAGCATTGAGATCTTATCCTCTGGGAAACAGAAACTTTCTCTCAGTAAAGCAGCAGTGTGCATAGGTTTATCAGCCCTCTGCATGCTCAATAATGCACCTGAAACGGTGGCTGTGGGAATACAGCCCCACTGGCCAGGAGCTAGTGCCTGAGCTCAGGTAACCTGCTTGTGGAGGGGCAAACCCCATCAACTCACAGTGCCCTGCTCAGATGGCTCACATCCTCTGCTGCTGGGGCTGCCTGTCCCTGGGGAGTGGTTGCAGCTGCAGGAGGTCCTCACAGATGGAACCACTTTGAGGCTGAGGCGTGTGGACCAGGTTCAAATCAAACCCTGGATGTTGTTGACCAGCATGAGGCAGAACAATCCCACTGATCCCGGCAAGGTTCCTACTGATGTAGCTAGAGCTAACAACCACCAAGAAATAAACAGCTTGGGTCTGAGCCAAGCCCTGAGTCAGTTCTCATTGTATCCAGATGTTCCTGTTGTTAGATAGAAGTTTGGCTCTCTTAACCCAGCAAAACATTCCTCGACCTCAGCCTCTGGTCTCAGTGCAGATGTGAAAACTTACCACACTGGTTTGAGCAGGCTGTGAGGCACACAGGATGGTACCAGACTGTGAATCCAGATCATATGCCAGGCAACTGAACAGTCTGTGTGCTGAGCTCCTCAAACCCAGGTTATCCAGAGACCCAGGCAGGAACCTGCACCAGGCACCAAAGGCAGTGTGCTGTTCTTGTGATCTCTGGTTTGAACCTTGAGTTCATCAGCTGAGACTCTTGCATCCTGTCACTTCCTAAAGGAAGAATTGGGGGTGTGGTAAACCCAGGGGTGATTGTTAGGAATGACATAAGTATGGTGCTTGCCTGTGTTGGAGCATGCTGCCCCTTGTTTCCTTCAGTGGCCAGGAGGAAGGTTCAGAAAGCTAGGAATGGGTTTGGTCACACACACACATCTCAGGCAATCACATGCCCCAGCAGAAGATGTTTGTCACTGACTGTTGTGCCATTACCCAAGACTGCTGTGATATGCAGAATAGGGCAAGTGAAATGGGCTGAGGGAGCTGGGGGTGTTCAGCCTGGAGAAGAGGAGGCTCTGGGGAGACCTAAGAGCAGCCTGCCAGGACCTGAAGGGGGCTACTAGAAGGATGGAGAGAGACTGTTCACAAAGGCCTGCAGGGACAGGACCAGGGGCAATGACTTCAAACTAGAGCAGAGTGAGGCTGGATGTTAGGAACAAGTTCTGCACCATGAGGGTGGTGGAACACTGGCACAGGTTGCCCAGGGAGCTGGCTGGGGCTCCATCCCTGGAGATATTCCAGGTGAGGCTGGACAGGGCTCTGGGCAACTTGGTCTAGTTGAGGATGTCCCTGCTGGCTGCAGAGGGGTTTGGTCTGGATGAGCTTTGGAGGTCACTTCCAACCCAGAGCATTCTGTGGTTCTGTGGCTCCATAAATGCATGGACAACCTGGAGCTGCAGGCAAAGATAACCAAGCAGTGTGGCTTTTGAATGCTGGGATATCTCAAATCCTTCTGTCCTTCTGTGTGACAAAACCAAACCACCAGAGGCTGCATCTTGCCTTTGAAGAGGGCTGGCACTGCAGCAGCAGGTGCTTTGGGTGTTTGAGTCAGATGGATTCCATTGGGATGGGTTCAGAGACAATACTTGTGAATCACTGCTCTGATCACAAGGAGTACCCAGAGACAGGGTGAAAGTGCCCAGGGAAATCATAAGCTCACACTTCTCAGGACCTCCTCTAGTGCAAAAAATTCCACAGCTGTGGCAGGGCTCAGGAATGGTGGATTTTGAAACAACTGGCTCTGGGTGGATGGGAAGGTGTGAGACCAGATCCTGCATTTTGTGGCTCCTCCTGGGATGAGCTTTAGCTCTCTGGTGTGCAGCTGCCAAAGCTGAGCAACAGCATTCAGCTGCAGTGTGCTTGTGTGACACAGCACATCCACACAGGACAAACCTGAGGGAGCAGCATCTCTGTTCTGGCCTAGCATGACACAGACTGAACAACTCCTTGGGAAGTGATCAGTAAGCCTGGAAGGTGTGGGAGCAGCAATGTCAAAGGATCAATGATGCTGCTGGCATTTCTGGGGATGAGCCCTTGACATCAGTTTGGTTGTGTGGGAAACACAGACTATGACACATTGTTGTAGTGACACACTACAGACATCAGCTTGGACACCCTTGGAGGTACCCTGCTAATCCCTGAGTGGACTGTTAGATGTACCAGCTGTGGAGCCCCTGGAAGCATTGGTTGGTTCTGCCCTGCAGCATTGCCCCAAGGTCTGTGGCTCCTCTGCTACAGGAACCTGAGTACCACTGCACTGCTGATGGGGCTGGGGGCATGAAAAGCAAGAGGACACAGGCTGAAGGTCTTCTTTGTGTCTGTGTCCTTGGTGGCACGTCTGAGACATGCTTCCCTGCTCTGCCTGAAGCTGGGAACTAGAACAGGGGTTAGCCAGGGGTGGTGGATGTGAGTCACTGCAGTGGGGAGCAGTGGGCACAAGACAGGTGGCAGTGCCAGCCCTGAGTGGGGGACCCTGGTGGCCCTTCAGTAGCAATCATGTTACAGGCTGTATCTCTTATCTGCACACCTCATCATCCTTGCCACTAACTGCTGCAGGGAATATCCTCTCTCTGTGTGCCTCAGACCTCTGGTTAGGGCAGGAATGTGCAGAGGGGTACTGGGGGCAGCTCCTCCTCCAGTGTGCCCAGACATAACACCACTGCCTTCAGCAGGGCTGCTCTAGGTCCAGCATGGTGACAGCCTGGCCTCGGCTCTGGATTGCTCTTAGGACTGGAAAGGTTTTCCCTGGCTCCAGACATGCCCTGGCACGTCACAGGTCTCCTGGGCACCTTTTACAGTGCCTTTCTTTCTAGCAAGGTGACAGCAAGGTACTCGATGTGGCAGCCTGGCCCCTGCCTCGGCCGTCTCCCCCGGGCTGGGGGTGGGTGCCGTGCTGCTGGCCAGCGCTGTGTGCTCTGGCCCCTGCTGCTCACTCAGCCTTCTCCCTTGCTGCTCCTCCCAGGTGGTGTATTTCACGGCCACGTTCCCGTACCTCATGCTGTTGGTTCTGCTGATCAGGGGAGTCTCCCTGCCCGGGGCATCCCAGGGAATCCTGTTTTACCTTTATCCAGACCTCAGTCGCCTTGGGGACCCCCAGGTAAGCTGGAGGTGGGCAAAAGGGCTGAGCTGTGCTGCCGTGGAAGCCTGTGGCTGTCCTCTCTCCCTCCTTTTCTCACTCTCTTTCTTCCAGTTTCTTCTTTCTGCTTCCTCTCTATCCCCTCTGTGGGCACAGGGCAGGGCTGTGATGCTGCTGTGTGGTCCTCATGCCCTCTCGTCCTCAGCCTTCACCTGTGCTGCTGTTTCCTGGTCCAAGGTGAGTCTGAGCTGTGCAGCTATGGGCAGTGGGATTCGACTGTTCCCATGAGTGGCACCAGCTGTCAGCCCCCTTTCCTGGGGAGACTCCTGTGCTGCAGAAGCAGTCAGTGTGTGTGGCTCCACTCTGCACCGTGCTGGCAGCTGGCAGGGAGCAGCCCTGCTTCTGGCACGCTTGCTGCAGCTTCCCTGGGCAGCATGCTGGGTGCATGCATGGCAGCAGCCCTGGCACGCTGCAGCAGCAGTCCCAGGACCTGGCTGCTCTCCTCACCTCCCTGTCCCAGTGAGAAGTTTCTCCCTGACAGGAGGGTCGGTGCCCAACTGCTGCTTTTAATCTCTTTGGGACAAGTTCTTCCATGTTAAATCCTGGCTCCAGCTGAGCTGCTGTACCAGCCTTTGTGTGAAGGTGTTTCTAAAGGAGATTAAAGGGTGCCTGCCTGGAAAATAGGTCAGCAAAACCCTTGGTAACCTCATTAACTCTTCCTGCTCTGGCCCCACTGCTGTCTTGGTTACTAATTTTCTGAACAGGGCCTAAGTGCTGGGGAAGGAATGGCTCTGGCTGATCATCTACTCCCTGGTGGAGGAAGGATGATCCTTGCTCTGTGTGGGCAGCAGCATGCAGGGCATCCTTTGGTCCTGCCTGTGCCACTGGTGCAGTGTGGCTCCGTGCAACTCCTTTTGACTTACAGCTTCCGATCCAGGGAGCTAAACACAAGCGCCTGGTTTCCAGCTCCAGGTGGTCTGGTTTCTGTCATGGGCAGGACTCAGAGCTCCTGATCAGCTTTCTGAAAGTCACTCTTTGGTTAATGCTGTGCCTGGGCAGGGAGTGAAAAGCCTGATTTGATGGCTCTGGCTGATGTTTTGGGTTGACTGTGGACAGAGGTGTATGAGACAGCTGCTGCCTTGGTGTGAAGGTGCAGCAGGGCTTGGAAGAGGGTGAGGGTAGGTCTGTGCTTGCAGTGCTTGTGGCTCCATTTGTGCTGATAAGGTGAAGGAGACTTCTGAAATGAAATCACATTATTGAATGGTGCTCATTCACTCGGGAAAAGTTCTGTTGTTACTGTGTCTGCATTGCCCAGGGGACTGAAACAGACGACCTCAGGCATGGTGTGATTTTGCTGGTGCTGGCTGTGTCCTCATTAGGTCTGTCCTGGCAAACTTCTCCAATTACAGCCTGAGCACAGCTTCCTCCCAGCCTGGAAAATGCCAGTGCCCTGGTAGAAAGGCAGAGTAACCCTTCAGAGTAAAAAGAAGGCTTATCCTTGGCTGAGGGAGGAAAACTTGCTCCTGTCTCCCCGACTCCATCATTCCCTATGAAGGTGTCACTTCTGTGGCAGAAAAGCAGAGCTGGTAGCAGTGGTTGCCTTCCTGCTGAGCTGGGTAGCAGGACTTGAGGTTTCTGTTGTTTTTCCCCATCACAGAGGGAAGGGAAGGGAAGGGTTAGTGCCCCAAGCCTCACATGTGCATGTCCCCTCTGTGTAGGGCCAGCCTGAGCCCTGCCAGCCCATCAGGGCCAGGCTGATTTGCTGTAATTGTTTACCCACAAGCCTGCACTGCCTGGGAAAAGGAAAGATTCTTGAGTGCCTGGGAAGGCATCCTGGGAAAAACCAAACCAAACCCAGGCAGTTAAAGCACCCTCTCCAGCCTGAGCCTTCTGATAAGGCATCTCCAGAGGAGGTTTAAACAAAGAGCAAGCAATATTCAGGGGGATAAAATTAAAACTCCTTCAGAGTATATGAAAAACTAGGTGAAAAGAGGGGATGAATTATTGAGCAGATTCTACCAGGGGAGAAGCAGCAGCCAAGATGTGATGAAGTGTCAGAATATCAGACTGCTGAGTGGAAATCATTGCTTTTAACTTGCCAGCTGACCTTGGAGAGAACTGGGAAATCCCGCCTGTGAGAGCTCAGGCTGATGGATGGAGGTGTCTTCTGGCCAGGAAGCCTACAATGCCCTAAATCTTCCTGCACCTTCATTTTCTCAATCTGTGACATACTTAAAATAGTAAATGTCACAGAACTGGCAGGGTTGGAAGGGACCTCAAGGACCATCCAGTTCCAACTCTCCTGCCATGGCCAGGGACACCTCACACTACAGCAGGTTGCTCACAGCCACATCCAGCCTGGCCTTCAAAACCTCCAGGGATGAGGCTTCCACCACCTCCCTGGGCACCCTGTGCCAGGCTCTCACCACCCTCATGGGGAAGAACTTCTTCCTAACATCCAATCTGAATCTACCCACTTCCAGTTTTGCTCTATTCCCTGCCCCTCCCCTCCCCAATTCCCATCACTCCCTCACACCCTAAAAATCCCTCCCCAGCTTTCTTCTAGTCCCCTTCAGATACTGGGAGGCCACAAGGAGGTCTCCTCAGAGCTTCCTCTTTTCCAGGCTGAACAGCCCCAACTCTCTCAACCTGTCCTCATAGCAGAGGTGCTCCAGCCCTCTGCTCATCCTTGTATATGCAGATATGCAGATGCCTTTGATATGCAGATGAGGAGTGTGCAGAGAAACTGCCAAGCAAAACGTTTGACTAACGAGACTGGGTCCTACTCAAGCACGAGCAGTAACAGCAGACCCACCAGAGAGAGCATCTGCTTTAAACCATGTGCCCCCAAATGAGAGAATCATGAAAAGGAAGCCCTGATTTTGTTTTTGGTTTCATATTGGTGATGTGATGTTAGCATGCTAGCCATTACAGACTCAGAATTCCTCCTCTCCCCCTTCTTGAGTGCATTTTGTATGCTCCAGCAGGTTCCTGTCACTTCACAGCACTGGTTGGGTACTAACTGAAGCAGGGGGCTCAGGGTTGCTCACCCTTTCCACTTTTGGTCACTTGATCCTTTGCAGCTATCTTTGGACCAATTCTCTCAGCTGTCTGTTTCCGAGGGTGGTGGTGGGGACTCAGGATGTGACTAAAGAGAGGGATGCACAGTGGGATCCTCAAGCAGGAAGCTGAAATGAGAGGAACTGAGAGTAGACATAAGGGTGAAGGGTGGGAAACCTGTTGTCAGAAGACCTTTTCTCAGTTGCTGGCAGGCTTTGCAAGGCTTGATGGGCTCATAGCATGGCCAGGCACTGCTTTAAGAGGTTTAAAGAGAGGACTGATGGGCTTGATGGAGAGAGTGTGGGCTATGTGTTTGGGTTTGCTTTAAAGAGAAGACATGGAATGGTCCTGATTCAGTCTGGTATCAATGCTCAAACAGTTTGAGCTGAATTTGTTGGGATGAGAATGCAGGAGTTGTTGAACTCAACAGTCTCTGAGCAAATCCCTCTCTGGGAAAGCAGCAGATGTCTCTCAAAACTCCCATTCTTGTTTTGCTCTTGAAATGTCCATAAACCCCTCCACCTTGATGGGTGTGCTTGTACTTTACCAGCCTATACAGAAAGGAGTTGCTGCTTTCCACCTAGCCCAGACATGCCAAAGGCTCTGGGAGGAGCTGTGCCCCTGCTCCTGGGGGCAGGGAAACACCACTGGAGTGGTCACAAGGACCAGCAGAAGATCCATACCTCTGCAGGCACCCTGGAAGCATTCCCCACCAGAAAACCAACCCTGCACAGCACCTACATACATAGAATACACACATACATACACAGAATAAACCAGGTTGGAAGAGACCTTCAAGATCATCACGTCCAACCCATCAACCAATCCTAGGCTTGCTCTGTGCAGATAACTTCAGAGCATTACCTCCCTCCAGCTTCTTTTCATTGTCTCTCCCATTCCATCTGCAGTACTTTCCAAATAGCCCTCCCTACTGTCCCTTCCCATTTGCTTTAACCCATTTCTCTGAGCTGCTTTTTGGAGCAGGCTTTGCCCCTGCAGAGTCCCCACAGGCTCCTGCTTCCTGATGGATGTAGCAGGAAGGGGAGGCAAGACAGGAACATGCTCCCAGCCTTTCTGGGGGCTGTATGCAAGGGGAGGCAAGACAGGAACATGCTCCCAGCCTTTCTGGGGGCTGTATGCAAGGGGAGGCAAGACAGGAACATGCTCCCAGCCTTTCTGGGGCTGTATGCAAGGGGAGGCAAGACAGGAACATGCTCCCAGCCTTTCTGGGGGCTGTATGCAAGGGGAGGCAAGACAGGAACATGCTCCCAGCCTTTCCAGGGGCTGTATGCAAGGGGAGGCAAGACAGGAACATGCTCCCAGCCTTTCCAGGGGCTGTATGCAAGGGGAGGCAAGACAGGAACATGCTCCCAGCCTTTCTGGGGCTGTATGCAAGGGGAGGCAAGACAGGAACATGCTCCCAGCCTTTCTGGGGGCTGTATGCAAGGGGAGGCAAGACAGGAACATGCTCCCAGCCTTTCTGGGGGCTGTATGCAAGGGGAGGCAAGACAGGAACATGCTCCCAGCTTTTCTGGGGGCTGCATGCTGTGCCTGGAGAGGGAGACTGCTGGGATCAGGCTTGTGGTTTGCACCGTAGCTTTTTCTGCTGAGGCTGCACTGAGGATAAGCCTCTTGGGCCACCACAGGAAGGGCAGGAGGTGCATGCATCTTTGAGGGCTGTGACTGCTTCTGGACCCCCATAGCCACACTGGGGAAGAGGTCAGAGCCCATGCATCACCTTCACATTCAGGCTCCTCCTGTTGCTCCACGGCCAGCAAGAGCTGCTGCTTCCCAGCAAGAGGAGAGGGCAACTGTGAGCCTGCTAAATATTATTTGTTCCTCTTTTATTTTATTCCCAGCAAGCCTTTAATGTGACCCTGTGCACTCAGCCTGTGCTGTGCTGCTCCCTCCCTTCCCGCTCCGAAGGCAGGCACGTTTGTGTTCACGCCGAAGGGTGACCTGCTGTGCCTGCGCTGCCGCGTGTGCTGCAAGGCTGCCAACAGCTCCCTGTGCTCACTTCTGCACCCCGGCCCGCGGCCCTGTGCCCCCCCGGCCCGGCTGAGGCTCTGCAAGCCCCGGCATCACTGCCCACTCTGCCCGGGGCGGCGGGGAGGAAGAGCTTGCGGCTCCTGCAGCGTGTGGGAGGCTCTCGGGGCTGGCATCCTCTCCTCCACCCGGCTGGAGCAATGCATCCCCACGGGGTGAAGCACAGCTGTATTTACTCTGGAAGGCTTCTTCCTCCTCTCGCACCTCGTGTCGGCTCCGCCGGCACGGGAGCCAAGGGGCCGGCGGGCTGCAGCCCCGCGGAGGCTGCTCTCGGTGCTGACAGAGCAGCAAGGGCTGGCGCTGGCTGGCTGCACCTGCGAGCCGCAGGGCAGGGGGGACCGTCAGACCCAGCTTCCCAGGCAGCCAGGAGCATGCCCCAGAGCACCTCCCACCCCTCTGCAGCACCCTGGGCAGGCAGCTGTGCTACTCCGGATGAACCAGAAACCTCTTTGTTTTCTGGTGGTGTTAACACAAAAAGCCCAGCAGTGAGAGGGCCTTGGCTGTGAAACCTCCTTCTGGCTTGGAAGATGCCCTGAGGTGTAGGGGTTACACGAGGTTACACTGGAGAGCTTTCAGTGCTGACACAGAGACTGACTGGGGAGCAAAGTCCCAGTTCCCCACTCCCAGGGAGCCCAAGGATGTTATGTTCTGAGCAGGTGGGGCCTTGGGCTGGGACATGATGCTTGGCTGGGCATAGGGTGGACAGAAGGTCCAGGAATGCTCTACAGAAATGGCAGTGACTCATTCCCTGCCTGCTCTCTCCTGCAGCCAGTGAGGACAAGGACTGGGCTCTGCAGCCTCTCTCCTGCAGCCAGTGAGGACAAGGACTGGGCTCTGCAGCCTCTCTCCTGCAGCCAGTGAGGACAAGGACTGGGCTCTGCAGCCTCTCTCCTGCAGCCAGTGAGGACAAGGACTGGGCTCTGCAGCCTCTCTCCTGCAGCCAGTGAGGACAAGGACTGGGCTCTGCAGCCTCTCTCCTGCAGCCAGTGAGGGCAGGGGAAGCATTGCCCTGGGCTGTGCAGCTCTGTGCTGGGCTCTTTGCAGCCACAGGGCTCCAGAGCTGCACTGCCCTGCATGCTGCAGTGCTGTGGGGTCTGGGTCTTTAGGCCTGTGGACCAGTGCTGAATGAAGGGGAAAGGCAATGACCTGGAAGCAGTGCCCTGAGTGCCTTGAGGCGAAATCTTAGGAGTCAAGATCTGTGCCTTTGAGGCTGGGCTGAAGTGGTGTTTGCATGGTGCAACAGGTGGCTGCTGGGGAGCACCCAGGCTGCACCCAGGCTGCCTGTGAGCTGTGGTGCTGGCAGTGAAGGAAATGCTGACTGCACTGCAGCTTAAGGCTTGGGTGAGTTTTGCTCTCTGCTCTACATTACACCAAGCCTGACCTTCCACCTAGCAGTGGCAGTTCATGCTGTGCCATCTCTGCCTGCTGGCAGAGCCAGTGTGGTGCTCCCCAGCATGGCAGCTGTGTTTGATGTATGATATGTGCTGGGCTTCAGTAAGATTTTGCTCAGAAATGGCCTTGGCTGTTATTTGCAAGTGCTTTGAGGTGTTCCCAAGGAAGAATCTGCTTTAGTGCAGGGGGCTATTCAATTCCAGTACATGTAATAAAACAGATATTGCTGAGAAAATGAAGGGGCAAAGGAATATGTCCTCTTATAGGGCATCTTGGAGTACCTTGGATAACTGCAGCTGAGGTGTGAAGGCTTTGGCTAAAACCAGAGAGTAGGAGGTTATTGCAAACAGAAGTAAACAACACGTCCAAGGAAACTGAATTATGAGTTAAATTAACTGGATGGCTTAGAGGGCTTCAGACAGCAATCAACTCAAAATACTCATGCTGCCAATGTGCCAGCAGAGTCTGAACACAGCAAACTTCACCAGTCTCTTGGGGAGCAGAGGCCAGAGAACAGCAGCACACTGTTATCTGCAAGGGAAAAGAGCCCTGCCTGAGCTCAGCCAGCCCCTTATTAAAATGGGGAGAAGCTGTTGGTCGGCAGCACAGGAGGCAAAGGGCCACAGGAGGCAAAGGGCCACAGGAGGCAAAGGGCCACAGGAGAAAAACCCAAACTGCAGGGAGAGAAAGAAGCAGAAGGAGCAGGTTGGGAAGGTTTGGGTTGGTGTTTTCTGAAGGGGGTGATCTGTGTAGCCCCTGTGAGCCCACAGGGCAGTGGTGTTCCTTGTGAGGGGCTTCAGCAGGAGGCTGGATGACAGGTGGGCTGCGATGCCTTCCAACCTCGGTGATCAGCAGGCTTGGGAACCGCTGCTGCTGCTTGGTTCTGTCGCTGGTGGGTCAGGAGCACCCATGCTGTCAGTCCTCCTGCAGTTCACTGACCCTCAAGCCATTTGGGAGCTGCCAGGGGGCTGGAGGGCTGCAAAGGTGGCTTGGTCTTTGGCCCAAGAGCTGCAGCAACCTTTGGAAATGGGAAACTGAGAGCAGGCACCTGAGTGGTGCTCACAGTCATGCTGAGTAAGTAGGGATCATCAGCTCTGCCAGCCAGGCTTAGACTTATTTATAGCTTCAGCCACAGGCTGCCTTGCTTCGATGGAAGCATTATGCTGAGGCAGGTCCTGCACTCCCTAAAGGCACAGCCCTCTGAGGCTGGGCTCCCATACAGCCCAGCAGGCACCCCAGGGCTGCTCTGTTGAACAGAGCAGGAAGCAGAGCAGGGAGTCCACAGCCCCCACCCTGATCTCTGCTACCCAGCTAAGGGCATTACTGGGTTTTAGAAACGAGCCACTTCATAAGCCAGAGAGCTAATGAAGCTTGGTGTTCTTGATGCTTGGCTTCTAGCATGGCTAGCAAAGCACCAGCTCCTTTCCTGCCCCAGGGATTGCTCATGCCTCTTGCTTCTGTGATTTAGCTGTCATTTCACACTGAATGACTTCCTCCCTGTAGCTTTGCAGTAGGAATGCTGATTTCCTGCCACCTTCCTGTCCCCTGCCTGTTGGGAAAATCCTAGGTAGCTGATGTCCTTGAGCTTTCTCCCAACTGTTGTCTGGTTGAAACCTGTCAGCTGGGTCCAGTGTTGTGGCAAGTGCAGGGTAGGCAATTTGATGGCAAAGGTCTTGTGATCTTGCCAAACTGAATGGCAAGGGCCCCAAAACTGATGGAAAGGGAGTGTTCTGAGCTCAAAGCTGAGGAAAAGGCAGAGCTCTAGCTATGAACAGTGAAATAAAAAGCTAACTGCCCTGCTTTGGGCCAGGATAAGGTTAATTTTCACAAGAAGCTGGGAGGGGCCACAGCCAGGTCAGATGTGTCACCCCTGTCTGTGCAAGGATGCTCAAACTGTTAGTGGTGCAGCTTGCCTCAGTGACTTGTGCCTAAAAGATAGCTGAAAATCGAAGGTTGTGCCCCAAGCCCACAGAGCTGATTTAGAACACAGTTATAAGAAGGGCTTTGATTATTTTCTAACCATTGTGAAATGCAGAACTGAAGTCATACAGTGCTCTCAACCCTCCTCCCCATAAAGCTCCTCCCAAAAGGGTCAACTGCACTGCACTCATCACTGTCATGTTCCAGTGCCTCCAACCAGCTGTCCCATTTGTACCTCCTCACCTGTCTCTTCCCATTCTACCAACCAGAGATTTGCTCTGACTCTGTGAAAACGTCAGTGAGGCTTCCACAGACTGAGGAGGTGGTGATGGTGCCGAACATTAGCGGAGTTGCTTGCAGGACAGTCAGGGAGAGCAGCTTCACCAAGGCTAGCCCTGGCAGTGCTTTGCTTTCTCCCCCTGTGGGCTGGGTCTAGCAGCAGTGGGCAGGAGGAGGATTCATCCTGTACAGCTGTCCCTTGGGCTGAAACTAGAATTCCCTCAAAAGAATCCCCTTTAATGGGAGTGGAACACCCTTTTGTAAGGTTCACCAGCCTAGGGTGGAGAAGAGGTACATGTGAAACATTCCCTCACCATGTGAGTGATCTTTGGCCAGTTTGGAGGAGGAAAGGCAGAACCATGCCTTGGGGAGGGTAGCCTGAGCAACAGGGGCAGCCGGGCAGGGGCTGCCCAACTGCCCATTGCCTCAGAACAGGAGGTGTTGGCTGACAGCTACAGCTGCAACTCAGTCATCACCACCATGGTGCTTTGCACTGACTTCTGAGGCAAAGCTGCTGCGTGTGCAAGAGCTCACCACTGCTGCTTCTCTGAGGATGGAGGGTACAGCCAGATGGCCTTTTCTCATCCAGGTTGTCCCAGTAACACTTTTCTTCTGCTTTGATTTTCTGATTACCTTTTCTTTTGTACCTAGACTATCCATCAGCATTGGTTGGATGCTCATCTTACCTCTGTTTCATAAACTCATTAGAAGGAGGATCTTAGAAAGCAGAGGGTTTAAGTAACTATCCTGTCATTGCTTCCTACCTCACTGCTGGTTCCTGCCTTTGCTGCTCCCTGCAGGAGGCAGGGGCAGTGCTTGCACACAGGATTTCACATCAGCTTTGGCATTGACAAGTGTCAGCCTCAGAGCACTGACAGTGAGAGAGGCAGAGTTCAAAGGCTCCTCAGGGGACTGACAGCTTCCTTCTATTTGTTATTTGTTTTCGGGGGGGGGGGGGGAGCCATCTGTTATAAACAACTCTGTTCATTTCTATTTTAAGCTTTTAAGCCATTCCATCAAGTCTTGAAGAGAAGGCCCCCCAGCAGAAGCTGTATGTACCCATCCCATCCAGTGGGAGACCAGGCTTGCCCAAGTCAGGGCCCTCTCCTCTGCTAGCAGAGGGCTCTTCAGCCCTGGTGGAAAGTGTTTATCTGGTCCCTTCCTGCTGGGAGGCTTTAGAGAGTCACAGGCCCTTGCAGATCTGTCTGAGGCAGAAAGAGATGCTGCTGGGGAGCTGTAGTGTTGCTGGTTTGCAAGGTTGCAGTGCATCCCTTCCCTCTGGCACCCTCAGCACCCCCTGGGTGCCTCAGTGAGCTCTCTAATTCCTCCAGCTGTGTAACCTGCTGTGCTGGTTTGAGCCTTAACTGGAGTTTAAGAGCTCAGATGATAACAGCTTGAGAACTCCTCCCTTACTCCCCCCTTCCTTTCCCTAGCAAGGAAAGGGAAAGAAAAGGGAGAAAAGAAGGGGAAAAGAAGGGGGGGTGGGGGATGGTGTAGGGAAAAAGGGAAGGAGGTGAATCGGTGAAAGAAATGGTTTGGACTCGGTTTGGAAGTAGGAGAAGTAAATGTTTTAACAAAGGATAGCTAAAGCAATACCAGGGAGGGTTCACAAGAGTAAGGGACAAGGAGAAACAGGACAATACACAAACCCAAGCCTGGGTGGCCTGGTGTTCCCGGGGTCCTTCGGCGAGAGCCAGGCTGCGCAGCCGGTGCAGGGGCCAGCAGCAGCCGCGCTGCCCAGCAGGCGAGGCAGGAGCAGAGCAGCAGCAGCCAGAGTCCCCTGGATAGGCATGCTGGACGGGAAGGGGCAGTGCAAGAGGCCCCCTCTGACCTGCAGGACCTCTCCTTCTGCGAGGGGGAAGCCAAGTCCTTCGCTGCCCACCTGGATCAGGTTTCTTTTGTTCTCCGGGGGAGGCAGAGCTCCTTCAGCCCTCCACCCCGGATGGGTGTAAGCCAGCACACCTGCCCACAGGAAAGGCTTGCCTGAGTGCTGGGCACTGCCCCTGTCCTGGGCACTGCCCTTCCTGCCGGCTCTGGCAGCCCCCTGGGGCCTGCCACTTCACATCTGTGCAGTGGCTGTGCTCTGTGCCAGCCTTGGCTTCTCACCTGTGTTTGCCTCTCCCTTGCAGGTCTGGATGGATGCAGGCACTCAGATCTTCTTTTCCTATGCAATTTGTCTGGGATGCCTGACAGCTCTGGGCAGCTATAACAAATACCATAACGACTGCTACAGGTAACTGGAGCATGGCTCTGCTTGCCTAAAGCCTTTCCCTCCCTGCAGGGCAGCATGCATGGGCTGGTGGCCTTCTGCAGGCTACTGGCCTTCTGAAGGCTCATCTTTCCTGTCTCTGCTCAAAGCATAAGAAAAAGCTTTGCAGCTACTTTCTCTCTCTGTGCTTTCTACCTGAGGGAACTTTCTGTGTCGTTGATGACAAATCCCCTGCTCCACACCAGCTGCATCCAGCAAAGTCAGATCCTTTTCACCACCTTTGCAACTGCAGCCTCCCCTGTTGCATGGCTACATGAACAGCCATGGAGGAAGCATAGCTGTGAGATCTAATGGCTGCAGACCTTGTGAATGATCCTTCCTATGTTCTTCTGGACCTAGTGTCTTGCACAGCTGTTAGTGCTCTAGGTTCCTACATGCTATCTGTGGTCGACATAAATGCCTGCAGGTACAACTTCTGCTTCTCTGCATATGCCCCCAGTGCTGGACTGCCTCTGACCAGAGATGGCTGCCAGGTAGAGTCAGGCCATCAAGTGGTCAGGTGAAAAGAAGCTCATTTTGCTGTAGATATATCCAGCATCTGGAGCTGCATCTGTAGGCATAAAAAGCCAGTGTGAGGAGGAGCCAGCTCTAGGTAAAACTACCACCTCCCTTCCCACCCTTTGCCTACTGACTGTGTTGCTCCTGGCACTGAGTTCTGCCTCCACACCTTTTAAACTCAGAGTTGTGGCTGCTGCTGTGAAAGGTCCAAGCAGACCACTGGCTGCACAGTCCTTGCTTGGCAGCTTTCTCACTCTTCCTCTTAGAAGTTCACTCCTGCCTCTCCAACAGCAGCTGGGCTGGGACTCCTTCATCTTGTGTCCCTTCCCCCAGATGTAGTTTTGAGAGAAGAAGGTCTGGCAAAAGAAGAGATAACCAGTTTGGCTTTGGCCTTGCTGCATGCCCTTGAGCCAGAGCCCCCTGCATCTCCAGCCTGGGTGTGTAACATCTGATGATAACAGGGACTTCTTAGCAGCTTCTGGAGCTGCAGCTGGGAGATGCTATAGAAAGGGAGAGACGTCTGTTTGCACACAAGACCTTTATGCTGCTTAGCTTTGCCAGGGAAATGGTTCTTAGTTTTGGTGTCAGGAGCAGCCTGTTCCCAGGCACAGACCTAGTTTTAATGAGCTGCTGCTGTGCACTGTAGCTTTGGTTTCCATGGGAAGACAGGGACAAGCTCTAACAGGGCACCAGTGTGGTGCTCCATTCATTTATCCCAGGACAGTTGTAACCTTTGGTGACCTGGCAGAGGAAGGGCATGCACCTTCTTTGGTTCTCTCGTCTTAGAAACCAAGTGCCACAGCATTAGGTGCTCTGCAGTCCTTGACAATGCAGAAAGCTGTCCTTTGGAAGGAGTAATCTGACTTTGTATGGCACAGGGGCTCTGCCTGAACTGAAATCCTCTCTAGAAATGGCTGCAGACCGTGAAGAGATCTGGTTAACATGCAGGGAGGAGCATGTGCCCCCCCAGATGCTAGATACCTAACGACCAATACCAGAAAAACAAACCAGATTCGTGGAGTAGCATTTAATAAAGGCAAAGCAGGCCATGAAATGCCAGGAGGGATGTGTTCAGTGTGGTTCAGAATAGCTCAGAAAGATGCTGTTAATGTTACTGTTGTCCCCAGGGTTGCAGTCACAAGAGGACTGGGGAGACTGGAGCGTGAAAAGGAATTGGATAAGAGAAGAGAGGCTTAGTTTGAAGAGTAGATGGATGTGAATGAGATGAAACAGAGACAAAAGAGAATAGATCACAGACAATAAATTGGATGGCTGTGTTCCTCTTTTTCCTATAATGCAAGGACCAGGAGCTATCCAGCAGTGCTGAGAACCAAGAAGATTGGAACTGGTCTGAGAAATCTATTAAGCTGAAAAACATGTCCCCTTTTCAGACAAAAATAGTCTCTGGCATTCTCTGCCACAGGAGAAACTGGGGGGAGAGAGAGGAAAAAAGGGGAAAAAATAAATCAGGCATTAAGATGTGTAGCAAGACTCTGTCATGAGTGAGGAGCTTAGGTGAGGAATGCTCCCTGAGGCTTTCCTTAGGGCAGATCCTGCTGTGTGGCCCACGCTGGGGCATCCTGCAGCTGCTGGCGCTGAGCTGAGCCGCGGGGGCGCTGGAAGAGAGGCCCTGCTGTGGGCAGAGCAGCTGGGGTGGAAGAGCAGGTTCTGGCTTGGGGGGTGCCATGGGGTGTGGATCGTACCTGGCCCCCCATCTGGCTGATGCTGTGCCTACTTCTCCCAGGGACTGTGTGGCCCTCTGTTTCCTGAACAGTGGGACCAGCTTTGTGGCTGGCTTTGCCATCTTCTCCATCCTGGGCTTCATGGCAGAGGAGCAGGGTGTGCCTATCGCCGAGGTGGCAGAGTCAGGTGAGTGGGGCTGCGGTGGGATGGGGCCATGGCAGTGCTGCTGTTGGGCTCCCCTCAGCAAGGGCTGCAAGTTTGCAGAGCACCCACCTCGGGAGGAGGGATGCTGCAGCTGCGGGTTGCCATCCTGGTGGGCAGCTCTGCTGTCTGCCTCCAAACACCTGGAGCAATGGCTGCATGCTCACCAGATGTTAAGATGCAGCAGCTGTGGCTGGAGCTGGTCTGAGCTGCCTTTAAGGGGGAGGCCATTGCTGTGTCTGGGGGTGGGTTGAGTGCCTGCATTGTGTGTGCTCAGCTTGCGGTGCGCTCCGCCGAGCTCAGAGGTTTGCCCTGGTTCGTGGCCCTCGCAATGGCAGTGCAGCCAGAGCTCGCTGCGTCCCCTTGTCCTTCCTGCTGGGGTCCTCACCCCCTCTGGAGCCTGGGTTCCGTGCACAGCTGTGGGGTAACTGGAGCAGGAGGCTGCAAGGCTGCAGGCTGCGCCTGGGCGGGTCGGGTGCCTCCGGTGGGTGTTCACCAGCCGTGCCCCGCCCCTGCCGGGCCACGCCCCTGCAGTGCCACGCCCCTGCAGTGCCACGCCGCTGCCGGGCCAGCCACCGCGCGCTCTGAAAGCCCTTCTCCCTGCAGGGCCTGGCCTGGCATTCATCGCCTACCCTCGGGCTGTGGTCATGCTGCCCTTCTCCCCCCTCTGGGCATGCTTCTTCTTCCTGATGGTTGTTTTGCTGGGACTGGACAGCCAGGTAATGGCACAGGTGCAGATGCCGGACAAAACCCACTGCCCTTTGGGACAGGCAGCAGGACTGAGGAGCCAGTCGGGAGCGGCTGATGGAGATGAGATCTCTGCTCTTTGCAGTTTGTCTGCGTGGAGAGCCTTGTCACAGCTCTTGTGGACATGTACCCCACCATCTTCCGCAGGAAGAACCGCCGGGAGATGCTCATCCTGCTGGTCTCCATCCTCTCCTATCTGGTTGGGTTGGTGATGCTCACAGAGGTATTTTGGGCTCAGACCATCTGCACAGTCTTTGCTGGGTCTGAGTTCCTCTCTGGTAGAGGGAGGTCTGGAGGGTGGTAGTGCTTGTGCTGGGGCCAAGAGCTTGCTGGTGAGACCCATGCTGCTGAACAGTGCCTGGGAGAGGCCACTCTTCCCTTCTTATGGCATTCACATTGTCCCTTCCAGCCATCACCCTCTGTGCCAGTCACAGTCCTGACACTCCTCCTGCCAAGGCTGATCATTTGAGCTCTGGACAGCCTGTATTTTGGTTATTGATTTACCTTTACATCACTGAAACCTTTGCAGCTGTAGCCTGTTGCACGCTGCCTTTCCTCTTCTCTTTCCTCCTGGATGGAGCTACACCAGCACTTGGTGCAAGGAAACGTGGTGGGCCTGGCTGTGCCCCATATCTACCACACTGATTTCCTGGGTATCCCTCTCAGTGTGCTTGATTGCCTGGGAGTTCAACTCCTCTGGTTTAAAGCAGTATGTGTGTGTGCATTGATACTGCCATGATGCTCTTTGCATCTCCTGCCTTCATTTGGCCATAGTCTTGGCAAGGCTGCCTTTGGTGCTGCAGCTGCTGCTTTGAGCCTGCACTTACCTGCAAGCCCACCTTGCAGGCAGCCTTTCAGAACTGGGCACTGAAAGGTGCAGGCTGTCAGCCTCTGGCAGGTGCTTGGAAAACTGCATGCACAGCTACTTCCCTCTCCACAGGAGGAGGCTAATGTGAATCAGATGCATGGTGTCTCTTAAGTGGAGTGCCACAAGAGTTACGTTGGGTTTGTCTTCTAACATACCCCCACAGTCTCTGGCTGTCACTTGCCCTGCCCTGGAACAAAGGGTTGCAGAAACTCCTGAGAGCAGCGTGGCTGTATGTCTCCATCAGGCCTTAGGCACAAGGGACATGGCCCTTGCTGTTGGCTAAAACCCTGCCCCAGAGAGAGGAAGATGCCTCTGGCTCTGAGGAGGATGCTGCTGGGTTTGTTTCCTGCTCTGGCTGGAGCTCTTTGGCTGTGCCTGACTGCTGTCCCCTCTCTCCCTGCCTCGCGGCGCTGCCCGCCTGGCCCCTGCCAGGGTGGGATGTATGTCTTCCAGCTCTTTGACTACTATGCTGCCAGTGGCATGTGCCTGCTCTTTGTGGCCATCTTCGAGACGCTCTGCATCGCCTGGGTCTATGGTGAGTATCACCCAGGGGGGCTGCCAGCTCTGCTCTCTCGGGCTCTGTCCAAGTGCTGCTCTGGAGCTCATCTTGCCGGTTGCTTCGCCGTTCAAAGCAGAGCTCTAAACCCTTGCTTTGATGCCCCTGGTCTCAGACTTCCTCACAGCAGTGCCCTGGAGGATCTGTTTGGCAGATACCCCCTGCATGTTCCTGTGAGCCACTGCTGTGGAGGCCACAGAGGTTTTAGAAAGCCCTCTCTCGGCACTGACATTCACAAGGGATAGTTCAGCTCTTAGCCTGGGAGATGATGAGGCACTGGTGCTGACCCATTGGGCTGTTGTGGGGCAAGCTCAGGACAGGCTGGCAAGGCCCCTGACAGGGCTGTTGGCTGTGCTGAGGTTACTGCGTTGCCTTCTGGTGAGCAGCAGCAGTGAAGCTGGCCCCTAGCTGTGCAGACCCTGCTGCCCACCTTTCCTGGTGGCAGGGAGGCATCCTTCCATGCAGACCCTGCTGCCCCCCTTTCCTGGTGGCAGGGAGGCATCCTTCCATGCAGACCCTGCTGCCCCCCTTTCCTGGTGGCAGGGAGGCATCCTTCCATGCAGACCCTGCTGCCCCCCTTTCCTGGTGGCAGGGAGGCATCCTTCCATGCAGACCCTGCTGCCCCCCTTTCCTGGTGGCAGGGAGGCATCCTTCCATGCAGACCCTGCTGCCCCCCTTTCCTGGTGGCAGGGAGGCATCCTTCCATGCAGACCCTGCTGCCCCCTTTCCTGGTGGCAGGGAGGCATCCTTCCATGCAGACCCTGCTGCCCTCCTTTCCTGGTGGCAGGGAGGCATCCTTCCATGCAGACCCTGCTGCCCCCCTTTCCTGGTGGCAGGGAGGCATCCTTCCATGCAGACCCTGCTGCCCTCCTTTCCTGGAGGCAGGGAGGCATCCTTCCATGCAGACCCTGCTGCCCCCCTTTCCTGGTGGCAGGGAGGCATCCTTCCATGCAGACCCTGCTGCCCCCCTTTCCTGGTGGCAGGGAGGCATCCTTCCATGCAGACCCTGCTGCCCCCCTTTCCTGGTGGCAGGGAGGCATCCTTCCATGCAGACCCTGCTGCCCCCCTTTCCTGGTGGCAGGGAGGCATCCTTCCATGCAGACCCTGCTGCCCCCCTTTCCTGGTGGCCCTGCATCCTCCCCTCCTCCCACAGGTGCTGAGCGCTTCTACGACAACATCGAGGACATGATTGGCTACCGGCCGTGGCCCATCATCAAGTACTGCTGGCTCTTCATCACCCCAGCTGTCTGCATGGTGAGGGCCCACGGGGAGCTGTGGGCAGCAGGATGGGCAGGGCTGGCTGTCCCTCAGCCAGGGAATGTGTGTGGGGTCGTGTGACCTGTACCACAGCAGCCTGCTCTGTGTGTCGGTGGCTTTGAGGGCCAGGTGTGGGGCTAAACAAATCAGTGAGAGAAGTGTCTGCTGGTGGGGGGAGCCCAGCACTGCACATGGGGGTGTCCCAGCACAGCTTGCTTGGCTGGTGTCTCTTCTGTTGCTGTCCTGGGAAGCTCTCTGTGACCGTGAGGCTGTGGGTGTGAGCTTGCTGGGGAAAGCTCTCCTGGCTAATGGTTCTTGCTCTTTTTCTCTTCATCTCTTCCCCCTTGCCAGGCAACCTTCCTGTTTTCTCTGATCAAATACACCCCTCTCACCTACAACAAGAAGTATGTGTACCCCTGGTGGGGTGACACCCTGGGCTGGCTGCTGGCCCTGTCCTCCATGGTGTGCATCCCTCTCTGGACCGTCTACAAACTCTCCACCATCAAAGGCTCCCTCAGAGAGGTGAAGCTGCTGCTCTGGGACCAGGGCTGTGCTCCTTTGCTGAAGTGCAGCCTTGCAGGGGGCTGGTTGGTGTGTTGCAGGCTGAGCAGCAGGCAGCCTAGAACAGATCAGTTGAAGGAGTCCCTTGCTGGAACAGACTTGGGTTTCTTGAAGTGCTGCCTGGCTGGAGGGTTGCTTCAAGCTGGCTGCTGCCTCTTGGTGCCCTGTTCATTGCTTATGTCACTTGGTAGGCACCATGAAAGAAAGGTTCATTAGATGGAGAGGATAACAATGACCTCCAGTGCCTCAAGACATCTTGGAGGCTGCCCTTGACTAAGATTTAAGGACACTGAGCAAGTTCCATATTCCATGAGCGCTGTGGTCAGCTGAGTGCCGCAGCCTGTGCTGAGGCTGCAGGGACGGAGTGGAGTGGGCTCCCTGAGCTCTTGGAGTTTCCATCACAGCCTCAGTGCCTTGGGCTTCCCAGCTCCCAGGCCCATGGCTGGCTGCCCTGGCTGTGCTGGGGACACCCTATCCCTGCCACAGCTCTCAGGTTCAGGGGGTTTCACAAGCAGTGACACCCAGGAGCCCAACCGTTTTCTGGTTCCTCAAGATGGGGCTGTGACAGCAATGGACCCCTGGCCCTTGTGTCCAGCACAGACAGGAGTGGGCACAACTTCAGGATCATGGCAAGGGCCAGGCCTGCAGCCCTGTGTGGCTGTGTGAATGATACCTGTGAGTGGAAGAGGGTGGCCCAGGCTAGCAGTTGTCCTTGCAGCTGTGTTCATTACCTGCCTTTACCTTCCAGAGGCTCCGCCAACTCACCTGCCCACTTGAGGACTTGCCTTGCAGGCCAGGCACGGGGCAGAACCTTCCCTCCACCAGAGCTGGCCTCCTGATGCTGACAGAGCTTGAATCTCACTGCTAGGACCAGTGTGGCTCTCCTTTCCTCCCCCCAGGATGGTTTCTGTACAGCCTTTACTGCCTGTTGGATAACACCATGATTCTCCACTTGCCAAGGGGAGAGGGATTTCTGGGCTGAGCCCCCCTCTCTGAAAGACTTGAAGGGCTGAGGAAGAGGCTGCTGTGGAGATGGTCTGCATGGAGTTAGTGATGCACCTTAATCCTCTCTCTGGAGAGGGCTCTGGAGGGGACCATTGGTCACTAGTACTCCTGAGGATCCCCAGCCCTCTGTCGGGCAGAAAAGGACTGATCCTGGAGCAGAGAGAATCAGAAGTGTCTCCAGTGTGGACTTTGGGAGCTTCTCCATTCATTCCATTAAATCCTTGGTTTTGCCCTCTAGGTCTGCTCTGTCTCAGTTTTGTCTCCCCAGTGTCCCTTCCTCACAGGGTGTCAGGTGAGATGTGTGTTAGTGGAGCTGTGCTGGGCAACCAGGTCTGGAGCTCTGCTGCACTGACACACTGGCATGGGAGTGTCGCTGGAGGAGGGGAAGCTTGGTTACATCAAGAAGGAAACAGGGACTGCTGGTTCAAGAGCCTCTGTGAGTGGTAGGTCCCACGTACCTGGAACGCAGTGTCTCCTTCTGCTGGAGGCATTGTCAGCTCCCAGCTAGAAGAATCATCTGCTTGAGGAGTCACTGGGCTGTTCCCGGGGTCTGCTTTGGAGTTTGAGTCTTCTTTGTGCAAGCAGAGGACCTTGGGAAACTCTCCCTCGTCTCTGCAGGTCTGTGTCTCTGTGTGTGCTGCCTCCCTTCCACGTGCTCTAGAGCTGGTCATTTTGCTTTTCCTGCACATGGAATTAGGGCTGTGTGGCTGAACTGGGCTCTGCCTCAGTGTCAGCAAACAGAGCCCCTCCTTGGGCTGCCTGGGTTTGAAAAAATAACGAAATGTACGAGCTTGTGTCTGCAGTGCTGCAGCCCCAGCACCCCAGCCAGGGGACACACAACTCCCGGGAGCTGGATGGCTCCCAGGAAACCCTGAGGAGCTGGGCCCAGGCAGAACTGAGCCGGTGGCCAGAGGCATTGGGCTCCTTGAGTGACACAGGGACAGCAGTAGGCATCACGCTGTGGCGACGCGATGCCGTGGCGATGCCGTGGCGATGCCGTGGCGATGCCGTGGCGATGCCGTGGCGATGCCGTGGCGATGCCGTGGCGATGCCGTGGCGATGCCGTGGCGATGCCGTGGCGATGCCGTGGCGATGCCGTGGCGATGCCGGCAGGGAAGCTGCGGGTCGGAGCAGTGCGCGCCGTTAGCCACCAGAGGGCGCCAGGACCTCAGGCACTGCCTAGCGCAGCCCGGTGCTGCGGGCAGGCGGCGGCGGCAGCGGTGCCCCGCAGCCGGGTCAGGGCTCCTGCTCCGCACCTCCCCGGCTTCAGGAGCTCCGGGTGCTCTTCAGGTCGGAGGCAGCCTGTCCGCTGGCTGTGGAGGGATTTTCTCCTGGCTCACAATGACCTGGGCATTTCCTGCCCACCGCTGTTGCCCATTGACGTTTTCTCTGCAGGCTGCTACGTCCTCTAGGAGTGGGGACCCTGGCTGTGACAAACGCTGGGTTTGGTGTGGAGGGACATAGGCAGGGGCGAGTGCCTTGGCTGGGTTTTGCTGTGGAGCCTGGTGACCTGAGACGGGACACAGGCTGATGACAGAAAGAGCTGATGAGCTTTCACTCAGGCTGTGAAACTCTGCTGAGCACAAGCACTGAAAGGATTTGCTCTGGGAGAGTCGCTCAGAGTGCAGATAAATTCCAGGAGGCAGAGCCCACCGATCTGTGGGCTTCTGGGGCTTCACTGGCTCTATTCCACAGTGCTGTGGAAACCTCATCTCATTTCCAGCCTCTTTTCCCAGCCCATTTTCCATAAGGATATGAAAGCTGGCAGGTTTCTTCTCTAGGCTGCACCTGCGGCCATGGGTGACCCCTCCGTGGGCAGCCCTGTTCCTCCTCTGGCAAAAGCTGAGCCTCTACGTTTCTGTGTGCCTCCCTCCCTGCTTCTGGAGGGTGCTGCTGCTGCTGAAGGCATACAGCCGGTGGAGTGGGAAGTCTGAACTGGCTGTCACCTTATTTGTGAATGGCCTTAAAGTCTCAGAGCTCCAGATTCTCCAGACACTGCAGTGCTTCATGGTGCTCATGTGTGAGCTGAGGGTAGGAAAGATCTTGGAAGTCTAGGGAAAGCCCCTTTTGGAAGAGACCCCCAGGGTGATGGAGGATGGAGCCATGCACTGCCATGCCACTTGGACATGGTACTGGCTGGGAGAAATGAATACATGGAGTTCAGTACAGAAGGCTTTTGTCTGTGGGCTTTTTCTATGAGTCATATCAGAATGCCCAGCAACAAGTATTTACCTTCATGTAACTCTGACCTGAAACAGAATTGTGCCTTAATTTTTCAGTCAAACCTGTAAGAGGTTTGGCCCACTGCTTTCACCCTAACAGAAACTAGCAGCTGCCCACAGCTCCCTGCAAAGCATGGCTGCTGCAGGAATTCTGCTGCAGGAATTCTGTTCAGCTGCATGCAGGCAGAGTGGGAACCTGACAGGCACTTGTGACCTGCTCTGCTTCAAAATAGCCTGATGTCCAGTGAGTTGGGCATGTGATTTATTGATCTGGTTATGTATGAGCCAGCAAATCTCCCAAGCCTGTGTTGCTACATGACCCAATTGCTGGGAAGCTTTGGATGAGTTATCTCAGAGATGCAAAAACCCCAAAGGGTTTTGCTAGGCAATGTTAAATAAATGTCTTACTTTTGGCAGGACTTGAGGGCTGTGTTTGTTGGAACCTGTGACACCTGGGTTGACACAGGAATGAAGCATGTTCTGGAGGGGTTGAGAGGCTTGATGAATGAATATCTGCAATGAATGGATTTTTAACCTTCTAGATGTGACATTTTTTCACACCACCTTTGAAGACCCCGTGGTCAGAGGGCATTTTGGTGATATTTGGATTATGGGGGTTTTGGAACACAGTGACAGGGATTTTGAGTGCAGTGACGAGCAGCCCTGTGCTGCTGCTCTTGCAGTCAGTGTAATTCACCCCTACCCAACACCTGCTATCCCTTGGGGCAGGAAATGTGTGTCAGGGGGAAATTTTCAACCTTCAGCATTCAAATTCTGCAATTTAGCCACTGTGGTGCTTGCAGAAGAGTCTCAGCCCCCTCATCAGGCAAAGACATATTCTTGATGCTGCTGCCCTCCTCCTTGGATGGAGATGCCCATGCAGGGCAGGGGAGAGACTTCAGACCTCGGGGACAGACCTGTGGAGCAGATGCACCTGTTCCTGTGGGTAGCAGCCCGAGGTGCTCCTTATCCCTTTGCCACTAGCAATGATCTTCCATGGCTGTTGAAGAATTGTGCAGTGTAACTCAAGTAGCACTTTTAGGTGACAAGAAGGGTGGCTGTGTGGGGAGAAGACAGGCCAGGGTGAATAAATGGAGAGGACATTTGGAATACATAATCCTGTGAAGCAGAGCTCCCCAAATAATCTGCCTAGTGTGTTCTGCAGGCCAGTGCAAATGAGCACATCCCTTGGAGCAGGGCGTTTGGCTGAGCCCTTGCCTGCTAATGTGGTTAGCAGCCTGCAGCATGGGGATCTGCATGGCACTGATAAGGGGAAGATATGTGGGGGAGCCCAGAGAGAGATTTGAGCAGCCATTGCTTCTTAGAAGGTACCAGTGCCACAGTCTCCCTCTTCTCCACCTGCCCTGCTCCGTCACACCGGTTTGGGCAGTAGCGTGCAGGTCTCTGTGCCTGCAGCCTGACCTTGCCCTTTGCATCCTGGTGTGTGGGGCACGGGTGGTGTTTGCTGTCACAACACAGGCTCCACAGCAACCAGCTTGGTTGCCCTGAGCAAAGCAGGAAAGCAATGCAGGAGCCAGCAGGAATGGAGCCATCTGCCCTCTGCCTGCCTTTGCTCTGCAGCCTTTCTTGGTCTCTGATCAACAGCAAGCATTGCTGCTCGAGGCTGCTGGAGCAGAGATGCCTCCCCAGCATTGCTTATCCTTCCTCCTGACCACTTTTGATTGCCAAAACTGGGCTCCGGAAGCGTCAGCCCTCCCCTCATCCTCTCCCCCAGCAGGTGTGCTGTGAAACAGGGCATTCCTCACCTGGCCTCTGCTTACCAAGTGGAGGCTTCTGACAGACACCCCTGGGAAATAGCTCAAGAGAATCAAGGCGCACTCCACGAGGAAAGTGACACGGCCAGCAGCCTCTGCACACACACACAGCATGGGCAACAAACAGGAGGAGCTGGAAGATACTCTGCTGCTAGATTGCCGTCACTGAAGCTTGGTGGGATGAATGTCATGAGTGGAGTGTGGCTGTTGATGGCTGCAGGCTGTTGGTGAGGAAGGAGGGGTGGAGGTGGTGTCCTCTATGTCAGGAAATGGATTGAGTATGAAGAGCTGTCCCTGAAGAACAGCCATGAGCAGGTTGGAAGCTTATGTGCAGCCAAGGGAACTTTGTGGTTGGCATCTACTACAGACCATCTGATCAAGGGGAATCTGCTGATGAAGCCTTCTCACACCAGCTCCAGGAGGCTTTGCACTCACCAGGTCTCATCCTGCTGGGGGATATCAAGCACCCCAGCACCTGCTGGAAAAGTGTCACTGCGAGCTGCAGGCAATCCAGGAGGCTCCTGGAGTGCCTCAATAATAACTTTTTAAGCCAGGTAATAGACATAGGGTCAGGGAATGCAGTACTGGACTTGATGGTCATGAGTGCAAGTGAGCTCATCAGTGATATTAAGACTGGGCTGCAGTGATCATAGAATCATGTAGAATTTTGAGGGTTGGAAGGGACCTCAGGATATGGGACAGGCAAGGAGTAAGGTCAGGATCTGAATGTTAGGGAAGCAAACTTCCTGCTCAAGGAGTTAGGCAGTAGGACCCTCTGGGGTATGTCCCTCAGGGACAGGGGAGCAGAACAGAGCTGGCAGGTTGTTAAGGAGCTCTGAGGTGGAGACAGGTGACAAGCTGTGTTGGGACCAGTGCTGTTCAATATCTTCATCAATGATACAGACATCAAGACTGAGGCACCCTCAGCAAGTCTGCTGATGATGCCAAGCTGACTGGTGCTGCTGACGCAACTGAAGGGTGGCATGCCATCCAGAAGGACCCAGACAGGCTAGAGAAGAGAGCTCAGGTGAACCCTGTGAGGCTTTCAGTCTGGGCCACCAGATTTGTGCAGTCCCTCACGTGCAGGCTGCCATGGTAAGATAAAGGTGCCCTGTGCCCACAGCAGGGCTTAAAAACGTGGTGAATTATTGCCTGCTGGGAAATTCTGAAGCCTGAGTGTAGCTTCTTGTACCTTCTGGCCTGGAGAGCAGAAGCAGCAGCCTGGTTAGCAGCCTTGTTTCCTGCTGGAGTATAATTTTCACACAGTGCTATTTAGAGTTTTAATTGATGCTGACTGTCTCCCAGTTTTACCTTAATGCCAGAGGTCACTTCCCAGCTCTGGGTTTGCAAACCCTGCCATGCTCCTGTGAAACACCTCGCTGTGTAAATCAAGCTTTTAGGTCAGCTCTGCTTACCTAAGAAGATCTCAATCCCCTTTTCATGCCTGGATAGCCTCTGTTGCACCTTCTCCCCACCTGCACTGGCTCACAGCAGTTCTCTGTGGCAGGCTGGGCCGTGGAGCTGCTCCTCACTGGCAGGGATGGAGGCAGCAGTGTCCGTGTTGGGCAGCTAGCAGCTGCCATTCACCTTGCAGTCTTTCAGGAATTCATTTACAGACCCCCAAAGCAGAAAATGGAGCCTGGCCCCTCTGATGCTGAGCCCAGCTCCTGCAAGGGAGGAATCAGCTGGTATCTCTTGGGGTGCAGGACCAATCCACTTACCCAGCCCCAGTGGCAGGTGAAAGCCAGGGCTCTGAAGGATGGCATGCTTGGAAAGTTGAGTCCTGGAACTAGGGTACTGCAGATTGTCTTTGGCTACTTGTGGAAAGGCATAACAGAGTCACAGACTGTTAGGGGCTGGAAGGGACCTCAAAAGCTCATCCAATCCAACCCCCCTGCCAGAGCAAGAGCAACTAGAGCAGATCACACAGGAGCACATCCAGGTGGGGTTTGACTATCTCCAACCTGGTCCAGGGTTCTGTCACCCTGTTGCAGTTTGAGCTGGCTGCCCCCTGGTGTGTTCACTTCCTGTGTCCAGCAGTCCAGCCCAGAGGGATGGACACAGGACATTGTGTGTATTTCCTACCATGATTCTTTGCACCACTATAAGATCCAGTGCGGGTCTGGCACCTTCTCTTTTCTTCCTCCTCCGCCAGCCGGTAACTGGGGGAGATGTCTGCTGGCGTTGGGCCTGGCTAGGCCCAAGGCCACGGGGGGATGGGCAGTCTCAGGCCTGGCCAGCTGAGACTAGCCCAGCAGAGGGAGGGGGAAGAAGGAGCCCTGAGGGTCTCGGGTGTACCCTCAGGTGGGAATGGGATGCCTCTGGGTTTGCTTTGGGATCTTTGTCACTGCGCTTTGGGTTCTCTGTAACATTCACTGCTTTCTATTTAAACTTTCATCACTTTTGCAATCCGTTTGTCTGAGTGTTTTATTCCTGCCCGTGGTGGGCAGAGAGGGGGCTGCCTCAACCCAGCACATTCTTGGTAGCAGAGGATGGTTGTAGTGGGGAAGGGGTCTGCCTCTAAACCCACCACACCCTCACAAGGAAAAAGCTCTTCCTTATGTTCCCATGGGACCACCTCTGCTCCAGCTTGCACCCCTTGCCCCTTGTCCTGTCACTGGATATCCCCCAGCAGAGCCTGGCTCCAGCCTCTGGGCACTCACCCTGCACAGCTTTATCAACATGAATGAGGTCACCCTCAGGCTCCTCCTCTCCAGGCTACAGAGCCCTCAGCTCCCTCAGGCTCTCCTCATACGGAAGATGTTCCACTGCCTTCAGCATCTTTGTGGCTCTGTGCTGGACTCTCTCAAGCAGTTCCCTGAGGTCCTCTTGACCTGAGGGGCCCAGAACTGGACACAATATTTCAGATGTGGCCTCATCAGGGCAGTGTAGAGGGGCAGGAGAACCCCTCTTGACCTACTGACCACAGCCCTTCTAATCCACCCCAGGATGGCATTGGCCTCTTGGCCACCAGAGCACATTATAGAATCACAGAATTGTCAGGGTTGGAAGGGACCTCAAGGATCAGCCAGTTCCAAACCCCCTGCCATGGGCAGGGACACAGTATCACAGTCTCACAGTATAACTAAGGTTGGAAGAGACCTCGAGGATCATCGAGTCCAACCTGTCTCCACAGACCTCATGACTAGACCATGGCACCAAGTGCCACATCCAATCCCCTCTTGAACACCTCCAGGGACGGTGACTCCACCACCTCCCTGGGCAGCACATCCCAATGACGAACGACTCACTCAGTGAAGAACTTTTTCCTCACCTCGAGTCTAAACCTCCCCTGGCACAGCTTGAGACTGTGTCCTCTTGTTCTGGTGCTGGTTGCCTGGGAGAAGAGACCAACCCCTTCCTGCCATGGGCAGGGACACCTCACACCACAGCAGGTTGCTCACAGCCACATCCAGCCTGGCCTTCAAAACCTCCAGGGATGAGGCTTCCACCACCTCCCTGGGCAACCTGTGCCAGGCTCTCACCATCCTCATGGGCAACAACTTCTGCCTAACATCCAATCTGAATCTACCCACTTCTAGTTTTGCTCTCCACACCCCCCCCCTTTTCCCCCCCACCCCAGTCCTATCACTCCCTGACACCCTCAAAAGTCCCTCCCCAGCTTTCCTGTAGCCCCTTTCAGATACTGGAAGGTCACAATTAGGTCTCCTTGGAGCCTTCTCTTCTCCAAACTGCACAACCCCAACTCCCTCAGTCTGTCCTCACAGCAGAGCAGCTCCAGCCCTCTGCTCCTCCTTGTGGCCCTTCTCTGGACACCTTCCAGCACCTCCAGATCCTTCCTGGCACAGAGGCTCCAGACCTGGACACAGAGCTCCAGGTGGGGTCTCAGCAGAGTGGAGCAGAGTGGGAGAATCACCTTCCTTGACCTGCTGGCTGTGATTCTCTTGCTGCAGCCCAGGCTTGACAGGGTTGGAAGGGACCACAAGGATCATCCAGTTCCAATCCTCCTGCCATGGGCAGGGACACCTCGCACTAGAGCAGGCTGCTCAGAGCACGTGTTGGATGCATCCTAGCTTCCACTGCGTGTGCTGGTGTGGTTTGGCTGCATGGGCACATGGAAAGGTCAGTAGGGATTTGGCAGGCACACAACAGACAAAGCAAAATAAAAACCAGGGATTGCAAGACACAAAAGACTGTGAAAGGAAAAATCATCTGAGCTGAACAGTCCAGAGGCAAATGGCATCACTGGAATGCCTGCTGCTGGGGTGGGAAAGGTGCATCGGGGCTCAGGCAGACACAGAGAGAGCTGCCAAGGCAAAGGCACTTCCAGTGAGCCACAGAGACACTGTGGAAGCAAAGACTCCAGGAGTCTCTCTCCCTGCTGCAGAGCTCTCTGAGCCGTTAGCACTCGGAGCATATGGCACTGGCGTGGAAGGGGCTGCATGGGCCTGGGACAGGCTTTCCCCCTGCTCTCTGCCTTTTGTTCTGTCTGCCTGATGGCTTTGGTGAGCCTGGAGCTTGGCTGCTGAGGCAGGTTTAGTGTAGTGGTCCCTGGAGATGGAGGTGATCTGTTCTGCACATCTGCAGTGTGATTTGAAGGGATGCCACTGAAGCGCTGGTGGCCCAGAGCCGTGGGGACCAGTGGCAGCCAGCCTAGAGCACTCCACAGGCTCTGCAAGGGGAGAGCTCCCTCCCCGTGAGGCTGAGGCCCTGGGGTCACTGCACTGACCGCTGCAGCTGATCTTTGGAAACCCTGGGCCTTTACCCTGCCTCCCGTGGCTGCTGGCCCTTCTTGCTTTCCTGCTGGGGCCACGGTTCAAGGTCTGGAAAGGTGCATGTTGTAAGGGAGCCAGGCAGAAAGGTCTCCCAGCCCATGCACCTCCCTTCCTGCCATCCCACCACCCACACTGAACTGGGTGATAATTCGGTGGGGAGGGACAAGAGGAGGAGACAGAGGAGCCTTTGCCTTAACTCTTGGTGTGTCTTTTTGGCCCTGGGTGGATTCCCTGCCCAGACTGCAGTGGGACAGGACGGGACAGGACAGGCTTGCCTAGGGGAGAGCTGTGCTGAGCTGAGGTGAGTTGAGTGCTTGCCTGTGGAGCAGACCCGGCTGGATGTGTGTGTGTCACACTGGGAGTGCCACTGGCTTGCTTTGGTCCTCCCACAGCCAGCTGCTGCTTGCCAGCTGCCTGCCATGCTTTGGGGAGTGGGCCAGCACATCTGCAAGGGGAAAAGCTTCCTTAAGCAATGGAAGAGAGGGAGCTGGAAGATGGGGAGCAAATAATTAGCTTGAATCGACCCAGGGAAGAGGTTTTGTCTTTCAATGATTCTGGTAAGAGAAGAGCAGCAGTGCTGAGGAGCTGCTGGGACGCTGCAGAGCAGAGGGATGCCTGAAGAGTAATAGTACTGAAGGCTGCAGCAGCAGACAGAGAAAGAAAAGGACTCAGCAGAAAGATTGAGAAGACAGATGAGAGTTGGCCAGGCAGAGACGAAGGGCAGTGATGGCGAGGTCATGACAGGTACAGGAGGGAAGATGCCAGGAGCTGAGGCAGACTGTAAGCATTTCAGCTCCTGCAAACACAAGACAGTGACTCCCTCTCCTCCTGTGCTGTCTTGCAGAGGTGCTGGCACATTGACTTGGAGGTTGTGGCCCTAAAAGATGTGCCTGGGAGTGTGCTCCTTGTTCTGCTTGCCTCAGGGGCTTCACTGAATTTGCTGCCTTGTAGGGGTGAGGCAGGGAGAGAGCACAGCTTGTGCAGGAGAAAACTTTGGGGAGATACAAGCATTTCTGTGGCCAAACCCCAGCAGAGTACATGAGGGTTTCATAACACCTGACCTGCTTCTGCTTAAATCAACAGTGCTTTTGAAGTAATCACCACTAATCAGGACTTTCATCCAAAGCCACTGGAAATGCCATTGCCCCAGTTTTTCCACCTTGGCAGCCACTGATAGGAGAGGCTGAACCTTGGACCTGACCTCTCAGCTCTGCAGTAGCCCAGCTTTGCTGGAGTCATGGGTGCAGATGTGCCATGGGATGTGCCAGGCTAACGAGCCCTGCTTTGTATTTCTACCTGCCCATGCTCCTCTAGGAAAGGTTTGGTGCCCCAGGCTGGAGGGCAGCTGCCCTGCCCTGGGAGGCTGCAGGTGAGCTGCAGTCCCAGCACACTGCAAGGTGGCATCACAGCACGGCTGCTAGCAAGGGGGTGCTGAGCTGCCAGAGTCTTCGTGTGTGCACATCTGCTTCTCATGGCTTCCCTGTCCTGTGCACTGCCTGTGGATGGCTCAGCCTGCCCAGGTTAGCCAGGTGGCTGCCCAGCCCACAGCTCAGCAGGGTGGCTGGGCTGAATTCACTGCAAGGACAGGCACGGTGTGGAGGCACTGCTTGGCTGCTGTGATGGCTGGGCATGCATTTGTGCTGAGGCACTGGGCTCTGCCAGAGAAGCTTTTGGTTCCTCTTGTTCTCTGTGCTGGGTGGCATTGAGGTAATGCATCATGCCACAGTCCCACTTGCCTTTCACAAGAGGTTTGCTTGAGTTCTCTTCACTCATTCTCCCTGTGGCTCCCCCAGGCTGTGCTTTTGGGAGGTCAGACAGGGTGTGCCTGCCCTTAGTGGAAAGTGCCTAGAGCAGTGTGATGCCAAATCCACTGTGCTGCTCTCCTGCCCCTGAGCCACAGACTTGTGCAGTCACTGGCTGCCAGCGGTGCTGCCTTCTCTGCCCTCCTGCCCCAAGCACCAGCCCCAGGGAAACAACTGCATGGCTCAGATTTTAGGCAGTGCAGAGGTTAGGATTTTTGTGCATTCACCTGCAGAGGGTAGCTGCTTTGCTGCCCAGCCTTCCCTAACCCCTTGGCCTCCAGCCTCAGGCTGCCCTGGGTCAGCAGTGAGCAGCCAAGCTGCAGTGCTGGGGGCTGTCAGCCTCCCTCCTTTTGTCTGTCCCTCCCAGCACTGCCAGATGTGTCTTGCTCCATGAATTTATTGCCCTGGTGAGGCAGCAGCCCTGCAAACACCAAGCTCCATCCTGTGGACTCTGTCCTGCCCCTGTGGGCACTTCTGGGCTGCCCCCAGCTTGCTGCCCCACTATGCTCCTGCTGTCCTGGAGCAGCATGGGCTTAAGCCTCTGTGCTGCTCACCTGCTCTGCTCCTGCAGCCAGCACAGGAGCTGTGCTGTCTCCACTGGGGCTGCACACCAGGGCCTCTGAGAAAACCTGGTGCAGCTGTGGCCCTCTGCCAGGCACCTCTGGCCCCTGGTGGAGGCTGTAGGGCTCCTCAGAGGCTGTGTCTGGACACCTGTCACTGCTGTGCCCTGGACAGCAGAGGGGTCCTGACGTGGCTGCGTGCAGATGGGCCTCCTGCTACCAATGGGTACAGCCAGATGAGTGGAAGTCTGGAGAGTGTCTGGCTTGATGCACAGGCAAAGACTGGTTTCTGATCATGTCTAGAGCCCATTTGTGGACTTGATCAGTTAGTCTAGGCTTCCTACTTCTAGGCTGAAGTAGGAAACCACCTGTGTGTCTCTAGAGCAGAGCAGGGATAGAATGGAATGGAATGGAATGGAATGGAATGGAATGGAATGGAATGGAATGGAATAGAATAGAATAGAATAGAATAGAATAGACCAGGTTGGAAGATGGTAAGCCACAGGCACCAAGACTGAACTGGTGCTGAGAACTGCTGCACTGCTTTTACCAAGGGATTTCCCACTGATCTCAGGCAAGTCCAGCCACTGTCAGGTAGCTGGGATGTTCCCCTGCCCTGGCAGCAGAGTAGAGGGCATGAGCCACTCAATGCCCTCCCGAGCTGGGTGACTCTCTGATCCTTGCAGCTCACATCACAGATGCAGATCCATTAATAAACTCACAGTTGGTTCTGATCTCACTCTTGCTGGTGTTAGCAAGCAGCAAACTCACTGACTGCAGAAGCACTGCTCTTACTTTGCATTGGAGAAAATGTGAGCAGGGGCTGATCCTCATGACAGCCTCCTGTGCCCCATGAACCTTGCAGAACAGATGCTTTGAGAATGCCCTGCAGCCCACACAACCTGGAAGTTAATTAGAGGGTGTAAAGAAGCCAACGAGCTTCAATGAGAGGCATTTAAATGTTGGCTCCTGGCCCAGACCTGATCAGTTTTCCTCTTGCTGCACCTTTCCTTGCACTTCTTTTTGCACCTGGAAAGAGCCATTTTTCAGCAGCATTTGGGGAGCCCACAAGAAAGCTGGGGAGGGACTATTTAGGGTGTCAGGACTGGGGAGAATGGAGCAAAAATAGAAATGGATAGATTCAGATTGGATGTGAGGAAGAAGTTGTTGCCCATGAGGTTGGTGAGAGCCTGGCGCAGGTTGCCCAGGGAGGTGGTGGAAGCCTCATCCCTGGAGGTTTTGAAGGCCAGGCTGGATGTGGCTGTGAGCAACCTGCTGTGGTGTGAGGTATCCCTGCCCATGGCAGGGGGGTTGGAACTGGCTGAGCAACCATCCTCCTTCATGTAGCTGCTCTTAGCCTGGCTGGAGGCACTTCCTTCTGCTGCTGCTTTCCTGTCTGCCTTGCAGCTATGACCTACCCCAGCAGCAGCCCCCCCTGGCACTAATCTAAGCAGGTTTGCTCCTTAAGCTGTATCTTGGCACTGCTGTTCCTCACTGACCCCTGATTTTCTGCCTCTGTTCAACCACCCCCACCTCCTGGAACTGAAATGGAAGGAGGGCTTTCAGCTGCCAGCTAGCTGCGGGCTCACGTTATACAACCAGAGACTGATCTGGATCCTCCTGCTCCTCCTTTTGCGAGGCAGCCCAGCCCGCTTGCTTTCTGATTCATCTCTCACCACTTTAGATTATAGCAGCTCATGGTGTGCTTGGCTGCTGCTTGTTTCAAGATGAAACCAAGAAACATCAATGCAGTGCAGCTGCCTGCAGCATCACCTGCAGTGCTGCCTTCTGCAGCTCAGGCAGCCCCTACCAGTGTCCGAGTGCTTTAAAGCTGTGCTTCCTCTGAGAATTCTTATCCACTGCTTCTTAGTGACATCTCTGGTCACCTTTCACTCTGTTTCACTGCTCACTCTCCAGAGTGTCCTCCCCTCATCTCTGCTCAGATAAAACGGCAGGAAGGGTCACATGGAGCATGGTAACTTCCCAGCAGCAGGAGCGCCGGTGTGATGGCAGGCAGGAGCAGGCAGTAAGTCTAAAGGAAGAAAAGCTTTAGAAGGATCTTTAATGGCTTCATCTTCTGGTGCCAAAACCCCAGGCAGCTTCTCTCTCGTCTCTCTCTTGTTCTCTATCTCACCTGAGCAGCCCTGAATAAGGCCTTTTTGCCCTGGGAGAAGCTGAGGAGACCACCATGTTCTGCTCTCAAAGGCCACTTCCATTCTCCTTTCTTTCTGGTTCCTGCCACCCCACCCTGAGTTGCAGTTTGTGCCCCAATAAAGCCAACCAATGCTCTGCTCTTGCATCCCTGCACAGTGCACTTGGCACATTGGCCTCAACCAGTGAGTGTCTACAGCACTTCTGAGGTGTCTCTTTCTTTGCCTTTTGTGCCCCCTGAAAGGATCCTGTGGTGGTAGAATTTGAGCCTAGGGAGAGACAGGGCTGTGCCATTCAAATTCTGAAGAAGGGAACTTGGGAACTTGGTGGTGTGGTCTCTGTGTCTGCCTTTGTGCTCCCTGCTCCCTCCCTGGGGAGGGGGCAGAGTACAGGGGTATCCATATTTTCTCAGCAATAAATTTGATGTGGAAAAATGTGGCAGCACCCATGCACCAAGTCCAGTACCACTTCATACAGATCTGGCTGTTGCACTGGACACAGGGGCAGCCTCCTCCTCTCTGTGGGAAGATGACATACTGGGGGTGATGTCTGCAGAGGCTACTTGAGTCCTGGAGAAAGGCACCTCCTCAAAGTGCTGAGCTTGACAATACACCAGGGCACCTCTAGTAGAGCCTGGCAAGGCCAGAGGCAGCTGGGGAGGGAAGGTGGTGGCAGTGGCTGAGCAGGGCCAGGAGAGAGGCAGGCTGTGGACTGTGTCAGACAGCATCTAAACAGTTGGAAAATCTTTATAGCAGAGGTTAAAAAAAAAAAAGGCTGGGAGCAAAGGATTCAGAAGAGTTTCCTCCAAAGTTTGAAGCAACAGCAATAAAACTGCAAGCAGACAGTGAGGGGCAAGGTCTCTCTGCACTCGTGTGTTGAGGAGAGGGACAGCCCCTGGGAGAAGACAATGTCTGCCTGCTGGGGAGAATGTAACAGTGGGTGGCTGTGGCTGCTGTGGAGACCCAAATTGCTCCTAGTTGGAAACAAGAAGTTGAGTCTCCATCTGGCCTGAGAACACACAGAGCAAAGGCACAGCAGGATCAGCTGCTCAGGAGTGTTGTGAAGAGGCTTGCCAAGAGGAACAGCAGGCAAAGCAAGCAGGGATGTGCTGGGGGTGTGCACTGCTGTGCCTGGCTTTGGCTGTGAAGGGAGGAGCTGAAGCTTGTGGCATGAAGGGCCCAAACTTTGGGCACCCATTTAACCTACCACCTTTCCCAGAGCAAAAGGTTGGATTCCATGGCCAGGGTGCTTCCTGCCTTTTCAAAACAGGAAAATGAAGCCACAAGTGCCTCATCTTGCCTGCTGGTCTGTGCTCATCACAGCACTGTTCTCCACTGCAACATCTCAGCTTCTGCCCTTTGTGTTGGCCTGGTCAGGGGTCAGTGGACAAGTGCAAAGCCAAAGCCCTGGTCCAGGTGTGCCTGAGGTGGAGGCTGGTGCCAGGGTTCAGGCCATGGGCTGGCACTCAGGGCATCCTCTTCCTGGGGTTAGGTGATGGGAGGTGACTCACTGGTGGTGATCTTCCCCTCACACCAGGTGTGAGGCTGACACAAACACATGTAGACCAGAAAGGTTAGTGGAGAGAGGCTGGCTCCTGGAGCCACCTTGCACTAAAAGAATGAAACCAAAGAGTTAGCCAAGTCCTCTCAGCTTCTCAGGATATCCTTAGTAAACCCAGACCTAAGCATCATTGTACTTGATAATGTGCCCTGGACTGCAGCAAACTGGAATGTGCCAAGAACTGTGCCAGACCAAACAAGGTTCATTAAGCATTGTGTTACCTACTCTCACATCTGACAGCGTGAGCAGCTCTGCTCCTTCTCTCAGAGCTGAGGAGGCTGTGCTGCAGCATCTGACCCAACTGATGAGCCACCTGGCAGTGGGGAAAGGAGCCTTGCCTGGACTTCAGAACCTGAGGAAAGAGAGGCAGGTGGACCTGACATGTTGACCACCCCTTTTGGTGCATCAGGGTTGGCATCCTGGCCCTGTCCAGCTTCCCATGCATCCCCAGCCTGCTCGCTGGCAGCGTGGAGTGAGAAGCAGGGGAGGCCCAGACATGCAGCACTGCTCCCCTCTGTTAGCAGCACTGTTTTCAGCACAAACCTCAGACAGCCCCAGACCAGCTACCACGAAGGAAATTAACTCTCTTCCACCCAAAACCAGCACACACACAAAGGCAGAAGGGGACCAATGGTTGTTGTTGCCCTGGGCATTTGGAGAGGTTTTTAAGGCCAGGCTGGAGGTGGCTGTGAGCAACCTGATCTAGTGTGAGGTGTCCCTGCCTGTGGCAGGGGGGTTGGAACTGGATGATCCTTGTGGTCCCTTCCAACCCTGACAATTCTGTGATTCTAAGTTCTGCACCATGAGGGTAGTGAAACACTGGAACAGGTTGCCCTGGGTGGTGGTTGAGGCCCCATCCCTGGAGATATTCAAGGTGAGGTTGGGCAGGGCTGTGGGCAACCTGAGCTAGTTGGGGATGTCCCTGCTGAGTGCAGAGGGGGTTGGACTGGGTGACCTTTGGAAGTCCCTTCCAACCCAGGCCATTTTGTGGTTCTGTGATGTATTACACTATGAAATCTGATTTCCTTTATTTATTTGGATGACAGAGGGAATAAACATGCCCTGTGCCTAAAACCTGCTTGCTTTGGGATGAACATTCAGTGAAGCTGCCTGTCTTTGCCCCAGGGGGGCTATCCAGAGAGACAGCATTTAGGAAATCGTTTCCTTTGCACTGGGCAGCTCATAGAAACAAACGAGATGTGGGGATAAAGACCCTGTCCTGTGTGAAATGCAAGTGTGGCCAACCAGCTCCTGCTCCTGCTTCTCCCTTGCCTCAGTGAAACCTACACCAAAACAAGTGGCATGGTGTCTCTGGGCTGCTGGGCCAGTTAGATGCTAGGACTACACTTGCTTTTATTCCCAGATAGCTCAGACTCCCTGGTAGTTCCTTCTCCCCATGAGGTGGCTCATGCCCAGATAACTATGACTAGAGAGATTAAGGCCCAAGGAGGGAGGGAATAGTTTGCCATCATGGTCCTGGTGCATCATCCACGTGCAATAGCTGGATGGATAGGTTTGATGATCCTCTCAGGCAGAGGGTATTAAGGGTGATGAGGTCTTTCTCATCAATGAGTTGCTGACTGGGAGAGGCCCCTGCCTCCAGAGCTGTACCCGGGAAGAGCAAGTTGAAGGGGTGCAGAGATCTGGGGGCACTGGAAGAGTCAAGCAGCATGGGTGGTTCTGCTGCTCCTTGGAGACTGGGATGGCCCCTTGGGAGATGTGGAAGGATTAACAGACATGCAATTTAAAACCTACCAAACCACCAGCACAACAAACCTGTAAGTTCCTGTGAAGTCCCTGATTGCTCAGCACTCAGCTGGGGGGAACAGCAAGGATGCTGCTGCTTTGGACAGGCATTTCCAGTGTGGGTTCTTAATCCTGCCATGAGGAAGTATGTTCCTTACTGATGCCAGTCACCCCCTCAAAGGCCAACATCTATGCAGCTGTGCCACCAGTGAGATGCAGCTAGGGTCAGGGTTTCCTTGACACAGTTTGCCAGCAGTTGTGCTGTGCCAGCAGTTGCTGGCTGGGCTCTCCTGTACATCCTGCCTTCCTTCAAACAAGCTGTGGAGGAGATTCTTAGCTAAATCAAAGGGAGCATTCTCTCTTTGTATTTTAGTTTCTTCTCATAACTGAATGCCTGTAAACAACATTCAAGTGTCAAAACATAGATTGAGTCTGGTCCCTGTTAGTCTTGTCTGGCCTGAGATTAGCCAGCCCATTACAGGGCTCTGGCTGTGGTAGACAACTGTACCTTCTAACAACTTTGCTTAATTAAGATGATGCTAAATATAATCCAGGATTTAATACAGACCAGAGGATGTCTTCCTTGTACCACCCCAAGGGCCCAGTCACATTTAAAGTGCTTCCTCCAGCAGCAGCTTTGCTTTGTGTTTCCTAGGCTGGGATTTGTTCCTGCTAACATTTCCCTGCAATAACTGAGATTGTCCAATCTCTGTGCTTCCTTGCCCTGACCTGAAACACCTCCTGAGTGTGAGGTCCATTTGCTTTGTTTGCTTGCTTTCTGTTCTTTCCAGGGTTGGGCAGAGGTGGAGGGCTGGTGCTCATGCCTGCTGGTCACTGAAGGCAGCCTAGGTCAGAGGAGCCTGTGTGTGGGTTTTGCTGAGCCTGCAGGCTGCATGGCAGTATTGCCCGGTGTCCAGGGGAGCAAAGGCAGTGCTCCTGGCAGTTCCTGCAGTGGTAGGCCATCCATTCTTGTTTAGACTATTAACCTGTGCCTCTGTGTCTCACTTTGGCTCCAGCTCTTTTGCTCTTCCTCTGAGCTGCCCTTGCCAAAGTTCCAGTCAGGTTTGCAGCAGCAGTACAGATGGCAGAGCCTTCGGTCAGGGTACAGAGGGGCAGATGGAGGTGCACTAAGGCTGCTGGTCTGGGAAGGATGAGGAAGGGAGGTCGTGGGGGAGAAGGGGAAATTAGTCCACTGAAGGGATGGTGCCCATGGGCCCATCTCACTGGACTAGGGACCTTTGCCCTGCCCCTCCAGTAAAGACTTTCTGACTCACAGCCATAACCTAGGGAAAATGCTTCGTACTGATGCTAAAGAAGCCATTTGCCAGAGGATGAGGGAGTGCCATGGTGATACCAGGAACATGTCTGTGCTTGTGACTAGTGCCCTCCCACCTCCTGCCAGCGGTGTGTCCTGCAGCAGCAGGTCCCTGCTTCACATACTCTCTTATTCCTCTGTCCCACAGAGCCATGACAAGAGCAGTGGCTAAGGAAGGAGAGCCCAATGGGACCATTGCAGCTCCTGAAGAGATGAAAAAGGAGGAAATGGAAGAGAGAGGCCAGTGGAGCAGCAAAATGGAGTTTGTGCTGTCTGTGGCTGGGGAGATCATTGGTCTGGGTAACGTGTGGAGGTTCCCATATCTCTGCTACAAGAATGGTGGTGGTAAGTTCACAGCATGAATGAGTTTTCCTAGGTCTGTAGGACAAGTGCCTGGGCCCGTTTCTCCTGCACCTCATGTGCTCCCATATGCACTCTCTTGTTCTCTCCTCCTGTCAAAACCAAGAGGCATTAAAACTGAGGGATGAATGCAGCTGCCTGGCAGGTACTGTTTCTCAAAACAGCTCTCCCAGGTTTGGATGCCAAATTGACCTTTAGGAACTCTTTAAGGCTCTCCTTAAGGCCATGCTGAGAAACAGGTAGTCTTCCAAAACCATCAAACGCTGTGTGTGGTCAGAAAGCCATCAGCACCTTCCCTCTCCCCCACTCTCTGTGTGAGTCTGTGTCACTGTCAGACCCCTGTCACAGAGGAGGAAAGGCTCTGATGATGCAGGCATCCTGCCAAGGCCTGATAATCCCTGAATCAACATTGCTATCTCTGGCCCAGGAACAGTTCTCTCAGTGGCCAGCCCACTGCTAGGGAAACCCATCCCCAGGAGGATTTCATTCCCCTTCCTTTTATTTTCTGTGTGGCTCTCCTTTTCCAATAGCACTGCACTGAGACTGTGAGATGGTTAAACCCCAGAGTTTTCTCATGGCCATAAAAAGGGAATCATTGACTACCACTAACGTGAAGCAAAATCTGACTTGCTATAAGAAAGGGAGGAATATTGAATTACCTGTCAGATACAGCAGTGACTTCACTTTTGTTCTTGTATTCCAGTAACACCTCCAAATAACGCTCTGAGACTTCCACGTCTGTGTCATGAGTTCCCCCTCCCCCCACTTTAACCTTCCTTTCTCTGCAGCCCATGCCACAGAGGCCTTTCTTTCCCCAGGTGCTGTGAGTTTTCACCAGTGTAGGACTGATCCACTGCAGCTCAGACCAGGACTGCCAGGTTCCTGTCTGCTGTGCTGTCACTGGAAGTTATCTAAATCAAGAGGAGTCAGCACAATGTCTCCTCTGAACCAAATAGGGGTTGGATAAAAGGGTGATTAAAGAAAATGGAATTGGGTTTTTCTTGAGCCTTAGGGTGGGTTTTTGCAGATCCTCCAGTGCCTTTCCCTGAGGCTTTGATGGTAGGTACTGGAGCCACCAGAGCAAGTCAGAGCAGGGTGGGTTAGTTACCACCCGTGGTGCATCGGAGCAAACAGCACGTCCTGCAGCCGTGCTGTGAGAGAGGAGCCATGCTTGGCATGGGGAAGTCCTGCCTCAGCTCAGATGGTATCTTGGCATAGCTTATGCCTATGGTATCTGCTTCAGTAGTCCTTGCAATCTGCTTGCTAACTGATGTCAGTGACAAGGCTGCTTTTGTTCAGTTTAGATATCTAGTCAGGAACTTTTTTCCCCTGTCTTTTTTTCCCCCTATTTTCTTCTTCTGTAATTAAACTTCTCTGGAATATTTAAGTCTGTGACTCAGAGGCCAACAAAGCTAGGCTTGGGAAGACTGGGATAGAAGAATCCTTCCCTCAGCTCACACAGTGCCTTTGCAGCATCTGCTGCTGCTGCTGTGGAAGGTACATTGCTGGCTCTAGGGAAGCAGATGGCTGACAAACCCCAATGGGACAAGGCAAGGCCTTGCTCAATTGACTCAAAGATGTTCTCCCCCTTGGAAGAGCCTTTGAAATTGCAAAACCCCAACATTCTGTTCCCCCTCTGCCCTCTGAACTGGAGAGTGCTGTCCCATCACCTTTCTTCACCTTTGGATGCACTAAGATGGTTATAAAGCTGTAAAGAGAGAGATAAACCCAACTGTGTTAACTTGTTGAAAAGCAACCAAGTGTAAACTTATCTATGGTTGCACTTTAACATTTGATCCAGTTGCTCACCCCCTGAATCTGTTAATCACTCATGAGGAAAGAGGGTCTGGTTGTGGAGGCTCCTGCAGGGTTGAGTCTTCTCCAGTGGAGAAGCAAACTGGGGAGGAGATCACAACTGGAGTTTCAGCTAGTGATTGCTGTGAGAAGGCTAAGGGAGACATGAGAAGTGTAAGAGAGCCTTCATTACTGAGAGACCAAAATGGACCAAGCCCTAGCACAAACTGTGCTGAAGGAGAGAGACTGGGACCTGCTGCAAGGCTCATCTGTATGCAGGACAATAAAACTGTCTTGCAGATTTGGCATAGAGCTGTCTTGCAGTACTGATAGAGCAGCTGCCCCTAGCTCAGCATATGCAGTTCCCCTTCGCTGCTCTGCAGACCTGGACTGATGCTGTGAACCAGCCGCCCTCCCTCCGGCCCCAGGTCCCCTGCAGCTAGGGCAACAGCTGTGTTTGAGGGAACTTTGGATGTTGCTTATTATTGCAGCATTGCTGGCTTCAAAACAAGGGGAAGCCTTCCTGGTTGCTGACTGTCACAGGAATGAATTTCAGCATGAATGCCTGAGCTGGCAGGAGAAGAGAGGGCCTGGGGGACAATGTCTGGCTGAGAAAGAAAGAGGCTCTCATCTTGGTGGTAAACAGCAGAGATGCTCTCCAGGTGGTGGGAGGCACTGGTGACTCAAAGTTTACTGTGTGAGAGGGCCTAGTCAGCTGTTCCAGGGAGGAGAGCAGGCACCATGGCCTACTGGGGTGGGGGGAGGGGAATGGAAGCAGGAAAATCTGCACTGAAGATGATGAGAAAGGCTGAGAGCTGACAGAAGGAAGCTTGACACTAAACCTGAGATTTCAGGAGCAGTTTTGAGCAGGACAGTGAGAATATTGGGTGTTTTGGTTTGGCAGCAGCACCAAAAAGAAGATAAAAGATGTCAAGGAGCTGAGCAGGGCCTCCAAGCATGTCTTCGTATTTTCTGATGCATTGAGTTTGTTGGTCATTGTTTCTGGGTTAAAAAACCCTGCTCTGTCTCCCCTTCCTCTTCCATTTCTTCTGTGGTTAATCCCAGTGCTATTTTAGGCTGATTTGTAAGACATTTCTCTGTATTTTAATAAAAAAACAGAAATGAAGAGAAGTTAAACTTCCTCATTTTGAACATGCTGAGCAGATTGTCTGCTGCCCCTCTCCTGTTTCCATTCTTTTGGGGCAGTTTGCCAGATTTAACATGAAACACGTCTCCAGCAAACTGATATCCTGGCATTACTTCCCAAGAAAAGTCACCAGGCTCCAGATTTGCATCCTCTGTGCAAGTCCAAGTTTGGCTGTGACTGCTGGGAAAGGCAGAGCAAATGTGGTTCTGTGAAGCAAGGACTTCTTTTGCCTTGCCTGATCCTCTTCAAAGCTAGAGAGAGGTCAGGAGAGTGAAGCAGGGAGAACATCTCCAGTTTTATCTCTTTGCCTGGCTGCTTCTTACCTCTAGGTTTTGGCCAAGGCCAAATGCAGAAGTCCTGCAGGAGCACCAGACACACCACACTTGTGCTGTTTTCTGAGAAATGATGCTCTTGGAAACCTTGCTTTGCTTTGCTTTGCTTTGTGTTTAGCAGAGGTTGCGGAGTTAATTCAGAACAATATTTGTGTTTATTCAGCTGATCCCAGCTGTGGACCTTTTCAAGGGGTGTAAGCTTTTTTTCAAGGGGGGTAAGGTTTTAAAGATGTTTCTGAGGCAATATCTGACCCTCTCTGCAGGAGCCTTCCTCATCCCCTACCTCATCTTCCTCTTCACCTGTGGGATCCCTTTGTTCTTCCTGGAGACGGCGCTGGGGCAGTACACCAGCCAGGGAGGGGTCACTGCCTGGAGGAAGATCTGTCCCCTCTTTGAAGGTCAGTCAAGCTGCAGCAATTCCTGGCAGTACTTTCTAACAATTAGTGAGTCTCAGCCTTTTGTGGAAATTATATTCTGCTTTTTCTTTCTCTTCTATTCTCCCTCCCTTCCTCTCTCTCCCAGCCCTGTTATCCCTCCCAGGAACTGCTGTGTGTGCAGGGGCAGTGCAAACCCGTAGGTGACTGAAGCTGCCTGGCGCTGGCTGTGAGCTGCGCTGGTCCAACCAAGCCATAATCTCTCCTTTGAGATGTTCGGGGACAAGGAGAAAGGAGAAGCAAGACAGCCAACTAGCATGGGGAGGATGGAAGTGTCAGTACAGCCCCCCTGCATGTAGTCCAGGACAAATACTGCATTGTAGGGTCACAGAATCATTTAGAGTGGAAAAGACCTTTCAGATAATTTAATTCAACTGCTAACCAGCAGTGGAAGTCCCCTGCTAAGCCACAGCCTTCAGCACCACATCCATGTCTCTTAAATACCTCTGGGGTGGCAAATCAGTCACTTTCCTGGGCAGCCTGTCCCCAGCCTCTTTGGTAGATTTGTTCCTAGTACCCAATCTGAACTTCCCATGGTGCAATATAAGCAACCCCAGGCAGAGCTACAGGCTGGGGTCAGAGTGGCTGAGAGCTGCCAAACAGAGAGGGACCTGAGGGTGCTGGTTGACAGCCACCTAAACATGAGCCAGCAGTGTGCCCAGGTGGCCAAGAGGGCCAATGGCATCCTGGCCTGCATCAGGAACAGTGTGGCCAGCAGGAGCAGGGAAGTCATTGTGCCCTGTGCTCTGCATTGGTTAGGCCACACCTTGAGTCCTGTGTCCAGGTCAGGGCCCCTCAGTTTAGGAAGGACATCGAGACACTTGAAGGTGTCCAGAGAAGGGCAACAAGGCTGGGGAGAGGCCTTGAGCACAGCCCTGTGAGGAGAGGCTGAGGGAGCTGGGGTTGTTTAGCCTGGAGAAGAGGAGGCTCAGGGGAGACTTCATTGCCCTCTACAACTACCTGAAGGGAGGTGGTAGCCAGGAAGGAGTTGGTCTCTTCTCCCAGGCAAGCAGCACCAGAACAAGGGGACACAGTCTCAAGCTGCGCCAGGGGAGGTTTAGGCTGGAGGTGAGGAGAAAGTTCTTCATTGAGAGAGTGATTGCCCATTGGAATGGGCTGCCTGGGGAGGTAGTGGAGTCCCCATCCCTGGAGGTGTTCAAGAGGGGACTGGATGTGGCACTTGGTGCCATGGTCTAGTCATGAGGTCTGTGGAGACAGGTTGGACTTGATGATCCTTGGGGTCTCTTCCAACCTTAGTGATACTGTGATGCTGTGATAAGGCCATCTCCTCTTGTCCTGTCGAGAGTAAGAGAGAAGAGGACAAAGAAGGCTGACCAGCTCATGACACTTGCCCTGCCCATTGCTGTGGCCAGGCCTGCTGTGTCAGCAGTTGCAGACTGGTGTCCTGCAGACTGCCAGGAATCACACTGCAGGCCCTGGTCTGGCAGCCTGGGTATAAGCTGAGGTTGCACTTAAGGCTCAGGTATGAGAAACACTACTCCTGGAGGAGGTTGTTTGATGGCATTAATACTAATCATAGAATCACAGAATCACTCCAGCTGGAAAAGACCTTTAAGATCAACAACTCCAACCATAGCCCAGCTACCATGACCACTAACCTCTATCCTCAAGCACCACATCTACAGCTTCTTGAACACCCCTATCAATGGAAACTCCACCACCTCCCTGAATGCCTCTTCCAACACCTCACCACTCTCTTAGTAATTTTTCCTACTATCCAACTAAACCTCCCCATGCATGGGATTTATCATGACAACATAGTACTCCACTGCTTAAATCCCCAGCTCCTGAAGAATGTAACTCCCAGAGTTCTCCTGTGCAGAGGAGAGCTTGTTACCCATGTTCTGCAGGCAGAGAGACCTCTGCTCAGGCAAGGGAAAGGCCTGCTGTGTCTGCTTGAGCACAGGCGTGCAGTGCCATTTGAAACTCCCTAGGGACACCAGGACCTCCTGCTCTGGAGCCCCCTGTGCTCTGCATGGGGCTTGGGGGTGAACAGCAGTGGCATCTCAAAGGACACTGACAACCAGCTTTAAACAAGTGGAGTGAGCCTTTCTGACCCAACTGCCATTCTGATGTCTCGCTGAGCGACGGGCACAAGCAGGACCCGGCTCAGCTCCTGAGTCTGTGTTTGTCCTGGGTTTAAGGCAATGGGATGCCTTAAAATCATAGGGAAGCCTCCCAGGAGGACTAGAGAGTCCAGAAGATACAGAGGGGAGTCTCTCAGGCCTTTTTGTGGCCTGCAGGGGCCTGACTAATTTGTCCTGTGCAATTTTGACCTGTTTAGACCTACTGGAAGGGGGGAAGGAAAGGAGCACTGGGACTTTGGTTTGGTCTGGTTGGAGGAAGGGGCTTTTGGGGGAGGTTCTCATGCACCCTGTGTTTTTGGGGGGCTGTGATTAGGTGGTAAGGGTCCATGTATGCTGCAGGCTTCTTTTTTGGAGTACAATTCTGTATTTCTCTCCAATTCAACAAGAGTGTTTTATTTTACTTCCTTTGGGGGTTGGACTAGAGGATCTCGGGAGGCCCCTTCCAACCCCCAACATCCTGTGGTCCTGTAAAATGGTATCTGCCTGTTCTTTAAGTGAAGACAGTACTTTTGCCCCAGTGCATGATGTCAACTGTGAGAACTACTTTTGCCTGAGTCTTTCCAGAAGGAAGAAACTGTCCTGCTTTTCCTTTCTTTAGAGGCTAGAGCTGGCTTTTCTGTAGCACACTGCAGTGCAGTGACATGGTAGGGCTCAGAAAAGAGCTTCCCATCAGCAAGAGGTGTTCTCCCTGTTCTGCTATAGAACTCTCCAGAGATACCAACAGTGTTTCCCATCTGCATGCAATGTTCCAAACCCCTGTATCTTTCCATGAGATAGGCCTTGCCCTGTTCTGTAGTGAGGCCTGTGGTTGATGTTGTACCCTTCTTACCACGGCGTGGTCTCTGTCTTTGTTTGGGGTTGAGCCTGGCTCCTTGGGAGCTGGTTGGTGTGCCCATCCTCACCTGCTTTTCTTTCCTTCACAGGAATTGGATATGCCTCACAAGTCATTGGATACTATCTAAATATCTACTACATCATCATCCTGTCCTGGGCACTCTTCTACCTCTTCAGCTCCTTCACTGCTGTGCTACCATGGGCCAGCTGCAACAACCCCTGGAACTCAGGTACACCTTCCCTTGGCTGGCTTCTTGCTCCTTCCCAGTGCCCAGAAGTTGATCAGGTCCTGTAGACATATGTTTTAATTCAGATGACAGCGTCTCCTGAGACACGGTGTGGTTGGGTTCCCTGTCCAAGGTGGCTGTCTGCATGCCGCCTGCAAGCGGCAGCAAGGGTGAGGGCTGGGCCCAGCAGTGGGGCACACTGAAACTCTTGTCACAGGGAGATCCAGGCCTAGTGCCCTCCTCACATGGCTGGAGCTTTGCATCAGCTCTGGGACAGCTCCTGCACTGGAGGATTTGGCCAGTACAGGCCTCCTAATGCAGGAACCAGTGGCAAAACGCCTCTCAAACCACTGTTTCTCTGCTCTCGTCACACTCATACAAGCCTCTACAGCATCACATTGCCCAGGCCTGCCTGCCACAGTTCACATACATGTGCCCAGCACAGAAGACCTGGCTTTGGTTTCATACAAGGCAGTGGGGCCCTGCCTGGTAAACCAGGGTAGATGTGAGGTAATCTGATGTCCTTGGCAGGCCTTCTGAACCATGTGGAACGGTTTTGTTTTGCCTTTGGTGGCAGTTCAGTTCAGTTCCCTCCCTTTTTCTCTTGGGTCAGACATTTCATTTCTGTGATATGTTCAGTTTCTGCACCCCACAGGCCATTGCCTCACAGCTTCCTCTGCCTCTTTATCCCAGCAGTGGGAACAAACCTTCCAAAGAGTTGATATTTCCCCTACCCAGGGTCTCTTTTCAAGGAAAGCCACAGATGTTCTCCTCATATGCAGAAGCCTCCCACCTGTGGCTGAGCTTCCTCAATTTTCTGGTGGATTGTCTTTTGCCTGCCAAATGCAGGATGTGCCCTGGTGGCCAAGAGGGCCAATGGGATCCTGGGGTGCATTCAGAGAGTGTGTCCAGCAGATCCAGGGAGGTTCTCCTCCCCCTCTGCTCTGCCCTGGTGAGGCCACACCTGGAATATTGCATCCAGTTCTGGGCTCCCCAGTTCAAGAGGGAGAGGGATGTGCTGGAGAGAGTCCAAGGGAGGGCCACAAGGATGCTGAAGAGACTGCAGCACTGCCTGGGGAGGAGAGGCTGAGAGCCCTGGGGCTGTTTAGTCTGGAGAGGAGAAGACTTAGAGGGGATCTGATCAATGTCTATCAATAGCTGAGGGCTGGGGGTCAGGAAAGAAGGGACAGGGACAGCCTCTGCTCACTTGTGCCCTGGGATAGGACAAGGGGCAATGGATGGAAACTCCAGCACAGGAGGTTCCACCTCAGCATGAGGAGGAACTTCTTCCCTGCGAGGGTCCCAGAGCCCTGGAGCAGGCTGCCCAGAGAGGTTGTGGAGTCTCCTTCTCTGGAGCCTTTCCATCCCTGTCTGGATGTGTTCCTGTGTGACCTGTGCTGGATTCTCTGGTCCTGCTCTGGCAGGGGGTTGGACTGAAAAATCTCCAGAGTTCCCTTCCAACCCCTAACATTTCTTGGCCATGTGGCAGAGCCTCTGTATTCAGTGATTTCACAGTGTGTGGCAGGGCTGGGGTTAGCAAGGTGGAACAGGAAGGCATCTGGGTGCATGAGAACACAGGCATGCACACAGGGGAGGGGGTGGTGCGTGGTGTGGGAGGAGAATGGCATTTTGTATCCTGACTACTCACAGTGGCTATCCCCCAATAATCTATGTTTTGCAGCCATCTGGTTTCAGTTTGGCAGGGAGATGCTCTTTCCTTCCACTCTCCCCTTCCTGAAGCCCTCTGGCTACTGCTGGCTTGGGATTCATAGCTGGGGAGAGCCAGACTTTAATGAAATGCTTAATGAGATGTTCTGCAGCCCAGAATGAAGAGTCTTGCTGCCAGAGTGAGGGTTAGGATATGGAGGGGGATAGAGTATCCCCAGTGGAAGAGCCTTGGAGACTTTCTCTGGCTCATCAGCTTCCTTTTCTTTTGGTAGATCTCTGTGTGGACATTCTGAATAGCTCCAGCCTGGACAACAGGACCTTGCCTGCGAACGCCACCTCCCCAATGATTGAGTTCTGGGAGTACGTGAGCCCTTTCCCCCTGCCCAGGCTCCTCTCATCCAAAGGCTGCAGCTCTAGGAGCATCTGGGCGGAGGGCTGTGTGTCTCTGTAGGACCAAGCCAAGTGCTACATGTCAGAGCCAGACATGGGGAGCTGTGGAGGAGATCTGCAGGGAGCCCAGAGGCGTGAGGAGCTCAGACCACACTGGAGGCTGCTCACAGTGTGCCTGCCCAAGGCGCTCTGTGCCTACACACCCAGGCGCTCCCCTTTCTGTCCCTGAGCTGCCTGGGCGAGTGTGGCCACAGAAAGAGCAGCCCAGAGAAGCTCAGGACTTGCTGTAAGCAAAGGACACTTGTCTTGGGTGTTGCAGGTCACTCTTGGCAGGCCAGCATGAGGGGCCAGAGCAGACTGAAGAGTCCTTCACAGCCTGGCAGAAAGGGGCAAAACTGTCTTTTCCCTCCTTCTCCCCATTCCTTTCTTGGTGCCCGAGGGAAGTGGTCTAGCAGGCTGCTCAGGCTCAGCCCTGGAGGGCAGGCATCTGAGGTGCATACATGAGATGTCAGAGAGGGGCTTGGGGAGCTTTGGCTGTGGGGCTGGAGGCAATAAAACACCTCTGAGAAACAGGTCCTGCAGCAGGCCAGGCAGTGTCCCTAGGAGGGTCATCACTGCAGCCTGGAGAGGTTGAAATGGCTCCTGGGGCCAAACTACCTCTCCACACTCAACTGAGGAAGTCTCATAAAGAAGAAGGGTGTCAGGGGCACAACTTCAGCAGCACCTTTGTTGTTTTCTCCAGTTTATGGCTCCTAAGGTGCCTCTGAGAGAGCTGAGTGCCCTTCATCCCTTGCAGCCACCACAGGGCACACAGAAGATGTCATGGGCCCATGGGCAAAGAAAGAGTCTGCAGAGTGTTGGGCCCTGTTCCCTGCCCTGCTCTTTGCACGTGCTGCTTAGCAGAGCTCTGACCCCTCAGAAATGATTGTCCAGGTGTTCTGCAGCATTTGCAAGGGCAGAGGAACATCGAGGGGACTGCTTTGGAGAAGGTTGTGCAGAGGAATTTTCAGTGTGGAACTGGGTGTCTGGGGACTGCACAAGCTGATGTGCTGAGATCGTCCGTGGCCTCACCTTCCTGACGGAGCCTTCAAGGAGTGTGGCTGAAGGAAGCCACATCTGTACTTACACAAAGGGTGCCTGCAGTACATGGGGAGGCCAGAGGAAGAGTTGTGGCCGTGGGGTGAAGATGGCATTAGCTGTCTGATTTGAACTGGGTAGTGTCTGCTGGACAGCTGCCACGGTGGGGAGCGGTGGGAAGCAGACGGTGCTCTGTCGGTGATGTGGTGGAGCAGCACCCGCAGGGAGAGGAGTTCTAGGTAGACATGGGGTGATTAGCACAGCTGGCAGCCTGGGGCAAGCTGTGAGGTTTTTGGCTGGGGTAAGATGGGGAAGGGGGGTGTGTGTGGTCTGGAGTGTTAATGCTTCTCTCCCTGTCCCTGGACGCCGGCAGGAAGCGAGTGCTGGGGCTCACGGATGGTATTCACAAACTGGGCGCTGTGCGCTGGGAGCTGGCTCTGTGTCTCCTGCTGGCCTGGATCATCTGCTACTTCTGCATCTGGAAGGGGGTCAAGTCCACAGGCAAAGTAGGAATGGAGATAGTCCTCCTGGTCCATAAGCCTCCTTGTACCCATCTTACATTTCTTCTCCAAGCTCTTTTCCCCTTTCCTTGAGGTAGAGGCAGGACACAGCACAAAGCCAGAGCGTGCTGTGCTGGGGCCATGCTGATCCACACATGGCTGTGGCTGACCCCCAAGAGGAAGGACAGAAAAGTTGGTGGAACAGGGAAAGACCTGGGAACTGAGGGGAGCCTTTGCTCACCTTTTCCCTTGCAGACACTCGCAGTGACTGACAGATACTCCCCAAGAACCCTTGGGAATCAGCCACTCACCAGTGTGCTGTCCTGCTGTGGCTCCTGGTGTTTCCACAAGATCTTCTGCAGTGGCCAGCTCCCCGTCCCTGGCAGTGACTGAAACCAAACAAAATGGAGAAGCTGGTGCCGGTACCCAGCTCAGGCAACAGATAATGGCTCTCTCCTGCTTCTTTGTCCAGCAAAATGCTTGGTGGGAGAGGTGCCTCTGTACCCTCCTGTGCATTGTCCCTGGCTCTATGGGTTTGGGTTCAGTGGGTCACACTCTTCCTTTGGCTGGGAAGCTGGAGCCAGCGCTTCCTCCTGATGTAGCTCAGATGCACTGGTTATCCTTCTGGAGTGAATCAGTTTGTGATGCCTTGGAGTGGGTGCTAAGGACCTGCTCAGGACCTCCTTGCCTCCTGGAGCTGCTGTGAGACTGGGGGAGGGTCATTAATGATGACCCTAGTGGGAAGGTCGTGGGAAGGTCCCAGCAGCAGAGGGAGGGGAAGTGATTCCTGCAAATCCCAGGTGTTGCCAGGTGTTCCCTGCAGCACTGGACACCTGCCCTTCAGTGTCAAACCTCATCTCCTCCCTTAGGAGCACACTGGGCACCTGTTTCAACAGAGCAAGACAACAGCTTGCCCTGCTCCCTGGATTGCTCCCAGCCTTGGCTGATGCCTCTGGCTCTTGCTGGTGCTGCCGGGCTGTCCACCCTTCTCAAGGAGGGGAGCCAGGCTCCACTTCTGCCTGGAGAGGAGATGCTCCAAGTTGCAAATCTTACATCTCTGATTCTTGGTTCCAATACCACAATGGCCTCTCCACAAGAGGCTATCATCTTGGCAGACAGGGTCTGAGAGGCTGTTTGATCCACAAGGAAGTGTAATTAAGTCATCCCAGGTTCCCTTCAGCTCTCAACCCTCTCTGCTAAGTCTCTCCCTGTGAGAGGGAAGTAGATCTATTGGAACAAGTCCAGAGGAGGGCCACAAAGATGGCCCAGGGGCTGGAACACCTCTGCTATGAAGATAGGCTGAGGGAGCTGGGGGTGTTCAGCCTGGAGAAGAGAAGGCTCTGGGGGGACCTTAGAGCTGCTTTCCAGTACCTGAAGGGATCCTGCAGGAAGGCTGCAGAGAGACTCTTTACAGGAGTGTCCAACCATAGGACAAGGGGAAATGGAGTGAAATTGAAGGAGAACAGGTTTAGGTTGGATCTTAGGAAGAAATTCTTCACTACAAGGGTGGCAAGAGTCTGGAATGGATTGTCCAGAGAGGCTGTGGATGCGTCCTCCCTGGAGATGTTGAAGACCAGGTTGGATGTGGCCTTGAATCACCTGGGCTGGTTGAGAGGTGTCCCTGCCCATGGCAGGGAGGTTGGATTAGATGATCTCTGAGGTCTCTTCCAGCCTAAGCCATTCTATGATGCTATGATTGTTCTTTGCCTGGTATAGGGCTTACTTTTCACCACCCAGGTGGTATGGATGCAGTGCAGCAACACAGGCTGGGATTTTCTGCACTGAGAGATTGCACAGGTCAGGCAGGCCAGTTGTCTTCTGCACAGGTAGTCATTTGGGGTTTTAAGGCAACTCCTTGCTCCTTTTCCATCCCTGGCTGTGTGTTAGGCTGAGCAGCAGCAAGGTCCCAGGGATCCTGAGCAGGGGCACGCTTTGTTCAACAGCTGCAGAGCAAACAGGAGGCTGTGCTTGACTGCCAGGCTGCTCTAACCTGATAACCCTGCCAGGCCCTGCCAGTGCTTACACTGCTGCACTTTAAAGGCTCCAGACTTGAAGAAACAATGGCAACCTCAGGAAAATAACTTCAAACAGCCCCATGAAGACTCATTTGCTTTAAAAACCTTTTCCTTTTGATTCATTTTGCCCACTCTTGTGCTCTTTCCCTGCTTCCTTTCCTTATGCTTTCAGCTGATGCATAGAAATGTTTCCCAGAAGTGATTTCTGAGGGCAGATGTGAGCATTCCTGTTCAGTGGGGGGAGACCACAATCCCCACACACTGTGACTTATTCAACCAGTTACCACTAAGCAGAAAAAAGGTCATTTTAGGCCCCTCTCTGTAACCCATCAGGTCAAGAAGCCTTCACATTCCTCGGATGAACTTTAATGATGAATAAATGTTAGGAACTTGCAACTTGCTGCTGGGTGTTTTGCAGATGGGGAAGAGCTCTGTCGCATCAGGCCAGGGATGGGAGGTGATTCATTCTGCTGCAGTGTTTGTTTACACCATGCACCAGGGCAAGGGAGGAGAAGGTCCTGCCAAAACCCAGAGTCTGCTTTGTCTTGCAAGGCTTTGAGCTGCCTCTGTTTTTCACCTGGCAGCGCAGAGGCATTGAAGGGATGAGAAGGATGCATGAGCACCCCTGGAAATGAGACCCCTCAGAGCTCTCTCAGATAGGGCAGCAGTTGCTGCTTAATTTGGAAGACTCTTGCTGGGCATAGAACCATTTTAATAACTCCTCATTAAAACTCAGTCACAGGCAGAGATCTAGGCTGCTTCTGAAGCTCTAGAAAGATGAGGAGAACAGCTGGAGAGCAGGGAAATTGCACTGACTGGAAAGAGAAGATACAGCAGAGCAGACAGTGGCAGAACAGTGGGTGAGGAACAAACTGTAGATGAAGTAAATGAGTGGTGAGAGGTAACCTTGGCTCCTTTGTTGCCCTCCCCTCTGCTGCTCTGGCAGCAGCAGCTGTCACCACCAGCAGAGCCTGGGGATGTGTGCTGGGGTGGGGGTCTGTGTATAAAACGAGGTGACACCTGCACCCCTCCCCTCTGACCCTCTCTCCCTTTGTCTCCTGGAACCCACAGGTCGTTTACTTTACTGCCACCTTCCCCTACATGATGCTGATAATCCTGCTGGTGCGAGGAGTCACGCTGCCCAGCGCCGCTGAGGGCATCATCTTCTACCTGAAGCCAGACATTTCCAGGCTGGCAGACCCCCAGGTGGGTGGGGAGCAGGCAAGCACTGGTTAAAAGAAGGTTTCCAGTTTCCTGGCCCTTGGATCAAGCTGCTGTCTTCTCTGAAAGGAGAGCAGTGAACCAGGGACACTTCCTTGGAGGAGCTAAGAGGGTCTTGCTCAGCACAGCCCTGGTGTTTGTGGATCTGCAGCATAAGAGCATGTTAGCTCCTTTCCACTCATGGGCTCAGCAAAACCAGGAGAGAAGGGGTGAGGGGAAGCAGGCTGCTGATTTTCATTTTCTCTTTTTCTGGCCTGGTTAGCACTTTGTTTGCTTGTTTGGCTCCAGCACAGCCCTCCCAGGGAGTGCAAGGCTCCTGTGCTTGCAGAGACCAAATGCACACAGGTAAGGCAGGCTGTGTCCCAGCTGGGCAACAGGTTCCCTTTGCCTGTCCTGTGGACTGCTCCCACCTGCCCAGGTCAGGGGCTGGCCAGGGTCAGTCCCTGCCACCACTGATTGGAGGTCATGAAACACCCCCAGCCCTAGCAGACAGGATGCTGTGTATCCAGGGAGGCCAAACCTTGATTAGAGCAGAAGGTGCAGCCAAACCCAGGACCTGCAAGGCAGCCCAGCTTGGCAGAAGGTGGGCAGCACCCATGGGGGTTGCACAGGGCAGGCAGCAGGACCCTCCTTGGAGGATCCCCTCAGGGTGTCTGCCCTAGCACCTCTGTGTAGCAGCAGATTCCTTCCCCTCCTCACGTGGGCTGTGCAGCTGCCAGCCCAGAGAGGTCTTAATGCAGCAGCACCCCCCAAGAAGAGCACTCAGATGACACTTGCTAATTATTCCACTGCTGAGTGTTTTTGTGGAGGCATCCAAGCAGGGTCTCAGCTTACCTCCTGCATCTTCCCAGATGGCCCAAGCCCCAACTGCTCCCACAGCAGCTGCCAAACTCACTGTCTTTGCCCACATGCTTTTCAGATGCAATTATGTGCTGTCATACAAAAACTGTGATGCACTGAGTGCAGAGAGCCAGCAGAACAGAAACTGCATTTTAATAGCAAAGTAACTGACAGGGGAGTGCCTGGAGAGCAGTGAAGGGGAGAGGGGCCTGGGGGGCCTGGTGGATGGAAGGATGACCATGAGCCAGCAATGTGCTCTTGTGGCCAAGAGGCCAATGGCATCCTGGGATGGATTAGAAGGGCTGTGGTCAGTAGGTCAAGAGAGGTTCTCCTCCTCCTCTACTCTGCCCTGGTGAAGTTGCATCTCAAATGCTGTGTCCAGTTCTGGGTTCCTCAGTTCAAGAAGGACCTCAGGGAACTGCTTGAGAGAGTCCAGCACAGAGCCACAAAGATGCTGAAGGCAGTGGAACATCTTCCTCATGAGGAGAGCCTGAGAGAGCTGAGGGCTCTGTAGCCTGGAGAGGAGGAGCCTGAGGGTGACCTCATTCATGTTGATAAAGCTGTGCAGGGTGAGTGCCCAGAGGCTGGAGCCAGGCTCTGCTGGGGGATATCCAGTGACAGGACAAGGGGTAATGGGTGCAAGCTGGAGCAGAGGAGGTCCCATGGGAACATAAGGAAGAGCTTTTTCCTTGTGAGTGTGACAGAACACTTAAACAGGGGGGGTGTGGAGTCTCCCTCTCTGGAGATACTCAAAACCTGCCTGGATGTGTTCCTGTGTGATCTGCTCTGCGTGATCCTGCTCAGGCAGGGTTTGGACTGGATGAGCTTTTGAGGTCCCTTCCAGCCCCTAAGAGTCTGTGACTCTGTGACTGGGGCCAAATGCTTTATTCATGGTCAGAGCTTATTGACTGCACACCTCCTTGTCTTTCACAGCCTAACTAAAGCTGACATTATCTTTCCAGGCTTCTGCAGCCCAGCACAGCAGGAGTGAGAGCTCCTGCTCCTGAGTTCAGGCAGACTGTGTGGTTTTGGTGTGAAGCAGGATGTGTGCCCGTGCCCATGTCTGAAAGGCTCCCACTTGTGGGCCCAGCAGAGATCTGTGTGTGAATGTCAGCAGCAGTGCCTGGGCTGGCTGGAGCTCTGTGGCTGAAGGCTGCTTAGAGGCAAAACAGAGAGAGGGAGCAGACAGACAGGCAGCAGGATGGGCTGTTTGCTTGCCTGCTTGCTGACTCACAGCTCAGGGCTCTCCCCTGGGAGGACAGGGGAATGGAGATGTAGCTCAGCCCACAGCACAGGGTATGGAGGGACTCCTCCACAGAGCAGAGTGCCAGAGCAGTGCTGAACAAGGCTGCTCAGCTTTGCCCCATGCAGTGCCAGAGCAAATGGAGTTTGGGTGCATGACACCCCACTGGGCTATGATCTCTCAGACCAGCAACTTTCTGCCCTTCACCCTGCACCACAGCCTCCAGTATGTGGGAAAGTAGGCAGGGGAGAAGGGAGGGGAGTACAAAGGGTCACACAAAGGGATTACTGCCCCTCATCTGGGACAACTCACCACTGGCTCTGCAAACCCTGAGCAACATAGGCACCAAAGACATCTGCAGTGCTCTCTTCTGCTGGAGCTGTGCTATCAGGGATGCTGTCTTGCTCCAGAATGCAAAGACACAGGGTGGAGAAGTGGTGTCACCTCAAGTGGGATGTGAAAATACAGCCCCCTCAGGAGACTCTTCCTGGAGGACTTTCAGCCCTGTAACTGAGTTATCTCAGAGAAGTGTCCTGGTTTCTGCATGCACTGAGCCTGTCTCTGTCTCAGGGGTTACTCTGCATGGGTGGACAGGTTGTTGCTAGACAGGGCACAGCCACTGGCTTATTTGGTTGCCAAGTCTGGAGACCACTGACCTTCTCTGTTCCAGGTCTGGATGGATGCAGGCACTCAGATCCTCTTCTCTTATGCCATCTGTCAGGGGTGCCTGACAGCTCTGGGCAGCTACAACAAATACACAAACAACTGCTACAGGTAAGAGGAGCCTGGGCTCCTTCTGGAAGCTGGCTCAGAGGCAAACAGCACAGAGCTGCATCTGAGGCAGGCTGTGTCCCCAGGGTACACCTTGGGCCATGCTGCTTTGACTACTGAGTTGCTCAGAGAATGGAAGCTGCAGACTCAGAGAGGAAGGAGAGGGGCTGAGGGAACACAGGAGCTGCAGAAAATGGCCTTCAGTAGTGCTTTTCCCTGTGAGTCAGCTCAGAAACAGGAGAGGCTGGAGGAGGAATGAACTGGAGAGTGTCTGAAGCCACTGTGGAGACTCCACAGGCTGTGTCTGAGTGAGCACGGTCAGCTCTCCTGTCACTTGCTAGGCAGGGCAGATGGTACAAAGGCTGGGCCCTCTGTCTCCAGTGCTTTACTGCATCAGGGTAATGTACTGCCAGGGGCATCTGGGTCCTACCAAGGAGATGAATCAAGTCTGCCTGGTCTCCTCCTTGCCCTTGAATTACAGCTCTGTTTTATCCATGGCCTGACATGGAGCTCAGTGAAGCCATCAGGACCATTTCTGACACCTTCTGCAGCCCTCTGAGGAGGGGAAGCCTTCAGATTCCCTCCTGTGCTGACCCAGCATAGATGGGAAAATGCCATGGTACTCACCTCTCCTGTCCTGCAGCAGGGACTGCCACAGCTGTGGGGCAGAGAATTAATGCTGTCCCTTTGCTCTGTCTGCAGTGGAGTGCTGCACTGATGCCTTCCTCTAACGCCTTGGGTGCCTTGGGCTAGCAACTCAGCTGTGGGTGGCCCACATGTGCTGTGTGCCCACAGAACTGTGAGTGAAGCTGTTCAGCCACAATCCTGGGCTGTGTGGTTCCTTGCCCAGCCCCCTCAGCCTGGTGCCCTGTTTGTGCAGGGACATGTGCAAGTGCACAAGGACTTCAGGACAGGTGGCACAGCACATTCAGCCTCTGGCTGAGCAGTTAATAAAGACACTGTAGACACAGCCAGTGTCAGAGGAGGGCTGCTGTTAGCTCCTCAGGCCTTGCTTTGTCACATCTGCTTTCAGATTCTCCTCTTTTGTGGCTGTTTAGCCACCTCTTCTCTTTCCTGATTTGCACATTTCCACATTTTCTCTGTTGTTTTTCCTTATTCTTTTGACTCCTGTGAACTTTTCTGTTGCCCTGTCCCTATGTGTATCCACGTGGCTTCCTGCTCCCAAGCCTCTGATGGTGGCTGTGCCACCTTTAGCTCCTGAGCAGGGCACTACAAGGTGGGTAGCCTGAATTTTGGCTCTGTTCTGAGCTCTTTACTTCTGAGGGAGTTCAGAAGCAGCATTGCTGTTCCCTGGTCCATACTGTCCCACTGGGAAACTGGCTGCAGGGGTGATCCCAAGTGGAAACATTCTGCAGTGGGAAACACTGATTCCCCTCTGCCCTTCCTCCCTGCAGGGACTGCATCATGCTCTGCTTCCTCAACAGTGCCACCAGCTTCGTTGCTGGCTTTGCCATTTTCTCTGTGCTGGGCTTCATGGCTCGAGAGCAGGGTGTGCCCATTTCAGAAGTGGCAGAATCAGGTGGGTTGTCTGGGAAAGGTCAGCACCAAGGCAAAAGGGAAAGCCTGGTGGGGAGGGGACTGTTTGGAAGTGAAGCCTGGGATGTTGTCTATATCCTCCACGGCTATGGGCGTCTGCACCACCAGTGCTCCCCAGCACAGCCTCCAGCCTTGTGTGGGCAAGGAGCTGTGGTGATTGGAGCTTTGAAGCAGTCTGTAAGCTCAGTCTGTGCTGCAGGGGGGTGGTGGCAGGTGGTGGGGCACCCATGGTCACCCTGTGGTCTGTTGGTAGGTCCTGGTCTGGCTTTCATAGCATATCCAACAGCAGTAACAATGATGCCTGTGTCTCAGCTGTGGTCCTGCCTCTTCTTCCTCATGCTGATCTTCTTGGGACTGGATAGCCAGGTACAGCAAACACCCCATCCTCATTCAACACACAGGGGCCTGTTCTCACCCTGAGCACCCCTTAAGGCCGTGGGGCAGGGTAAGGTGATTATTTGCTTTGCTGGCAGCCCTATGTTCCCCATGCTGTCTGCAGCACTCCCACACTAGGGGAGCTCAGAGCCAGGCCTCATGGGATGCCAGTGGTTATGTGTGCTGGCCTCTTTGTTTCTCCCTGAGTGTAGATGAGGGTGTCCCAGCTACATCCCCTACCACCTCTGTGCCAACACCAAAACCCTGCATGCTGCAAGCCCAGCACAGAGCAATCTGGGAAGGAGAATGGAGCTGTTGTCTTCCAGCTGCATCTCACTAGATCAGTCCCTGTGTGCTCTCCTCACTGGTGTGTCTATCTCTTACTGCCCACAGCCCTGTTACACAACTGCAGCAGAGCACCCTGTGGGGGACATGCTGTGCTGGCATGAGGGGAGTGTGGGACATCCTGGGATGTCTGCTAGGCAGGATACATACATACATACACACACACACACATACATACATACATACATACATACATAGAATAAACCAGGTTGGAAGAGACCTTCAAGATCATATCCAACCCATCAACCAATCCAACACCACCCAAACAACTATGCTCTGCTCAGGCTCTACTTTGCAGCACCTCAGCTCCTGCACCTGGAAAAGGAGGTCTCTTTCCTCTGGGTCAAGGTCTCCTCCTGCCTGGTCTGGCTTGTGGCTTTGCTTCCTGCTGGCTGGGCTGTCCTTGCACTGCCTGATGTTCTCTTATGTCCCCCATGGGCGGCATGTGCTGTGGGACCATGAGCCATGTGATGAGGAGCAGATGTCCTGCCCACAGCCAGCCCAAAAACCAGACCTTTGGTCACCTTCTTTACTAGGCTTTCCCAGGCAGCCTTGGCACATTGTGTTGTCTGAGGGGTGTGCTTGTTAGGACTGAGCTCTGAACCCACGGTCCCTTGCAGGGGGACCTCTCTTCTGTCAGAGAATTTCCTTGTGCCGTCTCAGCTGCTTCTTCACTCTGCTTGAGAGGCACAGTCTGCCCCTTGCCTCCCCATCCCTTGGCTGTTCCTGCTGGGCAGCAACATGCTTTGCTGGGTTTGATGCAGTTCCTTCTTCATCTCCTAGTTCATCCCCCCACCATGGGGCTGTAGTTTTAACCCTGCAGGTCCAGAGGAGACCTCGCTGACTACAGTGAGCTGTGCTTGGGTCCCTAGCAGCTGCAGCTGGCCCTCGGTGGAAGTAAGACTCAAAACCAGAAAACTTCAAGATTTGGGTAGCTGTTGGAAACAAGGGCAGTGAGAGGGAGTGTGTCCTTGGGGAAGGGAGAAGCTGATTTCTCTGGCCTGTCTCCTGCTGCAGTTTGTCTGCGTGGAAAGTGTGGTGACCTCTCTGATCGACATGTTCCCGGAGCTGCTGCGGAAGAAGGGGCGTCGGGAGCTGCTGATCCTGGCCATTGCCGTCATATGCTACCTGCTGGGCCTGCTGCTGGTCACAGAGGTAAGGCAGGAGCAGCTGGGGGGTTGGCCAGGCACCAGGGACCCTGACAGAGTGCTTTGGAGGAGCAGGTGGGGCTGGCAAGCTGGTCTTTGATGCCCTGATTGTGCTCCATCTCTAGTGCAGTAGCTGGCACCTCTCGCAGCTGGTGTTGCTTTCACCCTCTGTGACGTCGGAGGACTTGCTGCAGAACTGTCTTGGTTTAAGGAGAGAGACAGATGCTCATTAACCTTCTCAAAGGAGTTACAGAAAACCACTCCACACTGGATTTGGGGGAATTAGAGGTTTAAATGGAAGTATTAATCATAGCTACATACTACAGTACAAAGCATATCAAATACACAAAATCCATAATCCACCTTGGCCACAGTTCTCCAAGAACCTCCTTAGGCCAAAGCTTCCCACCATCTTCCTCCAAACCAGGCCAAAGAGACCAGGCCTCAAATGTACCCCTCACCCCCCCCTCCCCCTGCCCCCATACCTGAGTGACAGCTACAGATTCTGCTTGCCAGCTCCAGGGCGAGCCAGGCTGCCCCAGGCCCCAGCTGGCACCACTGCCAAGGCTGAACCAGGCCTCACTCCCCCACACCAAACCTGAGGTAAAGCTCTGTGCATCCTCCCAGCAGCAGAGAGGGAGGAAAGAGGGGAGGAACAAACAGGAATGGCAGTTTTTATCGAGATGCAGGGCTTATGGGAATGAAACAACAAAAGGTAAGCCCTTCCAGCCACCTCCTGGACCTGCCTAGCCTCTGGGGGCCTCTGCTCTGTGGTTTAAGACATCCCAGTGCCTTAAACCCAGAAAGAGTAATTGGCCATTGGGATGTGCTGCCCAGGGAGGTGGTGGAGTCCCTGTCCCTGGAGGTGTTCAAAAAAAGGATTGGATGTGGCATTTGGAGCCATGGTTTAGTTAGTCAGGAGGTGGTGGGTGACAGGCTGAACTGGATGATCTCTGAGGTCTTTTCTAGCCTTACTGATTCTATGATTCTATGACACTGAGCTTTCCACAAAGATGGTCCTGAAGGCCAGGGAGCTGCCTGGCATACAGCTCTGTGCGAATGCCAGGCCTGGTGGCTGAAGCCAGATGAGCTGCTTGAGCAGAAGCTCTTCTAAGGGCAGTGACATTTACTGGCTGCTCGCCACAAGAGGCAGAGCAGCAGGAGGGGAAGCTGTAGGTAACACTGCACCAGAGCCCTGCCTGAGACAGGGGAAGCCTGTGAGGCCTGGGGCCAGAAGGAGCAGAGCTGTGTTTTGTTGGTGCAGTGCTCCCTGCACTTGCCCTGCTCTGCAGCTGACAGCCAAGCTCCTCTTGCTGCACAGGGGTGTGCTGTACTGTGCTGCACTGCGCATGCACACGGCATGCTTGGGCTGGGGCCTAGCACGTCTCTGAGCTGCCTCCATGTGTTACACGGTGACAGTGAATTCCTCTTAGGTGCTGCTGAATGATCCTAAACAGGGTCCTGGCTAAGGTTTTGCTGAAGGCAGCTCCCACTGTGCTTGAGTGAGCTTTGAGTGAGACTGCATTAGGGGTTCCCATGGTTTTTGCATGCCCCCTTCCATGGAGACAACTGCTTCCATCACTGCAGGATGTCACCTCATGCATGGTGGGACATGGGGCAGCTGCTCTGCTGCTCCAGCAGTCTAGAGCTTCCCAGCACTATTTGAAAGCATCTGCTTGACCTGTGCTGGAGGGGCTTTCTCTGTGAGCAAACACCTGGAAGTCTGAGAGGAGTCATCCACTGAGCTGTAGAAGTAGCTGATGGCAACTGTGCAGGGCTCAGCCCAAAGGGAGTGACAGCAGGGAACACACACACCCCTGCCACTGAAGGGTTGGACCTTGAGCAGCATGTGAAGATGAATGCAGCTGAAATGAGGCATCTGAATGTTCTGCACTGCTACCTGGTCTTTTGAAACAGTGCTGATTTAGAACAAGCAAACAAACTGCCTCCTGCTCCTGTGGCCACAGAGAACAGCCAGCCCCACAACAGCACAACATGGAGATGAAGTGCTCCCCTGTCACAGGCCTGACTGGCTTTTGGGACAGACTGGGGGCAGCCCCAAGAGAAGGCTCTTCTTATCCCACTGGGTCTAGGTGCAGTGTTTCTGCTGTTATTCTTCTGCTTGCCTCAGTCATTTGTCCCTCACATGAAATAGTCCTCCTGTGACTCCCTCTTCCCTGCCTGTTCAACAGGGTGGGATGTACATCTTCCAGCTCTTTGACTACTATGCTGCCAGTGGCACATGCCTACTCTTCCTCTCCCTTTTTGAAGTCATCTGCATAGGATGGGTGTATGGTAAGTGGAGAACAAAAACCAGTGTTGCCCTTTCTAGTGCAATGGGGGGTGTGGAGGGGGGTGGGGTGGGTGGGGTGAGGGGATGTTGAGAAGTGGGAGTGGGTAGAGAAGCACAGAAATCCTGTAATTGCCCTCTTTCTGGTCTGCTTTCCACCACATTTCCTTGCACTATTTCCTAACTGCTGCACATTTAGAGCAGGAATGTTTTGCCCCTCTCTGAAGGGTCCTGATGTTCCTCAGGGAACCACCTTGCTGCTCTTCCCATCTGTCCTCTGAATTGGTAAAGCAGCTAGAGAGGAGTGACTGCTCCTGTTCAGGCTCTCTTGCAGTCTGCTCACATGGTGTCTTTATTCCCATCAGTGAATGCAGCCCAGGATGCAGGGGTGCAGAGCTGCTCTGTGCTGCTTCTGCCATGATGCAGCTGCCTGGTGGCACAGGCCGTGCTGGCACTCCTGAAAGAAACAGGAGGGACTGCTTTGGCTGCCAGGGAGGTCTGCAGTCAGGAGTAGCATTGAACTGAGCTTCATGAACTGTCAGAAGGAAACCAACTGCTTGTTAGTCTGTGTGATAAGAGGAGTATCTAGTGATATCCTACAGAAGATCTCTCCCCTGTTGAATGCTGCATGAGCCCCCAGGCTGCAGTCCATCTCCCTGAAGCTTACCTCAAGGAGCCAGCTGTGTGTGATGCAGAGCAGCTGCTTCTCTCTCCTTATCTTCACAGAGCTGCAGGAGCTCAGTATCTGCAAAGATCCTGCAAAGCTGTCATAGATGCCAGCTTAGACTAAACCCTCAACACATTTGCTGGCTTCTGGCTATGCCAAGCAGTGTGGCTGTGCTAACCTAAGGAAAAGACTGCAGGCATGAGCATCAGGATGTGTCTCTTCCAGCAGCCAGGAGGGGATGCTTAGGAAGGAGCGAAACAGCAGAAGAGTCAGCAATGATCCTTTCTGTGACTGTGCTGTCAACTTCTAACGACTTAGAACCATAGAATGGCTTAGGGTGCAGGGGGCCTTTAAAGGTCATCTGATCCACCCTCCCTGGGACATCTTTCACTAGGGCAGGTTGCTCAAAGCCCTCTCCAACCTGACCTTGAGCACTTGCAATGATGGTGCATCCACAACTTCTCTGGGTGACCTGTTCCAGTCTCACGCCCTCCTTGTGAGACATCTTTCTTACAGCCAATCTAAATCTATCTTCTTTTAGCTTAAACCCATTACCCCTTTACCTGTCACTACAAGCCCTAGTATAAGCCTCTCTTTCTTACAAGCCCTCTTTATACATTGAAAGGCTGCAACCAAGTCTCTCTGGAGCTTTCTCTTCTCCAGGCTGAACAACTCCAACTCTCTAAGCCTTTCTTCACAGGAGAGGTGCTGCAGCCCTCTGATCATTTTCATGGCCCTCCTCTGGGCCTGTTCTAACAGGTCCATGCCTTTCTTGTGCTAGGAGTGGCAGTGTTGTGTGAGGAGCACTCTCTTTGCTTTGAATCTGCCCCCTGCTCATTTCATTTGGTGCCACCTTTGTCTTATTTTAGGAGAGGCAGTGAACAGTCAGTCCCTGCCTGCTCTCTTTGGTGCTTAGAGCTTTAAAGAGGTTCCACTGACTGTAGTGCAGCTGCTGCTAAAGGGGCAATCAGTCTCTCCATATACCTCATGTACAGCAGGATCCAGATGCTAGTTTGGATGGAGCTCCCTATTACTGAAATGGTGGCAGGTGCAGGTGCTTGGGCTTGACCTCTGGGCAATGCCAGAGAAGCAGATCTGTGAGAGATTTATTCTGGAGAGATGCCCCCCAAGGGAAACACATCTTAGAGCTTGCAATACTAGACCCTGGCCAGATGTTAATGGAGTCACCTTCCACACACTCCCTGTGGGATTTACAGGGGATGGAGAGTTCCATCACCTGTGGCAGGGCTTCATCACCTCCATGCAGTTGTGCTTTAATGTGCAGAACCCCCCTCCCACAGTTACAGTCAAACGTGCCACCTGCCTTTGCCCTTGCAGCCAAGAGAGCCAATGGGATCCTGGGGGGCAGCAAGAAAAGTGTGGCCAGCAGGGCTGGGGAGGTTCTTCTCCCCCTCTGCTCTGCCCTGCTGAGACTACACCTACAATCCTGTGTCCAGTTTGGGGCTTCCCAGTTCAAGAGACAGAGAGCTGCTGGAGAGAGTCCAACAGAGAGCCAGGAGGATGCTTAGGGGACTTGAGCATCTC